>NC_136817.1:34423940-35023940 GCF_951394365.1 Tetrao urogallus | reverse complement strand
CAGAAAAGTAAAAAAACAAGTCTGAAGTGCTTCAACATTCCCCAGGAGCAACTGTTCTCTAGACAGGTTCAGCACAAGTGTTACAGGCTCAGCATTGCAAGCACTGAAAAATCAAGAAAATGTTTCCAGTAGATCCCATTCACAAATTTTAGGGTAAAAAAGCCCCACCTTTCCCTCCCAAAGAAAAGTCCAGCCCAAAGCAGAAAGAAGCAACAAGTAACTAGAAAGGCCTGGGCTGCAGTGCAACACAGGAAGAATCTCTTTGAACAAAAAATCACCCAAAACAATCAAGGGTGTCTGGTAAGGCAGTCTATGTTTAGCTGAGTAGCCTGGTCCTACTCTGAGACTAAAATGATGGTACTTTTCCACTCTACCATTAATCTGCTACAATTCACTATATAAGGTGCTGTAGTTCACCTTCCCCTTTTATTTCTCCAACAGAAACCCCAAAAAGAAGATAACACTGATGTTATCTTGAGGTTGGGGAAAAAGCTGACATACAGTCAGGAGAACCATTAACAGGTACAGCATGTGCAGTGTGATCTTGTCATGGTAAAATCATGTTAAAGGTTTGATGTATGCGGATAAACCTGGAAATAAAATAATGAGAGAAAATTTGCTCTAATATGCGTATGAACTGCAATGCTACCAGATAATGAAGAATAATGACTTACAGCAATTTTTTTCCAGCATAGCCAGTGCTGAGTTCTCCTATATAGGCCCAAGTATCTCACAGCTTGTGATCTTTCAAGAATTCAACAGGGAGCAAAATGGACTAAGGGGCCCTTTCAAGAACAGTAAAAAAACCTTCACTGTCTCTATTTTGTTTGAATGCTACCTAGGAGACTATTAGAAATAATGAAACCGTCTGTGCTGTCCAATAATTGACAGAGATATATTAACGTTGTACATTTGAACTTTCTCTTTTTGACATACATCACTGAAAGTATGGAATAATGGGTAACAATTTCTCTTCTGAGACAGTTGCAAAGATAATCTGTGGCAGACTAATCCCAAATTCTCAGGCACTTAATAAAGAAACAGAAACAAGTTTTCTTCTCACATTGTTGGTATCATCTTACATTATTTCTGTATTCACATGTTGCTGTGTCTTTTGAAAAAAAGCCATTCTAAATTCTTCTTAGCATACACATTAAATATTTACATACAGGCCTTGTACAATTTTAATAGTATACCTTCCTATTTCAAAAAACAGCAACAAAAGATCAACCAAAATCCTAGCTCATATATGAAGTAAAATACTAAACACTATCTAAACTGTCATTTCTTCCCAAAGTACAAGGATGTTTATGCTCTTGCCTAGGGGAAGATAAACATAGCAGCATACCACTCCATATTTGTAAATGTTAACTCCTCTGCAAGGTAGTAACCAGCTTCTGTATGCATGAGCCATCTGTTTTTTCACTGCTCAAAAAGCCATAATATGACATACAGATATGCTTAAATTGAAACAACAAAGATCTATGGCCCCACCACAGGAAAAAAAAAAAAAAAAAAAAAAAAAAAAAAAAAAAAAAAAGTGCAATCTCACTTATTCCACACACTGTTCAGACTCCAAGAAACTTCAGAACAGCCTTCAGAAATGCTTCCTAGGCACTAGTCTAGTGGTCTGTCAGGATACCAGGGATAATTCTATAAGTCCATGGGAATATGTCACCCTCAAGTCCAATATATATGAGAATGTGCTCTTCTAGAGTCAACGGAGATTGACTCTGCTGCCTTAAGTGTGGTAGATCTATGCTACTTCTAAAAAAAATTCCAAGCAAATGCTCTGATGATTTTATTCGCCCTCATAACAGACTGGATAACATCTTAAACCATTCAATGCCCTTATAAGAGTATAAGTCATAGTAAAGTACTCCTGCAAGCATTCTGGTTAATATAATGTACTGTTTGCCAAATATGTACTTTAAAACTAGTAGTCAACTGTGGGTATAATGTGAGTGGTGTTGAAGCTGTCTAGGCTTTGTTATATAAAAACTATGATAAGCTATAACATGCTGCCAGTGGAAAAAAAGAGTGAAACAGGAAAAAAACAAACAGTGTAGATTCTTGAATGAGTACTTAATGGGAGAGGTTAAACCATAACAGGAATCTTAATCTTTAATAAATCAGGGAACTTATTCAGATGACTAAACATGGATTTAGGATCTTCAGCCATTCTTCAGCCATATAATTTGGCAACTAAACCTTTAGTTGAGCATCTAAGGAAAAGTGTCCAATATACCAGGAATTTGTAAGCCTGTAGCTTTAACAGCAAGCAGATATTGAAATTCTGCCCAGAGCAGCCTGAAGTTATATACACTTCTTTTGAAATCTTGGCTTAGCAGTCTTCCATTCTGGGAGAAGCTAAAGAGATTTTTGCCTTTCTGATAGATGCTAACTGACTGTTGTCCCTAACTTCTGTGTGTGTTTTTTTGTTTTGTTTTGTTTTGTTTTTTTTTGTTTGTTTGTTTTTTGTACAAAGTTAAGTTGGGGACATATTTCCTGCTGTTTTCAAATGAACAGTAAATGTGCAATATGGAATTTTGTTTTTGACTCATAGGTTCGCAACAAAAGCAAAGCAGCTAAGGCTGGCCTGTGTGAGGGGGATGAGGTGGTGTCTATCAATGGCAAACCCTGTGGAGACTTAACCTACGCTGAAGTTATCGTTCTGATGGAAAGCTTGACTGATGTCCTGCAGATGCTTATCAAGAGGTACAGGAATGCTCAGAATACTTTGGTGCAATTCTGTTCAGCATACCACATAGAAAATGTTGGTGTTGAATGCAATTATTTTGCAGATATACAATGTGAGCTTCTGATAGTCCTACTGTTTGTGTCTTTAATTCTGTTTGTCTGCACTGAAAAGAGAGGGAGGACAGTATATTTGAAGGAATTAATGTACAGAATTCAAACGGCACAGTTTATACACAGAAGGATAGAGTTTCCAAACAAAACAGTTGTATTTCTTATTAACAGTATTTGGTACTTAAAAGGAGTCCACTACCATATTTGCACACTGCAGAGTCTTGAGTTCAATTATTCTTTCCACTCCTTTGAAGTAGTGAAGTGTTGTTATTCCCCACAGATAGGGAAGTGAGGAATATAATAAACAAAAGCTGTATAGATGGAGAAAGTGTGTTAGACAGATATGCATTGATGGTGACATGGCAAATGGTCTTCTTGGGTAGCATAATGTGTAGCAGCCAGAACAGAGAGAGGGCCTGGAAATCATGAATTATATTTTTGTGGATAATATCACTCCATTAAATGAGGCAGGGAAAGTCACTTACGTCTTTCTGGGTCTCAGATTCTCCACTTACAAAAATGACAGTGAAGTTCATTTTTCTTCAAAAATGCTTAGAGCATCTTACAATAGAGAACTTCCATGTAGATTTACAAGGAAGCCAGAAGACTGCTCATCAGTGCATCTACAAGTTCAGTCCTATAATGATCATCAACTTAATATATACTATCTTGTGTTCAGAACCACTGATAGTGAACACATACTCACCAAATTGTGCATTCAGACAAGATGAAGTCTAAATTGCCTTCAGCGCGGTTAAGAAGAGCAAGAAAAGACCTGACACTTTTTTCTTCCATGTAGGGAACTGTAGCTGCCTCCAGAATTACTGTAGTCCTCCGTATCTGCTCTCACAAAGGCAGGAGCAGGAGGATAGACAGGGTCAGGATTCCTCACAACAGCTAACACAATCATTGGAAAGGCTGAAAAGACTGCTACAAAAAAACTTCCCTATTATTACCAAGGAAGTCTAAAAAAGCAAGTGACATTTCTCCATGTTTTCTGCAACCTGCGCAAGGGAAAATTCCAAAGTGTGTAGTAGTTCAAAGTCACTATCTGCCTTCAAAACAAAATGCTCTGAAAGAATATTCATTTTATTCATAACAGACATTTTGCATGGCCTGCCTGTGCATCTTGTTTAGGGCTAAGCATTGTATCAATGTGATGAGATCAGGGGAACAATGACAGCTGAGCATTATAGCTTATTTTCTACATGTTATGTAGCTCATTTCTGGTTCAGTAGCATATCATTTGAGTGTTCCTTGTGTGTTAACTACATTCCTGTTTTTAATTCATCAGATGACAACAATAAATGCACTTGTAAAAATGATATTTGTGGTTAACCAGCTGCCTTCTCTGCAGCCTTACAAATACCTCCATATGCTTTGACTCCTGGCTGTTGCTGCTCCTTAAGTGACATTTCAATTGGTCTGAAGGTCCCGTTATGCTCCAGCTCAAAGTGGCAGAATATCTACTCACTCAATTGCTTCTTCTTGAATGTATGGTAAACAATAAGACATTTCCTGAAAATCAGAGCTGAGCCAAAGTGTTAAGGACCACTGTTTCATGGAATGAAACTCTGTGCCTCTTAGAAATTTTAAGAAAATTGCGGTTGCTCAACAGTGTTCTGAAATTTTTAATGGAATTCACTATGAGAATCTGAGAATTACTTCTCGTCAGCTCATCTCCTAATTCCCAGCACTTTGTGTCAGTATCTTATCTGGTGGGGAAGATTAAACTGAAACCCTTCTCCTCCTTTGCAACCCCTTTTGTAGGTAATATCCCTCTTAGTATTACCACCAGAAGGATTTTTCAGTAAGTGCCTTAGCACACTCAATGAGCATCAAGTCATTTTTTCACAAGGAGCCACTTGTTAGCCATCTCAGGAAAAGACCAGGAATCATAAGAAAGGACTAATGCCTAATTAAAGTGGCTTTCCAACAGTGATCTCTGCATCTGAGCTTCTCTTGCTGGTAGAAAAGCCATCCCTTGTTAGATGCCAAAGGCAACATGGTGACCAAAGATCAGGATAAGGCTGAGGTACTTAATGCTGTCTTTGCCTCAGTCTTTAATAGTAAGACTAGTTACTCCCTGGGCACACAGCCCCTTATACTGAAAATTAGGGATAAGGAACAGAATAGGCCCTGAATGATTTGTGATTAGATGATTTTGGACCTGCTCACAAGTCCATGGGACCAGATGGACTGCACCCTAGAGTGCTGAGGGAGTTGGGGATGTGGCTGCCAAGCCACTCTCCATCATCCTTCAACAGTCCTGGCTAATTGGGGATGTCCCCGCAGGTTGGAGACTGGCAAATGTGATACCCATCTTCAAATAGGGCCGGAAAGATGATCCTGGTAACTACAGACCTATCAGTCTCACCTCGGTGCCAGGGAAAGTTATGAAATGAATAATGCTGGGAGCCATCATAGACCAACTGAAGGTCAATCAGGGAATCAGGCTCAGTCAGCATGGGTTTATGAATGGTAGATCCTGTTTGACAAACCTGATTTTGTTCTATGACACACTGACCAGCTTAGTGGATAAAGCTAAGGCTGTCAATGTGTCTATCTGGACTTCAGTGAAGTCTTTAACACTGTACCCCACTACATCCCTGCGGAGAAGCTGGCTGCCCACGGTTTGGATGGGCATACCCTCTGCTGGGTGAAACACTGGCTGGATGGCCAGGCCCAAAGAAACTCTTTGTTAAATCCAGTTGCCAGCTAGTCATGAGCGGTGTCTCCCAGGGCTCGGTTCTGGGGCCATTCCTATTCAGCTTCTTTATCATGAGGGGATCGAATGCATCGTCAGTAAGTTTGCAGATGACATCAAGTTGGGAGGGAGTGCTGATCTGCCAGAAAAAGGCACTACAGGGGGACCTGGATAGACTGGATCAGTAGGCCAAGGTAAACTGTATGAGTTGCAATAGGGCCAATGTCGGGTCCTGCGTTTTGGTCACAACAACCCCAGGCAACCATACAGGCTTGGGAAGGAGCGGCTGGAAAGCTGCATGATGGAAAGGGACATTGGTGGGCAGTTGGCTGAATTTGAGCCAGCAGTGTGCCCAGGTGGCCAAGAAGGCCAATGGCATCCTGGCTTGTATCACGAATGGTGTGGTGAGCAGGACTAGGGAAGTCATCCTGCCCCTGTACTTGGCACTGGTGAGGCCTCACCTCAAGTACTGTGTTCAGTTTTGGGCACCTCACCACAGAAAGGAAATTGAGGTGCTAGAGCAGGTCCAAAGAAGGGCAACAAGGCTTGTGAAGGGCTCGGAGAATATGCCCGATGAGGAGCAACTGAGGGAACTGGGGTTGTTTAGTTTGGGGAAAAGGAGGCTGAGGGGAGACCTTATTGCCTTCTTCCAATATCTGAAAGGTGCTTACAGCGAGAGCAGGGTTGATCTCCTTTCACTGGTGACAGATGACAGGACGAGGGGAAATGGCCTCAAGTTGCACCAGGGTAAGGTTAGGTTGAATATTAGGAAAAACTTCTTTACAGAAAGGGTTGTTAAGCACTGGAATAGGCTCCCCATGGAGGTGGTTGAGTCACCATCCCTGGATGTGTTTTAAAACTGTTTGGATGCGGTGCTCAGGGACATGATTTTGTGGAGGGTTGTTAGAGTTAGGGCAGTATGGTCAGGTTGCAGTTGGACTCGATGATCTTTAAGGTCTTTTCTAATCTGAGCAATTCTATGATTCTATTATTTCTTCTTGGAAAGCTTCTGACTTTTCCTGAACTATGTGCACAAAAGAGCAGATTTTCAAAAGCTTTCATCATTGACCTGACTCTGTTCTTACTGAACTCACTGGAAGAAAAAATAGCTTTTAAATCGGGTTTTAAGATGCTACTTGGGCTTTGATGTCCAGAAGTTTTTTTAATCTGTAAGCTACAGTTACTGACCAGCAGTGCCCAGAAAATCTTTGGTTTGCAGGGCAAATACCCTCCAGATACCATGTTGGGGAGCATCTTACTGAGTGGTGCCAGCCATGCTCCCCTGCCCTTTTCACATCAGCATTAGCAACTCCTGAGCTTTAGCTGAGTCTAGAAAGAAAATTTTCTAGGGGAAGCAGGGAGCGTGCTCAATGCATACCTAAGAAATACACCATGTAGGGAGTAAAACATGACTCTGAGACAAATCCTGCTGTGCTGACTCTGTGAACTTTGCTTCCTTCCTGGAATTATACAAGGGGTGTTGTTCCTACAGTGAACTGTAAAGACATGAAATAAAAGTAATAATTTGTCCAAATAAAATCATAAATGACAATTAAGAGATCAGACCAAGTACTATGCCTCTTGACACATGGACACGCATTTATGTCTATATAGAGTAGAAGTATATCCATAAGTAGCAAGGGCCTTTTAAGGTGGAAATCTTTTCCTCTCACACAATCACTCAGCTACCAATAAAGGCTAACATTTAGCTGACCCATCCCCCAGTCTTATATCCTACATGGAAATGTTTATGGATTTCTGTAATTTATCTGTAGTTAAAAGCAGTGCAATTGATCATCCAAATAACATAATATGATGGAATCCAGCAACACTCACAAGGAGCTCCCTAAATCAAAATCTGTCTGACCATTATGTAGCTCCATATGTGGTGTAATGGATGTTACACATTTTGTGCTATTTGAGGCAGATCAAGACTTCTACAAACAGTATACCACATGGCCAAAAATGCAAGTGTTATTGAAGTTTCTTCTATATACTGACAGATTTATTTCTTCTATCTCTTATTCCAGCTTTTCTTTGTAGAGTGGTTCCAAACTTTCAAAATACTTGGGACTTGCTTTTGATTTCAGAAATCACTGTAATACTTGATCTGAGTACTTTACTGAGAATACCTATCACTCCTCTCATTTGAAAATGCGTTTTGCTACCTTCTAGTCAACAGAAAGCCTTAATAGCATACTGCAATTTGTCATTACGGCCCAGAGTATTGAAAGAGGAAGCTGGGAATCCTAAATTCAGTAAAACAGCCAAATCCAGGGGAATGAATAGTTCAGGAGAGTTACTCTGAAGTATGTTGCAGACTTAGTAAAGACATGGTAACATTTGACAATCAGGAATACATTTTCCCTTTAACTAGAAAATGTCGCATGGCTTCACTAATTTTTCTTGTTGGACCACCAAAATAGGGCCAGAATGTTTTAATTATTCCATCGTATATTTGGATTATGATCCTCACAGGAATTCTTTGAATGTGTATTTTAAGTATCCATTCCCTCCCCCTCCCTGGCTTTCTCTGTCTCTCCTTCTTATTCTCATCCAGTAGTTTATTCCTTAGAGAGTAAACTATTTGCTACAGCAACTATGTGTGAGTATGGTGCCTAAAACAGCTGGGGTAGTAGCCACAGTGCCAAAAATTAGGCACTGTTCTGGTGTCATGCAAAGTTAATTTTCTCATGCACATGTGAAATATGAAGCATTGTCCAAGAAGTCTCAGTAGAATCATTATAACAGAAATGTGTCTGAGAAAGCATTTCACTTTTCCTCTTCCTGAACTGCTAACTTGAAGAATTTTGAAGTATTCATAGATGTTTTGAGACTTCTGCATTCTGGGAAAATTCTTCTCCTTAAATGGTCCTGCTAGCAGGTACATTTAACAGAGGGGGGAAAATACTATACAGAAATTGTTTTTCTTTGCAATTGTGTTTACAATTACTGTACTTACAGCAGCTTAATATCTTGAATTACTTATTTATGTGCAGATCCTCCAGTGGAATAAACGAAACTTTGAGTGCTGAAAGAGAAAATGGAAAGCACGATAACATAAAAAATGAGGACTATAGGGAGAGCACTACACTGCAGATTAATACAGCCAAAGAGATACCCCATGGAGACTTGTGCATCACAGAGATATACAGTGAGACTCACCAGGGAGCAGGAGAAAGCAACATACACTTTTCTGAAATGAAACAAGAGACCACACAAAGTCACAGAATTACTCCTAAAGTGATAGGCACCTCCAAAGCGCTTGTGACTGATGAATCTGTTTTCAGAGGGAAGATAGAAGAAAGAAGGCCAGGCAATATGGTTGAGTTGCAGTTATCCCTCTCAAATGATGGTCACAAGAGTACCAACGCTCCTGCTGTGACTCTCTTGGGGGCAGAAAAATGCACCCCTTCAGGAAGAGGACTCAGTGTACAAGAAGACGGGACCAACCCTGTAATCACAATTCCCCTGAGTGTAAAAGAGGGCAACATCCAGTGGTCAAGCAAAGTAGTCCAGTTTTCTAGTAGCAAAGAGGTCAAGATGATCCAAAGTGCAGCTCCATCTATCCCCAGGGTGGAGGTGATCCTAGACTGTTCAGACAGAGAAAAAGAAGCACCCAAGTCTCTGGCTGAAAGGGGGTGTGTTGATTCTCAAGTGGAAGGAGGGCAGTCAGAAGCACCTCCTTCTCTCCCCTCCTTTGCAATCTCATCAGAAGGCACAGAGCAGGGAGAAGACAACCAGCACTCGGAAAGGGATCACAGACCTCTCAAGCACAGGGCAAGGCACGCAAGTAAGTACATCCCATCTAATCATTTGCACTGCCTGAGGATATGCTTTGTAACTTGAAACATCATCGCAGAATTTAGATTGCATTAGAAAACGTAGTTAGAGCTTCAGTCTGCAGTTTTTTAAGTTTCTGTCTTCTAAACAATTCTTGCTTTATATAATTTTCCAGGGTAATGCAACACTCCTGGTAATGAGCCAAGAGTAAAGCCATGCCTTAACTGTGCTGAATAACTTTGTTTAGTAGACTTCCACTCTGAAATAATTCAATGACTTTGTCCAATTAAAAATACTTTTATTTCCAGAAAATGCTGAATTCTGCTGGCTTTCTCATACACACTAAGAGGCAATCTGTGGAATATTAACAAAGAAAAAAACACACAAACAAACAAAAAACAACAAACCAGGTTGCTTGCACATATCTAAATGAATCCTGTGGCTTTCTGTTTACAGCAAAAATTTTGTGCTATTATTTGCATCATCTAAAATCAAAGCCGTGGTATTGCTCTTAAAAGTTGATAATAAAAAAGGCTATTAGTAAAGCTTGATGTTGTCTGCAGACGAGATTTTGACAGACACTAGCATGTGTATAACTGTTACATGATCCTTTCAGCTTTGTCAGTCTTCTCTAGACTGTAAAGTGAACTTACTATTTCTTCTGACTCCCATATCCAGAGGTCAACTACAAAATCCGTCCAAGAAGTTTACGTGAAAGCTATTTTGAAACTGAATCCAGTGTCAGTTTATTGAGTATAGATACGTAAAATTAATTTATTATTTTATTAATTTGATACCTTTCTATTAGTGGGTTGTTTTTTCCCAACAATGTTAAGAATCCTGACCAGGGATTTAATAACAGTATGGCAAAGCTGCTTGAATGCATGCAATGATATACTGTAGCAACAAACTATTTCATATGTAGTGTTGGAATTAGTCTGCTAACCCTTTGCTAATTCCACTGTAAGCATATTTTTAGCATGATAACCATTTGTATCTTATTTGCAAGCGGATTAAGCAGTTACTTATGCTTAAGTGTCTGCTTCCAAACCACATATTTTAACATTTTAAATGGAGCGTATAAGAAGAGTGCACATGCTTTACATTTTGGCTGCGAAGTTAGAACCATCTGTGGGACTGTGCCCGTATATCTTAGTGAACAGTATTGCCCTTCTAATAAGGCAAGTTTGTAGAGCAAACTACATATTACTTCTTTCAAGTAGTATGTATACTTTGCCTTTTTCTCATCCGAACTATGACAGTGTAATTCTTTTTAACCTACTGGCACGCCATTATTTTTAGAAACTGATGCAATCTATCAAAATATTTGCTTTTATTATTATTTTTAAAATGTGATTTACACATTAGAACTATCACGTTGCTAAGCACAGAGGAATAGGCTGCATGCAGCAAATACCGTGCATATGACTTTTTTTTTTTTTTTGTCAAATTAAAAGTTACAATGCAGCATTTCGGTCTAAACTACAAAAGAATATTTATTACAGACTTTACAGGTAAAATTTATGGTAAAGAAATAAATAGTAATTAGACTATATCTATCTGATTAATATTTCTTCTGGAAGCTTCTAAATCTATTGATTAAGTAACTGCAGATGAGTTAAGAAAAGATACACTAGCAAAACGAAAAGTTTCAGTTTTTGCTTTCCACAGTACTATGGGTTCCTGTTGAACTCCCCTCCTACAAAAACACTCCCTACTGCTTGTGCAAAAGCAGCTTATTTGAAAGTGTGGAACTTAAATGCTGAAGGGTGACCATATCTGTTTGCAGAATCACTCTAAAGGTACAGGCCATAATTTCAAAACTGCCCCCGGTAAACACTGTAAGCATTTGACTTGTCAAAAGACTGAGCCAAGGATTTGGTGATTTGAACCTCTCAAAATAAAATACTACAAATTGCTGGTAAAGGCACCGTGCTCTTTTTGCTCTTACGGTGTTTAGAACCATTTGCTCTTATGGTTGTGAGAAGCACTGGTCTAGTCATGCTGTCATCTGGCATAATGGCAAAACTCCAAGTGTCTTTAATAGGAGAAGTATCAGGCTTCATCCTCTGACATAGAGAAAAGAATCATTAATAGAAAATACATCACAGCGCTTTCTTTAACAAGTTTGCTTTATTTGTACTAGCAGAAGATAATGATTAACTGCTTTATTTTCACAAATCAGAGGCACACCTCATCCTTTTGAAAATAACTGGAAGGGAGCCATTGATCTATGCAGAATCAGCTTTTTATTTTAAAATCTAGCTTTTTAAAAGAGAGAAACTAGTGAGGTGGTCACGCTGATGTGCAGTGCATCTATCAGCTTTATAGATGCAGATACTCCTGTATGTTCCCCACAGCTTGATGAAAACCAATAATTTATGCTTTAAGAAATATATATTATTTTGGTAGGAGCCTTCTCCACTCAGTTCTTAAATGTGCATTCATTCTTGCCGCATGGTAAAAATAAATGTTCTGAAGATGTTATATCCTATACAATTTGGGATTATGTTTGCACTCCCACTGTCTTTGAGGGAGCTGAAAATTAATAATTTCTTTATATATTTCCAGGGATATATATTTGCTTTTAAATAGCTAATACATATAAATATACCTATTTTTATCAACTACACAGCTTCTATAGTGCAATAAACTCTTAAATGGTAGAAGCTGCTACCACTGTCAGACACAATACACAGTTTCATTTACTCTCAAATGTTAGACAGTCATGGTCCTGGCTGGCTGGGAATCTGCTGTAAGCCTAGCAACTGTGGTCAAACACTTGCTACACACCAGATCACAGAAATGGAGTAAATGAGAAAATACTGCCTACCCATTGCTGCTGAGATGACTGCTGGGAATGAAAATTGTGGAAATTAGAAGACACCTACCGTTCCTGTTGAAGTAAAGAAAGTGATGTAGCCTTTGAGCTTCTCTGGGTGTGGCCCTAAGGAAGGAATGCTGGATATGGAATTTGTACCACAGTTGTTATTGCGGGCAAAGCTTACGCATAACAATCCCTCCATGCACAAGAAAAGAAATGTTTTAATATGAGGGAGAGAGGCAGTATGCAAACTCCACTACAGACAGATGCATAACCACTTGCTAATAAACTCCATCTATTTTTGTGGGCTGCATGCAATTAAACGTGCACGTTGATTCTTTCCACAGGACTCCGGAGAAGTGAGAGCCTGTCAGAGAAGCAGGTTAAAGAAGCCAAATCTAAATGTAAAAGTATTGCATTGCTGCTGACGGCAGCTCCCAACCCCAATTCCAAGGGGGTGTTGATGTTCAAGAAGCGTCGGCAAAGGGCAAGGAAATATACTTTAGTCAGCTACGGGACTGGGGAGCTGGAACGTGACGAAGACGAGGGTGAAGAAGGTGAAGTTGAAGAAGGAGACAAAGAAAATACTTTTGAAGTGAGTTTACTTGCAACAAGTGAGTCAGAAATAGATGAAGATTTCTTCTCTGACATTGACAACGACAAGAAGATTGTGACATTTGATTGGGACAGTGGTTTACTTGAGGTTGAAAAGAAGACAAAAAGTGGAGACGAGATGCAGACGCTTCCAGAGACAACAGGTAAAGGAGCCCTCATGTTTGCCAGGAGACGGCAGAGGATGGATCAGATTACAGCTGAGCAAGAGGAGATGAAGGCACGCACAGTGCATGCAGAGGAACAAAGGGAAGTCACGGTGTCAGAGAACTTCCAGAAAGTAAGCTCCTCAGCATATCAAACAAAAGAGGAAGAAATGTTAAGACAGCAACCCTGCATAAGCAAAAGCTATGCAGATGTGAACCAGAACGATGGCAAAATTGTACAACAAAATGGGTTTGGCTTAGCACCAGACACAAGCCTCTCTTTTCAGTCTTCTGAGGCTCAAAAAGCAGCATCTTTGAACAGAACAGCTAAACCCTTCCCTTTCGGGGTTCAAAACCGAGCAGCTGCACCATTTTCACCCACGAGAAATGTCACTAGTCCTCTTTCAGATTTACCAGCACCACCTCCCTACTGCTCTATCAGCCCACCACCAGAGGCTTTATACAGACCTCTATCAGCTCCTGCAGCAAGCAAAGCTGCGCCAATTCTCTGGTCACACACAGAGCCAACCGAACGCATAGCATCCAGAGATGAGAGGATTGCAGTGCCAGCCAAAAGAACTGGGATACTGCAAGAAGCAAAGAGAAGGAGCACATCAAAGCCTATGTTCTCTTTCAAAGAAGCACCCAAAGTAAGTCCAAATCCTGCCCTGTTGTCCCTTGTACACAACGCAGAAGGCAAAAAAGGTTCTGGAGCTGGTTTTGAGTCAGGACCTGAAGAAGACTACCTCAGTTTGGGAGCAGAAGCTTGCAATTTCATGCAGAGTCAAGCATCTAAGCAAAAGGCCCCTCCTCCTACTGCTCCAAAGCCTTCCCTCAAGGTCTCTCCTGCTGCTGGTACCCCAGTTTCACCCATTTGGTCACCAGCTGGGGCTTCTAACAAGGCTCCTTCTTTCCCAGCTCCAGCCTCACCGCAGGCAGCATACCCTGCACCACTCAAATCCCCACAGTACCCTCATTCTCCCTCTGCCAATCCTCCGAATACTCTCAACCTATCAGGTCCTTTCAAAGGGCCACAGGCAACCCTAGCGAGTCCAAACCACCCAGCCAAGACACCAACCACCCCAAGTGCTGGAGAAACAAAACCCTTTGAGATGCCGCCAGAGATGAGGGGAAAAGGAGCACAATTATTTGCCAGAAGACACTCTCGAATGGAGAAGTATGTGGTTGATTCAGAGACTGTGCAAGCGAACATGGCACGAGCCTCATCTCCAACTCCATCTTTACCAGCTTCTTGGAAATATTCTTCTAATGTCCGAGCACCTCCACCTGTTGCTTATAATCCCATACATAGTCCATCTTATCCTCCTGCTGCCACCAAGCCTTTCCCTAAGTCCACTGCTGCTACTAAAAACACCAAAAGAAAACCTAAGAAAGGTCTCAATGCTTTGGATATTATGAAACATCAACCTTATCAACTTGATGCATCGTTATTTACTTTTCAACCTCCTAGTAATAAGGAAAGTCTAGCTATTAAGCAGATACCAAAGTTGCCCATTTCAAAGCAAGCTACATCCTTACGACTGCCTGGTTCTGCATCTCCTACAAACGTCCGGGCATCTTCAGTGTACTCTGTGCCAGCCTACAGTTCGCAACCATCGTTCCAATCAAATGCCTCCACCCCAGTAAATGAATCATATACGCCGACAGGCTATTCTGCATTTTCTAAGCCAGAATCCACTACATCCTCTTTGTTTACTGCTCCGAGGCCAAAATTTTCAGCAAAGAAAGCTGGCGTCATTGCACAGGTGTGGAAGCCATCTGTTATTGAAGAGTAAACACTACAGCTAAAACTTAGTGTCCATCTTGCTTGCAATGCATTATTGTTTGCAGTAGTAGCTGGGCACACAAAGAGTGTCAAGAGTATTCCTTAGCTTATGTAATATCTTCAGACGTATCACCTCAAATCTGGGTCCAAAATACTTGAACTTTTTTAAGGAATCAAAATAGATACAAATTCTAGCATATTTATGCACATTACCAGATGCTTTATACACATAAAATCCTGCAATAAATAGACACGATTGTGTTAAGTAAGCAGGACACTAGGTTTTTGCTTTAAGTTGACTACAACAGAAACAACAGTAAGCAGTACTCTTGGTTTATCAAACTAATAGAGAAGAGCTTTATTTCTATCCCCCACCCCAATTATGTCCAAATGACCTAGGGATTTGAGGACTCTTTTTTTTTTTAAGTGCCTTATTAAATGCTATTAATAATAACATGTATTACTAACATACATAGTCTAAAATAGGTGAAGTATTAGACTCTGACTGATCACTAGCAGAATACAGCAGGATATACCTTTGGGTATGCATGGAGTCCCACCAACTTCAGTCAGAATCTGTCTTGGCTCAAAGGTCCTTCCATAGGAATCTGATCAATCGGTCAGGGGCTTAGTTTGCAAGTTATGTGGATCAGCTGTGATCCAAAATCATGAATTGCCTCTGTGATTTCACAGAGAATGTGCTATAAGAGATGCAAGAGTATTCTGTGGAAGACTAATTTAAAGTAGATGGGATGACAGCTGGGAAAAATTGTTAAATATTTCCCATTTTGGGGAAATTTGACATCCTAAGTGCAGACATATATTTGGACAAAACTTTGCCTAGAATCCAGTAAATAACAAAAACTACGAAATCAAAAATATTGATTTAGAGAGATGAGATGGGTTTTTGGGTTTTGCAGCTGCAATATAATGCAATAGTTTCTTGTGAAATCGTAGTGACTGAGAAATGAAGGGATATGTATAATTGAGAGTCTTGCAACCAAAGTAGCGTATGCCTCAAAAATCAGCATTTAACATTAAATCATAAATATTACCTTGTCTTCCTATCAGTCTCACACACATTTTCTTAACTTCAGTTTGGGCTTTACAGTGCTTTTTCCCACTCTTAATCTTTTTACTCTGGTTTTACACTTTCACCTTTTACTTGTATTGGATATAAGGATTGAAATACTGCTACAGTAGAAAATTCTTAAGAGTCCGTAGTCTTGAAACCTACTGCACAATAGTGCAAAAAATACACAGTTTTGCGGAGGTATATTTAACAGTTAACAGTTTAGCATGCTGTTCTGTAAGGAGATTTGTTTACATCCATAGAGCTGTCTGAAACAAAATGTTGTTTCACATAGCTAAGGTTATCCAAATTCATCCTACATGCAACACTAAAGATTAAAACATTGATATGTGAATAAAGGTGGCAGAATCTGTTGGTATATTTACTTAAACTACCATCCAGCTAGGTACAGACACAAATAATGATTTTTATATTATAATGGTGAATACACTTCTATTAGAATGATCTATTTAGATGAAGAAGGTGTTCCCCAGTGTGAACAAAATCACTTACATTCAGTCTCATTATGGTAACTGAAACCACAATAAAGTTTGAAATGAATAATTTCATTGTAAATGTGGAAGGCAGATTGGAATCAAGTCAATAGAAATCACTCGTTTTAATTCTGGACCTTCAAAATTCCACTCCCACTTCCGGATTGGAATACTAACTGCATTAAAAGAAAATGACCAAGTGATCCACCTCCCTCTTAAAATTCAGAACAGTGATGGGAAATCTTAAGAAAAAGAGTTTGGAAAACTCAACTAAGAATTACACTGCATTTTCCAGGAAATAGAGTAGCAATATTTTAATCCTCTGGAGATCTCCCTTCTATTTTCCACTGCTAGTATCTGTATTATTCTTCCATCATTAAACTTGACCCTTTCTTCTCTGCCTGTTTGGGTTTCTTTTCTTTCTTTTTTTTTCTTTTCTTTATTCTACTTATATATACAGACAGACAGCATATTAGAGGAAATATGTTTTCTAGCAATTCTGTTTCTATGCAATTCTTGCCCTTTCCCCACTTCCACTTCTTCTTCCCTCTTCCCTTCTTTTCCCCACCTTCCTTCCCATTCATTTTCTCAGTCTCCTCCTTTCCTTCTGTCTCACCTCCCTTGGAATAAATATACCCTGTCAAAGGTAACAGAAGTGCTACTGGAGAGCTACACAGAAATCTAACTCCTTCCAGATAACCTCATGTTGCCTTATATATTTTTACTTAGCCCAATCCTTTAAATTCTAACTTTAAATTACAACCACATTTCTGTACTTGTTCACCACACAAGTGTTTCCCTAATTAGGAAATTTTTAGCAGTTTTGTACATACACCACAGTTTTGAGGTTGATGAACATGTCTATTAAGGAGATACAGAATCTTACACAGCATGGTGACCTGGTCACATCAAGCTCAGGTCAGTAACTTGGAGAGGTTTTCACCATCTCCAGAGCATCCTGTGTGAAATATGTGAATTATTGAAATCTAGTTTCTAGCGTAATATATGCCTGTGTGTCACTTTCCAAGTAAGAAATAATAAGCAGTATTATTCTAATTATAAGTATGTGAAAAAAGGTAGATTTGAGATACCATCTCACTTAAAGAAAAGCAGCTCTCCAGAAAGACGAAAGTCAAGTTAATGGGAACTAGAGAAGAGCTGTGATTAGAACAGAGCATTTCAGTTTCCTAAAACATCTGTCTAGAACTGAATTCACCTGAAGGACAGCAGTGTGTACTTATCAGCTTGTAAAATATTTATGTATCCTTTTCATTTTCAGAAACCAAAATTCCAGTTAGGACACCATGTAAATTATTTGCACGTTTACAGCTATATGCTAGAAGTCAGCTTCTGTGGTAGCTGTATAAAATACAGCAATTAGCCTATCTTCCCTCTACTTTGCCCAGAAGGAAAGGAAATTAATATATGCTAAATATTTGGCTATTGATTAGATTTGGATTTTTTGCTGTTATTCAAACACAGGTATTTCATATGGCCAGTAGCAATGACAGAAGAACTTTTTAAAGCATCAGTATGTTAAAAGCAACAGCCACAGTGACAATAGTGCTCTTAACTCAGTTAATCTTTTGAAAATCCCGATCGAAGACCAAGTCTGAGATCAATTTTATACACATACACTATTCTACATGCATAGTGCTTGGATCCAGCTTGGCTTCAAGGCTTTTATCAATCAGGTAAGTCTGTAATTCTCACTAATATTTCAGAAGACTGTCCTACTTAAATTCACAGTTTTACACGAAGTGTAATCTCTCAAGATGCAGATTAAATTTAGAGGAATGCTGAGCTGTTCATTGCCATGAGTACAAATTGAGAGCTAAAGATAACATCAAGCAGAGCTGAAAGGGGAAGAAAATGAACTGTTTGCAGAGAGGAGTGAAGACATCTGAATTTCTCCATAAAAGAGAAAGAAATTTTTGCTTTTTCCCCCTCCCCCAAAATCTATTAGAACTATCTTAATATAATATGATAATTTTCCAAGATGCAATGGTTGTGCTTCATATACGGGAACATTTACTAGTGAATTTTAGGCCATTCCTAATAACGATACTTCTAATGCACTCACATTAAAAGATCTATTTAATTTCTTTTAATTATAGTCCATACAAGAGGTATTATAACATACCAGTTTGGATTTCACGTTTTGAGATAGCCTTTCTTTGAAAACAGCCATGTTAATGAAGGGTTTATATTCTTCCAGTTTCTGAGTCAGTTCCAGGCCTCTTTACAAAACCTGAACTTAACAGTTTCATTTTGGAAATGAGTGCCTTTTAGACAAGAAGTTAATTTTTTGTTACAAAAGTAAACAAAATGTGGTTACTGGAAATAGAACTATCAAGCTTCATTTCCTTTCTCTAGGGGAACTACTCTTATTAAGTTCCTAATCAGCAAAAGATAACATATTATGAAACAAACAAAAAGATAGCCAAAGTTTTTTTTTGTTGTTTTTGTTTTTTTGTTTGTTTGTTTGTTTTTCTGTGGGGTTTTTTTTTGTTTGTTTGCTTTTCTGCAGGGACCTTTACAGAGTAAACAATACCATCTTTTACAAGTACATCTTAAACTTTTGCTTTTGCTCTCTTATGGAAGAAATTATTTAGTCAGTGTCCTAAGGTGTGACAACATCCAGTGACAAGCTGCCTGGTATCAAAAGCTCCTGGCCTGTGAACTGGGACTTTATAAAACATTCATATTAATACGTGTAGTAGGAAATGCCCATTTCTCTTCTAGATGTGCAGACAATTCACTACAAGATCAAGCCATTGCCATTACAATATCAGCCACCAAAAAGTTTCCATTCATTTTTGTCTGAAGTCCTATTGCACTCACCCAAAATACACCTGCTTTTATTCAAGAATAAAGTTCCTGAGACATTCAAGAGTTGAGACACAAAGCCAGCCCTAAAACTGTTGTGACCTGTTTTGCTGTCACCATAGCAATCGTGCAGCAATAAGGTTTTTAATAAGGGCTGTTAGTAATCACCCAAAAATGAATGTTCAGAATTCAGTGTGTTTGTATTTGAAGAAATACTAAGAGGCTAAGGCATCTCCAGGCTACAGCAATTAGGAAGTGAAGGGCTGGTACGTGCTTCATATCGGTAAGTTACTCATAACTGACAGCGCAGCAATTTTAAAAGAAAAGAACATCTAGAATTGGGGATGTGCAGTAAGGAGGAAACTCCAGAACAAAAACAGAGGTTCAGTTCTGTCAGAGGTTCAAGACATACTGAAGGTATAAGAGAAGAAAATAAGTAAGACGGGCTTAAGTCTGCTCTGAGATGGCTGACTATTTCCAGCCTTTTGTTGAAATTTTCTAGGTTCTTCTTGGATGACAGAGTGCTCATGTCACTGGGCATGTTTTTTTTCCTCTATTTACAAATTGTGAAAGAATGGAAATGCAGCAAACCCAGCAAAACAGAGAAAAGTGAGCTTTTTATAAAAACAGACCCTATCAATAGAGTATTGCACTGAGAGGCAACATACATATAAACGTATTATCCTAGATAGCTCCTATACACAACAGTCTTCAAAAATGCTAAAGTAAACTTTGATAAAAGATAGTAAAGTGCCCTTCAGCCCTGAGAAGCAGCCATAAACAGAAATCTGTACAAGATGATTTGGGAGAAGCAATATTTACCAAGTATCCAAGACAACACACCAGCAAACGACCAGCTTTACAATGTCCTGCTGCTCCAGCCTCTCCACAGGGAATTGCACACCATGAGGTAGGGAAATACCAGAGAAACAGCAGCAATCTTTGCATCTAACAATTTGCAAAATCTTTCTCCTCTCTTTTTCCAGGATCCTCATCCAGATTTCCTAGCTTGCAGAATGCAAAGTGATTGGTTATAAAAAGATCCACTTTTCCAGTATTACCTTTCTCAAAATACAATGATACAACTTTGTCTGAAGTTAAATGCCCAGGATTCCACTGATCATTTTGTGAGTTCAGCATGGCAAGTGCAAACCTTAATTACACAGCTTGGCAAAATGCTATTTTAAAATGAATCTGCTCAGTTTGAACAAGAAATGTTATACAAAGAAGAAATTCGATGACAAGATATTAAAAAAAACTGTGGATTCAGAATCTTTGAACTTACTGCTGGTAGAAATGTTTCTTGGGAAAATATGTGAGCCTGGTATTTACTTGGTGCCACCTTCACAAGTTCATAGTACCCATGACAAGAACTGTACTTGATCATAAACATTACTTCTGCGTGTTATTACAGTCGGGAGGAGCTGGAATTATTCAAGAGCTATGCTTGACAAGTGCTTTTTAGGCTGGAGCCTTACTCCAGAAAGAACTTCAGGATTTTTATCAGATGATTAAAAAGTAATCCTGAAGCTGAAGGAAATACTGTGTTGGAAGGTTCGCTACAGAAACAGATTTGAGCACTTGTTTTACAAGCTAGGGCTAACCACAGAACGATGTTTCTGTGGTTTAACTGTCAGCATCCTTGAGTAAGGCAGGCAAAGACTTTTATATAAGATGCTAATCAATTCTCCTGTTACTCTGTAGTTTCCAGAGGAAAAAAATCTATTCTTGCTTGTAACGATCTTGACAAACAGTTTTTAATTTCAATGCATGTGAAACCATCACAAAGTTATGCGGTGGTACTGTATAACAGTAACTGTATGCTCCCATAAGCTGAGGAAACAGCTCTGAGAAAAATAACTTACTGAACCACGCGTACAGATGGACTAAGTAGATTAGGGCTTTGCGAGCAGGTTATTCAGTATATCAGGACAAAGAGTTTTCAAACTTGTTTGAAGAATCCTTGATTCTTTCTTATGGTTTGAGACTGACGTCTTGAAAAGGTAATTCCAGACAATTGAAAGATACATTGCTGCAAAAGTAACACATTGCCTGCCATTGTTTTTCTCATAGAATTTCCGACTCAATTTAGGGCAGACAATGGTACCGCTCACCTAATGAACAGCCCTTCACTAATTTGTATTGACCTTGTTCTGTGCATAGCACCATCCCTTATATAACACAAGCTCTTCAAAGTATGCTCCTCATGCTGAATGACTTATTTCCACAAAGCTTTTTTGGTTAGCATTTAGTTGATTCAGAAGCTGTAATTTGTTTTTCCGCTACTGTACGAATGAGTAAATGAAGATGGAGGCACTGGTATTAAGATGCTCTTTAGCATTAGCTTCCCAGTTCAAGACACTTAGCATCAAGGCCAATAGGATGTGAACCACTCACTGTGCAAAAGCATAGTTCTCCTTAACAGTCTGTGAATGTTCACAGATTACACTTCTCCAGGTGGAATTCCAGAAAAGGGAATCCTCAATGACCAGACAGTGAAAATGCCTTTCCCACAATAGTGTAATGTTACTTTGTTACATTACCATACAATTTGCTAAAAGAAATGCTAAAACTGCACTGGATAGGGCAGCGGTGCTAAAATTTAATAAAAATTTGTATGCACTGGGCAATTATGTTTACATTTCATAACTTTTGAATACTTATCTTCCATATTTAATTCCATTGCTTCAAGGTAACTTTGTGTGTTTAAGATCCAAAGGGTTTTTTTAGAACAAACCAAGCTTCAAAATACTATCATACAGATCACTGTTACCAGCAGGGTCCTCCAGCATGGCTTGGCCCACCAATTGTCATCATGCTACTTAAATCCTAGAATGGCCTGGGTTAAAAAGGACCACAGTGATCATCTAGTTTCAACCCCCTGCTATGTGCAGGGTCGCCAGCCACCAGAGGCTGCCCATGTCCCCACTTGTTGACACCTGGCTGTAAAACTGCACCAGGAGGATGGCACACTTTCCAGTGGGGCTCTTAAGTGCTTTCTGACATCAGTGAGATCAAGGAAGGGCACACTCCATCCCTCTGGGGAAGAAATTTTTCTGGAGTTCTGAAGGAAAGTACACAGCAGTAAACATAGGCTCTTTTCCCCAGGTATACCTTCATGGCCCCATTTCATTCTATTTTTTCTTGGCCTGGCCTCCTCCTCATAGCCTAATTGCAAACTAAACAGGTCAATTTTCTATTCCTTAAGTTTCTCATCAAAGCCTATGAAACTTGGCCAGTTTGACAGCCAGGCATCAACAAGTGGGGACATGGGCAGCCTCTGGTGGTTGGTGACCCTGCACATAGTTTACCTAGCCTCATTACTCTCCAAGCCAGTCCTGAATACAGTTTTCCTTCTGTATCAAGTATTACTATCTTGTAATTTTGTTTTGGCCAGACTTTACTCAGTCCTTCACTTGCTGGTTTCTTCCACTTTGCTGAAATTATTCTTGCCTAGTATATTCCATTCAGATGTTTTCCCTTTCAAAGATGCTTTGGCCCAACAGGAGGTCTTGAGTTATGTCAAGAGGCAGGTGTGATGTGAAGCACACCTCAGTCCTGAACAGAGGTTGTGCAGAGCCCTGTATTCAGACCCAGTGTTGTGAAGACAGATATGCATCATATGTCTACACACAGAACTTTTTGTGAACGAAAACACAGCCGCACAACAAGTGCCAGAGCTATGATACACCTCAGTGGCTTCTCTAGTCTGTGGAAATACACATAGCCTGCAGGTCTCACAGGTAGAGCAGGACACTGCAGGAACTGGGAAACAGATAAGGCATTCCTATTGAGCCTCACATTCCTGATGAACCTGTGTTACCTAAAATTACTGGACTGCTTGGTCTGGACATAGATAGGCAAGCATTAGAATAGATGTATGAGATGCGTCAGATTCAAAGATCAGTCTCAAAGCAGTTCTAAAGCATAAAGCAGTACTACTTTTAAAGGAAAAGGAGTCTAGAATTTTTTTTGCATCTGTATGCTTTTTTTTTTTTTTCCTTCTTTTCCTATTTTCACTCTTTGAAGTGATTGAGCCACACGGGTTCACTCAGTTAAAATGTAATTCAGGGGCTGAATCATTTGAGATGAAATGAATAAGAAAAATAACCACAAAAAGGAGGATTTTGGTTTGAAAGATTTCATAAGGAAATTATATGGACCAGGTTAAATTATCTTTTCACTTGGAAACGTTCAGAAGAAACAATGCCACCATCTCCAAGAAGTACAATAAATTCAGTATTTACTTGATTTCATTTTAGAAAAAATATCAGTAACCTTCCCTTAATATTAAACGCTTTTGTCGTCCATACAAAATAGAAATGTCAGAAACTGAGACCAACTTTGCACTTGTTTTCAAACTTCTATTCAAAAGGAAGCAAGGCTTCGTGCTCTAAGGCCTTGGGAATTGTATAATATTTAAGTCCAGAAGATGGCAGCAAATGTTCTTCCTTAAGGGAAATAAACTGTCCATTCCAACACCCAAGGACCAAAATGCTGCATTCCAATTTTATTAGTTTCATTTTGCCTGCTACAAATTATTTCCAGCATTTTTAATTTTATTCCCTTTAGAAAAAAAAAAAAAAAAAACACAAAAAACTGTAGTTATATTGTAAAGTAGCCATGGCATTTACAGCAAAGTTGTCAGCATTTCAGAGAAGTTGTTTTTTTTCACTATATAAAGTTTAAATTGTAAATGCTTTCAGATGAAAAAAAGCAAAAATAAGCTTAGTAACGTCGTCTATATATTGGTCAAACTAAAAATCTGAAATGCTTGTTCAAAAAATTGGAAAGAATGAAAAAATTGAAACAATATATATATGTCTAAATCAGGTATTATTTATTTTGTCCTACCATCTTCTCAATGTTCTCTAACTGTAGTAGCCATTACAAATCAATAAAAAACAAAGTGACAAACGTAACCCTCAACTTTTATAAAGACAGAGTCATTCCACAGCAGTCCAATTGTTTTAACCACTTCCTTTTCCTTTGTTCCCCTTCAGTGTAAACATTAACCAGATGCTAACGTTAACTCTGATTTGAACTTGCTTAAGCCTCATGATTAAAATGAAAAGAAAAAATAAAAATGCCTCAGTGATTTAGAAACCTAAGTCAATCATATTAAATTTATTTATGTTTTACTTATTAATACACAACTCTTAAGTACTAACAATGCTTACAATAAATGCATCCTTCACTCAGCAGTTTATAAACATCTTGCATTTTTTTAACCAGCATTAGCTTGAATCTTTTTGCACAGACACCTGGTCAGCAGCTCTTGCTAGTGTTCTATGGCTACAATGGACAGTTCTGAACTGCCTTTCCTTTTATTGACATCCAGGAATCATTTTCCCTTTAATAGCTACAGTAGAAAAAGCCTTGCCTTTTCTCAGAAGGAGGAATAGAAGAACGCAAGTTAATCACTCTATGGCGTTCCCTTTTGCTTTGTAGCCTAACAACATCTTGTGTTCTGGTACAGTATTATTTTTAATATTTTACAAAAAGAGTACAGTAATACAGTGTGTGATAATTTAATAATTCTGCTATCACATCACTTTTCCTTCCCTTTTCTTTTGACTGTGAGAAGAAGAATAGAAGATCCTTACCCCTCTTTTTATAATCATCTTATATTTTACAGTAATGGGATAGAATAACCTTCCTCCATTTGCAATTCCCTCTGTCTGTTTTGCCTGTCTCATTTACGACCAAAGGTTTATGCATTTTTTTTAGTGTATGCATGTCAAAAGATCTATTTTAGCATATTTAATAGAAAGGGAAAAATAATAGAAAGTATCACCATGCCTGGCCACTACCATCTAGTAAAGGAATGATGAATTCTGGTGATTAAATGTTGCCTTGGTTTCACAGTATGTTAGAAATCAGTTTATGAATATCAAATGTGGTCTGCTATGAGTTTAGCGATTTTCACACCTAGATTTTCAGTCTAGGAACTTCACCACCAATAATAAGAATTAAAGGCAATATTAATCATATCTCAGTTCTTATATTTGAGACATTCGTTTTGAAGGAAAATCTTATTTTTCCAGAAGTATTTAAAGTATGGAAATATGCCAAAGATTGTAACAATTTCAGAATACAGTTGGGGTAGGTATAGACAAATATTAGACTACTTAGATTATTCCAATAGTATGTCACTAAGTAATGTTTATTGATTATTTAATCAAGTGCACAAAAATCTGCTGTGCAGCATGCTTCTGAGTTACTTGCATTGCAATAGATACAACCATAGCAATCTTATCAGTGAGTTACCTTAGAGACTGAATTCCTCCTCCTTAGGGTAAACACTGAGGCATTACGGCACAGTGCACATAACTGATGCAATTGCTTTATTTCTTTCATGGGTGATGAAAGAAATTGAATAATTTTCTGTGAAAGAGCCATGAGAATTACAAACGAATCCTGAATTCAAAAGGCTCTGCTTCAAGGTGCAGTCACTTCACAAAACTTGGCAAATTCCTTCAGGCCCAAAGTGATTTTCCTATTTAATTTTCCTACATTAAATTTTAAAATAAAATTGGAATACCAAAACAAATACTATAGTTCATCATTTTCATCCTGCAGAGGGAACTTTGTTGCTGTCATTCGGATACAGGTTGAACATCCATCCAGAATGCAGTAATCGTTGATTACCTTCTGTGATAAAGATCTCACTGAGTGCATTCACTGTATTCATTGTATCTAGTTTCCAAGAAAGATACTTCGCACCTAACAAAGCTGCCCACAGGGGCAAGAGAAATCAGTCTTTTGTCACCTGGTCTGTTTTTCCATCTTAGTTAAATCTCTGACAATAGCTATTAATATTAATAGCTATAAAATGATGTCTAGAACTTAACATAATTATGTGAGATCCAAGAGTCCAATGAAAAAATGCATAAACTACTCCAGCAAACTGAAATCAGTGTAAAAAATAATAGTTTGGCAAAATAGACAAGACCTGAAATAGCTATTCTTGGGGTTCTAGAGTAGAAAGAAAGCATACTTATAAATTTTTAAAGAAATAATTTATTCCAAATTAATTGGAATGATCTCTTATTGCCCAGGGAAACTGTTACTCCAAGTCACCTGGGAACCTAAACCAAATTTTGTTGGAAAAATTTATCACAGACATTTTCATCTAATAGAGTGATCATCACTGTGTACATTTCTTTGGTAGCTAAGGAAAGCCATCCTTACGTAAGGAAATGTTCTTCATCTATGAGACAGTGTGAACTACTTGGATTCTTACGTAGTCATTTTATCCCTGAGAGCATTACTAAAGTTAAAAATGAAATAAGAAAATGAGTTCAAGTAATTTTAGTATAACTAACCTCATTCCCAAGGTGCTACTCACACTCCAGCTTTACTGACTGCTTATCTTCCATCAAGACCTAACATTCTTGTCAAATATAGACCCACACTACACAAAAGCTCAAAAAAAAAAAAAAAAAAGAAAAAGAAAAAAACTCAGAACTAAAATGTGAAAAGATAATTCCTATGAGAATAAAATCTTTCACATGCAAGTTTCTCACGCTATTTGATTTTTTCCTTACAAAGCAAATACAATATTCTCCAGATTATCAACATGTCTGAATGCAGGTGCTGTGGACAGATACGACTTGAAGTACAAACATTTGTTCATTGAAGCCTTCCAAATTAAGATCAAATTAAGATCCTCAAGGCAGTAAAGCATTCTTTTTCAAGTTTGTCCAAACTGTGCTAGTCCCTTTATACTGTACTGATTGATTCACGCTGAGAACTTTTCTAGGAATTCATCTAGATCTGCTGTCTCAGTTCCCTTCCTTTGCCTTTTATAATAACAAGGAATTCCTAGAACAGTTTCCAGCATCGCAAAATATTATTTTACTTTTCATTACTGATTTAGATTATCTGTCAAGTCTGATATAGTGGTAACTTGTATGTAGGCATACATACAAGTACAAGTGGTAACTTGTGCTAATAAACTCCAGAACTCACCACATTTAATTTTGGCTACTGTATTGCTGCTTTTACAAGCTTCTGCCATTGTAAAATAGCAGAATGGCTTATCTGACAAAATACAGAAATACTTTTCCTAACTCACAATTCTCTAATCAAACTGTCAAGAAAAATTAGCTCCTGCTTTATTACTGATAGTTATGCCTAAAAGATAGCTCTGCCACTTGGTGAAAACCAGAAGTTTTCTCTAAACATAACAGACTACACAGAGCATTTCATCTGACCTGCCTTGAAATGTCAGCGACATTCAGCAATAACAGTTCTGTCTACATTATCATTTCCCTCTGCATCTCTGGAATCCCATGAAGTAGTACTAGCAGGGCTTGGAATCTCCATTAAGAGGCTTTCCTATTCAGCACAGACCACAGTCTAGAACCACTCAGAAAGCAATTATGACAGGTAGGCTAACTAGCAGAACCTGTTTGATCAACTTATTTTATCCCTCAGTACAATCCTAGCTTCTTAGTTTTGTGGCTCTGGTTATTACATTACTTTGTAATAGAAACTGTACCTCACTTTACATGCTTACTTCAATTTCATACCTTAAAAAAAATTGTTACTGATAACTTAAATAAAATGCACTAATCAGACATGCTGAAGAAGCTACTTTTGTAGATTCAGTGAAGAAATAAATTGCAATACATTAGAGGAAAGAAAAGTATTCAGACAGGCCTATCTGGGACCTGGATTTTTATTTTCTATAGAAGTATGAATCCCTCTCCTTAGGCGAAAATCTGGAAAAGGTTAACTCATGCTTGATGGCACATCACTTCATCTGTGTGGAAAAAAAGTATGTTCTGCATATTCTTTCATTCACCTTCCAAACATTTTTGCTTTTTACATGCTACCAGTTTGCAGTCTGCTGATAGGACCACATCTTAAACCATGATGCGATCAAGCATTAAAGAGAAGATTTAAAAATTAACTGTTAGTTTGCCCAAACCTAAGTACTTCTTGCAGTTAAATGTAGAACTTAAAGAAAATGTACCAGAAGGACGTGGTGGTAGGATTAGTAATATTAGGAATTTCCTCTCTGGAACTGCAAAATGGGAACAGCTGGTTGTGGCTAACTGGTGAAAAGATAGTCCTATTGTAAAGCATAAGTTGTGAATCTTGTCAAAGCTATCACTACATGATCTCTTTGTGTCACTATACACTTTTAACAGATTCAACTGTGCACCACCAAACTGACTGAAAATAATGCAATCGGTAGTCTTTTTCTCACTTTCTATCTCTCATTTACAAGCTTACATTAAAACACAACATAAAAGCACATGTGGAGTAGAGGTCATTTAATTTTTTAATTAAGATCCTATGCTGGAAAAGTCTGTAAGACACAAAGTCACTATGTGAACTATTGCTGGATAAGCTTTTCCTCATATGCTCACTGACTGGCATCTGGATCATATTCTCAAAATTAAAAGTTTTGGAAGTGAATTAGGAAAAGTAACATACATCAACATAGTTAAAATGAAATCTTAGCACAGCCTTTGTCAACAGAGCCTGGAATTTCACACCAGATTTCAGAGCTAGAGGCATTTAAACCTCAGGATATGAATCAGTGGGTGTAAATCAATTACTTGAGTGACCACTCTTGGTACAAACAATGTGATTTGTCCAATACAAAGAACGTATCTGGTTTGGGGAAAAGGCTGTTTTGTATGCCAAATGAAGACTGCTGTGGGCAGGACCTTCTCACAAACAGAGTTTCTGTTTCAAAGTGCTGCATTACTAAGAAGATTAGGATTTGTCAGATATGAATGGATTGCTCCCATAAATGGGTCAGAATGTTCTGAAATTTTGAGGGCACTGCTTTCTAAAGAAGCCAGGTTAGCATCCTGTAAAGGTATTAAGGAAATGACTACATTAACATTTTTAATTTTGTGTTCATCTTTGACCCACCTCATCCAAAGTTTAATAATTTCAGAGTAAGAAATGTCTTTCTTTAAAAGGAGATTGCCAAAGATATGCCCTTGGACAGATGTCCTAGACAGAACCTGTAAGTAAATTAGTCTGCGCCTGCATGAAAACACACAAAGAACTGTTGCAACACGACTTTATCATTATCAGAATGAGGTTTTTTTCAGAACAAGACATACTAGCTAAGTAGTGGAGATGGAAGTAAAGCTGAACCACTGCTAACAGAACTGTACCTTTTCAGTAACAAAAGCTTGTCTTTGGTTCATTTACTTTTCTAAGAAATGCAGTTTGCTCTTCCTTTCTTGATTCTTTACCTCCTTTTTCACACCTCATCTCTTTTCATTAAATTAAAATACTAAAAAGTAGATATAAAACAGGATTGCTAGGGTGTCACGTGCTTACAGAGTTTATTGTTCCACTGAGGAAAAGAAGCTTCTGCTCTTCTTGTTTAATGACTTCATCCATATTTGGTGTTTTGTTTTCCTAGGAAAGAAGCAGTGGACGTTCATTATCACTTCCTGGGAAACCTTCATTCATTTCTCGAGCCACATCTCCCACTTCTCCTCTTATATTTCAGCCTGCCCCTGACTACTTCAGCAAGCCAGACACAGCAGCTGACAAGCCTGTCAAGAGACTGACTCCCTGGGAAGCAGCAGCAAAATCCCCTCTTGGTCTAGTGGATGAAGCTTTTGGGCCACAAAATATGCAGGAATCCATTGCTGCTAATGTAGTATCAGCTGCACACAGGAAAACACTTCCTGAGCCGCCAGATGAATGGAAACAAAAAGTTTCTTATGAGCCTCCAGTCCCAAGTGCTAGCCTAGCCTTATTAGGAGGGAAGCAATCGGGTGTTACATCAGCCCGAAAAAGCACCCTGTCTGTGTCAAATGCCGCCACACAGGCTGGCTCTCAGCAGCAGTATGCCTTCTGCAGTCAACGGTCCCAAACAGATCCTGATATAATGTCCATGGATTCCAGGTCTGACTATGGCTTGTCAACAGCTGATTCAAACTACAATCCACAGCCAAGGGGATGGAGGCGTCCAACATGAACAGCAGAAGGGCCTGGCATATTTTCCCTTCTTCCAACTTTACAAGTTTCAGATTTGAGTTGGAGAAGGAAAGTTTCTTGCTGGCTTCACCATCTCTGAACTAAAGAAATGAGGAGGCAAGACTGAATGGAGCACAGTTTTCACATGACTTCAGGGCTAGCAGCAGCTAGAATAGACTCAGTTTTACACCTAACCTAAGATAGTTCTGTATGTAAAAGGGGAAAATTGCATATTTCTTGGGGGTGAGATGAGAATGAAGGTGGGACAACTAATGTCCTCATTACGAAAATTCAGAAAGGAGTTAGATGGAGACTGTACAAGCATTTGCAGTTAAGTTAATGTGGAAAAGAAAAAAGAAATTAAAACAAGGGCATTTTAAAGGCAAGAAGTATTTCACAGGATCTTGCAAGTTTTCTGGATGTGTTAGATACTCGAGTTCCAGATTACTGGATAGAACCAGCCTTGAGAAAGTTCCAGTGAAAACTGAAGGTTGAGGAACATTAGACTATTGGTCTTAAGATTTCTTCACTTCATTTTACAAAAGAGCTAGCAAAGTAAATAAGTGAATAGTTACACAATGGTAGCATTTAAAATACATCTGTGTTCATGGTACCTGAATTTCTACAACATGGAGGCATATGCTCATTTTACGGTAGTACGTTTTGGATTGATTTCATAACTGTTTCAATGAATTTTTACATGTTGTAATTAACTGAGCAATCTGAATACAAAGGAAGAAAGGTGTTAACAACAGAGACCAGTACCATGATACTTGAATAACAACAAAAGGGATGATGAAAGTGTTTAGGTTGTATTTAAACTGGATAGCAAGGCCATTTTGTAATAAACTCACATGGGAGTCTGGAACAGCATTTACTCCTCTGTGAAATGCACTACTCGCTGAACATTTACAGCTGACTGGCTGGGCAGTTATTCTTAGTATCTAGGTAGCTCAATGTTTAGAAGGCTTTTGATTTGTATTCTCAGTTCAAAAACAGTAAGTTGATTGTGAACATGATGAACGTAAATTGTTCATCAAGCACAGTATCTGTGTAGAAGGTGGTTTGTGAAAGAGGGTTTATGATATGTGTTACAATGGTGTGAGTCTAGTATGAGTACCAAATATTTGGACAGTTGGCTAGAGTTATCTTGATGGATCTGAAGAGATGGCAAATAATTGTTGCTAATGATAAATACCTTGCATTTACAGCTTATTTAAACAATAGTCATGTGTGTCTAAAAATATACGCATTGCAAGCTTATGGGTAGTTTAGATGTTGTTAAGGCATTAAATGAATACTCCAAGCTTTACAAAGCTCTCTGCATCCTCCTCATTTTTTGGGGCATTCTCCAAGGATCTGTTGGGCACAGTCAACCACAACTACTACAGAAACACTGTTAACTATCCCTATTTTCAAAAAAGTTGTCAGCTCTGCTTAAAGTGGTTAGATTAGAAAGAACTAAAACAAATATATATCTAAGAAATAACATACTACAAAACATTCCCATCTGCAAACAGTCTTCCATTATAGAAATTATGAAATAATTAGTATAAAGAAAAGAAAAAAGTAAACCAAGTTCATTTGAACTGAAATTTCCTGTAGGAGCAACTAACTGCAAGAAAAAGATACCTTTAAGGAGTTTAAGGTGGCAGTAATTCTCTAGTCAAATATAAGACTCTTTGAAATCAACTGATCCTTTTGACCAATCAGGAAATGGAGACATGGAAGCTATAAATCTTTGAGTCATATTGCTATAGCATCTTAGAAACTCATTTCATAACTTATGAACATGTAGAACAAAGATGATTTAGAAACATTACATGAACAAGGCTGCCATGGTGTGACTGAAAATGAACTTTGCACCTGAGAGTCATACACTTACATAGTTAGAATAAGTTTTCCTGCCACATAAAACAAACAAACATGACATCATTCTCTGCAGCACTCCATAATGCCCTTTTTCATCACTACTAGGAACATTGCCCCTGAAACCATTGGGACTGTAGGAGTTCCTTAAGAGTATGCGTTTGGATCCAGGCCTATTTCCCTAGAAATACATGTAAGCTTTCACCTGATTTCAGCATAATTGATATCTAGCAGTTATGTTTATAAGTCATTAAAGTCTTAGGTATTCAATAAATGTTAGTGTACATGTATTTTACAGAACGAGTACATTCTGAAAATTATTTAACGCTTACGTATTTTGCTGAACTGTGGTATGTATTATAATAATAAACATGATTCCCTGTATCAAGACAAGTTCAGATTTTTGTTTGAAACTGCATCCTTCACCCTATTGAATTAAAAAATAGATTAATGAGTTTACAGTAAGACTTTTTTTTTTTTTTTTTACCAAATGCAAGTATTTTAATTCTCATAATCAAGAGTTTGTCTTTTGAAGTCTCACTGAAAATAATGTTATGAATACTAAGGTCATGTGTAGAAGAAGAAATTGAGTGCTTAGGAAAGGAATATCTGCTTAATTTTTTGGTACATGCAATTCAAAATTGTCAAAAATTGTTCTAAATTTTTATATTTCAAAAAAGTTGAGAAATAGAATGCTTTTAGGAGGGATTTAATGTTGTGATCACACGGCAGTTTAGGAAATCTTACTTCAGGATCAAGCTTTGCAAAAAAACACCCAAGTAGGCACCAAGCACTTAAGAACAGCAGAATAAGAGAGCTTCAGACAGAATCCCTAACTTTCTTTCAATGTCCCAAGAAAAAAAAGAAAATATAAGACAATTTTCTTCTATTGATAAGAAGGGATTCATCAGTAAGTACTTCTATGAACGTGAGAATTAATGGTGCTGAGTTTCTTATGAATTTGCATTTTATCATAGATCAACTTGGGTGTTTTATGTAATCTTCTACAGATTTTTCTTTCCTGCTACTGAAGATTTGCTAGATCTCCTTCCCATATGGATTCTCTCATGTCTAATATGGGATAAGTTCATCCTATAGAATTTCCCTCAATAGCAACACTGATAAAGCATATACATCCTCCACTCAGGTGCCTATTTTTAAGAAATCTGTGGGAAATTGATTATTTTTGAGGTCTATTCCACTGCCACATAGACAGAAACAAACATTTTAAATATTATTAGTGAGAGGACAGACGCATGGAAGCAAGACAGATCATGTAGCCTTGTTTACAAAAGAAATCAGGCCAAAACCAGATTGAGACAATGAACCGATTTCAATGGAAGCAGCAGGCCCAGACTACAGACCGCTAATTCAAATGGTAATGCATACACAGCTTTAAGAATAACCACAGAGCATCACTCACTCTCTCTTCTTCACCCTATTCCTCCACTAGCAAAACATCTTTCTATCACAAATATTTGTAACTGTTGAGTGTGAGTTCTGAATATATTAATACAAGTATTTCTTACATTTGTTTTTGAATGCACAGATCTGTTCAATAAATGGGAAAAAAAAAATCTTGATATATTAAATGTGGTTCTTCTGTTTACTCTCCATTGTTTCTGTTACTATGGAAAGGATTAGAATACATAGTAGAACTAAAAATTTACTTTCTTCAGTTACAGTAGATGATGACAATCACGATTATTGTTCATAATTGTTTTCATTTTGGTTCCCTTTAATGCAACCAAATATCTATTCACATTGCATTTCTGCTCAGTCACAAAAGGCTGCATTGTCTTTATAAAAGGCTGTTCATTTCTAAAGGCTTTTTGTTCACTGCAAAAGACACTTTATTTGAGAATGTACGCCAGAGATGTAAATTGTATCATTTAATAAAGTGATTTGACCAATCAGATGATAAACACAATTTTGCTTTCTCTAAATTCTTGTCTGCTTGTTTTGAATAATCTGAACCCAAGTAAAGCCTAATCTCTTTTTTTTTTTTCTGTACTATTTTTAGATTCACTGACTGCCTGTCAGTGACCTTGGGCTGATATGAGCTTCTAAAAGCTTAAACCAACATCAGGTCAAATGGCAGCATGTCAATTCAGCAGAATTTCATTTTCACACTGAATAAGCAGAGAAAGGCAACAGAGTGAACCACAGTCTACCAAGGTAAAATAATATGGTCAGACTTTTTAATCATTTGAATGTTTTCACACATCTAAACTTCTGTTCATTCACTGTAGGTTTGTTTAGAAGGGCTGCACTGCTGTATTTTCTTGTTTACTCTTGAGCCATACTACTTAAAAAGAAATTAAAACTGAGAATAAATTGTGAACCCCATCTTGACATTGTTCAGACTATTCAGTGAACAGCTCTGAAGGATGTAAGTACATCCATGTAAGATATGTAGTACAATCTAGCTATGAACGTTCAGATCAGATTTCCACTCTTTAAGAGAATAGGCCTGATGAATCACTAAGCAGTTTTTACATTGGTAAAACAAGAAGGCTTTTGCCCTCCATAAAAGTGATTGGCGCATGTAAAACTTGGTAAAATGATAAAACTTGAAAATAGTATTTTTAAATACCTAAGGTACATAAAGGGTTTTCAAGTTTGCAAGAAAAATCAGTATTATTTCTTCTCATGATTACAGGCAGAATTTTCATTTTATATAGTAAGTTCTTGAAAGATTGTAAACGAAGAAAGCATAAATCAGATTCATTTTAACACAACATCCTTGTACTCAGCCATCTGCAGTGGCTTAAAAATCCCACTACACACAGGTGAATAGGTGCTATTTTTATATAATGTGGCACCATCCAGAAAACATACTTTCAGTTTCTTGATATTCCCTAGATTCTGATACATTCATCAACATTCAAGAATTTTTAGAGTGACTGCAGGACATCAGACTGCTGTTACTGAATGTGAATATTTGATGTATTGAGTCATTTTAGGTCCAGAAAGAAAGGTGGGCGTTTCCAGGCCACTACCTGTCTTTTCTCAAATTGAACATTAATGTTTTTATGTTGTTCATTGGATTCACTACTGGATTTTAAAAATAAGTTGTGTTGCATGTGATCCTTGTACATCAAGACAGCTTCACCTACGTTCTTAAGCATAGCTTGGATTGCATGCGTTTGAGGTCTGGGGATGTTTTGCTCTGAACTACAGTTTTCCCTTTTGGCAATGGGATGACTACATGCATCCTCTTGTCCACTGCTTTGTGCACAGTTAGTGTGAAGTCCTAGAGTCAAGGAGGGGAGAGTAACATAACAAGATAGTTCAAAAGGGATTACATAAATTCATAGATGACAGGCCTACAAAGAGACACTAAAGAGGACAAGCATGCATGTACTTTCTAATATTCTTAATTCTGCAATTAAGGATGCTTGTGAGGGAAAGGGATGGCAGTGTGTAGCTAGAGCCACAAATTCCTGTTACATAGCATCTCCTACTTCCAGAGTAAAAATTCTGGGCCAGATGTATTATTGATTGGAGCCACTAGGTGTTTCTCATTGCTTTTAACATGTGACTCATATTATTCTCAAGTCTTCTTTCCCTCTTAAGCCAGCTACATGCAATTCTTGCCTCAGTTACTTAGGGGTTCTGTTGATTTTTGAGCTTGTATTTGTCCTCTTACTGAGAGCAGCAGTGTTATTTAACACCATACCTTTTCACTTGCAGGGTTTTCCATCTTTACTGTGATGTTGTACAATGCCAGTTACAGGACCAGGAGTATAATTCAAAACCATGACTTCAGGTGCCATCCAAGGTTCCACACTGCCTTAAGTGAGTCAGCAGGGTGTACATGAGCCAGCAATGTACACATGAGCCACAAGTGTGCCCATGTGACCAAAAAGGCTAACAGCATCCTGGCTTGTATAAGAAATAGCGTAGCCAGCAGGACTAGGGAGGTGATCGTCCCCTTGTACTCAGCAGTGGTGAGGCTACACTTTGAGTACTGTGTTCAGTTTTGGGCTCCCCACTACAAGAGTGGCAATGAGATTCCAGTGTGTGTTCTAGAGGATAAATCTACCTATTGAGTAAGCATGTCCTGTGAAAAACACAGCTTAAAGAAAACTTAGAAACAAGCAATAAAAACCTTCCAACTACATGGAATAAAGTCCTAATTCCAGCTAAGACAAGGGGAGCTTCACTGTTTTACCACTGATGTCAGCAGGGTGACAATTTCACCCGCAGAGGAAAGTGCAGGACTACAAACTAAAAGAGGTCATGAATTCACTACCACTAACTGATGTTCAGTAGTTCCACAATGTTTTGAAGCCTATTGTTTCAAAAAACATGGTTGACAAAGTAGCAAGGGGTATTAATCAGTTTTCCTAACATATCTTCTGTTAGCAATTTGCTGCTTTCAATGTACAAAAATACTTAACGTTATCTCTGTCGGGACTATTGGGACTCTTCAGGCTCAAGCTACTGTATCAGTATCCTGTGTAATTAGTATGAAGAAGCATATTCGAAAAGCAATTCATCCACAAATCCATGGCTAAATCAGGTGGATTGGACGCTAAGTCAACAGTCTATTGGGACAGATGAGAATTAAAGAGCTAGTGACAGTGTGAAGAGCACTGAAAGAAAGGTGACTGCATACCTCTTTCTAAATATACAGATCTATCTTAAGTACAAATATTGTGAAATATTTAGGATGCAAAAGATTTTTACCAAAGGCTGAAGCTATTATGGGAAGTGACATTTTAATTTTGGTCATACTGGGATAAGTACATGCTTAAGTTACAAACTAGGTAGTAGAATACAAAGGTAAGTTGAGCAAACAGAAACAGAATATATGCCTTGCTTTCCAGACCTAAATTGCTTTTGTATTACAGTATATCCTGGCACAACCAGTTCTCAGTGGACTTAGTAGCCCCAAAATCATACTGCTTGGGCATCAGTACCAGCTCAGACTGAGAAACAACCTGAACATGCTCCTCATCTAGCTAGACTTGATCTAGAGTAAGGAATGAAGACCTTGGATCCTAAATACAGTTATGCCACTCTAAACTCATCAATTGTTTGCAGTGGTCTGATTGGATAGTTCTGTACTTGTGATATGGATTACCAACAAACTAGATACTCCATCCAAGGATACTGAATGTTTGTTATTTTGGTAGCCATACAGAACTTGAGCTCTAGGCAGATACTTTTTCAAAAGTGACATGTAGGTTTCTCAGAGGAAGGGATCATTAAAAAGCCATCTTTCTGAGTTTTAATAAGCTGCTATTAACCCTGGCAGAATTACACACAGATCACTGTATTTTGGATGTGTATTAGAGTTGGATATGATTGCTCTGTATTTAACTTCAAATGAATAGCAGTATAAATACAGGGTTGGATGACAGCTGGTAGATGGGTAACATTCAAACACTATCAACAATAGCTTTATTTTTTCTTGTGACCTTTGTCATGGTTTCTACTCCATTGAATGCTCTGCCATGAACTGTATACCAGAGAGTAGAAATCAAAGTGATTTAGGACCAAGTTTGCAACTACAGTAAGGGCATTTCCAAGGCACAATGTATTCTTCCAGATATTAATTTGACTACTTGCATCTCCAGTATTTATAATTTTCTTCTCCTTTTAATATTTGCCATTACTCATGATTTTTCTTCCAGACACTATACTGTGTATGAAACGTTTTTGACAAAGCATACATTTTCCCAAAAAAGTACACTTGCTGAAAAAGGAACTGCATCATAATAAACACTCACCTTCATGTACACAAAATGCTCACAGAACACAGACCTGAGACAGGTAGAGAGCAAGAGGGGAAAAAATTGCAATCTTCAATCTTACTTACAGAATGCTATCATGTTTTTATAGCTCAAACTTTTCAAAAAATGTGTGGTTTGATTGGAATTGGATGTAACTATTTCTGTTTCCTTAGCTGACAAAAACACAGATATATCTGACACAAAATTCAGGCTAGGAAATTGGAAAGTCAGTATCCATAAGCAGTGATATGTAAAGTTGTTTGCAAATCTTTACTCTTAGTGCAATTTAGTCTTTGTTAATAGGAAAGGAAGGATCATAAAGTGCACAAGTTCTAACAAAGTATTTACCTTTTTCAAAAATCACTGACACTCCTGAAAAGATGTATTCTTTCAGAGTCCAACTTCCAAGCTCTGAACAGCAAGACAAACAGCACTTGAACAAAGTTTAGTGCTGCCCAATAGAGGGCAATGGTACACAATTCACATAAAATTAATAACCTATAGGCTCTCACTGACAAGGAGTATTTCAGTAGAGAAACTGCAGTAGAATTAAGGAGATCACCAGACACCAACCAAGGTAATTACCAGTTAGCCCTCACACTATAACAGAAGTGGAACTTCTATTGCTTCTACTTGCTATAAAACTGAGCTAAATAAGAAGAGATAGGAGGCATTAACAGCAGGCTATTTTATTCCCACCACATATATGCTAGCTAATTATTCCTGACCTCAATGCCATGGCATGGATAGATGTTATTATCTCACTTTACAGATGGAAGAAAATACGACAGTGAAAAAATCACATGAATTGCCCATGCTTGTTTAGACAACAGACTCCAATGAAGACATACCTGGCTCTTCCCTTCACCTATAATTCACTATTTATAGTAGCAGTGCATGCTTAACAACTAGTACAATTACATTCTTACAGTCCAAAAATAAATAAATAAAGGTGTAGCAATTTGACAGATCAATACGATAGGAAAGGCATTACAATAAAGGTTTGGTGACAGAAGGACCAGCACAATAGAGAAGTGCTATAAAGGAAGGCAAGATTGCTCACCCAAATCAGGTTTTGAAGGGGAAAATTTCACCAGGGAAGGATCTCCAGAAAGAGATCCTTCCCCAGTGGCAGTCAGCCCTTCAATGAGGTCTAAGAGAGGTGCACAGCCAGGCTCCACCCCTTCTGGTCACACAGCTGAATTGCCTTCACCTGTGCTCCCAGGGCTGACCAGGTCCTTTCCCCAGGTGCTCAATCAGTGGTTCAAACCATGACTCAACAGCTACCATACACAAGGAAACTACAAATCAATTGAAGAAACAATCTAAGAACTGCATTGCAGTCTTCCAGCACCTGAAGAGAACATATAAACAGAAGGGAAACCAATTTTTCCACATGGGTAGATAGCAATGGAACAAGCAGGAATGGTTTTAAACTAAAAGAGGAGAGATTTAGATTAGATTGCAGGGGGGAATTTTTCACTCAAAGGGTGATGAGGTGCTGGCACAGGTTTCCCAGAGAAGTAGCAGATGCTCCTCCTGGAGGTTTTTATAGCCAGGTTGGATGGGCCCTAAGCAGTCTGATCTAGTGCTTAATTTAGTGGGTGGCAACAGCAGGGTTTAAAGATACAGATGATCTTTAATATCATTTCCAAATGAAAGCATTCTATGGTTTTAATTTCTATACATTATTTTTCCCAGTGAAATGACATTGAAGAACAGCTTCTGTCAGGGCTCAGATGAAAGAGATTAATTAAAGAGATTAATTAACTTCTGGGGGAAATAAACTTCACTCTATTGGTTCTCCATCCAGTAAAGCTCCAAGTCCTGCACCAATAACTTGGATTTTTGCAGTGTATTTTTTTTGAGGAAGATGGAACAGTAAAGAAAACATGAAGTTCCAGACCTCCCTCATTACTGCTTTCACATTCCAAATTTTCCCTTTCTGTTCACTGTTCTAAGAAAAAGAGGAATTTGGAAAAGTAAATAATCTGCAAAAGCTGGCAGTTTTGATTTGATTTTGCAGATAAGCCTCATCTGAAAGTGTATAAAAGCATTGGTACAGCAAGTACTATTTTACTGGGCACAATGCCCACATTCAATGAGGTTAAAGTAATGGAGAAATTACTCAGGAAAGTGAAACACACATGTACAATTCCATGATGTGTTCCCATACAGTGTAAGGGCTTTGAATTCTACATCTGTAGGACATCAAGACTGAGAATGGAAAATATCCGGGGCATGGCTGGACTCTTGTAAAGTGGAAAGTATAAGCAAGGAGTTTTGTTTTCTGTTAATCATCTAACAAGCCTATTAGTCATGCAGTGCTTCTAAGCTAAGTTAATCGGTGAAGAAGTAAGAACAACTTCAGGATGGAATAAAGCATTTTTCCAGAGTGAAATATTCCTTGTCCTATTTTAAACAGTGCAAAATATGGAGCAATTCTTGGTCTTTGATTCTCCATGTTTAACAGCTATGTACTTGAATTCACAATAATTTGGACAGAGTAACTAAATAAATGGTTTTAAAAGTTTAAAGAGGTAGTTTGATGATGCTGTAATCTGGATGTATTGATGTGGCAAATGTTACTTCCAAGCCTGGTGTTAATACTTTGTAAAAATCATACACCTTTCATAAATACTGCAAAGTACAGACTTACTATGTCAATCTGCTCCCCTGACAATCTTTTATCTGTGACTAGCAACAAAGGAAAAAACTGAAGAAATGCAGAATGAATCAAACTTACAACTTTTCCCCAAAACAATTACACACCAGATGCGCAAACATTACTGTAATATTTTGTATTTCACTGTGGTCAAATTGGTATAACACATTAACACTTCCTCAGCTGTAATGCATTACAGTTTTGAACTTCACACTTGCTTAAATTAATCTTATTTTTCATTCTCATGTTATGTATCAATGTATGTATCTTGTATGTAACAAAAGTCAATAACAAAACTTTTTAAAGATAAGGTCACAACTCATCTTGATGATGCAGTAACAGAGAAATGGTTTTTCTAATACAGTTCATTTGCATTAACTTAAAAAAAGGAATAAGTGATTGCGTTCCGTACATTTCAGCCATGAAGTGCTCCAATTAACTTGTCAGTTAATTGTTATAGCCTTTAACTCATTATTTTAGACTTCCCAGTTAATGTCACATCCCGAATAAAAAGGTGAGACAGCAGTTACTGAAAAAAACACTGATCTATGTTTGGATTTGTAACTTATAAGTTAACTGGATCACTAGAAAATATCTGAACAATGGAAACGTCAAAAGCAGACCACTGACATCACCGTACAATTTCACAAAAACTCATTTAGATGGTTGCCAAGGATTTGCACCACTGAATGCAGGAACTGGTTCCCTAGTGAGATTGAAAAAAAAAAAAATCCTACATAAGAAATCTAATTGATATTTTTCTTACAGTGATGATAGTGCTGAATATTTTTCAAGTTGGGCTTTAGCTTCTGAAAGAAGAGTTCCCATCATCATATGGGGACAGCTTTGGTAGTAGGCAAGGGCATGTCTTTTCTATAGAAAATTGACACAAAAAAAAAAATCAAGAATTAAGTTTCTTTGATAATGAAAACACCAAGTGGAAAATAAGTTCAGAGATCTGTAGCTCCAAAAATGGAGTTTGCATCTCATTTGTGATTCTGAAAAACAAACAATATGCTATACTGAGTCTGTGTAATTACACAAACACCTTGAGAAGAAATCAGAGAAGAATATATATATTCTCCACAGGCAGACTATAAATTTATAGAAATTAATCTCTTTGGAGGCCAAATACGAAACTTACTTCCCATGTACAATCAATCCCAAACTCTTACTTTAAAGGAAAACTCGCTGTTCTGAGGACAAACCTTCAACAGATCTGCTCACTTGAGGAAAGATAACACTGGATATAGATTCAGTTCCCTGAGAACCATCTACAGCCATTTTTAACCAACCTTTGACTTATTTTAGTCTCCCCTATTAATGTCACTCAATGAATAAGGGTGAATTGATGGCTGCTGAAAAATGCTGGTCTATGTTTGTGGTTTTGTAGAAAGTAATCTCCATGTCAAAAGTCCTTTAGCCCAATATTGTATTGTGAATTCTAAAAATAACCTAACCTCTATTTTTACAGTCTTGGATAAGGTAAGTCACTAAATTCACGTTCAAATAAAAATGACTTTTCAGAAGTGTTGAGGACCAAACCCAGTAACATATAATTGCTCACCATGTCTTAAAATCAGCCTCTTTGCATGGTTTCATGCATGCATTTCAGATACCTCGATTTCAAATGCTTTCTGAAAACCGTCTTGCTGAAGCCAGGGACAATCTTAAATAGAAGCTTAGAGGCATTCCGTTTTTGCCACTTGCATAGCTGCTTTCTAGAAAATGCTGCTTTCCCAGCAAAAGTATTTTCAGAGGTAGATATGCTGTAGGTTTTAATATTACTTAAGATACAACTGTAGGACTCCCTATAATGAATGCATGCAGTTTCCATTGACATTCAAAGGAGCTATGCACATACTAAAGTGGAAGTCTTTTTTGGCAAGTGACACTACCACACAGCATTGCAATCCACTGAGTACAGAGACAAATCCTGGTTTCAACTTTTGCACTAGCAAAGCTCCCATTAGCTGACACTCCTTTCCCTGAATCAATCACGTATATATTTGTTCTGATTTAAATATGTTCCTGTGCAGGAAGGGCAGCAGAGGATAATTTATTTTCACATAAAAAGATGAGCAGTTATAATGATTAATGTGAACATAATTTTCATATTACTGGCATACTGAAAAGAGAAAATATGGGACACGTTATGTAATGTGTACTTAGTAAAATATGCTGCATGTTCCTGAAAGGAGGTTTAATCCTGCTATCTCCGAAGTGAACAGGACCTTTGCCACTGGCGATTTAAAGCAGCTGAGGTCCCCACAAATCAATTTCCACTAATTTATTCTAATTTACAGTAAAATAATCCTGGGAGTGCTATATCAAAAACAGGTTAAGGACAAAAAAACCTACACACAACAGCAGAGTATCCACCAAGTGACATAACCTCTATTCCTGCTCTGTAAAGAATATCATATTTGTGACACTTAGGCCTAACACTTGGTGACAGCAACAAGCATGAGAGCTGCATTGGCCAAAGCAACTAAGGGTAAAGCAACATTAAAGCAGTTGCTCTCAGTCATGCCTGCAAATTCTTCCAGACTTTGAGACATTAATCGGAATTACTTATAAAAAGCAACTCTACCCAGAATAAGTGTCTTGGAAAGAAACCACTGTTACCTAAGATGACACCTCTTGGAACTATGATGAAGTTTCCAGGACAGACCTCATCGTAATTCAAGGGATTATAACATGCCCATAGCATTTTTTTCCACAGGGTAGCAGGAATATAACACAGTTCCTCAACTTTCTTTTGTAAAATTGGACTTAGTGCCTGGTCACAGGTACTCATGCACATGTCTGCATCAAGAAGTTTTAATTCACATTTTTAGTTCAAGTCAACTAAATCACTGCTTTTCAAACTGTATTATAGACTACACAGTGACTTAGGAAGGGATTTCAAGTTTTCTGAGTCTCCTACTGCAGGTTACAACTCAAGTAAAGAGAGCAGCCTGTAGATGGATGATGTTCTTCACCCTCCTGCTGTCATGGCAGCGTGGAGAGAGAAAAGCTTCAACACTGCAGCTCCAGCAGCATAAATGGAATAAAAACTTCCATTTACTGATTCATTAGTGAGACAAATTATTCTGTTAAAATACATACCAATACAAACGATTTATATTTAACCTGTGTATTTGTGATATGGCATACCATGTGGTTGTGAAACTGCAAAACTGCATCACAGTATAGTCCAGTCAAGACTGTACTACAATCCAGTCTCCACATCTCTAGTGCTGAGAAGAATTCTGACTAAGATTTACAATGAGAGAGATGGAAGAGATTTTCTGCTAGCAAAAAAACATTGTTTCTTTCCATTAGGAAGCCTACCCAAATGCTTTGTTCAGTTAGTGGTTACATAAAGTGAATGTTGACCCATTCTAGGGCCTTGTAAAAGTAGTAATTAGAAGTTCTGCAGGTTTACAAAGGCCAGCAGCATGCTCTTGCAGACCAGAAGGCCAATGGTATCCTGGGCTCCATCAGAAGAGGAGTGGCCAGCAAGGACAGAGAGGTGATTGCCCCTTTCTACTATACCCTTATAAGGCCCCATCTGTAGTACTGCATCCAGGTCTGGGACTCACAGTACAGGGAAGATGAAGGACCATGAAGATGATCCAAGGGCTAGAGCACACCTCCTATGAAGACAGGCTGAAAGAACTAGCTCATTCAGCCTGGAAAAGGCTGCAGGGAGACCTCATTGTAGCCTTCCAATATTTAAAGGGAATTTCCGAACACAAGAGAAATCAACTTTCTACAAGGGTAGTTAGCAACAGGACAAGGGGGAATAGTTTAAAACTAAAGGGGAAATATAGATTAGATGTTGGGGGAAGTTTTTTATTGAGTGGTGAGGTGCTGACACAGGCTGCCCAAAGAGGTTGTGGATGCCCCATCCCTGAGGTGCTTAAGGCCAAGTGGGATCAGGCCCTGGGCAATCTGATCTAGTACTAGATTGAGCAGCAGGCAAGCCCAGCCTGTGGTTAATGATCCTTGAGGTGCCTTCCAACCCAAGCCATTTTATGATGACTTTGTGATTCTATGATTATATTCTTAATGAAGACAAAGGAATCTATCCGCAACATGAACAACAAAGAAAATCCTGATTCGGAGGACAATTACCACTGGAAACAGTTTGTAATTATAGAAGAGAAGCAATGTTCAGCTGGCTTAACAAAAACTATATGAACATATTACCAGTAAGTTTCACATCCCAGTAAATATAACACTTTGGAGGACAGAGTTAGAACAAGTGATAAATGAACTTTGAGATTCTAAAGGAATATTGACATTGGTTATGAAACCAAACATCCACTGAAGTACTATGCGTAAGTCCAAGGCAAGATGATGAACTGGACAGGGGACCAAGCAATGGAGAAGCAAATTGAAATAATACTGAAACATGGTTTTGCAAAACTGTGCATAAGAACAGAAAAATTCAGATTTAAGACTACTGATGACATGTTTCATATAACTAGATTTCCTGCAGTTTTATATTTTCTTTACCCTAAGGTTTTTCAACGTGGCTTCCTTTTTTTTTTTATCTGTATCATCCACTTTCATTTGTTTATTTTATATGTTATGGGAAACAATTGCTTTATACTTCTGTTTTCAGGAAAAAAGTGTTTAAAATAACTGAAGCACACCAGAAATAAAACAGTTTCTGTGCTAACCTTCCACAGAGTGCTTCTTGACTGATGGTAACCATAAAGTATCAGTATCAGCCACAGAAATGTTTTGTCACAGCAGGTCTACCTGTGGCTGCCAGCCAGACTGCTTGTTTTTGAAGTAAATGAAAACATTGATAACTGTTCTCTTTCTTTAGGGTGAAAAAGGAAGCACAAAAGCAAGCTTTTCCACCTTATTTGTACTGGGTTTTTTTTATACAACAGTGTTTTCCTGCCAACTTCTTCTTTAGAAAATATTTGGCCACCTGATTGTTGTATTTTTTTTTCCTCCCCTCTCTGTTTGACAATTTCCTGCCAACACAGTTCTTGTGAGCACATCACAGTGTTCCTACTCAACCGTAATTCCAACCTTTTGGCCTTTACTCTTTCTACCTTTATTTTCAGGTTGGCAGTTGCTTATTTTAAAATCTTTTCACCATGAAAGGCTATATAAGCCACACTTAATAAACACAGGCCTGATATTGCTCATGCAATATCAAATACTTTCCTTATTGCTCAAATTTGTTTCTAGCTCTGGAAGCTTTGGTTTGGCCCAGTGAATTTCCTTTCTGCTGAAGTCTAGAACTTGTGCTCCAGCTTCCTTAGAACAGTAAGCCCATAAAAAACCAAGCACACAAAATTATGCAGGTGTCCATTGGTAGGCTTATTTTTGTTTAAACCATGAATTACTCTCTTAACTGGTTATTCTCAGCTTTGTTTACCAGCGTTTACCATGTTAAGATTGATTTTTAAATGGTGGAATTTTATTCTGTTTATTTTTAAGGTTTCACACTGTCTTAACTTAAAAACAAACATATGAACTACAAAACAAGCACAAAAAACTCATCCTGCTCATAACAGAAGACTTGCTGACTGGATATATTAACATCAAACCACTAAGTTTTATAGTAGTCAGTTTTATAAGCATGGTGATTGAGTTCAAAATGTCAAAAACTTTTAAAGATGTTTTCAGATAAGTGCTGTCAAAAACAGGCTGAGTAAAAGTTAGCCAGTGGACAAATGCTAGGTCTGAATACTTCTGTGTCTGAGTCTGCACTATCTTTGCTGATCACAATGGCACACCTGTTACACATGCAGTAACCATGCCCAACTCAGATCAATTCCTCCATGAATAAGAGCTGCTCTCAGCTAACTTTTCTGAAGGTTCCTCTGATATACAGTAGTATAAGTGACGCAGAAGCCACAGCCAAATTTGTCATCTGATGGCATTTGAGTGACTGCCTCCAAACTTCTATTGAAAAGATATTTGCATAATGAGCACCACCAGCATCACTGAACATAACTGACAAACTTGTAGCTGTCTTTACAGATAGAGAAGAATTAAATGTACATTCTTTTTTCCTACAAGTCAGGTCTGAGGAAGAGCAGCAATGCTGCTAAGAGAACAGGATTTAATCTCAAGTTGCAAGTTATTCTCTTTAATTGCTAACTCCTGCATACAGAAGAATCCAATCTTTCCTCAGACAGTGGGTTTCTACTCACAGGAAACTGAGCAAATTAACTGAAATGCATGTCAGAAAAAGGTTTGTATGTACCTTACCCCAGAGCAGTTAGGAGCACACATTAAGTATAAATCACTGACCAGAAAATAGCTGGAAATACTAGGAAAATAAGCACGGAGTTAATCACATGGATGTGTAGATCAAGTACAGCCAATGGAACCCATAAGAAGTGATGCATACTCTGAGGTTTGAATTGGATCAGCATTTTAAAATACTTTAAAAACATGCTATACAGTTAATGATGGGAAAAACATTTTACGCTCTTTAATTTCGCATCTTTTTACGCACCTTTAATTTCACTTTCAAATAAAACCCCAAGCCTTAAGATAGTCTGGAGTTTGATATTTGGCACACCTTAGCAAACAGAAGTGGTTTACTCTCTCAACAGAATGGTAGTTTTTGCAACTCTTCTTTGAGCTCCTTTTTCTTTCAGAATGGAAATGTAATAAAATACAAGAAACATGCAATTAAACTATTATTGCTTTCTTTTAAAGGTACAGTATCAGTATCAAAAGTTCACAAAATAAAAACAGATATTTGAATTTTGTAAGGAAGGCAGCTAAGTAGATTCACTGAATACGGAGAAAGGAAGCTACAGTTAAATGATGTATGAAAAGGACTGATTTCCAAACACCAACCTCCCAAAGACATATACAAATATTCTACTTGCCATGCAACAAATAAGAATTAAGACTTCACCCTTGACTAGATGCTCACATAGGCATAGTATTACAAGCACATACTATATCAAACTAATCTTGTAACCAGTGAGAAGACTTGCATCCTTTTGATGAAAGAAAAAAACAACACAAGCTTTGCAGTGCAGTAGACTACCTACAGAAATGAATGAGTTTTCAAGTAGTGATCATCAGAAAATGCACATACTAAATTAAAGCTTTCTGGACAGCTGCTGGCTTTCATTATGTCTTTGACAGCACAGGCCTATGCTTGTAGCCTTATCTCTTGGGATTAAATGAGGCTCTCAGCTTACTGTGGTTTTCTCCCCTCCCCCCTCACCCAAACAAATAAAACTGTCTTATACTCTAAAAGACTGGAATTAAAGCATGAAAGTGTGAAACAAGAGATACATCTTGAGAAGTCCCCCCAAATCCGTTATTCCTGTAGGCTGAACTGGAAACATCTTAGCAGGAACACAGCATCCCAGGGGCTGCTGAGGCAACTACACCACACTCAGTGAAAGGTAATGGCAATGTCATGCCTTCAAGAAGAAAGGAAGCTCTGCTCTATCACTACCCATGCACAAAACATGTATTTTTAATATGCACATCTTCAATGGAGAATGGTTCTATAGCATGAGAAAAACACAGTTGAAGAAATGCTCTTAGCTCCTTGTACCTACCACTACAGGTGATTCTCCTTGAGCCAAACATAGACTGCAGTCCCCAGTGACTTATAACCACAAAACCATGCATTTCAAGGGAGGAAAGTATTTAGCAAGTGGCAACCTAGGATGATTAAGGTAGCTGATGATCAAGGAAAATATTTACCTTCTTTCTTCCTATTATTCATTTTATTTTATAGACAAGAATGTTAAAACAGAAGGATTTGGAGTTTTTTTTTAAGGCTTCTATGTAAATTATTTCTAGATGTGATTTTCCAGATATAGATCCTTCAAAATAAATGATTTTCCTTAAACAAACCTGAGGATAACCATGAGAATACTAAAGACCTCAGGAAAATGATAGACTTGGGATCTTGAATGGAAAGGCAATTTTTTTTTTTAACCAACATTTTCAAAATTTTTTCAAATGTATTCTACACAGTAACAATGCCTCAAAAGTATTTATCTCTTGGCAACTCATTCAGTGAATCCATAGAACACCAACCCAGCATAGTTGCAAACTACTTTATTATATACATATTATAAGTAAAGTTTATGGAAATTACACACCTAGTTTGTAATTATTATTCAATTTTCTCCTATTGATAAATAGTAATTAAACATTAAAACGCAGACATAGAACTGACTGAAAATTCTTCACAGATTTTTTCAATAGGAAAACATCTTTGGATGAAATAGAGGTTTTCACTAAGAAACATCAAATAATTCTTTAAAATTATAAATTTTTAAGAATAAATTATTTTCTTAAAGATAATTCTAAAAAAATTTCTATGAAGACATACGCATAAAAACAGCTAGGAAGGAAAAAGGGAAATCGAAATATTTTCACTTCCATCTTCCAAGACTTATTAAGATTAAAAAATCCAAGTACTTCATTTTTTGAGTTGTAAAAATGATGTTTTTTCCTTCCTATGCAAATCTTAATATACATTTAGGATTATTTCCCCCCATAGTGAAGACAGGAGACCCTGTACCACCTCTGTCAATATACAAGAACCATTTCATAAAAGCTTTCAACAAAAATAAGATTTATCACATTGTGAGTGGGAGGCTTAGGTTACCTCAACTTCTCAATTTAAGTAAATACAGGATTATAGGTATATTGTTTTCAGTATTAGTTTCTCATAAAGATATAAGGAGCCTCCCTATAGTTGTCATTTGTTTAGATCATACTAACATTATAAGAAATAAGGCCATGAGAAAAAAGTCTGAGGTTTCTGCTGAATGTAAAATAAAGGCAAAAGATTACTCAATGCTGAAATGCCATAGTGTGATAAAAAGAATGTGACTGAAAGCACAACAGTAGTAGCATAGTGGCATAATCCTAGGCTGCAGCAAATAAGAACAAGCCCAATAACAGCAGTTGTGGAGTCAGAACAAAGAAAAAAAACTGCTTACCTTCAAAACACCTCAGTAAACAGGGACCCACTACCACCCCTTAAATGAAGTCTCTGGAAAGGGATGGATCCTGACTCCACCCTTTCTCATCACTCAGGTACATTGCATGCCAACTCCCTTGAGTTGGCCATACCTTCCTACCAGGTGCTCAACCACTGCTCCAGGCTGTGACTTAGCACTTCTACTAAAGGAAAAGCAGAAGAAAAGAAAATGCTTACTTGATCAAACTAAAATGATGTAATGGAAAAAGATATGGAAATGTTGACCTTGTTCGTAGGCTAACTCAATCACTCCAGTTTGCCACAATATAAATAATACTTCCCCTCATTGAAATGCATAACTTGATTTCTTTTGGTGCTAGTGTATTACCTTCTTAACCTTTATTCATCATCATGAACATTTAGACAGCTACATACATCTCTAAAAAATACTTTAAAAATTCGGTAACGTGAACCTTTATATAATCAATGAATATTAATAGATTATAACTATGAATTAAACAAGAAAGTTAGACAAAGCAAATTATAATAACAAAAAAACAGTAAATAGAAAGCTTACCTATATCCTAGGCTCACTTTCAAAACTCCAGCAGAGTTCCTTCTGCAGAAGAAATCCTTCCCTACTAGCAGCCAGCTCTTAAATGGGTGTAGGAGAGGTGGAGCCAGGCTCCACCCTTTCTGGCAGCACAGGTGAATTGAATCAATCAGAGGTTCAGGCTGTGACTCAGCATACACCCTTCTGTAAGCAATAGGAAAGAAATAGTATTTAGCATTATTTACCATTTAGCTCTTGATTCCTAGCTGTAACAGTATATGGGAACTGCTGAATCACGGCCTGAACCTCTGATGGATCACCTGAGGCGAGCAATGAGTCAGCCATGGGAGCACAGGTGAAGGCAATTCACCTGTGCTGCTGGAAAGGGTGGAGCCTGGCTCCATCTCTCCTAGACCCATTTAAGAGCTGGCTGCCACAAGAGGAGGATCTCTTCCTGGAAGTCCCTTCTTTGGAGTTTCATGGTAAGCTAAGGGTAAGTTCTCTATCTATTCTCTTTTTGGTATAGTAATCTGCTTAGCTGAATTCTCTTGTTTATTTTGTAATTACAGCATCTTAATATTCATTGGTCATACAAACTGTTAAACATTCTTTCTTCCAACTGCCGTATGTTTGTTTTTCATTCCATTTATGATAAAATCTTCAGGCAGTATCAGTAAGGTAAATTCTAGTTAAAAGCATCTATCAGTAAGATTACTTGTTCTGCTATCTGCAAGTTGCTGTTGCTTTTGTTTTTGGATCAAAACATACTGTTCATCAACAGTAGAAGCAATGCAACAAGTGACAACATGTAAAATTAAAGAAAAAGAATAAAAATAAGCGTAGCTACTGAAAACATTCTTATATTTCCAATCAGAAGTACTTTGGTTAAAAAAAACATTTGAACTAATAAGTAGGATTAATTTATGAACTAATAAGTAGAATGAGCTTACAAACATTTCAGTGTTTTTGTCCACATTTCTTCCCTGTAGCCATCAAATGCGCAATCTCTTGTTCTTGTATTATTTCCAGTATCAGGTACTGAAATGCTCTGAACAATATCAAAAGAGGTTCTTTGATACATAAGTGAAAGCTTGTGGAAGTCTTAAACAAAACTAAAACGTAGATTTGTAGATTTGTAGCTGTGATACGTGAGCACTATGCTAACTACTGGAGATAAAGCTGCAAAAGTAGAAGGTAGTTCCAGTACTGATTCCAACAGAAGTGGGGGGGGAAAAAAAGGAATCTAATAGGGTAAGTAGTGGTATTTGTAAATAACAATTATTTATTTCTAGTGGATATCTATATTCAAAGAGTGTTGTACAGACACAAAGGCTGAAAGAGAAATCTAAAGTTATAAAGTTAACATATGTATTCTGAGGCTGGGTCCAGTATGTCTAAACTACATTCTCTTAAAAATTGCTGAGAAACTTCTTTCCACCACACTGGTAAGCAACCAGGCCCAGTGTCAGCTGTCCCAGAAGGAAAGCTCTAATACTTCATCAATACTTCTGAAATAAAATCAGCTGATTATTTGTTGTTTTAAATTTTGTGAGCAAAATCAGAGTCCATATTATGGAATCACTTTACATGCGAAGAGACTGATATCATGATACAAGTCCTTCTTGTCTTTGCTAAGCCAAAAACACCTAAATCCTTTCATTCTTTCCTCTCAGGTAATAATTCTTCCTATGTGTTGTCTGCATTTCATTCAGTTCTTGACATCTTTGTACTTATTTAAAGGCAATGAAAATGCTCCAGCTCTTTGGTATCAGTAAAATGAGATTATCTTGCTTTTCATATACTGTTCATGGTATATGAACATATAGTTTGACCTATTTCATAGGTCAAAATATAACCATATTTTGTGATTCAATGTAATTCTTCTGCTATGTTGTTTTAGAAGCTATTCCCTAATTTTTCCTTCTGATGTGAAACTAACTTGCATTTTATTTCTTAGTTTAACTTTATTGTTTTTGAATAATTACTTTATTTTGAATTATAAATATTTAATTATTTTGAATAATTTCTGTGTGATTTTTTGAACAGGCATCCTACATTTCTCAAGAGCTTGCAGCTCTCAAAAACTGACAGATAGCTAATTGCATATGCCAGCACAATATTGCAAAAGCACAAATTGTTCATGTAATTTTTATTTTGTCAAAGAATTAGTTACTGGAGATTGTAATAGATTGAACCCTGGACTATTCCATTGAAGATGGCTCTTGGTATGTCCTCCTAGATAAAAAAAAAATTCAAGCTTAAGGATAACTTCAATGTCAATCAGTCGAATGTCCACTCTAAGATTTCATTAGAATTGCATTAAATTATTTCCTAGTTCATCAGAATAACTAAACAGTTACATTATTTCATACAGATTATGTAATATTCTTAGAGTGGCATTTAATTGAGACTCCCTAATCCACCATTCGTGTTATTAATGAGAACACTGAGCAGCATGAACCTTGACAGACTGCCTTTCAGTCCTGACTGATAGCTTGGTGATGAATCACTAATTACTAGAGTATGAGTTTCCAATCAGTTGCATAGGAGTTTCAAGAACACTTAAGTGTGGCATGCTATCAAAAACCTAACGAAAGTCAGAATGTATTATGCCTACTGCTTTCGCCTTTCATCACAGGCTGTCAACTATTGTTAAATAAAAAGAGTGAATTGGTTTCATAAATTTCTACTGGAAGTTTCCTAGCAGCTTATTATCTTGCTGATGCTTAAAGACTGATGTTTCAGTCATTTATATTTGAGGGACGTGAGAGGATTAAATCAGTTTCTATTACAGTGCTATCCACTTAAGTTAAAACAACACTGATATTTCTTGTGTGTGTGGAAAGTAAAAATTCTGTAAATATTCTGTGATTGCGTACATCCTTGTATCCCTTATCACCTCAGTCCAGTTCTTGACAGTCTTGGCAAAACATGTTATGTATTATAGAGTAACTAACTTGTGTTAGAAGAGATCTCTGGGGGTTCAATCCTCTGCTCAAAGCTAAGACTATGAGGTTGAGTTGCACATGGCTTTGGCCAGTCAGGTTTTCAGGAAACAAAAAAGCAGCATTCTGATTGAATTAAAACTGAATGTTGTATCATCTTCTATTCTCAAATATGTAACAGGAATGGAAATGTTCACTATATGCTTTTTAAATTCACTCATCCTATAAGAGAGAGGAAAAAGACCTATTTTCATATTCATTTTAGAAGTATCTGCACTAGTCTTGCCTTCACTTTGCAAAAGAAATCACTGAAAGCCTCACATGGGTGCAGAGAAACCTCTTTAGTTAAATAGGTAAGACTCAACCTAAGACTTTGATCATGCTTGCTGGTACTATTGTAAGTGGCTGAATCAAGCACGAAAACCTTGAAAACAGTACACAGCATTTAATAATAGTGTTAGATTCTGATAATGAGGAATAAAATGCAATTCTCTTTAGGGCAGTGTATGGGAACTGCTGAGTCATGGCCTGAACCTCTGATTGATCACCTGAGGTGAGCCATGAGTCAGCCAGAGGAGCACAGGTGAAGGCAATTCAACTGTGCTGCCGGAAGGGGTGGAGCCTGGCTCCAGCCCTCCTAGACCTATTTAAGAGCTGGCTACCAGTGAGGAAGGCAGGATCTTGTCTGGAGATCCCTCCTTCTGGTGTTTTGTGGGCGAGCCCAGCATAAGGGTAAGCCTTCCATTTATTCTCTCTTTTTATCATAGTCCACTTCGCCTAACTCTCTTGTTTATTTTGTGATTGTAACATCTTGATATCCATTGATTATACAGGCAGAGATGTCTAGGATCTCAGAGGAATGATTTGAAAAGGTAAGCCTAGGAGGAGAAAGCTTAAGGAAAAAAGATTAAGTAATTTTTGGTTGAAAGCCTTCTAGGATGTTTTATCGGGTATATATATTGTATATGTCTCAGCCTACTTGCTTGAAAAGGTATAAACGCTATACTGGTGTATTTTATTACTCTCTGGATTCAATTTACATGCAGAATTCATTTCTCCTGTCGAAGCTTCCCAGAGCAAAACCAAATCTGAATCAGAAATACAAGAACTATTTCATCTTCCTATTACTGCCCGTAATTCAGTTATCTGCATTGAGTGGAAAAAAAAAAAGGTTGAGGAGGGAAACTTCCTTTCTGCCACAACTTCTCTCTGCTCAAAGTTTTTTCTGTTATGTAACATTTGTGCTTCCCACATTTCTTTGACAGCGTGGCACAACACTATCCCAAAATGCTGAATTTGATTACCTCTCAGACTTCTGCAGGTTTCTCTTCCTAACACACAACAAAAATGTTAAGATTTTGAATAACAAGTTAAGGGTGTGTATGTTTTCTTGAGAAATTACTCCCAGCCATTTATAATACTGAAAATTACACCCTACCACTTAGAAAACTGGAAAAAAAATCTCATTTCTTTTCCAGAACAGACTTTGTGTATCAGCCATCTGCTACTGACTTTAGCCATCTATTGAAGTATGGTTTCATCTTTCACTAAGGATTAGCCCATGCCATTCTCATCTGATACAGACTTGATCATCCATATATTTAATACTGTATTTTTAAATGTCTCCTTCCTGGTTATAAGACATAGATTATTAATCTCAGAGGTGATGAGGAGATGATCTGTATGAGGAATGCATTCCATTAAATTTTCCAATAAGCTCTTAAAGGGATATAAACTCTCTTTGTTGTGGGTGCAGCTGAATCTTTCCTGTTCTCTTTTGCCAGGAAGATATGAGTGGCTGGAGTGTTTGATTCTATATATAACTAGTTGATGTCAGCTGGATGCCAATCCCTTTGAAGAGGATCAGCCCCCAGTTTGTCTCAGTACTAGGTACCATGCAGAACCAAGCACAAGGGTAGAAACCATCCTGGACCAGGCAGGTCACCCCCATTCACAACTAACTCCTGAAGTTTCAACTAAAGAGTTGAGATCACTTTTTTTCTGCACAACGAAACAGTACGGTAAGTGTATTGTTTCCTGAAATATTTTGTCATTGACTGTCATACAAACTAGCAGATAAAAGACATTTATGTAACCTCTTGGCTCTGCAATTTAAAAGATGTTTAATTTTTAACATAGTCAGAAATGCACCTTCTTTAAAGATACCAGAGCATCTTATTCCTCAAATTCTTTATTAGATTAAGAAGTATCAGTATAACATTTTGAAAACATAATACAAGGTATAATAAAAATGTTAGTTATGAAATCTTTTATTGTAATGTGTAGATATGCAAAGGCCTAAATCTCCAACACTGATTTTGCTGCAGAATGTATGTATCCAACTCAAAGCTCATTCTTTGGCAGTTTCTATCCATGTAAATACCTTCTAGTATCGAACTGCAAGCAGAAATTGCCAGTGCATCTTGCCTAGTTAAAAACACTGTATTTCTACAGGAGAAATAATAATAATAATAAAAAAATTCAGCCATTCTAAACATGCTATCAGAAAATTAAAGTTGGCTTAATAGCATGAGCTAACTCAACAATATAAAAATGTGTGGGTTTTCTTTTTTTTTTTTTTTTTTCAGCAAGGAAAAATCACATCAGAAAATCACAATGTTATCACATTCTGCCATGGTCAAAGAGAGGAAACAACAAGCATCAGCCATTATGGATGAAATACAGAGAAATGGTATAGAGCTGAACACAACTTACTCTATATGCACTGTCCTCTAGCCCTCCCTAAAACATTTTTTAATCACAGAGTTTAACTCTCTTACAGCTTTGTCTCTGAGTGTTTTGCCATAAATAATCTTGGGGGAGTATCATGCTGCCTATGGTAACTAATCCTTTTGTAGTTGCCTCTTTTCATTTGAAAGCTATTTTCAGATGAACAACTGCTGAGAAGGAATGAAGTAATCTAACAGCTGATGTGCATTCTGCTAGGATAGCCTTTCAGAACATTATTTGGGGTTAATAATGTGACTTCATTCCATTTTAAATGGCTATCATCTGAGGAACATGTTGATCTGCCTGTATTTTTTTTTTTCTTTGGCACTCTTTCCTGTTGCTTTTTTTTTAATAGGAATGAAAATTTTTGAAATAATTTACAGCTCTGTTCCTAATAATTAATCTCTGTAACTAACAAAATTTGCTATCAATCTGGTTATTTTCTCCCAATTCATAGCCACTGGTTAATCTTATATGCAGAAATTTTACTTTTCTGTTGTTGCGTTAATGGAAATGTAGACATGAGAAGGTAGCTCAATGTTCAAAAAGAGCTTATTAAAATTACACTTCTAGTGTGACACCTTTGGGAGCAATTAACTCACCTGGGAATGCTGGTTGTCTTAGTTTTCATTAGGTATGTGCTGGGTGCTTTTGGAGATCCTTCCAATCCTTCCCATGAATCTTTTAAAGATTAAAATACCACTATTTTTAAAGCGATAAGAACTCCACAAGTGGCACTGAAAAAAGAGTTATGCCAATATTAAGAATTTTTGAAAATCATACTTCTTACATATGATAAAGCACTGGACATTAAATTTCAATACTGAAAATTTCTTGTGGTCTTTTGATGCAGAGTTTTGGGAGGTTTTGTGTACGTGTTCATTGACCAATCTGACTGCTGGAAGAGTAGGACCAGAAACATAAAGAATTTAGAAAAAAGTAATATTGCAGTGTTGGTCCTAATACTGATAATTACATTTTTCAGTAATTTCTGTTCCTCTTCCTTTTTTTTTTTTTTTTTTACCAACTGAACACACACAAGTCTAAAACCCAGACTACTCTTACAGATTTCATTACAACTCAGATTTTTATTTGTCATGAAAGTATCATATGTGCCTGAAATAGCCACTAAGCTCTTCAGGGCAGGAAAACTGTTTAGAATAATGATTTCAAATGGTAAATGTTGCTGTTCATTGCAATACTAATAAATATACCATGCAGTTCTGGTAGTCATTGGAGTAGCTGAATAACCTGGGTTGATGTTTACCTTACATAATCTGTCCTTTCATTACTCATACATGTAGATATAAACAGATCCTACAACTTCTTTTTTAAGACATGCTGTGATACAAGGCCACTGAAGACAATACAAACACCTTAACCCTTAACTTCGTATTCTACTTCTGCCTCTTCTTTGAATGTCTGGGATACATACTTTTTTTTTAAAAAAACAAAGGGAAATTTCATGAAATGTGCGTGGTAACTTGTGTAAGTTAAAGTTCTAGACTCTTAAGTGAAACAATTTGGAAATAGAAGGATAACCAAAGCCATAATTAGACAAAATATATGCTAGTTCTCTAGGACCAAATTTGAACCATCCTTCAAGAAATCAGGGATAAATCTGATCTTTAAAGGAATAAAGTATTCTCTTTTAATTTTGACAATTTATTTCCCCTCAATTGCTAATTAAGCAAGTTTAGTCTGAGATCTGGAAGATAAAATGTTGTGCATCACTGTTTGTAATGAAGGTCCCACACCTGAAAATTACCTAAAAACTAAACTTCATCCTGAAAGAAACTGCTGTTTCACAGACCTTAGAAATACTAAGCATTAACAGAGGTAAACATTAACAGGAGGTTCTGTAGTGCAAGTCCTTTTGGCTTGGGATGGCATTCAGAAGTATACCTACTGCATTTTTATTTTAGCTCCTCTTTATTACAATGCTTTCACATAAACACTGAACCTTAAACTCCTTATAGAAGATATTCACAGCAGAAATATCTTATGGAAAGCCATACAAAGTTGTTCAAGTTTTTATGACTGTCTTAAAACTGGGCTGGGTTGGTAATGACTGGAAGTCCACATTTTCCTGTTGGCTATAGAAAATTACTTCATATTCTGCTTAAGTTCTGTGTGTCATAAAATGCTGCAGTAAAAGACACCCTCTTATGATCTCACAAGGGAGCCTGTAGGACTACAGCAGCATCGGGAACATTGTGACCTTTCGAATGCTTATTCTTTCCTCTGGCAGAATTGGGCGTATCATAAAATTTCTAAACCTAGTTGGTAGAGGCATACAGATATGTATATATTATGTTTAGGGAAGTCTTTGGAGTTTCTCAGATTAGTATTCAATTAAACTAAACCTCATGTCTAACTCTGCCCAGGTTCTTAAGTGCATTCTTCAGTAGCTAAACTACTATTATGACGGAGTTACAAATTCTTACTTCTGATACCATAACAAACATAATACTTACGATTAGAATTTATAACCCAAACAGAGGTCTTGAGAAGACTGTAAGCTAGAAGATCAAAAGGGATTGAGGGAAGAAACATATAAATCATACCTAAATGAAGTTTAGTAAAGACTTTAAGGGCAGAATAGAGCTGAATTGGCAGGAACAAATAAAGAAATGAAACTGGACTAAGATTAAGTTTAAACCATGAAATAAACTTCCCGCGTTAATGTCCATTTATGAGGCTTTTTGTATTGGTGCACTTGGAGATGTTCTCTTTTTGACATGCCCTACATGTTCTTCTTTCCTCATTTTTCATCACCTTTCTTGCCCTGACACTGAAACAATCCCTAGACACGTCCTGAACTAGACAGCAGATTAGATTTTAGTTGGCAGGGGATTCAACTGAACTTCACAGCTATGTTTCTGGGTTGCTGCCTAGATACACAATAGCACACAACTGTGAGCTACAAAGAGCTCCACACCTTGGAGCCTACAGCAAACATTTGCAAGAACGGTACATACATAAAGGAACAGCAAAGAGCAAAACAGTTAACATCCACCATGCTCCCAGACAAACGCAGAGTAGTTTGAACAGAGATCTTGGCTCAGGATTTATATACTACTTATATACTCTGCGGACAATGAAGATCAACATTTTCTATGGGAAAATGTTGCTGATATGAAGAGTAAACTTCTCATCTCTTATTAGCATAAAACCATTCAACAGCCCGTAGCCCTGTAGTAACCTTGAAAAGGAATAAAATCAAAATATGACTTGTGGGTCAAAATTTTAGGCTACAGGCCAGTAACTAGTTCACTTATCTCAACTACTGAGCCAAATCCCCACCATTATCTGTCACTGATATGTCTGGACAAGCCGAGTCACTTTCTTCCATGTTAAGAACTCTCTGTTTTGTAGCTAACAAATAGCAAGAGTGTGTTAGGATTCTTTCTGCATACTATTAATAAAGCAGAAGAGCATGCTTGATACAGCTAGCTTGCCCTAGCTCCAGTTAAATCTCCTGCAAGCATTCAATTGAAATCAGTAAGAACAGAAGTGGATCAGCGGCGATATACTCCATGGCCTATAAACTTGTTTGATTTATTTGATGGAAAACTCATCTAATACAACTTAGGCTAAACTTTTAATGTATGTATCTCAGTTATATTTTCCTAAGTGTCAGCACTACACGTTGCTTTTCCATCATAATTACTAGGAGATATAAACCATGTCACATATGCCATGTACTCAAAATGAAACACTGAAAAATAAAAATACCCCCCCCAGTATATGCAGTATTAACTTTGACATTAAGTACCTATGCAGATAATTATTTTGTACTGCTAATTTTAGATTGGGCTTCCTGTTTGATTCACCTGGAAGCAAGATACAGTTCCTTACAACTAATTAGGTTTCATTTTAATGCATTAAAATACCTAATGAAATTCAGAATTTTATACCCTGTAGATTATAAGAGCATGTAAACAATAGGAGATCTTATTATTAAAGAAATAACTTTGTGACTTTGAATAAGTGGATCGAAGAAATATAACACATCTCTTCAATGTAATCTTTGAAATACATTCCATCTTCATTTTTTTTCCCTGAAGTTCATGAATAACTAAGAATAATTGTAATTAACAAAATTATAATTATTAATAAAAGTGGGAATAGGAAATTATTCTGTTAAAAATTTGTTCTACTATATGATCCAATTGTTGTTACATTTTTTTAATTCTTCTAAGTTCTAAGCTGAAATAAATTAATACAAAATAATAATATAGTCTTGAAGTTACTGTATTGTAAGTTTCAGCATTACCTAAAGATTGAGGACATCTCATAAGAGAGTGACTACTCAGTATCAGCTTGCTCACTGACACAAACATCCCTCTTTCCGGAACATCACCACAGAGATGATCAGTAAAGTTTCAGATGTTCCATGCTCTCCATTTATAGTCTAAATTGATCTTCCTCATCTTCATTTTCAAATCCCCTAGGAGCCCAGTAAACAAAAGACAATAACTTTTTTTTCTGAACAGTGAATAAATTAACACTGCATTTAATAGTTCAGTCTCTGATAGTGTCATGTTTTGAGACTTGCTTGTAACTTTTCTCTTAAAGAGAATCAAAAATAAATATTCTAATGTATGGGAACTGCTGAGTCACGGCCTGAACCTCTGATTGATCACCTGAGGCGAGCCATGAGCCAGCCAGAGGAGCACAGGTGAAGGCAATTCACCTGTGCTGCAGGAAGGGTGGAGCCTAGCCCCCCCCCCCCCCCCCCCCAGACCTATTTAAGAGCTGGCTACCAGTGGGGAAGGATCTTGTCTGGGGATCCCCTCTTTTGGTGTTTTTTGTGGGTGAGCCTAGTGTATGGGTAAGCTCTCCATTTATTCCTTCTTGTTATCTTAGTCTACTTTGCCTAACTCTCTTGTTCTTTCTTTTTTTGTGATTATAACATCTTAATATCCATTAATTATACACTAAACGTATAGTTTTTATAAGCATGTTGTAGATCTTTGTTCTGTCTCTCATTTTTAACATCATGAGCTTTATTTTGAAGGTTTCTCTGAATAAAAAATGTTACTTAATGCAGACTTTCTAATACAAACTTCTCTTAAAGTACAAAATGGCCCAGATTTAAAAAAAATAAATAAAAGCAGAATATTAAAGAAAGATTAAAAATAAAACTTACATAAGCTATAAGAAACTGGTAGGTGTGTTTAAAAGGAGATACCTCCTCATCTATCCAGTGCAGAACACAAAGTTAACTAAAGGTTTGATTTGGGAATGCTGAGGTCAGCTGGAATTTTGTTACTAGTTTCAGCAGAAGCCATTTTTTCCTAGTCTCTGTGCAGGACAACATAGATCCAATTTTCAAAACAGCTAAATGTCTTTCAGCTGAATTAAATGTGGAGCTTGGGGTCTTTGTAGTGTTCTACACTCTACTCCAAAATGTTGGAAGAATGATTAATTTCACTAACACCATATGAAGCTCCCTCCATGTATTAGATAATTATGCACTGATGTGTTATTGGGTTTCAGGTGTAGGGTGTGCGACATCAGGCATTTAAGAAAAACACAGGTATGTATTTATTCATTGTATTGCAGTCTCACCCAGCTTAAACCTTGGAAAAAAGGTCAGTACCCCAAGAGACATCATGGTGGAGGAACTATCAACACTCAGCAATAGAGGTGCGAGGCTCTTCAAGAGACGTCAGCGAGATCTGACAAATACACATATGAAAATTATCATTATGTTGCAAACAAGCCAAGAAATGTGAGTATTTTGTAATAACTTGCTTACAAAACACAGTGAAACTAGCCTGAGGTTCCTTTTGTGCTCGAGATAAACGTTGTGCATGATTTATTTGTAGCTTTAGGAAGAACAAGGAGACAAAGGATAAAGCTTGTCGCTGAAATACAATTATTTTCCTGAACTGGTCCCACAGGAAATGGGATAAAGCATTAGAAATACCCTGGGTATCCTTAGGGCAGTGATCAAATGTACCTGATGTTTGTCTCATCTGTGGCCATGGCAAAATACTTAAACCACTTGTTTATTGTCTGAAAATAAGGAGAAAAACATTCATACATTTTATTTAGGTCTTAATCATTTGAGTGTGAGCACTTTACATCCAATCTAATATAGCATGCGAGCAGCCCGCCTAATTCATCACAACTTTGAATCTTTAAATCCTGCACAGGTGATGCTATGATTGTATTAGTATCCAAACCCTACAGAATCCATAGGAAGACTTGTACTGAAATCTTCTTTTGTCAAGAACTCCACTTAGGGAAATAAAAATGAGTATATGTCATGTACTGATATGATAAAGCCTGAAGTTTGAATTGGTACAAACAGGAGATGAGTAATTTATGAACCAAACAGCAAAGCACTAATGGTTACTCAAACTATGTTCAACTGTATTAACAAAAACACACGTAAATTAATCAGAAACAATAAAACAAGTGCAGGTTTTTGACTCTAAGGAAACTTTCTTGTATAACTGCTTCTCACAAGGAGGCTTTTGGAGCAGAAAGTTTGTAATAAACCATCCTAATGGAAATTTTGCAGATCTCTCTACATCTTCTGTAGTATTTCTCACAAAAACACACAAACCATGCATGATGTACAGTCAATATGACATTCTGACAATGGAAGAAACTATTCCTCTTTGGCTTCTGTTCCTCTCCCTTAAATACCTATTTAGACATTGTTTTCTGCATCAGCTGATTCTGGCTGCCAAAATTAATCTTTCTAACGTACCTTAGGATAGCTCCAAAACAGACCGCCTTAATCTTTTTTTCGTTTGTTTCAAGTTAAAACAAGTACTGAATATTTGCTTTCCTACTATAAGAAACTCTTACTCTAAAACTGTCTATATTTAAATTACTTTTAGCTTATGCGTCATAGCTAAAATAAGATACTGACTTCTTATGAGACTCCAATTCTATATTTATGCAACAATGATTAAGCTTTTAGATGTTTCCTTAGAACTGGTGGCCCAACAGCCGAGTGGAAAATAACACCGTATCATTAATCTTCAGAAACTGACCCACACTGAAGTTGCTATTTCTATTATAAATACAGGAAAAATCTCAAATGAAATCAATTCAACAAACGCAGTGGATTTTCAACTAAGATAGGAAAAGAAGCTTCGAAGAATCGGTGCTTTGAAACTCAAATGGCTCAAACCTAACAGATTTACAGAATATTTAAGCAGTGAGAGGGCCTTGTCTTGCATATCACAACTCCTGGCATTTAATGATCCCTCAGCCCCCAGTCAAAGTAACAGGATTTACTATCTGCTGTGAATCATGTGGCCCACAGGCAGGTACTGTAGTGACCAGTATGAGCAACAGAAGGGGTGAACTCTCTTCTTAGACTGCATAATTAATTAAATAGATAATAGATAAGTAATTAAATAGAGCTTAACTTCAGAAAAGGACAACTCAGATGGTAATTAGGCCTCTTATTGATCTAGCTCTTCAAACCCTCAATTCTTTGTATAAAGCTTTAACACACTTGAAATATATACATTTAAAACTGTGCTGTAATACTATTCTTAAAACTGATAGACTATTCACTTTTGCTTACCTAGCCATTGCAAGAGAGTTGTGAAACTGTTTAATCTTCTGGATAACAATTGGAAAGCTCAGAGGAATGCTGTCTAGCAAAAATGGTACCTAAAAGCAGGAAAGTATGCCTTTGGATAATATGTCCTGGGTCTCAGATGTGGGCTGTAAATACAGTAATACTCCGTCCCTCAAAAGAGAATTGTGGATGAGCTCTTTTTTTCCTTTTTTTTCTTTTTTTATTTTTTTGCCTTTGCTATCAATGATGTTTGTTTGTACTCGAATGCAGCGTGGAGAGCCCATACACAGTGTTAAAATGGATGGCCTCAGTGTTGAAGGAATTCCCCAGCACGCTCCAATGACGCCCCCTAATACACCTGATCCCCGGAGCCCACCACATCCTGACAACATTGCCCCAGGTAATACAGTAACTTGTAGATGTGAATGGTACTTAGTGTTCCTTACACAGCAAGTGACACAGCTCTTTATAAAACAACATCATTAACCTTTAGGAATGGAATTACTGTTAGAAATTCATAAATTTAGTTAAGATAACTAATCAAAATTTCCCATGGAAATTTAAAGCAGTACAATTTACTTGCTTCATTTTTAATGATTTTACCTGCCTTTTGTGCAACTTTTCCTTCAACTAAAATGTGCATTATGATCCGGTGAAACTGCTCATATATTTATTGATCCCATAAATATTGAGAAAGCTCCTCAGTTGTTAAATCAGACTAATACACTGCATTTACACTGCCCTAGTTTCTAAACTGCAATACAACGCTCAACAGTCTGAAAATTATCTATTGTAGCTTAATTAGCCAGAAATGTAAATATGAAATTATCGCAAGTTTTGCTGGACTCTTCTATAGAGAAGTAAAGAGGAATTTGCTCCAGCTATAAACACGGTTCTGCTTTATTTAAGTCCTTAACTGTGAAGGTACTGTTTTTTTTTGTTTTTTTTTTTTTTAATTAAAAGCAGTGAGCTGACTTAAGGCCTTATTTTGTATTCTCTAAGACTAGAGAAGGCTAATTCGTTGTGATTAATTTAACCAGTGATATATTCTTTCTTCCTGTTAATGAATTATCCATGAACACACTGTTTTTTGGTGTTTTTTATTTGTTTGGTTTTTACAAATTCATTCTTTGTTTGGAATTATTCAATGCACGTTTTGTGCAGACCTTTTCCAGTCTATGTAAACTAGGTCAATGCTACTCTGTTGGAGAATGCTAAGACTGTGCATACATGGGACAAATACAGTTCAGATGGAGGCATTTTCCATTGCTAAGAGATGATAGAAATCTTCACATTTGAAAATGGTGAAAATTATTTGTTTTAGTTCTGGTGAAGTAAATAGTTATTAAACCACAGAGTAGGGTTGGTTTTTTTTTTTTAATGTTTGTAAGAGAAAATAGCATTACTTTGTAGAGCTAGATGTTGAACAAGGACAAAAGGGAAAATAGATTTCCTTTGTTTTTCAAATGAATACTATAGGTCATATATTAGGATAATCCCTTGCTGATTTTAATTCTTCAAACTGTACTTTCAGGCCTGTTTTTCCTCTCTCTATTTGCTCTTGCCATAATGCACTTGATTGTAGAAGAAATCACATTGAATATGGAATTTTCTTGCTTATTAAAACTCTGATCAGAGCTAGACTGTCCGATGTTTATGCAGGGAAAAATCTGTTTGTTAATTCAGGCCAAGGATGGCATTGATACACTCTCATTTTCAAACAGATACTTACGATTATATGAATAAATTTAAATAAAACTGAATTAAATGTAGCCTCAAAAGGAGAGTAGAATACCTCAGAGCAGTTATCTAAAAATCTCCAAATGCATTCTGTGACCTATCTGCTGTTGCATGGCTTTGGTCAACCCGTTTGTTTCAGTAGTTCATTTTATCTATCGATGAACTGATGGAATATCACTTCCTATTTTCATAGGACAATTATAAGGAATCAAAAAGGCAATATATTGTTATACTGGTTTTCCTGTGATCTCCTTGCAGGATATTCTGGACCACTAAAAGAAATTCCTCCTGAAAAGTTTAACACTACTTCTGTGCCAAAGTATTATCAGTCTCCTTGGATAGAAGCCATTAGGGATGATCCTGAGCTGCTGGAGGCCTTATATCCTAAACTTTTCAAACCTGAAGCAAAGCCAGAACTGCCAGACTACAGGAGCTTTAACAGGTAATTCTGAGAGGGCACTAAATTTTACAGTGAAGAATTACTATGAAACAAAACTTTTCCAGCAGCTGTAAAAATACACACCATCTGTACTTGCAAGTATATCCACCCAAATTTACACAGATTACAAGCAGCAAACAAGAGCTTTAAGCAAACAAGAGCTCTTTCTGCAGTGTGGGCCCAACACCAACATTAATTATAGAACAAATAATGGGAGATTAATTGTTGAAAATATTGAATAAGAGAGAAACAAAGAGAAAAAGAAATAAAGAGTGACATAAAAAATAGTATAGCATATAGTAACACTTCAAACTTATTCCAGCATTTCTGTTGACTTTGGCAGGTACAGTATAATGACCTCCCAAGACCCATCAGGGAAACTTTGAGTAACACTTGGCTTGCAAACTATGTAAGGCAAACCACATTTATTTTTGCTTTTCATTTCTTTAATTTTACTTATTTATTTTACAGCTCACACCTTACTGGCTTGTTCTGTAGGCAATGGGAGTACAATGAGCTCTACCCTCTAGCAGTGCCACAGACCAAACAGTTAGCAGCTTACGTGTTTTATCACATTTCACTTTTTTTTTTTTTTTTTTTTTTGCATCTTTGAAAACATTTGGTAACAAATGAGCATTTACATTACAAGCAGGCTTCAGAATACATTAGAAATACAAAGAGGTCTGAGAATAAAGTTTCTTATACAGTAGCTTGTACACTGGGGCTTTTTGGTAGAGCTTCTCGACAAACTAATGATAATAGTTTGGAAATATTTTGAAATTTTAAAACTCCTGATTTGTTGCTATCATTCATTCCATTTGCATTATCATTATTCATCAGCCACGGACAGTTTTTTACTACAGCTTAGCCAAGCTTAAACTCCTTCCTCAAAACAACAGATGGATGGCAACATAATTAAAAAGTTCACACCTATTTATTTAGTGAAAAACACCCCAAACACCACTTGGATTCCTACCATAGATGAGCCTCAACTATGGGTGCATGGAGCAAAAACTCTGCAGTACATCAAAATTGGCGCTGTGGACACCACACTAATTTTTATATCCTAATACAATATAACACACATCACAAGTGTGTAGCACACTCTTGTCAGTAAACAAAATAACAAATACAAATCAGAGATATGCTACAGCTGCCAACATTGAAACAGTAGCAGCACAGTTTATGTACTATGGTCATTGTAACAGATGGGAAAAAAAATAGCCAAAGGTACACATAGACAGAAATAGGGAAAGAATCAGTGTTTCCTCACACAAGAGAGATTTGAAGTCCAGTACACAAGTCATCACTGTTGAAAGATAGGATCAGTCAAGGCACAGAGTGCATCAGTGAGTTGAGACAGTATCTGATGGCTTATTTGTGAATTTCTAGCTGCTTTGTGGTCCTATAATCTTTTAGTTGTCCTCTGTATAACGCTAACTGCTCAGATTTCTTCTTCATTCACTCTTGAACCTGCCATAAGAAAACCTAAAACTTGCCACATACAAACAAATCCAGATTGTGAAACTGATAGATGCTTGCTCAAAATGCAAGACACAGAGATATAATCTATGATACTTAAACAAAAACACCACTTTCCTCAGTAAAAATAATAACAATAACAACAATAATCTGGTGAATCCAGAAAAACTGATACATACAGTACACTCTATGTTTTTGAGCAAGAAGGACAAGCTCCAAAAGAAAGAATTTGCAAAATTGAAATTCAAGATACTAGCCTATTGGAGAGGATCTCAGGGCCATGAGTTACATGTCTACACGTCTAAAAATGGATAGGAGAGTGGAGTGCCTGATAATGGGATTGAAAGCATGCATCCAATCTGCAACTGTCAACCTAGTTAACTACAAATATTACAGAGAAGGCTAAGTGTGACTTCTGCCAGAATACTGAAAATAAATCAGAGTTGGGCCAGAGGGAATAAACACTCTTTTTTTCTCTAGCTGAACAATAAAGGAGCTCATGTGGAAGATGAGAAACTATGGTCCGAACCTGAATGCCCAGATCTTTTAAAGTACTCTCTGTAGTTATTGCTTTTAGTAAGGGGAAGAAACAGATTTAGGAGCAGCAAAAAGATCCTAAATTGGAGCACCTCCCCTATGAAGACAGGCTGAGGGAGCTGGGCTTGTTCAGCCTGGAGAAGAAAAGGCTGCAAGGTGACCTCACTGCAGCCTTTCAGTACCTAAAGGGAGCCTACAAACAGGAGGGGAATCAACTCTTTGAAAGGGTGGATAACTGCAGGACAAGGGGAAATGGTTTGAAGTTGAGGGAGGGAAGATTTAGGTTGGATGTCAGGAGGAAGATTTTTTACTATGAGAGTGGTGAGGTGCTGGAACAGGCTGCCCAGAGAGGCTGTGGATGCTCCGTCCCTGGAGGTGTTCAAGGCCAGGTTGGATGGGGCCCTGGGCAGCCTGGTCTGGTATTAAATGGGGAGGTTGGTGGCCCTGCATGTGGCAGGGGGGTTGAAGATTCATGGTCCTTGAGGTCCCTTCCAACCCAGGCCATTCTGTGATTTAAACCTCTTTACTATTAACTGTGTGGCCTGACATCTAGACAAAGAACCACAGTCTTTCTAACCCAGTTAATTTTATATTTCTGGACAGCATTTGTGATTCAGTATAGAGGACTTCATCACCTCTGGAACACTATATATGAGCTGTTAGGTTCATTCTTAAAGAGATGTATTGCAAAAAAAAAGCTTTGTTCACACATATACTGCCATTTGACACAGCAATTCAACAGTACTAGTAATTGGTTTTGAGTGAAAGTGCCGTAATGTACTCTAACCTTGCTGCGGTAATAGTACATCACGTTTGTTCTCAGATATGAAAGTTTGGGCAAAATTGTATTAATTAAGGAATCACAGATGAGCTTGAATTAAGACAGATGCAGCTGCCAGTGTAGTTAAAAGATCGGAACATTTGCAGAAGGAAAACTTCATCAGTCTTTTGTTTCTAGATACTTTTAAGTTATCTAATCTAGGTCACAGAATCCTTGATGTCTTTAATTGCAGTGTAGGAGAGAAAGCAAATGACAGTGTTTTAAACATTCAAAGTGTGGTATAATGACACCCTTTTATTATCAGTGGGGGCATCAATGAAAGCTTTCTATCATGATTCATCATTCAACAAAGTACCATTATGTCTGTTCTCCAGCAAAACACTAGTACAGTCATCATTAGTCAGAACAGGGTGTGGTTAACATAATATGTGATGCATAGAATTCCCAAAGAAACAGGCCTGAGATTCTATCCAAGTTTGCTCAGTGGTATCTGTCAACATGGCTCTTGGATTTCACTGGCCATATTCAGGTTCCTTTCAGCTTTGCACATTCCAGGACAAACCAGCAACATGACTTTAGCAGTGAGGGACATCTGATGAGATGGAACAGCTCCACACAGACACAGCTTTGAAGTACATTCAGTGTTCATCAGCATTCAGGCTTTTTGGTTTGTTTGTTTTTCACCGCCAGCAATGAAATGGCAGCTCTGGACCATATAGCAATGTAATTTTTTATCACTGACTTTAACCATAGCAGAATCAGAACTAAGGAATTCACAGTAATATTGGAATCTAGCAGGCATTTTACACTGCAGGCATCTTGTAATGCTGGCAGGTCAATGAAGGGAGAGGCAGTGACAACAAACAAGAGGCACATCTGCTTTCTGATGCAGGGCTTTCTGTGAGGCAGCCAATAATGGCTGAACTGCAGCTAGCACTAGTCAGAGCGTATAATGAGAGAAACTGGGTTCATAGAATACTGGAAGAAGACTCTTCAGACACGGCTACCCTTTCTCCCCTGGATGAAAAAGAATCTGTGCTCACAGAGAAATGCTTCAGAACAGAGCCATGCCATGTGACTTCCCTTGGAGGTTCCTTCAGGCAAATTAACATATGTTGATGAGTTTGTAATATCAGTTAATTTAGTACCTTTATTGCATATGCCTTCCTGAAACTGAGTAAAATATCAAAGTTTAGCTTACATGTGACACACAAAGCACTACATCTCGCTCATATAAGACAAGCAGGTCTGACTGGTTCTGTCTGTCCTACCAGACAAATTATTGCTCAGCCTTCTTAATTCCCAAAGAGTGTTCCAAAAACACTAAAGGAATCCAATCCATCTGGACTGGGCTCTGCTTTTATTGATTAATGAATTCTGAACTATATTGTGAAAATGCCAAGAACCAGATCCTCAAAGGAATTTTGGCTGCCTAACTTCAACTAATGTAAGAGATTAGTGAAGACTAAATGTTTAGCCAGTACCTTAGCACCTAAATACCTTTGCCAAACTGGTATTAGCTCTTGCAGTAAATTAACCATGAAGGTCTGAGCATTTTGTAGGATCAAGATGTCTGCTCTTACATCTCCTTTTCAGATAGAACTAACAGAATAAGCAAAATATTCTGTAAATAATAGTCCCATTTTTATTTGCGAACTCACATTTTTCAAAATGATGTAACTGAATCTGCTAATACAGTTACCTCAAACTTTCCCAAATAATCAACTACAAGTAATCTTCTATTTTGAGACAATAAAATATACAATAATACCGAGACCAAAACAAGAACCCTTAGCAAAACAGCTGAAAACCTGTTTGTGTCTGATGACATTAAATCACGCATCAACTTTTCAGGAATACGTAAAGTGGTCATTAAACAGTCTCTTAGGCTTCCTGGTTCTACTTCCTATGGCTTTGAACCAGGATTTCTGCCCCTGCTATGAGCAATGACTCCTGGAATTTTTACATATGAGTTCTAGGTTTCTATACAATGAATCAGAGCTTACAACACAGCTCATTATAACATCACGTAGTCAGACAAGTTGTGGCTCATAAGAAATATACCGCTGCTGTAAAGGAAAATTTCCATCTATTAGCCAATTACTATACTACCCTTTATGCTGATTGTGCTTCATGTGCTTCTGCCAAGCACGCAAGAATGCATAATCCTCTGTGGCCAGACTTCACATAGTAAATAATATTTTTTTTCCCCAGAAAAGCCACTTGAATTACTATAGAACACTCTCCTGTTTCTGTTGCCTAAAGAAATATGTTGTACTTAAAAGAATAAAAATACTAAAAATACGAAGTATTACACTGTAGATTAGTTTTGGATTTTATACAGCTACTACTGTTCTATCCATCCTGACTGTTCCTTTTATTTATATATTGATGAGGATTAAATATTACAACAATGTGAGAATGGGTATCTTAATTAGAGCAGCAATTAAAACAATCTTTATTATCCTGTAAGATGTAGATCACCACATTCACTCTGGGCCAATTATCAAGCAATTATTTTTAATCAGTATCATGCAGTATCCACTTTGGCACTGTAACCTGGAAGACAGGAAAAGATTGATACCACAAGCATTCTGTGAAAAGAATTCCCTTTGACCTCAAGAGAGTTTAATGCCTGGAGTGGTTGCTGCTGCAAAATCTTATCTTCATTTGGGAATGAGTTTTAGAGTTTAATCCAAAGCAGCCTTCTTCCCTTCCTAAGAATGCGTGCCCAGAACTTTCATGACATTTTTATATCTTTCCCGACTGACTTCAGGATTTAACACTATCCCTTTTGCCAAAGCCTGCTTGTATCGTAATTTAGTGAATCATCTGTGCAGTGCCTGGGAGTAATATTTCTTTCAGGTCACAGATTTACTCATATTTTTTTAATGTATCAATCTCTTTATTTTTGTGCACTTAATTGCACAAAATTTGCACCCTTTTTTTTGTTTTGTTTTATCCACTCCAAAACCATAGTCAGATCTTCAATTTATCTTTTTTAGTTTCTGTTGCTCTTGGCTTATGCTATCACCTGGAGCCACTGGAAATATATGCCAGCAGATCTGCTTGGTACCAAATACACAAAACTTACCAGGGCTAGAGAAATTCCACTATACAAAAAAAAAAAGTAAGAAGTGTCACATATTACTACGTATGTATTTTTACAGAAATCGAGTGTTAATATGCAACTTAAAAATCATTGGCCAGACTATATCGTGGCAAAGTTATGTGGCTGATAAAAACAGGCATGTCTGTTTGGTCATGTTTGCTTACACAAAGGATTCTGGATACAGAGAAACACCCCTCCCTCTCCACCCCTTCTCCTCACTCTCCTATGTTTTTTTCATCCTAGAAACTGGCAAATATAAAAGAATCATGGGAAGTATTTGAAAATACTTCTATTTTAAAATATTTTTAAATGCATGTAACAATCAGTTCCTGCTTAGAATTTCTTATCTTTTAGTTTCTCAGGCTTATCATCTGAGGGAACATTTACATTCAAATAACATGAAAAAATACTGGCTGCAGATTAGGGGCCAATTTCAGCCACTGTTTCAAGGCTTAGTTACATAAACATTTTCTTCAGCAACAAAGCTGAGATAAGAAGCCCTCACCCACTCTTCTCCTTTCCAAAGGCTGTTGTCTTTGGCTGCTCCTTTCTGCTTGATGTTACACTTCACTGCCTCCTCACTTGTATTGTTACAATCGTTACACCATAATGATTAAAAAGCAGATTGCAAAAATAATTTGGATTTTAAAATCCTCCTTTTGAAGCATTGGCTTTGGTTTGTTTCTTTGTTCGTTTGTTTTGCAGTATTTTTTGTTATTATTATTTTTGAAATGCAGATCACATAGGTGACCCACATTCATAGCATACCCCACACAAACACTGGTACAACATGGTGCCAAAATACAGCGTAGTGAGAAGAACAAGCAGCTGGGAATATGAGTAAATGGGGTGAGAACTTCCTAAACTAGTTACTCACTAGTGAGAATATGTTGAACTATGTTTATCAGACAGATTGATTTGTCACCAACGAAGTAAGTTTAGTAACTCTGACTCACCAGAGAAGAAGTTTTCTTGCAACATTTTTTCTGTCCACTTTTGTACTGATGACTGAAAAAGGCTTTACCTATGGAAAAGTACACCAGGTTAGAGATAACTTGCCAGAAAAGAAATAGCATTCTTTTTCCAAAGTCTTTAGAATGTAATTTTGGTCATTAAAATAACTTCTACCCTTTTCAATCTCTGGGAGACAAATAAAACAGGCAATTTTTAAATAAACTTTAATTTTATTTCTCTAAAATCTACAGAGTTGCCACTCCCTTTGGTGGTTTTGAGAGAGCATCAAAGCTGGTTAAATTCAAGGTGCCAGATTATAATCTACTGATGTTAAATGATCCAAGATTCATGATTCTTGCAAATCCTCTTGCTACCAGAAGATCCTTCAATAGGACTCCTAAAGGATGGACATCTGAGAATATTCCAGTAGTGTTCATTCAACCTTCAGATTCCAATGATGTTCCAGAAACAGAGGACCTGTGAGAGAAGCTGCACTCTATATTGTACAAAGTTTGGAAAGCTGCACATTCATGAATTATTGGTCCAAATGTTACTAAAGGCTACTGAGAAAACCTTTCCTTGGCAGCTGGCACATAATGTCTGATGTGTCATCTCTTTTCTGGAATCTATTTTTCATCTGTTGACACAACATAAATAAAGGAATTTGGCAAGTGTTGGCTGAGATATTTTGTGTTTGTATTTATTTATTCTTTTACTTCAGTGAAAACTAAAATTGTTCTAAAATCTTTGCTTGTCATCTCAGAATAGGTGCATTAAGAAAAGTTGCTAACAAGGAATTTGATTTGATTATGGTAGAACTGAGTAATACCGTGACACTGCACTCCATGAACTCCTACTATCACCTGCTCAAGATGAGCATGGAGAAACCAACCACTTTTCTCAAACCTGCTTGATCCAAAGTTAAGAGTTTCATCATTACTTTGGTGACAGCAAGTTAAGCCATTTTCTTCTTTCCTTCTCTACTTCAACTTTAATTAAGGACATCAATGTCTTTGTCATATGGATTTGTTTACGGAAAATGCAGTGTATTTGTCTATGACAAAACTAAGTACTGGTATGAAAAAGTACAAAGGCATTTCCTGGATGAGTTTAGAATGTTAGTGCTGATTGCAACTAAAAAACAGGTTGTGTCAAACATACCACAACAGTATCGTGTGAGCTATGTTTCCATAAGAGCTTTTGTTAATACAAAGAAAATTCATATATCATTCCCCCCACAGTCATAATATATTTGGGGACTTAAAAGCACATGAGTTTTCTTGTTCTTGATATGCTGACAAGTTCTGACATTTTGGAAACACAATTATTAGACTTCTATTACATCCATAACTTCATAGGAGGCAAGCAAAATCAACTTCATTGGCTGACAACAGTTTCCTAGCATAGATTAGTTTGGGGATCTTAGCTGCATACAATGTACAACAATTCTATGGACAATGATAAAAAATATATATATATGAATTCTTCAAGCCTAAAAATGCAAAAGCTAAAGAAAGAAAACTATGGCAAGGACCAATGCAAACACGTAGAGGAAGGAAGTTGTTTTTTGTAAGCTGTAATAAGCTTTCATAAAATGCTATAGAAATACAACATACACACATGAACAACATATACACTGTGAATAAGGAACACAATGTATTTATTGCATACTCTGTAAAGACAACTTATACATGCAGATGGAAACATAGAATTGCTCAGGTTGGAAAAGACCCTCAAAATCATCAAGTCCAACCATGACCTGACCATCCTACCCTAACTCTAACAACCCTCTGCTAAATCATGTCCCTGAGCACCACATCCAAACACTTTTTAAACACATCCAGGGATGGTGACTCAGCCTCCTCCCTGAGGAGCCTATTCCAGTGCTTAACAACCCTTTCTGTAAAGCAGTTTTTCCTGATATCCAACCTCACCTTACCCTGGTGCAACTTGAGGCCATTTCCCCTCGTCCTGTCATCTGTCACCAGTGAGAAGAGACCAACCCCGCTCTTACTGTAAGCGCTTTTCAGATATTTGAAGAGAGCCAATTGTGTCAGAGAAGTGTGCAACTTTTTGGTATTTAATCTTCCAACACTGACTGGCTCTTGCCAAACTGTCTTTTGGGATTAGGCCTTGGAGCATAATAAACCCTAAAGCCATGCTTGGGAACTGTTTGGGAGAATGTTAATTGGCAGAAATCAGGGCTCATCAATGCACTAAGCGTTCAGCAGCACAGAGGATCAACTGCCAGTGTCCAGGAATGTTCCCTGGCAGCATCACTCTAGATGTATGTAGTCTTATCATACAAGTCTCACTGCAATAAACAAATCTCTCTGCCAAAAAAAACAACTCCTTTGCCACTAAAGATATTTTGTAAAGGTTGGAAATTCAGGGATCTTCTATTGACTTCAGTGTGTTGTTTTGGGGGGTGCTTATATGGCACTTCAAACGTATGAGAAGCAGGAAACTAGCTTTGGGTGAAAACGATGAATTTCAGAGATCAAGATTTTATTAATTTTTGTAGACAAAGAGATGGCTCCCAAATGAGATATAAATGGTTTCTTAAAGGTCTGGAAAGATATATACAAAATAACGAACATATTTTATAAATTTCAGTGGTCCTTCTAAAAATTCCTGCAGCAATGGAATTCAGCAGAAAGGATAAAAAGAAAGCACACGGGCAACAGCTTTACACAAATATAAACAATCACAGCATGCAAATATTTTTAAAACTATGCTTAAAGCAGCACACACACTGTAACAAATGACACTCATACTTGCTTCCAAATGAGAAGGGAACGGAATGGTGTGATGAAAGAGTAGAAATGTAGTAGGGGGCAAATATATACTTTAAAAGATCTTTGTGCCCAAAGTGGCCTCATTTGTCTTTACATTAAGCTGCTCATCATAGCAGTTTAAGAGGGACTTACATATTCATTTCAACGTTTTAAACAATGTGGTGAAGAGAGGAAAGAGATCTGCTATTTCTGAACCTATACAAAATACTGTCTGATTACACCGTGTAAAAATGAAGTAAAAGATGCGTACTTCTGACCAGTGAATATAAGCCTTTTAAAAAACATACACACTTTAAAACTCTCTCTGATATGAAAAGCATGGCAAGTTCATGGCCTGTGCTGTCAGCAGTGTTGGTGACTAATTGGTATCAGCAATAACCATTGTCAGAGGGAGTCCGTATTTTAATCCTCAACAGTAATGGTATGAAAGTATACTCACTGATATAATGGCATTCCTATTTCTGACTTAGAAAATTATAAATCCATATTTCATTTTATGTAGCTAAATTACCCTAACATGTAAATCATACACTGGCAGCAGCTAAATATTTTGGAAGTACTGCATGCAATAGGTGATCTGAGATTCGCTCCTGAATCCAGCAGGCCATAGGCCCTCTGCTGTGGATTGCTGCTGATGTGCCACTAGTCTACGGGGTATCAGGCATGTCTGCATGACTGTGGTAACAAAAAACCAATCAAGTCTCTCTCCTGTTTTCTACCAAATCCTGTAGCTGATTTCTTCCACGTTTCTCATGTAATGATTGAAGTCAATACCAAGAAACAAACAATTCCTGCTAAGTTATATTATTAGCCTTCCTCCAAAAACATGTTGTTTATGCCTAATCTTGTACTTCAGATGCAAAATTTCTTACAGGCACAAACATTCTTAGCAGTTATAAATATGTCAGCATAACCTCCCATATAAATCTACACAAATGATAATTGTGGAAATAAAGAAGTAATCTGTTGTCACAAAGTATTGCAGTGTTTTAGTCAGTTTAATGGGCTTTGCTTTGACCATAGCCAGGAAAACAATGCTGGCGACAGAATTCTGACCTCAGTAGAATCAAACAAGGGCTTTGGCTTTGACTTCTGTGAAGGCAGAATTTCACCATTCATTGCACTTACTGAATTTCAAATCTGTATTCGTAATTGAAATTTATGTCACTGTCTTAAGCCATTATGTGTCCAGCAACAGAATGGATGTTTTAGATTATAGAGCTGAGGCTGACCACGTGTGGTTGCTTTTGCATGGCACATATGACAGAACACAAACAACTCCAGTCATGCCTCAGAAATACTTGGGGAAACTTCATGAAACCATGGGGAAAAAAAATGAGCCTCTGGGTACACACAGATTTTATTTTCACACTTGATTTTATTTATTTTCAGAACGAAGATGAATAGCCTGCAAGCTAAAGCCCTCTACTACAGTTGTCAGATGGCCTAACGAATGCAAAGTATTTTAGACTGTAGCTAAGACTGTAGGAAATACAGTAAGAAAGTGGAGCATAAAATCCTACATATGTTGGATTAGAATTTTATAATCTGTAACGGATAAATCATTAGCAGTCTAGACAGAAATACCAGCAAACCTCTATTCAGCAGACAGTCATGCAGCGTTCGCTCCGTTTACGATTCCCAGAGGCTACAGATTTTTCAAAAACAAACAAAGTACTCTAAATTATTTACAAATAATATGTTTGCCACAGAGCTGTTATGTAACTGAGTGTGAGAAGATAGACAGTAATAAATAGTTCACCAAAATAAATTGGCACACTGATGCATTTCAATAAAAAAAATACTGAACATAAAATACTCTTATTAAAGGAATATAAAAAGTAACTGAAAAAATAAAATCATTTCAAGGAAATACTTTATTTTAAACAACCCACAAGCTAATTGTTCAGACTAAGCATAAACTAATACAGAGTTCTAAACCTCCCCTCCAAGAAAGTCAGCATGGCAGAACAGAGCAGCCTCAGAAAACAAAAAGACAAAGAAAAGTTATCTGCAAGGAAACAGCAACTACACTGTCTAAAAACAAACCAAGGAAGTCCTGACAAAGGTCTCTACAAAGGATATGGGGAAGATGAGGAGGGGACAATAAAGAACAAACTGACTGTCAATAAAATGATATGGAACCAACTTTAAAATCAACCAGATATATACTTCTTCAAGAAATGCCCAGCTGTGGAACGTCATGCTGTAAGATGTTCTGGGTCAAGAGCTATTAATAACTTCAAACCAAGATTAAACAAATGTCCATTACAGGCAGTGGTACCAATGTGATCAGAATTTGGGTTTATTGCCGATGTGAGAAAGATCACCCCATGCCTAGCCAATTTACTTACAAGTACATATATAAGTATAAAGTACCTCCTGCTGGGCACTCTCAAAGATCAGTAATAGGTTCTGGTAGTCCCATAAGAATCAGGCATTAAAGCACTATGACAATTCTAGCAAGCACTGTTAGCACAGAGGTTTATTAGTTTACGGTAAAGCATCCATTATGGGAGAATTAAGAGCAAAGTCAAGTTCCATATTTGAACGAGAGCACTCCAAATGTCAGAACCTCCCACGTGGTGTCTGAGCAGCACAGGGAACACAGGAGCCTGACCTCACTCCGCCTTTGGCAGCGCTCCCAACCCCATGCAGCCAGACCTCACCCTGATGTCCCAGCTCACGGCGTCCCTCATGGCAGGAACACCTCAACCCACAGCCTACAGAAGGCATTGCTGCTAAGTGGTCATTAGGATTCAAAGTTTAAGGAAAATGATAAAAGTGAAAGGAAGGATTGCCTTTACTGATTAAAACACGACTCTCAGGGAAAAAAAACTGTAAAATCCAAACTTTGTATCACATCCATTGCACACTGGTTTGGAACTGAATATGTCATTTGTTCCTCCGCTTTGCAATTAATAAAATAGAAATATTAATGCAGGTGATATAAGCTGTTTGCATTTAAAACAGGAAATGTCATGGTAAAAAGAAAAGAGAAAAAGCACAACTCAGGGTTTACACAGATACATACACAGCCCTCCAGCTGCATTAGGAATACCACAACCGTTACAGGTAGAGTGACATTCTGACTTTGTTTTACTTGTAGTAAAAGACTCAATTCTACTCTGAACATATTTTGACTGAAAAAACTACCAACAAAGTAGTATTTGGAAATGTTTTTAAGCAGAACGATGTAGTTCTTAAAAAGTCCAAATAGCTTCTTTCTTCAGCTATGTTTGGCTAAACATATGAACTATATGAACCAGGATGAATTAACCAATATTTTGTTTTCAGGAGGAAACTGTATTTCCTGCAAACAGAATATTCATCCAAAACACCAGGTGCAGCAAGTGCTGCCCGACTGCACAGGGACATTGCGAGACACAGCTCAGCAATACTTATAAGAGGCATGGGATTTTTAAATGACTGTAAGAGTAAAATTACTCCTGAACATTGTGAGCCAACTATTCTTTCAAAAGCAAATGGAGATTAAAATATTCGATGGAGTTTGTGCAAGGAACAGCCTGAACTTTGCCAGCTCAGAGCGGGCTGTACTCATTAATGCAGGAATGCCTTCAGGCTGCTTTGTGTGGAAGGTATAACTCAGAACTGGATTTCTCCGGAGTTCTGATGGACAAGCGGAAAGTCACTCCCCTGTCCTCGACACACACAGTGAAAAGAAGAAAAAAAAAGTAAGAGAAAAAGCACAAAAACATCCAATCTCTCTCCTGCTCTCATAAGGACAGCACTCTTCTGCAAGAAAACAAATCCTATTTCTCCGAGACAGGAAGAAGAAGGAAATGGAGAAGGGTTTAAAGGGACAGTGTAGGGAATGAGATCTCATAAGGCATACAGAGAAGCAGGCTAAGAATTCCCATCGGAAGGAGGCATTCAGCCACTCAGTAGTTCAGTGGGTATCGCTCTGTTTCCTTTTCCATTGCATAGTTCTTCTGTAGTGACAAATTACTCAAGCTAGGCAAAACATTAACTTTAAACAGTAGCTTCTACAGTCATTACAGTCAAGATTACTGAAGGATGACTATGCAAGATAACTACAAATAATTATGAACAAACATTTGAGATGACTGGCTCTTCCTAGGCTGACCTACCACACGTCAAGAGCCCAAGTAAGGCTTAATTTTGGCAGTTAAATCCTAGAGATATGTCATTCCTCAAGTTCTTAATGAGAACATTTTGCCTATTTGCTGGCAAGGAAAAAAAATAAGAACATGCTGTTCACATAGGAAGAAGAGCAGGCTGACCAGTTACAGAAGCACTACTGAACTGAAATGGAATTCACTTATTTTCTGGCAGGGTCTTGCTGCAGTATAAATACATTTCATTGATGCACAGTTGCTGAAGAGAAAGTGATACTATATAGACTTCAAAATAAAAAAGTAAGTCTCCATGTGTTTCATGACACAATCATTCAGTCAGACATATTCAGCTTACGAAAAAGGCTCAGAACTGACATTGAGGAAATCAGAAGCAAGGCAAGGACAGCAAAACCTGCAACACTACAGTTCTCTTGAGACAAATACGTGAGCATTAGTATTTGCCCCAACCCTGCTGTCTTGCCCTTCTAAGCAGCAAGAAAAGCCACTAGCAACAGTGGCTTTTCATCACATCACTAGTGATGTGAGCACTGTTCAACACAGTGCTCACATCTATCACTTTTACTATAGAAAAGAAGCCTAACAGTTCTCTGCACCACAGATATTAGACTGATTTAGCCTGCTTCCAGCTAATGTACAAAAAACGCTTCAAACCTGAGTGTGCTCTAACTACAACTTAATGAAACAAACCTCATGCTGTAATATGTGCCTTGCACATTACAGATCATCACACCATACAGTATTTTCTCTCAGCAGTTTTTAGAGGCTTGAACAGTTGAAAAAAATTCTGTTTTCCAATCAAAACTTATTCATAGCCAATTCATGTTAATTTCCAACCACACAAGCCTCCTTTCTTTCCACATTTACTTCAACTGTCCAAAGACAGTAAGGTCTTTTAGGCTTCACATGACTGAACAAAGCAATAATAGTGCTTTTGGTCTATCATCCACTCCCTCTTTTAATAGGGCTTTTTATTTCCTTGCAACTCTCCTAACTCCAACGTTTCACTGGTCACATGCACAGTGAGTGGCATCAATACTTCCTTATCTGTACAAGAAATACACAGCTGAATTTACTCATGACTGAGTGCACCTTTTCCACAGCAACACCAAACTGGCACCTCACAGCCACCCTCTCATCGGTTTGCACAGTCAGTGCTTTCAAATTCCCTCACTTTCCATCTGACAAGCTCTAAGCTTATATTAGAGTGCCTTTGCTATTAGTTCCTAAGCACATGACTGTGTACTCGGTATTATTTTATCCTATTTTGTTTCTCTACATCTCAAGGTCATCCAGTTATTCCAGTAGCACACCACCCTTCAGGGAACGTTTCCCAAGTTTGTGATCTCAATAATTACATTAGCAACTTCTATTTTTTTTGCCAAAACCACTAATGAAAATATGAAACACCACCAGCTTCAGTATCAGTCTTCAGACAGAGCTCTAACAACTCCCCAATGCCATTCCATCTAACACCCTTAGTTCTCAGGCATTTTGTTGCCCATTTGACAGTTCATTTACTAACTCTCTCTTCTTCAGCTTAACAATTTCATTCACCTAGAAAAGCTGCATTATAGTATTACAGAAAGAAAGCAGGCAAATCTAGTGTGATCCACCTAAACAGAAAAGATGTTTCAATCTGTTTACTTCCATTCTCTCCTTTTCTTTTTCCTCACTCCTTAAAGATTTGCTTAAAAAAAAAAAATCAAAGTAAAAATTGGTATTAGCTGAAACTCGAAGTGTCTGTCCTCTATAAAGAACCAATCTGACTTACAGTCCACGTCCTGTCCATGCAGTGTCCATGTTACAGATAACTATTCAGAGTTAAGATGATCATTTCAGCACCAGGCCTCACCAAGGAAATCATTCCTTTTGGCCCCAGGACCTGCAACTTCCTACTTTTCCTTTGCTTCTCCAGAACAGAGCAGTAACATGCTAGCTCTGGGATCAGAACTAAATATGGATGTCTCAGCACTGTAACATTTGCAAACACATCATTTCCAAATACCAGGCTGTAAATTGTGTTCACTTTTTCACAGAGAAAAAAATCACTTTGAAATTCTTACCCACATTTTTGCATTCTGTTCTCTGAGGTACTGCACTTATTTTAAACTCTAGTGAGAAAATATGCTTTGTAATGCTAACCACAACCACCATATTACTCAATTTTATATGTATTAAATATTGGGTTTTTTTTTTTTTACTTAATTTATGTTGGTTTTCACCCAGAAAGCTCAAGTTTGCCAGAGAGATGGCCCATGTGAAATCCAAGGAATGAGATATTCAAGGGAACATCTCTCTCATTCTTTCCTTTTCCTGTTACAGACACATCCATTCTTGTTGGCTTATACCCCAGAAGAAAACAATGAACCAGACATGCAAACTTAAAAGGATTGTGCAAGAGTCATGTGAGACAAAGACTGTCATTAAAACTTTGTTTGCTATAGCAGTCAGATGAGGACACAGTTTCATAAAAAGGGCCTGATAAGTACAGCATGCATAGAAGGTTCTCATACTGTTCCTGTTCAAGGATTTTAAACAAAACAGCTTAAAATAGGAGAGGATTTTCATTGCATTGTCATTCCAAAAAGGTAGATTATTGGACTGGAAACTGGATTATCGAAGCAAAAAATTACTCATTTGCAAGATCAATGCAATCTCCACTCTTTCTCTCAATCCTAAAGAATGAACATAATTGTGCACACACAGGTCTTGTTTCAAGCCTATCACCATCAATAGGTCTGGAGGAGAATGGAAACCAATGTTTTTTCACTCTCAGCATGAAACTCTGCATGACTTCAGAGTGAAATTGCTTCCATCAGCTTATTGAACATTTTGGCACTAGAAAAACTACTGGGAATGGTCAGGATAACATACAGTGTGTAAGAGCAAAATACATTCTGTTTGCTCTGCACCTAAAGGAAGAGAACTTAAAAGTTAGTGTGTTTATGCCCTATGAAGGTGTGTCTAATGCTAGTTCAAGAAGTGGTCAAGTATTTCCTTTCATTCATGTCTTCTAATGTGCTAGTATTTTCTACCCTTCTTGTTACTGCTGATATTAACCCCTGTCTCATTATTCTTTTGCACTTCTACTTTTGTCGTCACTATTTCATACTTTCCTCTGTTAGTCTTTCTCTTCAATTATACTTCTGCTCACTGTGTCCTTACCTCTGTAGGTTTTGCCCTTATGTAGTGCTTTCTCCTGTATGCGTGAAGCAGGGCTGCGGCACGTCCATAAGCAGAAATACAGTCAGAAAGGCTAGTAAAATGCTTTTTAAAAATAGCATTCCAGAGAGGCCAAAAAAAGGAGTGGGAAACAAGCTGACTGAGCATCACCTGTCTGCCGGAGAGAGTCTTTAAAGAAATGCTCCACTAGCCTGTCTGGAAGAAGAAAATGGATGTGGATGTGTGTATAAATTTTAGCCTCTGTACAGGCTGTGGGAACAAGAAGAGAGCACTCAGATGACTACATTCCATGTGACTGCTTGCTACAAGCTTCTTAAAACTTTGCTAGAGTGCCTTTAAAAGAAAAGGTTGTGGGTACATGTGCTCATGGTACGGGAAACACAAGGAATACACCTAGGTAAAGTGACCCACAAAAGAACGTGTGCTTACTTAACTTCCTGAAAGCTTAAGAGAGATTTTTTACTTGCTCTACTTCTGTGTTTGATCTTTTTGTCATAACACAGCTAAGCAAAACAAACAGGAGAACAGCTCTTGGACTCAAGTGTCAAGATGTCCTTTCAGCACCCCTAGAAGTCACACGCATATATGGTTATGACGTTCTAAGTAACAAAAACAGTATTTTTTTTCCCTCTGGTTACTTTACTCCCTTATAGCTCTTCTTCCTACCAATCTGTTTTTCTTACTGCAGTGAACTCTTGCAGTATTATAAAGTCTTGGAATATTTACGTTGTTTTCTCATCCCTTGGCAAAAAGCATAGACTTGATCTGATGATACCCCAAAGGCTTAGAGAAAATAGAAAATTAGGCATTCGTAAGTAGTCTAGCAATACAGCCATTTTAAGATACCTTTATCTTAATCAAACATTACCTCACTACTGCCTGTGCAGAACAACCAGTCTGATTAAACAGACTGGACCATACTAGGCAATATAACGTGTAATGGTGAGTTATGTCAGTCCAGAAGAGCAATAGTAACAATAACAAATATATGAGCTACTCAATAAAATATACTTAACTCACTTTTCAAAACAACAGATTCAGTCTTCTACTCCTTCAAGGGAAAGTTAAAGCAGATCTCATTTCTTTACAAATCATCTGAAGAGGATAGTAACAGTTTGAAAAGACTGTTGTAAAGACGTTCCAAGTGTTGAAGAAGAAATACAAAAGCAAATTGAGAACAAGTGTTCTGGGACAGCCACAGATCTGAAAATGTTCATAGAAACATTGCATATTCAAAATACATGACTCAAAAAAGTTATTTCAGATGAAGAAATCTGAATTTATTTACAGACCGGCCAGTGGCAACAGCACCATGAATCACAATGTAAAAACATAACACATGAATAAACCTTGTCACATGCAGCTGTGAAACACAGATTTCCACCTCATTCATCACTGAAAAAGAAGTACAGTGCCTGCAGTTTTGAATAAAAGTTAATTAATGCAACTACTTTAAAACCTTTGGATGCCTTCTAACTATACTAAGATTTTTCTTTCAAACTTCCCCTACGTATATTTTGTCCTGGATTCAAAATGCACATAGCCAAGCCCTTGGATGTACTGAAGGATCTGGACAGAGTCCATCTGTCACTCTCAACTGCATCCCCATAACCATCCACTTCTCCACATCATTCTTCCTTCCTTTTGAAAATCTTAGCGTTCGTCAGTCAGCCTGGAGCTAAATTGAATGGCTGGATTTCTAAGTAGAATCCTTAGTGAGGATATGAATACCTTTTTTACTTTATTCTGGATCCCTTTTCTCTAAGCGTAACACTTGTTTAATTCCCCAGTCAATTCTCTGGTTTTGCAACCTATGTTGTTAATACCATCAAACTTCACATAAACATCTGAAGTAAAAATATGTAAACATTCTTCTGCACCCCTGCATCATGCATAGCACATATCCTGTACTACAAGAGGAAATAATTTGCCCTTGCAGCATTGTTTTGCATTTGCATCACTTACTCTAATTTTAAAATTCTTCTTTTAGTTCATTTAGGGCTTCCTGTGCCACACCTGTGTCATTATCCATCTGAACTGCATGGGAGACTCTCTTAAGATTCCCTGGTAGAAAACCTTAAAATATACCATAATTAGAGCTCACAGACTACATTTCCTCTGGAAAAAAAAAAAAAGAACAGAAGAAACCAGCATATGTCCAAAGAGACTTCTAAATAGATCAGCAAGGAAAAACAAATCTGTGCTGAGGAAAGGGCAAAGGCAAACAAGAAAGTAGCATACAGGAGAAACAAAAATATCAAAATGAGGTCATAATCACAATGAAGTCATAATCCTTCTTTGGGATTCACAGATGCTTCTGCATGACTGCCTTTGTGAAGAAGTAATGCAGGGATCAAAGACTAAATTGACACTAAGCAAAATGATATGCAGAAGGTTGTTTATAAGGATACCAGAACAAAATATTCTGACATGAAATTGGACTTTTTGGTGGCAAAATTAACGTGCTGACTTTAACACGTCTTCACTTCAAAATTTCTAGCAAAAACTAGGAGTTCAAATACCTATCAGTAAGCAGCCCGTACAGTACTACATAAACTACATAAGAACACGGGGCCTGTGCCAAGATACTGGATGAACCTGAGGACAATGGGAGAATCACAGAAGCTATTCCCTTCAAAAACCACAAAATTCAGGAAATGTACTGTATTATTTTCTGTCGAAAATGTATACATTCTTAAACAGGTATTTTTTACATGCAAATTACCATCTGAAAGTCACAAGGAAGAAGTTCACATTAATCTTGTATTAAAACTCTTCCGCTTGAGAATATGACTATTCAAATCATAGAAAAGGGTGGAGATAGGTATAAAAATATGAAGTCTGACAGTTTAACTGAAATTCTTCTCAGTGCATCATGGTTGTTTGATTGTTGTTTTTTTGTTGGTTTTTTTTTTTGAAGTAAAAAGTTGGCTGCTTGATCATAAAGGTTGGAGAGTGACCTTGAGGAAATTGCCTTTGCCAGCATGCCTTTTACACAAGCAGCAGAATGGAAGAGACATTAGAAAGATCAGGCTGATCAAAAGGTATTAAAAATGAATTTTATGAATGTGGATAACAGTTTAACTCAAGTATGGTGTCCTCGTAAGCCAGTGAGGTATCTGACACAGGACCTTGAGTCCCACACAGTATTTTAAGAGTGAAATATTGCAATCTGGAGATCTAGCAGTGAGGGCAGTAAACTTTACAAGACAAGGATTATGTGGCAGAAGAGTTCATAGTGAAAGTGACCACACATTTTGTCACATTAGCACTCTTCAAGCCCTGAAAAATCATAAAGACAGGCAACTGGAAAAGTGGGAATGTAAGAAGTTGTGTGCTAAAGACTGATCCTGGGCACGGCGATAGGTGAAGTATCGTTATGAGTGGAGAAGTGAAACGCGTTAATGAAATCCACGCGCTTATCCAAGACGATGACTATAAAAGCAAACCACTAAAAGCACTCAAGGAACTATAAATGCAAGTATTCGCAAACAAGTAATTCCTTCTGAAAACAACAAAAGGAAGCACCCCTCCCTCCCCCAAATAATACAGCAGGTAAAATAATAGGCACGCGACTTTGGGGCAACGACCGAGGGCAGCCCTTCAGGTGATAGGCACAGCGTCCGAGAGCAACGCGGCACCAAGACTCAGTGCAGCGTTGGGATGTACAGCCGCCCTCAGCCCGGGAGCAGCCCTGCGCCCTCGTTACCTCACGGGCACCTTCAGCAGAGCCCACGTGCGCGGGCAGACATCCTGCAAGGAGCGCTGAGGAACAATTGCTGGAAAAGCAACCGCTGCCCCGTTCTTTTTAACAGGTTATTAACACGAAAAACCGGTGGTTTGGAACAGCCCCAACGCCGGCTTCCTGGCCTGCAACCCGACAGCCGCTCCCTCAGTTACCTGGGGCACGGCCGCGCTGCTTGCACACACCGGATAACCGCGCCCTTCGCACGCAGGCGATGCGCCGAGAACGACATTAAGAAAGGGGGTAAAGAAGGGGTGCTGCAGCCCCTCAGCTTGACACTGCCCCGGCCTCCCGGCACGGCGGGCCGCCCTGCAGCCTCAGCCCCATCTCCGCTCTCCTCAGCGCGCAGTAGCGCTCAGGGCCGGCCGCGCGCCCACCTCGTGCCAGCGGGCGGGAAGCGAGAAGCGGGAAGCGCGAGGCGCGACCCCACGAGGACCCCGCCGACGCGAAGGATGCGGGCGGCACCGCGCCTACTAGGCACGCTGCCTGCGCGCGGCACGCCGACTGAGGCGTCTCGCCGGGCCCGTCACCGCCCGGCCTTTCTTCCGATCACAGCCGGGCGCCGCCCGCTCTCCTCCTCCCCCCTCTCCTCCTCCCCCATCCTCCCTCTTCCTGGCGCCGGGCACGCGCGGCGAGATCCTGTCCGCCCCGGCCACGGCGCCGTTCCGCCGCGCGTGCGCGCTGCCGAGCCGGGCGTAGGCGGCTCCCGAGGCGGGGTGGGCGCACGCGCACGCGCCGCCCCAGAAGGCGAGACGCGGGGAGAGGAAGGAGGAGACGGGTGCGGCGAGGGGGGAGCAAAAGTTGCTGTGAGGGCGGGACCGTGGCTGGAGGCTCTGCCGGGAGGGGGCGAGAGAGCAGCCACGAGCTGGCGGCGCCGGAGACGAGAGGTGAGGCGGGGTGCCCCGGCGGATCTGCGCCGGGAATGGGGTACGAGGACCCCCCCCAGCCGGGATGGGGCGGGACGTGCGGGGGCCGCTTCGCCTGAGGGCGGCGGGCGACCGCGGGTCCCGTCCCGCGCGGAGTCTTTGGGGAGAGGGTCCCCGCCGTCTCCTGGGGGCGCGGCGCGGTACCGCGGCTGAACGCCTCCCGGGGCCGTCGTGGTGCCGCACGGAGCGGCTGGCGTTGTCCCCGCTCCTCGGGTTGTGTAAGCGGCGGTAGGCCGGCACGGCGATACTCAGCTCCGAAGAGCGCGCGGACTGCGTGCGGGACGGGGCGAGCTCGGGGGTTGTGTCGCTGGGGGCCAGAAGTTAATGTTTAACGTGGTAGTCACATGCCCGTCAGCGAGCTCGGCTGAGGTGTTTTCGGAGTGTTTGGAACAGGAAATGCCAGTGCAGGTAGCGTGGAACTCGGTGAAATTTAATCAGTTCCCAGCGTTTGCAGTCGCTCGGGTAGCGCTCCGGGTGCAGGTGGGCGGGCGGCTGCTGCAAACTGCTCGGCACCCGGCGCTGCGGCTGTCCCCTGCTTTGATTTTCCATGCAAATACGTTAAAAGACGCTTTCCAAGGGTAATACGTCTCGTTTTCTCAGCGCGTTTTTTCCTCTTCCCAAAGTAAGTGTGGTTTTTACGTACCTCCTTTTAATCTTTTGTACTGCACGTGTTTTGCCTTGAAGTTTTGGGGTTATTTTAAGAGCTAAAATTCGGTCGTGTGAATGGTGTTGTGCCTAACTGGTGATGTGCAGCCCCTTCTCCTGTTGTCCCTGTCTTGTCTTGTCATGAAGTGATGACTTTTGCTATCGAAACAGCAAGCGTTTGTTGTAATCTGAATGCATGTTAATCTGAATAAAGAACAAATGATGTTCTCCTGCCTTACCAGTGCTGCAATGTAAGATATAGTTACTGTTTGTCAGGATTTTTAATATTGTTATTTCTGTAAAAAGTTCTTACTTTGGACCAGTGGGGTGTTGACAGTAAAAACACCAAAAATGTACTTGATTTTTCTATCTACCTGATAGTGCAGAATCTTTTTCCAGTCATATGGGATGTGTGGTATATGGCAGCAGAATTATTTGGTTGTGGGATCCATGGGGCTCCAGGGCCAATGCTAGTGCTGTTACGTTTCAGTTACATTGCTTTCCAAGGTCTTTATTGCAACACTTCTGTAGTTTTTCCTCAGCTGTTGGTGCTGGATGCAGTAAAAACAGCTCTGTCATTTGAGGGTATGGCAACAGAAGCAAAACCTGTTCAAAAACTTCTTCAGAATGCTTTTTTTGGCTTAAATGGAAACAAGCTGGATTTTGGCAGGGCACGGTGAAACGCTGATGTGCTGAAGCTGTACCAAGGTTATGGACTTGGTTGGAGTTTGAGTTGTGTGGACTGAGGGGAAAAAAGGTTATGGAAAGAAAGCTTTGGGGGAAGAAATAAAAACTTGGTGTTTTTCACATCTGTTAATTATCAAACATTCCAGAGAACAAAACACTTCATAAATGACTGAGAAGATGCAGAAACAAAAATCTCTGTAGGTTGTTGTTTTAAATAATATGTCTCTGTGGCTGAGAGTGAGGATGGTTGGGAATAGCACTCCTGAGATTTCATCACATTCAGATTGGTTTGAGTTCTTGATAGGTCTGATATTTAATGTATGCTGATACTTGAATTCAGCAGGGAGAAATGCTGTTATGAGAAAACTCAAAGTTAACTTGCTGCTTTAGGGCATTTGGGCTCCAAATTTTTTATAGCTGAGACACACTGCTTCCTTCTCTGCCTCTTCTGTCCTACTTCTCCATGTGAATTCATTAGTGTGAGTTTCTCTGCATGATGATTCACTGTAAATACTGGCTCGTGTCACGTCTTGGGAATTTGTCTTTAAGATCTTTACTCAGAGTTGCCATTGTGGCTATTTCTAAAGTTGGTTTCTAGTTACAACGGTTGAGAGACGCTGCTATGAACCTGTTGTTTTCTTTTGGATGCAAACAGGAAAGTTTTCGTTGGAACAGTTTAAAGAAAAAATTGTATGCTTTTACAGGAGCCATCTGTGATAGCATCTACACTTTCGATTCTCCCATCCTGAAAGGATATGAATAAATATGACATCACAGAGCAGTGACTTAGCTTTTGAGGGACTGCTAAATGGATGTGTGCAAGAGAAGAGACAATAGAGATATTTAAAATAAAAGAAAAGTTTGGTTTTAAGGTCTTCAGGCATTGGGTGGAAGTATTTTGATAGAGAAGATTGAAATAACACTTTTGTCTCCTGAGACTTTGAGTCAGTTTTGGAAGGTAAAAAGAATGTGTCAGACCAATAGTACTGGCTGGTGTACTTGCCGTTACCCCATGAAATGAGGGCTAATTGTCACAGCTGGAGATGTACGTTAATTGGTTTCAGTAATGTTCTTGTTGCAAATCATGTCTTGCAAGTATGCACTGTTATCAATGAAAGGTTTTTTGCTCTGATGTTTCAAAGACTGAAAACATAAATTTTTATAAGCGTGTAATTTGAGGGCTTTTGTAGACAAACAGAAACTAAGGACTACTAGGAGCATTAGATGTATATTACAGCAAGTGAGATCTGTTGTCACATACAGTTCAGTGCAGTAATAAAGATGGGGACAGATTACTACAGTGACCAAAACATTGAGTTGATTATAGTGGCCTTTTCACAATATAAAGATTTTTTGATCTGTTGATGAAATTTGGTCATTTTAAATGTCAAGCTTTAAACTGACAAAAACATAAAAATTTTCATGATCATAAGGTTTTAGATTTTTGATGAATTTTGTCCTTTGGGGGGGTGGGGGGGGGTGGAAGTGTCATCAGTCCTAATAGTGTTAGCTCAGTGTTGAAGTCTAGCAGTTTTCCATAGTATGTTTTCTTCTTCCAAATACACTTAGTCTCTATTCTTTCTAAATATATGTAAATTCCTAAGTTGTAACAAATTATCAGTTAAGAAACTGATTTACCAGAGTCATCAAATCACTGAGTAGGTTGCCAGGCTCAGCGCAGAGGTGTGAGCTACCAGCAGAAGCAAAGAACTGTATTGCTTAAAAGTAACCTCGTTGTTGGACACTGAAGTTGTTTGTCACTATTCATCTATGCAACACACTGGAATGCATTGCAAAATGAGACTGAGATGTAAGTGATGATTCTTCAGCCAAATTTCAGACACAGTCAACAATTTCTGAGCCCATTGGCAGGTTTCTACCCAATTTAATGGAAGTTATAGAAATCCTAACAATGATTATGTATTTACAGAGTACATGAAAATGGGTAGCTGGCTGGAAAAGAGAGAGCTTGTAAGCAGATGCAGGGAGCAGAGTTGGTATGTACGCCAGCTAGGACTTGGAGGACTCCATTATGGGACATACCCATTGAGGTAACCCATGAGACATAAGCGTGTAAAGAGCACTCATAGTTGCAGCGCTCATAGAACCAACTGTTTATCTTCCCAGTTTTAACTGAGTGCACTCCAAAGGTGTCTAAACTCAAAAGTGCTTATAGAAAGCAGGTGATGTGAAGTAGTAACTATGCCATTTTCTACGTTACTTTAGCAGTGTTTTATACTGAAAATACTGTGCAAGCAACAGTTGATTAACTCCGAGGGTATTCATATGAAACTGGTGAAAGTGTGTGTTTCTGTAGATAGTGCATTTCTTGTTCTGGGAGCCGTAAAGAAAAGTGGCAGAAATGTATTTTGTCCAGTATGTCTGCACAGCTAATGGTAGCCTGATGCTTGATGGGGAACAGTGATGACTGAGGAACAGTTGCTAAAACTGAGCAAAGTGGAAGAACTTAGGCTGATAAATAGCTGTTGCTTTAAAAGTTCATGTTTTTTTTTTTCCTTTGGTTGCGAGTTGCCATCCAAAATTTGTCCCTTTAGGCCGAAAGGCAAGAATATTTCTTTGATTCCCATATGATAAAAATCTTCCATAGCATGTTAATTAATATCATATGAAACGTGCTTTGCTGAAAGGCTGGACTTCTAGAAGACTGTACAGTTTGTATGAATTACAATCAATCCTCAGCCACCCACACCTTTGTCAAGCCAACAACTTATTAGCCACTGAAATTTAAAGGTCCTTTATAAACGCTGCAGTGCAATAATGGCTTACTTGGATATGAAGGAAGAGTATTCAGCTCCTAATTACAGCCCTGGAGAAGACTGAATTTAGGTCAAGTGAGTCAGTGGTCTTGAGTTGATCAGCAGCATTGCTTCTCAGATGTTTGGAATGGCCTCCATTGAGTGTAGGGAATAATGTGCTTCGTGGATGGTTCAAATCAGGCAAAGTTTGCTGTGACTAAAAAGCATATATCTGTGCCAGCATCTTCCACAATAGCTGTCTTTGATCTTGGCTTTTTTTTTTTCCTCAGAAAAACAAATCAAAAAAGCCCTTGAATGCGTGATCTAAATTTCTCAACTATAAACTTTCCTCTCCTTAGGGAGAGGCAGAGGCTGCAAAAGTAAATGTGTGACAAATGTTAATCATATTGCTCATAGCACTGTTAGACGGCTCTTCTACAGTGCCCCTCTTGCTAGTGAATGAGGAGTGATGCAACATAATGTTTGATATGGGTTATTAGTGACAAAAGGAAGATCAGTGGGATTTCCCACCCCAAGGTAGGACTAAACAATCTGATGTCTGGAGAAGTGTGCTGAGTAGAATTATTACTCAGCTATTTTCTGTTCCTGGATTTAAGTCTGACCCTTCTGGAGGAGAAAGATGGTAGTTAATAAAACAAAGGGACTGCAGTACCGGCTTTGTATAATTCCTAGCTTAGTATAGTTGCAAACAGCTTTTAAATGGAGAAGCTATCTGCTATGTCCTTTTCAGTTTAGTTTTTAAAAAGAATTGTTGCATATTTGAGTTATTTGAGTAGGTTATTTAGTTTGACATATGTGGTTTAAAGAATGCAGTAACAGAGAGTAATTTTAGAAGGTTGTATAAGGATAACCTTAAAGTAATCACTCCTGATTTTCCCAGCATTGCATTTAAATTTTTCTGGAAAGGTGTACTGATGTTGTGGGGTTGTTGAAAGAGGTTTTATGGCTGTAATACAACGGTATTCTGGAAAATGAGTGGAAAATGGTGCAATAAATGCGTTCTGCAATATATTGTTTTACTTATAAGCTATTTGGGTGTCTACCTGGTGGATAACTGAAAAACTGTATTCACTGCTTTGTGGATTTGAAATTAAACAGCATGCACCTTCATGTAATGTGATGCTGATGTTGAGCTAAGAAAGAACCATTTCCCTGAAATTCTCACAGTGAGCCATAACTTTTTTGAAACCCACCCCAACAGCCCAATGCTGTGTGCATGGAACTTACATGTTATTGTACCAGTGAAGTGGGAAACAAAGTGACTTTACAGAAGCTGTTAGCGAATAAACAGTTCTTGTCTTGCTTTGATAGAGTTTCATTCACAAATAAAATGTACTAGCAGTTAAAATATACAGGCTAGGTGGATTCTGAGTTATCCTGTTCCATTCCCTCGGCCCTGTATCCACGTGTAAGTCTTCTGCTCTAAAATATGGGGAAGTGATACTTGAAAGTATGGTAAGAAAGCAACGTAAAAATGAATGGGATCTTTTCAACCCTTATCACCGATGTAAGTCCCAAGGCTGAGAATGCAATCTTAGAGGTAATATTTCCCTAATTACTTCATTATTTTTATCTGTAAGTTACTGTGTAGAAGATCCTTATCTTTGTTCTGCATTTAAAAAGAAGAACATCTTCTAAAGTTTTTTTCTGTGGATATATTCAAGACCTGTCTGGATGTGAACCTGTGCAACCTGCTGTAGGGAACCTGCTTTAGCAAAGCAGATGGGCTTGATGATCTGTGGAGACCTCTTCTGACCCCTAAAATTCTGTGATTCTGTGAAACAGATGCATCTTTAATGACATGCCCAAGTCATGTTAAGTTTCACTTCTCTTGAAATGATAAAGAAAAACTCATGGAACAAGCTTTTTCTTTTCTTCTGCAGATGAATCTTGGAATTCTTCCCTATCTTTGTGTTTCTTTACGTAACCAACTGTAGTCCAACTTCACAAACTCCTCCAGTGCATTTGTAGTTGAATATTGTAAGGTCTGTTTTCAAGCGAAATTTAAGTATTAGAAACACATAATTTGCCTGCGACTTCAATCCTAATGTTGATGTACAGCCTATTTTACTTTCCATCTCTCTCTACTATTGCTCCATTGCTGTAGGCTGAGCAGTACTGACCTTGAACTGCAGTCAACAGGGAACAGGAAAGCTGAATCACCTGTGCTGAGGATTCCCTCTGTTGGAGAGGTTCTGGAGATGTGTTATGTATTAAGAAGTAATGTAGTTTTGGTTGGGAGAATAGCAAGCCTAATGTTTGTGGGTCAGACAAACCCTGACTGTGTTTTCAAAGGTGGCAATGCAGCGGGAGATATTTTGAGTATGCTTTGGAGCATGAATACTCCACTGCTTTAATTCTCCACAGACCATTCGGACTGTTCCCTATCCAGTCTTTCACACCTTTTGTTTCCTCTTCAATGTCCCTGGATTGATACTTTCAGTTACCAAAAATCGCCCATTTGGTGTTCAGTTTTGTTTTCTGATACAACAGTAGGAAGCTGGAGAAAACTTTCCCCAACATTTCTCTATATGGGAAATTATGTACAGTGGAATGAAGAAGTCCGTACTGACAGGCAAGCAGGCGCTCAAGAAGTTTCCCTAGTACTTTTGGGAGCAAGCTTTCTTTATGACAGAAATGTAGTAGGTCGATTTTTTTTTTTTTTTTTTTTTTTTTTTTTTTAGCATGGATACGGAAGTTCTAAATCTGAAATTAGAAGAAAATATTTTAGCAATTGAAAGTGGAATGTAAAATGTCTGTGCTTTTTTGAAATTCATGGTTAAACAGATAATTTATTATTTGTTTAGGAGTTAAAAGTTACTGTTCTAAATGAGCAGCAGGAGACTTTGATCCGCGTGCTGATTCACAGCGCCAGGCATTTTCAGTGCGAGTTACTGGCTCCCAATGTGTGTGCGCCTGTACAGCGATACACGTGTATATAAATGTGTGTTTGGGTGAGTGGTTAGAACCAGTTGTACATCCTGGATTTTTTCCTTGCCTTCTCTTTATTTAACTTTATTTTAGTGAGCCATTGCTTTTTATTACTATATTTTATACTGTAGTGAAGCTTTTCAATGAAAGTATTTGTTGGAAATATTTTCTTCACTTACTTGCTCTGTGCAGATCTGTTACGACCTCTATGTGCCTCGCTTTGTGCGCTCTTTAATCATTTTCTGTTGTCATCCTTGCTTTACTTGTACCTTCACCTGTGCTTGCTTCTTTGTAGAATATTAGCTGTTATGTTGTGTAGCACTGTGATTTCCATGTGGAAATAGAATTTGAAGTAGACATGCCCTTTAATTTAGGGTTCTAGTAAGATTTTAAACTGATTTATGTTTACAGTTATCTAGTATGGGTGTTTTTTGCCCCTCCTTCTGGGTTTATTGCAGTGAACACGAAGAAAGTGCAATTATCCCATGATATTCTGTCAAGGTCAGTTTCCAGTTAGATTTTGGATTCTTTGCTCAGTGCTGCCACAGATCAGACTTACTACTTCCAGTATTATTAAATCAAATTACTTACGGGTGAGATAGAGTAACATCAGTAAACAAACAGAAAGCATCTGATTGTGTGCTGGGCAAAAGGGACTTTTGGTTATGTTCCAGTTATTGATTTTCTTTTTAATAATACAACCAAGTGTAAATGTTTCTTTCATACAAAAAGTTTTAGAGGTGCAAGTCTTCCTGCATTACTTTTGAAGCTCACATGATACATTTCTGTGGTGTTGTAGTTGTACAGTATTTGAGAGCTGTAGAACTGCTAGACACGAGTGTGCTGTTGGTAGCTCTGAACCAGTGAAGTCATCTTAGTTGACTTAGCTTTTGTTGTTGGACTGCTGTATTTAGCTGGGTTTGGAATGCTGATCTTAAAAGCTTTATGTGGTGGAAGAAAGTATAGTGGGAACCCTGCAAGTTCTGCTATATAATGATAAATTGATAATATCTCACATGCTTGTAAAATCTAGAATGACTAGCTTGTCTGTAAGAGGTTGTGTTGCACTTTTTTCAAATATGTAGCTATAATTGCTTTGTTTTATTTAAGTTTATTCAGTTCTGTCCTTTAAGTAATTATGTGAATATTGTAATAACATCACACTAGCTGGCCAATTCGTTGCTCTGTGGAGACTGTTACACATGCTATAAGCACGCCTATGGTGATGTTTTACATAGAAGTCATTTACCTGCAAATATATATTTTCAACAGCAAGAGAAACTTGCTGCTGCAATTTGAAAGTCTTGGAATTGTTACTGGGCAGCCAGCTGTAGGACAGCTATCAGAATGTTTGTGGTCTGCTACTAGCTGTGGCTCTCCTGGTGCTTTAAGAATGTGGGTAGGTAATTGTTTCCTGGACAGTACTCAGCTTTCCATATTTTGTACTAACTGAGAATCCACTCATGATATTGTCATAATGTAGACGCAAATTTATGTGATTTGCTTTGATATTGAAATAAAAAGCATCTTCTTACATTTTCAGATGTAAAATAAAAATATTTATTTCTTGATAATATTTTTATTGGACTTTGAGATTTCAAGTTAGAATAATGCATTATGTGATCTTTAAAAAAGCTGCAGAATAAGTTAGGGTGTAACTGATAATGACAGATACAATATTGTAATTTTTATGTCTCAAACACTATTAGGACTGTTGAGTGGAAGCTTTTTCTCTTGCTCCCTGATTGGTGCATGCCCCTTTAGATTAAGGGATTGTTTCAGCCATTATTTCAATTTTTTATTTAGATAGTTTCTAACATTTTAAAAAAGTTCCGTTCTTATATTTTGCTTTTTTTCCTATTTCAGATTCACTGGAAAAAGAATGAGATAAACATGGAATCTTCTAAACTGCATTATATTTCATGGATCGCAGTTAAAAGTAGAAAGATGGAAGGAAGTCAGAGAATAGATGTATAATGCCTGTATAAATTCTTGATCTAATACAACTCATGATTTGTAGTAATACTCTGCTATTCCCGAAAGAAGAAGTCAGTTACTGTGCAACATCCTTAACAAGAACTTTTACTCTAGTAACATATTTTAACCTTAACTGGACAGCATATTTTTAATAGCATATTTTTTCCTTTTTATTTTTGTAAAGTCAGTTGAAGTATAGCCACATGAAAATTTTTAGCTGATGGACTGATCCTTGTAGATGACTGACACCTGGGATAAGGGCTTAAACCCCTGAATGGTTACTGGAACACCATGACTTCAGAGCAATTGTCTTAGGACCTTCTTTGCCTTGGATCCATCATATCCTTAAATATTCAAGTGTGAACAGTGCAATATAAAGTCTAGAAAATAATGGCATGGGTGAAATTTCTAAGAAAACCTGGGGGTAACCTTGGAAAAGTTTATCAGCCTGGAAGTATATTGTCCCTGGCCCCTACGAAAGGCTTATTAAATGAACCAGGACAGAACAGCTGCTTTCTTAATAGTGCTGTTCAGGTAAGACAATTTTTTTATTTACTGTGCGTTTCTCATTTTGTTGCAGCTTTGGGTGGTCATAGCAGGGAAAGAGTTTTCTCAGAAATGCTGCTTTGACTGTTTTTGTCACAGTATGTGTGCTCTGCAGAAAAAATACAGCACATTTTTCAATGGTGTTAAATTCCGTTCTCAAATTACTAAACTTTTCAATGATGCTTAATGAGTCAGAATACTGTGTCTTTTGGGAACTCACTTTTCTGAAAAAAGGGTGGCTACTGTTAGAGAAAAGAAAACTGTGGAAGTAATTTTATTTAGTATTTGATTTTGAGGGATTGTGATTATTAAATAATTTGCCAAAAATGGCAGCACGTTATGTTTATGTACATTGTCAGGAGTGCTTTCCTTTCAAGCTTTGCTTCTAATCTTAGGAATGTCGTATGGAATTAAGAGATATATCAAAGAAATAAACAGCATTTTGCTGGTTTTGTATGATGCAGACCAACTTCTTGCAAGTATTTGCCTACGTACTGTTCTGTATTTATATGAACTGTAATTGGAAAAATGTCGCCTGTTTGGATCTCCAAAGTATAGTTTAATAGCACAGTAACATTAGCACAATAAATATTGGTCTTTCACAAGCCTGTTTACAACAGGGAATATGGGAATCTAATTAACTCTGTGACAGAGCAGTGCTGGTCTTTCTGGGTTGCCTGCAAGTCGGAATAGTTCATAAACTATTTATTTACTTTTAAATAAAATAAATTAATTGCTTAAGTGGCAGAGGTTTTAATGGGGGCTCAGAATTCATACTTCAAAATGTACTAACAAAAAAAAAAGAAAAAACTGAGATAAACAACCCTAAAAAATAACCAAGCAAACAAAAAAAAAACCAGCCGTAGCATAAAGTCTTAACAATTGTATAGATTTGAACATAGCAGATAAGAGATGCACATCGTGTAAATACGATATCTGTGTATGTTTAAAACAAAAACATATGATAGATTCAGCAGAATGAGTTTGTTGCTTTGTTTTTAGTGAGAACAGCCTGACCTATATTCTTTTTCAGTTTTGGTATTTTCCCCTAGGGTGGCCTAAAATTAAACCTAAGTCATTTTTAGTTATGGTTTCAGACAATCCTACCACTTTACAACTTGCTGCTGTTTATCAAACAGTGGGTGATGATGGTGACTGCACTTCTGAAAGGAGGAATGTGTTCCTTTCTTTTCTCTCTGTTGTTCAACCTTCAGAACTGAGGTTCTAATATTACCTTCCAAACTAGTACTAATTAATTTTAGCACTTATATTTATAGACATAATATTTTTTTTTCTGGTTTGTAACTCGTGTAGCTGTGCCTTTTGAGAACTCATTTTTGATGCATTTATTTTTGTGGGCTGTTTTGTGAACTACTGCACCCATTGTGGGACTAAGACATTAAATGCTAGAAGCAGTGCAGTTAGTGCAACCAAACTGATGTTGCCTTTATGTACAACAGTTATACAAATAAAATGCTGCAGCTTAAAGCTGATAAAGCACCAGTGGATTATTATGGTTTGTAGAAAAGCAAATTATTTCAGTAGTTGTTTTAGGAAGAGAACAAAATGAAATTCTTCACAGTTTACCTAGCAATTCAGTTTCTTTATCTTCCTTAATTTTATTTGAAAGAAAGCATGGAGGAAGGAGAGATGAAAAATAAGGTAGATTGAATAGTTCTCTCTCTCTTCTGTAAAGCCATAAGACAACTGCAATCTTTGTATAATATTTAGCTTACTGCTTGTTCGCTAAAGAGCGTTGCAGTTGTTTTCCCAATAGAAATGCAGTACCATTATAGATCTCACCGTCAAACTTCTGAAGCATTTTATAAGAGTGAATGCAAACCTTCTACAGTTTGCTCAGATAACAAAAAAGGGTGTTGATTCATGTAGCAATCTTGGTTCTCATGTTGTATGTAAAGTGAAAAAAAATTATCTACTGTATGTCACTTCATTAAATGGAGAACCTTCAGATTATGTTGTTTAATTTCTTTGCAATTTTATTTTTGTAGGTTTTATGGCAACTTGACATATTTCGACGAAGTTTAAGAGGTTTAACTGGACACGTTTGCCAGGGAGATGCGTGCATATTTTGTGCTTTGAAGGTAAATAAGGCTTTTCTAAGAAATCATCATGCATTTGTCCATTTATGCCTTAAAAAAAAAAAAAAAAAAAAAAAAAAAAAAAAAAAAAAAAATTTACTGAGATCTGGTAATTTTTATATCCCTATAATTCACGAGTCTGACTAGATCGTTCTTGTATGTAGAAGCACTTTGGTGTCAATGCCATTTGTAACAGATGTTTGTAAGAAATATTTTCTTTGACAGTACACAAACTATACAGCCTAAGTGCTTAAGCATAAAACTTGTATGTAGAGTTAATAAGTATAACTTGTTTTAAAAATAACAGCCTCATGGAGGTTTTTCATATTGACATGCATACACTTTTCTTTAATGCAGTGTTTAAATAGAGTAACAGCATTACTGAGTGTAAAGTTATCAAGATTCTTTTTTACTCAGTAGTTGATAGTAACTGTACAGAAATTAACTGCTGTACTTGTAAGTACTGAAAGGTATGCTGAGGTACTAGAAAATTAAAGAAGTCTGATGTTTTACTGTTTGAAATTATGTAAGAGCTGCATATCTTAACTAGCGTATAAAAGTTGCATTTTGGTTTTGTAACTAATCTGAAATCTGGAAACAAGCATTGTGTTCTGTTAGGCTCTTACTGTTTCTACTGTGCTGGTATTTGGCTGCCTGCGGTTACTAGGGAATAGTGGTAAATGTCATATCTCATGTTTCACTGGGTAAAAGTCTCACTGGAAAAAGGCAATAGGGCTTGTATATATATATATATATATATATATATATATTTTTTTTTTTTTTTTAAGTAATATACAGCTTCTACTTTCACTGGCAATAAAGGCACTTCTGGGTTTCTGATACAAGAACATAGATCGTGTGTTGTGTACAGACCTGAGAATAACTCATGGAGAGCACAGAAAGGAGCTACGCTGAAATTGAAGTTCTTTGAGGAAGTGGTTTTTGAGTATAGTAAATTGTAGGCAAGGAGATGCTGAGTTGCTTCTCGGGTGTTTCTGGTTAGAGTTCACTCACAGGGAGTTTTACAGACCAAACCTTGTTACTGAATAAGCCTTTGGAGGCAAAGACTGTTTGCAGCGATACTTAGTCTGCCAGGAGATTTATATAGTCTATGTATTCTGGTTTTGTTTGTTTGTTTTTGCTATTTGTAGAGTTTGTCTTGATTGCAGTAAAACACAGCTAATTGTCCATCTGTCTCTTTTTCCAAACGAAGCTTTCTTAAAAGGTGCCATTTTAATTATTTGATTAAAATAGTTAATTTTAAAATGCCAACAAGTTGAAGTAGATTTTGGTACAACTATGCATGTTCAAACCAACTTCCTGAGGCTTTTTTTCCAACATTTAAAAAACTTTTTACTCCAGAGAACTTGCATAAAAACTCCAGTGGAATAGAAGACATGTCAAAATCTTTCTGCTGACACTTGGTCTTGTTACTACAGGAAGTCCAGTCAATAACTCAAGTTGTACCTGTCTTTTCACGTATAATCTTATGTCTGTCTTGGGGCCAAAACGGGTGTACCTCCTACTTTGGTAAATTTAAAAGGAGAACTGGCTTCAACAGATGAAGAGAAAGCTGAGGTACTGAATGAGTTCTTCACCTCGGTCTTCACTGGTGGCCAGGATTCTAGTCTTTTTCACGTCCCTGAGCCCTGCATCCCCAAACCTCTATGTGGGGACCAAGGAGGTAAATCCCTTCCCACTGTAAGGGCAGAGCAAGTCCGACAGTGCCTCCTTAGACTGAATGAATACAAGTCTATGGGGCCGGATGGCGTGCATCCCAGGGTCCTGAAGGAGCTGGCTGAGGTGGTTGCCGAGCCGCTCTCCATCATATTTGAGAAGTCGTGGCTGTCAGGTGAGGTCCCGGACGACTGGAGGGAGGGTCACATCACTCCCATATACAAGAAGGGGAGCAGGGAGGACCCGGGGAACTACAGGCCGGTGAGTCTCACCTCCGTGCCTGGGAAGATCATGGAACAGATCCTCCTGGACAACATGCTCGATCACATAAAGAATAAGCTTGTGATCCGAGACAGCCAGCACGGCTTCACCAAAGGAAGGTCATGCCTAACTAATCTTGTGGCCTTCTATGATGGAGTGACGGCATTGGTGGACGAAGGGAAGGCGACCGATGTCATTTTCCTGGACCTGAGCAAGGCCTTTGACATGGTCCCCCACCACATCCTCATCTCCAAATTGGAGGGAAGTGGATTTGATGGGTGGACGACCCGATGGATAAGCAATTGGTTGAAAGGCCGCAGACAGAGGGTGGTGGTCAATGGCTCCATGTCCAGGTGGAGGCCGGTAACAAGTGGTGTCCCCCAAGGGTCTGTCTTGGGACCGGTGCTCTTTAACATCTTTACCAATGACATCGATGAGGGAATTGAGTGCACCCTCAGCAAGTTTGCTGATGACACCAAGCTGAGTGGTGCGGTTGATACGGTGGAAGGAAGGGATGCCATTCAGAGGGACCTCGACAGGCTGGAAAGCTGGGCTTGGGTGAACCTAATGAGGTTCAACACGGCAAAGTGCAAGGTTTTGCATTTGGGCCGGAAGAACCCCAGGCACCCGTACAGGCTGGGAGGAGTGGTCCTTGAGAGCAGCTCGGCAGAGAAGGACCTGGGGGTCCTGATGGACGAGAGACTTAACATGAGCCAGCAGTGCGCTCTGGCAGCTCGAAAGGCAAATGGGATCCTGGGCTCCATCAGGAGAGGGGTGGTCAGCAGGGACAGGGAGGTGATTGTTCCTCTCTACTCGGCTCTTGTGAGGCCCCATCTGGAGTACTGTGTCCAGGTGTGGAGCCCTCAGTACAAGAAAGACATGGAGATTTTGGAAAGGGTCCAGAGGAGGGCGACTAAGATGATCAGGGGGCTGGAGCACCTCCCCTATGGGGACAGGCTGAGGGAGTTGGGCTTGTTCAGCCTGGAGAAGAGAAGGCTGCGGGGTGACCTCATTGCAGCCTATCAGTACCTGAAGGGAACCTACACCCAGGAGGGGAGTAAACTCTTCAAAAGGGCTGACAATAGCAGGACTAAGGGAAATGGATCCAAGTTGCAGGAGGGAAGATTTAGGTTGGATAATAGGGGGAAGTTCTTTACGAGGAGAGTGGTTAGGCCCTGGAACGGGCTGCCCAGGGAGGTTGTGGATGCCCCGTCCTTGGACGTGTTCAAGGCCAGGTTGGACGGGGTCCTGGGCAACCTGATCTAAATGTGTATGTTTGGTGGCCCTGCTAGGCAGGGGGTTGGAACTACATGATCCTTGAGGTCCCTTCCAACCCGGGTGATTCTGTGATAGCTTCTAGTTTCCTGGAGCACGTTGTGTGTACGGACTTAGGTTTGTATTTGATGTTGTAATGCAGGGTAAGCTCTGTGGCCTGTTCCCTTGTTCAAAGATGCCTTGGAACTGCCTTTCAGAAATGTAGAGGGATTGAATGGTGTTAACTGTTGGAAAATATGTATTGAATTGTAATAGTGAGCAATCATATTGCTAAAATCATTGTAAAAATGCTGTAGCAGCTTTAAGGTGCTCAGAAATGTGAAGATGTCACCTATGTCACAGCACAGTTGAACCTGTAAGTAGTAAGTTGTTCTGTTCCAGCAATGCTCCAGTTCTGAAGACAAGTTTTTGGTTTTATTCCTAAGCTGAATATGCCACTTAATGTTCCTTTATACTCTGTCTCTATAATCATTTTAACTGCAATACGGAGATGCTTGATAGGTTTTGCGTTATTTCAAGTTACCACCAAAGCACCTCTAGCTCCTTCCTGAGGCTACTGCAATTTATAAGTCGCAATTTTCTTTATTCTTCCAAGTGTCTTGGATGTTTGATTGCTTTCTACAATGCGTCGTCTTGTGCCGCTTTTCAAAATGGCTTACAGACCTGAACATTTTGCGTTGTCTTGTCTTTCTGTTTTGAGAAGTGCCCCACAACACTGAGAAGCAGATTTACTGCTTGATCTGGAGTTGTTTGGAATTGTCTTGATCATTGTTTTAACAGTATAGTTGTGATCTTTACAACTGCATGGCCAGTAGCCTAGGTATTGAACCAGAAATGCTGTAGTTAACTCATATGGAAGTATCTGTCCGCAGTCATTATGTACACTACTGGTTTTGCATTCTTGGCTTATTAGAGATACTGGTTGAGTGATTCTGTTTGTTCTGTGTTCAGCACCTAGGGCATTTTTACATTTGTGTGGTGTATGTTCTGGATGTGGATGCATTTCAGTAAGTTATTAAGTTTTTTTTTTTTTTTTTTAAATGGTTTTGGACTGTTTTAACCTTACTTACTACTTCACCAATGAAAATCAATATTTAATCTGAAAAAAACAATCTGTATTTTTTTAAACTTTCCTGAGGGAATTTGACTTTTTTGCTCTAGGCAAGTGTTACTCTAGGGTAGATGGATTTTTCTGAGCCTGTTCTGTAAACTGAAAGCTGTGCCAATGAATTCTGTTTCGCTTATCTTCAACTTTTTTTTGGTTGTGTTGTGGGTGTTGTTGTGTGGTGGTGGTGTGGGAGTTAAATGCACTCTTTTTTTTCTCTAGACACCACTGGAATGGGATTTGAAATGTGGAGACTGCTAACAATGAGCATATATGTCTGCATAATTCTGCTCATCTGTACTTTTTTCTTTAGACTGGACATGTAAGGTTCTCTTGCATACCAGAAATGACCTAGCAGCCACAATGAGAAATAAGTATTTTCAAAGCAGAGTTCTCTTGTAGTGTTGGCTCTGTTAACAACTTATATCAGTGTGAGCATTCAGAAGTTTTGACTGTAATTTTTATCAGTAATCATGATTTTTGGCATGAGAGGGAAGCCTAAACATTTGACAGATAGTGGAATGCATTATGGTTAAAACTGCTTTCTATAAACACTGAAGCTTTGCATATCTGTTGCATCTTTGCTGTCTGACCAGCAGCAAAATAAAGATTTTGTTTACTTTTTACCAGAGGAGCCAATGTGAAGAATGAAAATCCTTATTTCTGTTTTATGTGGCTAGTCTTTGCTTTGTCTTTATTTCTCTTCATTTTTTTTCTGTGAAGTTTGACTTCAGAGAATTTTTGAGAGTAGAATAAACCCTTCAATATCTGCAAATGTTTTTTCATCCATTTAATGGCTTTTGATGTTCAGTTTTTAAACCCGAACTCCCTTAGTTTCTAAATAATGAGGTCAGTTAGGTGTATCTCTGCCAAAAAAGAGAAGTAATAGCCAGCTGTCTTTTCTGGGAAATGAAGAAAAAATCAAGTGCAATTTCTTTTCCGGTTCTGGAATTGCAAATATTGACCTGTTTTCTTGCCTTGCTGTATGCACTGTGTGAGTAGATAGCTGATTTAATAACATGGATTACCAACATTCCGTATAATTCTGCAGATGCATCATTTTAATGAATGCAGAAGTGTCTCAAGTAGTAATGTAAATGTATTCTTTACTGAATAACATACGTAAAACTAAAATGAGAAGTACTGTGTTCTGCTCTAAGAGTTGCATTCCACCTGTAAAGATGAAATGCTTGAGCATGAGCCACTGTTCCAGTGACTGGATTAAACAAACTCCTTAATTATAGATCAAGGTTTATGTTGCTTCTGGGAGTTAAGCTCAATCACTTGCATTTTTATATGCATTTTTGTTGTTTGTTTTTTCTATTGGATCAAAGTACAGTTTGGTGGCTCAACACTATATAATTGAATGACTAACTGAGAACATGAAACTGAAGAGAAAGGAGTCATTTCTAAATGTGGATATATTTATAAGCTTTTTTTATATACCTGCTGCATGATAGCTGATGTATTTGAACAGAACTACAGTTGTAGTCAAGGCTAATTAAGCTACGTAATCATGTTTGTTCCTAGGCAATATTTTCACAATTTCAACACAGTCGAGAAAAAGCACTCCCATCAGATAACATGAGACATGCCCTGGCAGAAAGTTTTAAAGATGAACAGCGTTTCCAGCTTGGATTCATGGATGATGCAGCAGAATGCTTTGTGAGTACTTCATAATTGTCAAGTAGGATTACGTTAGGTTTCTGGGAAGGATACCAAGCCGGTCTGTTGTTTTAATAGCTTTAGATTTGCAGGTGGGGTACAAGTGGCATAATTCTGTTGATTTTGTTTTCATCAATTTATGGAGACAAAATGCACGGAGTAAGTTTCTGATAATACGGGATGGAGTGTCTTAGATGTGCTCTGTTGTTTCTTCTCTGGTTCTGTAGCTCAGACAAAGGGATATGTGAAGCACTGTATGAGCTGGGTGACAAATAGCTTCTGAAAGTTTTTGGGTGGAGAGGGAGATTATCTTCACTGAAGTCTTCTGCAGAAGACATTTCCACTTTTTTATCCAAGGGTGAATGAATAAGTGAAGAGCTTGACTCTTGCTGCAGTTGCTGTCTGCTTTTATGAAATGTCTGAGAAGTTTGAGCCTTTATTGACTGTTACGAGTCACAAAAGTCGACTCAAGATCACATGGATGCTGTCAAAGAAGCTTTTCTCAGAGGTCTTTTGTTAGACAATGGAAATTATTCAACTTAATAAATAAGTAAATAAATCTGTTTTAGAAACTGAAAATGCTTTTTGTTTTGATTACTTTAAGATTTGAATGTCATCTGGAAATACCTACAAATGAATAGCTACCTGCCAGATGCATTTACAAATATGTAGGAAAATCAAATGAAGAACTCCTGTGGCTGTTTTGATTATTTGCAGGCAGATTACTAAATTGCAGTCAGGAAAGGGAATCTCGTCAGTGTTGCGTCTAAGCAGAACGTGTTTGGACCCCTGAAGAAATCAGCTAAATTACCTGTCTAGACCTGCTTCTTCCTGTTAACTCTTTTATGTTACAGCAGAGGGAAGAAAATGGCCGTGCTGATTCAGGGCCAAATTAATGACAATCAGGGCAATTTTTTTTTCCTTCTGCTAAAAACTGAAACCATGTATGAGTTAAGACGTGCAATTTATGAGCGTTTTCCAGGCCTCTGTCAGCAGTAGTCATTCATTGCATAAGCTATACTAAACATGATTGGATTATCAGATTGATAAATGGAGAAAATGCTCAGGTATGAAGAACTGAGGTGGAGGCCTGATCCAGAACAAATTTCAGGCATTGTATGCAATTAAATTAATATTGTCTTCATTATTTTTTTTTTTTAAGATTCCCTTATTTTGAAGGATAATATGGTAGGAAGTTGGAGCTGAATAACTTTAATGCTCTTTTGTTATGTTTGAAAGCCTTGAGGTGAAGAGATTTTCCATCTACTTGCTTGTGAATAGGGACAGAGCTATGTACGTATTAAACCTGTAGACTGTAAAGGGGAATAACTGCTGGAATATTGAACTGTAACACTGCTTATGTATTCTGACTTCATCAATTCAGTTTGTATTTACATTGTTGTTTCTATTTAGGAAAATATCCTTGAGAGGATTCATTTTCACCTAGTGCCAAACAGCGACACAGATATGTGCACTTCAAAATCCTGTATTTCTCATCAAAAGTTTGCAATGACACTGTATGAACAGGTCAGACACTAATGCTTTAACAAATAATTAGGTTCCACTGTCATGAATAAATAAAAACAACAGGATTTTTATTTTTGTAGTGTGTATGCCGTAGTTGTGGAGCATCATCAGACCCGTTGCCTTTTACGGAATTTGTGCGTTATATTTCTACCACAGCTTTGTGGTAAGAGCTTTTGTTCTTGTATATATCTCAGTTTTCTACACAACCTCCTAGGAATAAAAAAAACATGGCAGAGAAATAAGTGCTTTTGAGATTGTATCAAAGGAACGTGGATTTCAAAAGCAAGATGTAGAGAGATTTTACACTTAAAAAAAAAAAAAAAAAAAAAAAAAAACCACAACAGGCTGCTGCTGTTTTAGCTGTGATTTTTTTTTTTTTATTTTTAGACAAAAGATAGTTAAGATTTGGCTGCAAAATATTTACTCGTAGGAAGACAATACATCTTTATTTGTCCATTTATTTTTTACAGTAATGAGGTAGAAAGAATGATGGAAAGGCATGAGCGTCTCAAGCCAGAAATGTTTGCAGAACTGCTTCAGGCAGCAAATACTGCTGATGATTACAGAAAGTGTCCTGTAAGTAAGCAGAGATTCTGTGACTTTGGTTAAGATTCAATGCAGAGCTCTTTCAGGTATTAGATCAGAGTGAAGTATTCATCTGAAAGATTCCTTGTGGCCACTTCAGTACAGTCTAGCTTAGGGTAAGAAAGCCTGTAATTCTTTTCTGTTGTTCCATTTATAGATCAACTTCATTTTCAGGTGGCCTGGTTGGAAACTTACTAATTCTGTGCTTTATACTTCACTCCATGTTAAATGTACTGCTAGTTATTTCTGATTGGACTGTAGAAGTGTATTGTTTGAAGGAAGCACCTTCAGTTCATAGTTCGCATATGCTGACAGCTTGAAAAACTGTCTTACATTGAAATGATGTGGTGCTTCTAATGATAAAAATAGTCATATTTTCAACTTATTCTCTTTCATTAAATAATACTATCAATAGTTATCAGTACTGTTAATTTAGGAATCATCAAAAAGTGCATGAAGTATAGAAATAACCTGAAATGATGAAATGGGGGAGGGTAACAAAATCTTGATGGTGAATTGAATGTTTTCAGAGCTTTATATTTGACCAGGCTGTTGGTTTGATGTAGAAGTTTAGTTACAGCCTTCATTGGTGTTCATGTACTTATTATTGGTGTTTATTTATTTTAAACAAAAAAAGATGGAGAATTGTATCTGTAAATTATTAGAAGCTGACATCATAATATATAAATAAATATAAAAATTAAAATAAGTTTCAGAGATTTTTTTGGTTTTTTATTTGTCTAGTAACTCAACTTGAGAACACCAGGGCTGTTTTTGGGGGGTCATTTTTTTTAACATTATTTATTATAATCTATTATAATATTATAAATTTAACGTTTACCTGCCACCATTTTGTTTTTCCCTTTCTCTAGAATAACTGTGGTCAAAAAATAAAAATTCGTCGTGTTCTTATGAATTGCCCTGAGATTGTTACAATTGGTTTAGTTTGGGACTCAGAACACTCTGATCTGACAGAAGATGTTATGCGGAATCTGGCAACACAACTTTATCTTCCTGGGGTATCTGACCTAAATTAACTGATTCTTTATTTTATAATTTAATCGGACATATCAATGTGAATATTAATATATGCATATAAATGCACATGTATGTAAGTACATAAATTTAAAAAAAATCAGCTTCAAGTATTATGGCTAATGTTGTGTGATGTGCTACTTGATACAGCTTTTGTGAGAGGAAAAAATCTTGTCAGATGTGTTGGTCTTACACCAAACAATGAGGATGAATGTAGATGAATTCCTAATTGAAAATCTAAGTATATCATATTTGATTTGATATTTGTAGAATTATTCCAGAGCATTGTTGTTTTGCTCTATCAACTGTGTTAAAAATAAATGTCAAAATAGATGTGATAAAAAAAATGTAGTGACATAATGATATAGATATAGTAATATAATGAGATGTAACAATATAATAGACATAATAAGTGCAAGAAACTTATATTCACGAAAATCTGAATAATGCAAGTGGCTATTTAGTACCAATTTTAGAAGTGCTGGAGTAGGTCTTCAATCAAGGTTAAATGTACTGCGGACATGTAAAAATACTAAATGTTTCCACAGCTCTTCTATAGGGTTACAGATGAAAATGCCAAAAACAGTGAACTTTTCCTTGTGGGAATGATTTGCTACACAAGCCGACATTACTGTGCCTTTGCTTTTCATACCAAGAGTTGCAAATGGGTGCTGTTTGATGATGCTAATGTGAAAGAGGTAAATGCTTCTTTACTGCTATGTAATTCAGTGATCTTGTAGTTTTCTTGAACACATTTTTTCTGACATTAAGATTAAAGCAAGTTAGAGTCTTAATTTTAGTGAACTTTAACTTATATAGCTTAGTTTTCACAAATGAATTTTAGAATCAACTTCACTCCTTCAGATAGCAGATACTTAAGACTCTTAATGCTCTTCCTGTCAGCTGTTGAGTTTTTCCTTCTTATGAAAAGAAGAATCAATGACTGATGGCTATATTTGCAATGTTACCGTTCTGATGTGCTGCTGGTTCAAGCTTCTTGCCAGAGCTCACATAAACTTGTGCTAAAATACTGATTCTTAACGTACCTTTAGAATTCGGAATTTAGTACTGATGCTTATTAAATTATTCTTCCCATAATTCTGTTGAACTGGTTTTGATACAGAAATGACTTGTTTTCTTAGATTGGAACAAAATGGAAAGATGTAGTCTCCCGGTGCATTCGATGTCACTTTCAGCCGTTGTTGCTATTTTATGCTAACCCAGATGGCACAGCTGTATCTCCAGAAGATGCTCCAAAGCAGATTATTCACTGGTCTCAAAGCAAAGCAACAGGAGGAAATGCAGGTAATCAGATTTATGTTAATAATAACCATATTTATGAAATGAATACTTTAAAGATGGGAATAGCAGATTTGCTGATGTGTTCTTAAATATTTTTATTGGTGTGTGGGAACTGCTGAATCATGGCCTGAACCTCTGATTGATCACCTGAGGCAAGCAATGAGTCAGCCATGGGAGCACAGGTGAAGACAATTCACCTGTGTTGCCGGAAGGGGTGGAGCCTGGCTGCACCTCTCCTGGACCCATTTAAGAGCTGGCTACCAGTGGGGAAGGATCTCTTCTGGAGATCCTCCTCTGGAGTTTTGTAAGTGAGCCCAGGGTATGGGTAAGCTTTCTATCTGTTCTCTTTTTGTTACCATAATCTGCTTTGCCAAACTCTCTTGTTTATTTTGTAATTATAACATCTTAATATTCATTGATTATACAATCGGTAAGTATCTAAAGAGGTCTCAAAAGGAAAGACTAGTGTGCTTATTTAATACTGAAACTGTGTGTCTTGTCTCAATTGGTATTCCCACCTCAAATCCCACACATGGATTAAGGGGCTGGGGGGGAATGTGTTTTTATTATAGATAGGAATATGTTTTCATTACAGATATCAGTAAATTTGAATATAGAAGTGCTCTTTTACAAAGATCTTATAACAAAGTATGTTATAAGATACTTTAAGCAAAGCTTAATATAAATACAAATACAGAGGTACGTTTGGAGGTGTTTGCATATCCCTGTGCACGTTCCCCTCAATTGGCTGGTTTTTGTTTTCAAATTGTTAACTAAGAATTACATTTTGAATTCTCATACTGGGAATTTCAAATTAGGGAGCCTTTCATTCTAAAGATAGATATGTTTTTTCTTTCAGGATGTGAGAAGCATTCTACTCCTAAATTGGACTATTCAAAAGAGAATGGAATTGGGGATTCTACTATTCAAAGGGGTAATAAAAAACTTCAGCCAGATAGTTCAGCATTCAGTAGAAGCCACGTTCAAGCTAGTGGTGGTAAAGGTCCAGGTATGTACCTTCACCCCTAATTGCAGTACGCAGCTTAAGAAATAGTTAATAGTATTTCAGGTATGTGTTAGCCTCCATGCTAAAACTATTTCCAGAACAGCAATTCTATCATTGTCTTTAATGGATCTTTGAATAGCAACTGATGTTTAAGTAATGTCTGAAATACTGAAGTGGCTCTTGAGGCCTTTAGCCTTTTCTTCATTCTGCCTTGTAATCATATTGTCTGATCAAAGGCATGTATGCAGTATTATTTTAAGTCTTGTATGTTAATATGTATGTTTGGGGGGAAAAAAGGCAAAAAAAGAAAAAAGGCTTTATTATGTATTTCTAAAGGTACATTTACATTCTGTCAGTAACCCAGGCTTTCAGGAGAACAAACAACAATAACAACACAAAGAAAACTATAAGTACTGATACTGGGGATTGACTTTTATATAACATGTCTGTGCCTTTTCTCCAAAATCTGAATGCATGTCAGGAGGAGATGCTAGCTTCTCTTCAGAGACATTTCTGTTGTCTTTTAGTGTTGGATTGTCAAGCTTTTTCAAACTTGAGAATGCCTCTTTTTTGATGAGGTGATGAGTCCAAAATAGTATTTACCTTCTGAGAAATTGGGGATTTTTTTGTTTTTTAAGCAGTGACTCTGCTGCTTCCTTAAAAATACAACTTCACATTTAGGCAAGTATAAACTTGGCTTCAGTTTTTTACTATAATTCAAAAGAGTTGCACTTATTGGAGTTGTTTATATACTTGTACCTATAATGTCTATCTTTTGTTTTCTTAAGAACCTGTGCTATGTAACTTGTTAGTCTTTACGTAGTGCTAATATTAAAATATAAATGTTATGGTACATAAATACTACTGTATATTTTGATCATGAATTGCTTTTTATTAGTGATTTTTGACAAATTAATCTTTTCTTTTTTTTTTTTATTTTGCAGCTAAGTTAGCTTATGGTGATCAAAAGGACAGGCTGAAGGACATATCCAGAGAGTGTGCTCAGAAGGCTACTGATATGAAAAACTTTTCATCTTTACGAAAAGATGCAGACAGAGGACCAAGAAGGGAATCTGGGAAACAAAGAGGTAATGTTCTAAAGATCTGAGCAGAGGATCAGTGAATCAAACAGATTTGCACGTCTGTGTTAGCCGTGAAGGATTTCATTCTTCTTTCTAAAGAGCAGATTGTAAGATCTGTTTCTAATTTTCTGAAATATATACTGAATTTGTTACTGAATGTGTTCAGAGAACGTAGGAAAAGTATGTACTGTAATAAAATCAAGAATAACTATTTGTGGGAACTTAAATGCAGCTTTTTTTTCTCTCCCTTCTTATTAGATTTAATTGGGGAAGATCGTTCCAATTTTAAGTCAGGATCTCCTCCAGTTGGAAATGGACTTAGGCAATGTATGGATCAGCGCATATACAGCAGCCAGGGAAGAGGGCCTTATAAACATGACAGTGTACCTCCCCAAACAAAACTTCCTGTACAGGTGCTTGGATCAAATAAAACAGAAACTCTTCCTGCTGGTGAGAAACCTGTGCTTAGGACCCGAGCTGATGGAGTCACTGGCTATGACACGGATAGCAGTCAAGACTCTAGGGATAAAGGAAGTATCATCAGTAGCAGAAGCAGAAGTAAAGGCTGGAAACCCATGCGAGAGACACTAAATGTGGACAGCATTTTCAGCGAGGCTGAGAAGAAGCAACATAGCCCAAAGCACAAGGCAAATCTGAACAGTAAATCTAAGCATGAAAAAGAGCGAAGCTTTAACCACTGGCCAAAAGAGAATCAAATCCAAAAAGGTTTAATGACTATATATGAAGATGAGACAAAACAAGATACAGGAAGTAGAAGCTCTTTGGATTCAGAGGGGAAAGGGAATGCTGAAAAAAGCAAAGGATTTGCAGAGAGAAAAATCCATGGTGATAACTGGCAAATTCAGAGGACAGAATCTGGTTATGAGAGCAGTGATCATATCAGCAATGGATCAGCAAATCCGGACTCGCCTGTCATTGAAGGAATCAATCCAGCAGATGTCAAAAATATTAAAGAAGGTGCTTCTGGCAGGTAATGCTAGTTCCCTTAAGAATTTACATAGGTTGTCTATGCAGGAAAATAAGTTGTAATATTCATTTGCTGTTTCAGTCGAGTAAGCATACTTTTAGAACTTTAATACTCTTGAGGATGTATAAAACTAGCAACACATCTATATGAATCATATGAATGCAGACAGTTTAGGAGTTGATCTTACCTTAACTCTGAAGCTGCAGCACTATTTCTGGTGGGAAAGTACTGAGCCTCATCATTATGGTGCTGAGCCAGGATCTCTAAGCCTTGCTTTGGTCAGGGTGTGTTAATTTGAAGTAATTGCTACACTTATTTAGTTACAAACTTTTTTAGTTACTGGGTAACTTGCTATTTGTAATGGAATATAACTGTCTTCATAAATCATACCTGTAGCAGTTGTATGGACAGGCTCCTGACAAAAAGATGGAAATGGCAGTAAATAAATAAGTGGTTAGTAGCCAAATTTTATTTATCTCACTATGAATTACATTAACAAGTATGCTGCTCTAGGGGTTTTTGGAGCTTCTGTCCATGGAGATGCTCCTAACCTAACTGAACGTGATTCTGAGCAGCATTTGCTCTAGCTGATCATATTTTGAGCAGGGTTTTGGAATAGATGATCTTCTAAGGATACTTCAAGTATTATTTGCCGCACTGAAGCAGTGATTATTGGGAACACTTAAGATAACTGGAGTTAAGTGACCAGTGTTGTCTGTTTTTCCCCACCCCTTAAAATCACTGTAGAAAATAAATATTCATAGTTGTACTTTCTCAGTTGTCTATTAGTACATACTTTTTGAAAGTTGTATGAAATGTTTTCTGTGCAATTGGTGGTATTTTCTCACAGATGGCACATCACTCTAGTATTGTTTATAACTTTGGGAACCAGCTGTCTTTACTGAGCAGGCTGCTGTGATAATGCAGGGCACTTTTATTTTCTGTGTTGCATAATGAGCGTTCTGCTGTTGTACTCTAGAGCAGGGCTGGGATGAGTGGGTGTGTAATCCCCAGAACAAACTTGGATACACCATCCTCATGGACTGTATGTTTGTCAAGTATCTGTATTGAAGACTGCAGTTCATCCTAAATTCCTCTGCATCATTACAGCTTGTCATGCAAGAGAAGCTGTGCTAAAAGTATTCAAGGGTTACCTCTCCATCTTATGTATGTTCTGTAGTGTTTTATTAAAAAACATGAGTGGTAAAGGGAGACAAAGTATCAAACAATCAAGGTTGTTACGCTTAATGCACTCAAGGGGGTAAGGTTTGTGATGGTGCATCAGTAGTTTAACCCTTCAAATCACCTGTGCTTATTTTACAGTGAGCAGAATTTGTCAACAAAAAAAGCTGAAAGTGTGTTACATTCTGTACCTCAGCAGAACAGAAACTTCTATGGTAAGAACTTGTGTTTAAAACAAACAAACAAGGAGCTTTCTAGAAATAATTGAGGTATACCAAAATCTTAATGCTAACATACTAATATCTCGCAGAAGATGGAGAGGTTTCTGATCATCTCCTTTACTTTATAATGTTGCAGCAAGTTTGCCATAATTTCATTTATTTTTCCCCACTAAGAACACTTCTTTTTACCAGTACTCATGAATTTTGAATGACGTTGTGCTGGCATAAAGCATTTAGTTTTAATCCTTTTCATTGATGTTAATTGGAGTCTTTCTGATTTTAATTCAATGCAGAAGGTTAAAAGCGACTCAATTTTTGTTGTGGTCTTTGATAACCACTTTGAGAACATTGCTCATTTTAATGCTTTTTCAGCAAGTGTATCCATTCCCCTTCCCTGTCCCTGCAAAAGTAAACAATCCCCTGCTTCCCACCCCCTTCCCCCTCCAAAAAAAAGTCCTTTTTTTCCCCCCTGTGTTTTCCCCCACAATAGTTCTGTATGTGTTTTTGGTGGATGCTAAGGAGGGTTTTGCTTTGTTTTTTAAAAAAAGGTCTGGGTAGGCTGTGCTACGATTTCTTTTCCTACAAGATATGAGGCAAAATCAGGAAGAAACACTTGTAATAAGGAAACCTGCTTCCTTTTACATAATAACATGTCTACTGGATTTTTATAAATGCCTTGGCAGTATAAATGTTACAGGTCACCATGAGGCCAGCCAAAATCATTATCTGCTGTTGCTGGAACAATGGAATGGTGCTTGTACAAAGCGGCGCAATAAGTATTAAGACACTTCCCCAGGAAATGTTTGATTTTCATAGATATCATACTTTCATTTGAAGAATGTGCAGTCTAGTTTCTTATAAGATTGAAATTTAACATAGGGGGTGGATTTGCTGTACCGCTGCTTTGTTGCTATTCCAGTTACTTTTTGGTTGTAGAAAGAAAACCAATTTGGTGTTTTATCTTGATGGCAAAAGACAAATTTTGCATGCAACACAAAGATCTGTTTTTCTGTTTTTTTTCTGCTGTAGTTCTGTACTATAACTGTACTTTCCAGTAGGGTGAAAAATAATTAGGTAGTAAAAACAAACAAGAAACCAACAAAACCAAACAACGAACCCACAGAAAGCACTAGTTAAAATATATGAAAGACTCTGTCAGAATGAGAAATAGGGCTCTTAATTAGCTTACACAGTAAACTAATATATTAAATGTAGCTATAATTCACCTTGCATCATATTTCTTCAGTACTGTTTTCTATTCCAAGTGACCCTTACAGTTATCATAAAACATTATCATAATAACTGTCAAAGAATATTGATGTTAAAGTCCTGTCTATTCAGTCTATTCAGTACTTCTATTTCAGTAACTAACTTTTTAATAGTTCCTTAACAAAAAAGGATGTAATTCTAAATTAAAAGTGAAGATCTCACATGTTTGTATTTTGCAAAACTACTTTTAATGTGATTAATAGGCTGAGGAAAAAAAATGAAGAATTTGATTATCAAGTGAGATAAAGATTTAATTAGTCTGATCTTGGTTGTCTAAAAAGTGTGTGTCTGTGTGTCTGTACGCCTGGAGGAGGAGGAGGAATCATTTATAGGCACCTATTATACCTCCTCCTATTACAGAATATGAGAATGTTTCAGAATATTATGGGCAAGACTAGAACTGGTAGGTAAATACCATACGGACTTCTAGAAAATAGTACTTCAAGTAAATACCCAGTTGTTTCTGAGAGTACAATGAAATGTAAGAAGTCTTCTGTAGCTGTGCATAGCAACTTGTAAAAATATCTTGTCCCTTTGCAGGAAAATAACACATAACTTTGAATTACGCCTACCATTTTTGCTGGTTCCTGATTTTAACAGGAGCTGAATGAGGATTATGTCCAGTAGTTGAGGAATTTTGTCTTTGACCTACAAAAATAAAGTTATTGTTAGAGCATTATAAAGATAGTAACATTGGATCACATGGTGGTAACTCGAATAAAATTGCTGCTGCTTTCTGTAGGAGTAAGCAGTAGATAACTGTAGTACTAAAGTGAGTGACCCACGTAACCAATCTCTAATTTGTGTGATTAAATTTCGGGACGAAAATATGAAGCAGATACAATGTTCTTAATTTTTATTTATGCATTGATGTTTGATGTTCGAGTTCAGTGAACTTGGGTGGTATTTATTGTGTATGCAGAACAAATAATATGAAAAGTGTGGCGGCAGAATTTGCAACCTTATGTTTTTTCACACTGGAGAAAGGTGGCTATAACTCTTAGATATACAGGATTGGGGTATAAAATATCTTCTTATGGCTTTTCATAGTAGTAACTATGCTAGCTACTGATAATTATTTTCATAATAATAAAGTGCTGTTAGTTGTCTTTGTGAAAATGATCCCTTGACTCTGAAGGCACACACCTGTGAAATTGCCACTCTGACAATTTCAGTAGAAAGTATTCTTGTTGGCAGGGGAGATGGTTGTTGAGTTCACTAGCATGAGACATCTCCAGTTCCATTTAAAATCATTTTGAAGCTCTGATGAATATGTCAGCAAGAGTCCAGATTACCTTTACTTCTTTGTCACACTCGAAAACCATACAAATTAAAATTTGGGCATAATTCTGAAAAAGAAAATCCTAGGAAAAAATCAAAACTACAGGAAATATGCAGCTGAAACAATAGGAAGAAATGGATTTTTTAATGTGTAGAAATCAGGCATTGCAGAATTTTGCACATGTATGTGTATATTAAGAAATTAGAAAAAAACTCTTTTTTGACTTGTTGGCTATAGAATGGGTGTTCATGATCTTAAAATCTAGATTGCCCATTCAGGTGTAAAAGTAGATGTTCATAAATCTTAGAAGAGGACCAGTCTGTATTTGAGAGACCGGAATTACCTTTACTTAGATGCTTATGACCTGTTGATAAGGCTGGCAGTCTCTAGCTGAGCACAGTGCTCATGTGTCCCATATCTAGTTTTGCAAAGAACCTGGAGCCAAAATTCCCAATAGACTCTAAACCGGGTTTTAACCTTGCATGGATCTCGTGTCAGCAGAAGAAAAAATAACACATCTATTTTTAAGTTGGCTGGAATTCTGGAGGCATGAATTGCCTGGTATCACTGGGCAATTTTGGTTGAACGTGTGCCACGGTCACTCCGAAGAACAGCTTACTAACCTTTGCTGCCTCCTGCTGACAGATTTATGATACTGCCTCTTGGAAGGACCTAATGTGCTGCATTCCTTTAGTTTGGCTTGGGATGCTTTTCACATCAACTGTTTTGTGGAATTACGGAGCAGTTGTATAGCCTATGCTTTTTTCCAACAAGGGATTTACAGCTTAGCAAAATCTACAGTAGAATGAAATATTTGCTATTTGATTACCTCAGTGTTAGTTATCTCTGAAGGCACAGCCTGCTGGAGCAGTTTTGGACTTCCTCCCAGTTTAGGTCCTTGACCCTTGCAGCTGTAAGGGCTCATTCAAATAACCATATTTTCACATAAGCATTTTTTCTAGGGTTATGGTACTGTTTACCATGATGGAATAGCAGAAACTTTTTTTAATTTGGAGGCTGGAAGAAAAGGGATATTGAAGACTTTGTTTCTTCAGGTATACACCTTTTAGGCCTCTATGGCCTATGTCCTTTGTCAAAAATTTAGCATCTTTAATCTTTCCTCTCTTGAAGATAGGATGGATACAGACCCTTGAAGCAAGTCTCCAGCATTGCCCGAAGTTTAGTTGTTTGGGTTTTTTTGGTTGGTTTGTTTTTTGACTTCTGTCATTCTTTTGACTTAAGTAAAAAAAAAAAAAAAAAACAAACAAACAAACAAACAAACAAAAAACTAAGTTCACATAGCAAAGTAATGCTTCTAAGGCTTTATTTAAAACTGGGGAAATTAACATGTTCAAATAAAAAAAATGAACAGTAAAGTACCTTAGTAAGATTACATCAGGAAAGAGAAGATACAAAACTTTTGTAATCTTCTCTGATGTAAAGGGACAGTCTGTTACTTGTTTCCTGGAGGGTAAGTTAGATCCCTGAACTCAAGAGATCAATCTGCTAGATTATTTGAGGCAGTGTATGCTGGTTTTTGTAAAGTACATTTCCAGTTCTTTTGTGATAAGTAACGTAGTTGCATGATGTAGACCATACACTTAACAAAATTCAGCTTATTTTGAAAGGCTATGAAGCAGGTGACTGATTACAGTGGGCCAGTTGCTGTGTTAGGAACACTTACAGTAGCTGTCTTTAAACAGGCTGTTGCTTGTCACTTGTCAAGAGAGTCTTTTCTATGTGGTGTCAACATGGATTCTTCAGTGCTTCTTTTATTCACTGTTCAATAGGAGCTGCTTTGTTCAGAAATAGTGTATTTTTAAAAGCAAAGAATTTTTTCTGTGGTCAGTGAATAGGAGTGTGTGTAGTAATGCTGGCCCACACACTCTTAATGTTGTGTGCTTAGGGTGTGTGGGTGAGAGTGCTCTTTAACTACTCAGTGTCTCCGCAAACTATACAATTGTTGTAAGAGAAGTAACAGTTATCTGGCATTTTATAAATGTTTCAAGAATGCATAATGTATTCCTCATCTTAAAAAAAAGAAAGCAACCCATCTTAAAAAAAAAACAAAACAACCCCATCTAATGTTATTCTATTTTGTTAATAAGTCATGAAATATTTAACTTAAATTTATTTTGGCTGCCTGCATAAATGCTTGTATGAAAACTTGTATGAAAACCTGTTCTCAAAATATGCTTTTAATTGTGATGTGTTAACATGTGAAAGCATGTCCATAGGACTCCAAAACTGTGATAATTAACCTTTCCTGACAAAAACGAAACAAAAAAAAATGCTCTATATAATTTTGGACTAATATATGTTCTGATTCCCTGAAGATTTTTTTTTTTTCAAAAATGTTACTTTGACTTATGTCAGATCCTGTCAAGAGTTGTTTCTTGCTGTGTTTTGTTTGCCTGTTAACCTCTGAGAAATCGCAAGGAAATTGGAGTGTATTTCTATTTACTTTGAAATATTTTTTTCCAGTTCCAGAGTCTAGGAAAGACCCTATCAATACAGAAGTTAACTACAGACCTCATGTTAATATCCCAACAGAGTTGCATTTGCAGGTGCCCAGTCCTCAAGTAAAGAGGTAACTAAATACTAGTATTAATTTACTGTGTAATGCTACTAAAAAATTCTGAATTCTGTAATGTGATAGAAATCACTGTTAACTGTGTGAAAAAGGACAGATATTAAATCTTTTGACAGATGATGCCCTTGGCATTTACCTAACTTACAGAGTTGAAAGCTCTACTCCTGGGGAAAAAAATAGTTTTAATTTTGGTATTCAGTAGATGGAACCCCAGATAACTTAGGTAGTTTTAAACCATCTTAGTAGTGCAACAACTTTTAATACTTTTGGTTTTAATTGGTATTATAGAACAAGTAGAGATTTAACGCAATAACCCAATAAAGGTTTGAAAAGCTTGGCAAGAAATGGAGGGAAATGTTATATCTATTTAAAAGCTGCAGCTGTAGACCTGTTGTTTCTGATTGGAACTGCAAATGCTCAGAACCTCCTAGAAATCAAGAATCTAGATGCATGTTTGGCACTCAAATGTTTGACGCTTTTTAAAAGCTGATGCATCAGACTGAGTCACAAAGACGTTTAAAAAAACAATTTGTATTTAATATAGTCCAGAATTTCTAAGGAGTTTTCTTATTATGGCTGTTTAATTGTCTGCAGAGGTTTTTTTGGGACGCAGTACATTTCAGATGAAAGAAGCTTGTAGCGATTTAATAGAAGTTGCAGTTAAACAGCTGTGTATTAACCAGACACCAGATCTCTAGTCAGTTCAAGGATATCCAGGCAGCGTTACCAGGGCTGTTGTTGTTAAAGGTGCTTGGTCATTTGGCCATTAATGTTTGTACAGATACTTACATCCTCTTTTTTTGTTGTTGTTTTTAGAGCTGAAATGCCTGAGGTTAACAGGAAATTTTTCCCATCATCAACTCTACAGCCAGTCATTAAAGAGATTGTGAAGTCAGACAGTAGGAACAAGGCAAATGAACAGAGTTCTTCAGAGTGGCTTAATCCAGACAGATTTGAGACCATGAATGTGTCAGCATATTGCGCTGATGGTGTTTCTCACCCTTATACAGAAAACAACTGTGGAAGGAAGCCCATCAACAATGACTTTCACCCTTCTTCCCAACCACAGCCTCATCATGCAAGAACATTTGGTCCCAAAGTGGGGTTTTCACCTTTTGTGCCACAGAATCCCTCAGAGAGGCCTGCTGTGTTGTCTCCTCCCTGTGAGCGTGCTGGACACCAGCTCCGACGGGTGGATGCTCTTTGGGTGCCAGAAGCAGTTTACCAGAATCTTCCTCCCCCTTTACCTCCAAAGAAATATGCTCTGAATATTTTGCCAGGATCAGAAACTAATTCAGTAGCTGATGTAAAATCAACAGAAGCGTTGCAGAATAATTTGTTAAGACAAACAGGTACACCTTTTAAGTCTGCATCAGAAACAAATGTATTTGCGAGTGAACAAAGGCTTAAAGAGCCATTTCAAGGGAATGAGTTGTTTGTTCATAAACCAGATTCTCCACCTAGCTTACCAGTTAATGACTTTTGGTTGATGTCTGAGAACTTCTTAAAGAAAGGATCTCATCATACAGGACCAAGTGCTGGCTATGTGGATGGAAATGATAGTGTATCGCTTACAACTTATTTTTCAGTAGACAGTTGTATGACTGACACATACAGGATGAAATATCATCAGAGACCCAAGCTTTGTTTTACAGATAGTGGAAGCTTTCACAAAGAAAAGCATCTAACACCAACTGGAGTAGAACTGAATGCTACGTACCATACTACTCTTGAGCCCAGGCATCCCACATCTGAGCAAAGGTATAAAGCAAATGTAGAAGGCTTACACTGCAGTAGATAAATGAAAAATACATCTGGATCTGACTGTTGCATTTCATGTAGTCTGTGGATGGGCACAGGACTTGAATCTGTGTGTGGTAGGTTGGTACCCAGTCGGCTGTATTTTGCTCGGGAGTTTAAATGAATATGCAAACATAGGTGAACAGAGGAAAAGAGGTGCTAAACTTCTAGGTCTTTGATTTATTACTCCTAGTTGCCTTAATGCCTACCTCTGTTACTTGGCTTGTCTTCTATAATTTATGTTAAAAAGGGTCCCTTTAAGTGTATGCATTTTACAGCAGTGGGATCAACTAGATGTTACTAATTGAAAATTTTTTTTAAACACTTAAATAGCTGCAGTATAAGAAGTGTTCCTTCAGACTTCAGTCACTACATACTTACGCTAACAAAAGGAATAAATATATTACCAGTAAATATTACACAGTGGGAATAGCAGAGCAGTATTTTTCCCTGACAGGCAGCAGGAGATTGTTTTGACTGATGTTGCTGAGAGTCTGTGCTTTCACAAACCTTTAAGTGTCTTTAATACAGGTTTATCCAGAGATTTTTCTAGCTTGCTATTTAAAAGCCTTAATAATAATTCTTTAAAACTGTTTTGTTTGTGATAGGTAAGATTTTTTTTTTTAAAGGGAATTCAAGTAGAATCATAAATTCATGCAATCGTTAGAGTTGGAAAGGACCTTAAAGGTCATGATTCAACTCTAACTAGGGAAACCTACAGCTACATCAGGTTGCTCAGAGCCCAGTCCAGCCAGACCTTTAGAATGCCCCAAGAATGGGGCATCTACCGCATCTCTTGGCAACATTCCAGTACTTCACTAACCTTATGGTAAAGAAAAAAACAACACCAAAAACAAATGCTTATATTCAATCTAAATTTCCCTTCTTTCTGGTTTTTGAAACCATTTTCCCTTGTTCCGTCACACAGACCACGCTAAACAGTCTGTTCCATTCTGTCTTATAAGCCCCCCCGTATTGCTTCCAGAGTGCCCTTTCCATCTCAGTCAGTCTGAGATCTGTGGATTCTGTGCTTTCTGCCCGTGCTCCCTGGTTGCGCGTTAGTTGTGCACTCAGCATCCTGTGCCCATGTTCTTCCATGGAGTTCTGCATAGACACTCACGGATGGAGCATTTGTTCATAGAATCAGTTCATTGACATCTGTATACAGGGGCTTGCAGAAGTGATGAAGTCTCTCCATGCTTGTGAGAGATCGCTGCCTGCATGTTAACAGTGCTTTGTTGCAAGCCTCCACTCAGTGTCATCTTAAGTCGTATGGAGTCATGTTCCCAAAAATGAGGTTTGTCAGCAGAGAAAATGTGCAGGAGCAATACCCACTGTCTGTTGAGTAGTGTTTGCTGCTTGTCTAGAACGCTCCATCCTGAGACAGGCAGGTTCTCCACCCTGCCTTTAGCAAGCACATCAAGGCACATTAGTGGTGTCTCTTGCTGGGTCCCTGCATAACCACAGCTGAGAGGGGTAATGTCAGGTCCTGTGCAGAATGTGCCAGTTTATGGGATGGGAAGGCAGGGTGAAAATTTATGGCTACATCACTGTCTTCTGTGCTGCGGGGGCTGTCCCAATGAAGATATTGCTTCTCTTTGCAGAAAGTTGCAGCACAGGGCCTTCCCTCTCCTTTCTGTCCCTGCATCCTGCCTGCCCTCTTCTTCCTTCTTGCAGCTGGTGGCAGATGATGATCTGCTACAAGTCCCATCAGTGCAGTTTTGTGTGAGAAGACCACTTTCTGTGTCAGTGGAGACCTCTTTTGGGGTCAGCCTTCTTGTAAGGTCATCTCACGGCTCCTTGAATTTAAGCAACACCTGGTTGTGGGTTGCTTGCTGGAAGATGTTGAGCAGACCAGCTGTTCAGAAGGCCAGGATAAGACCCATATCCTCAGGCACCCTGTGGTGGCCTAAGGAAGCAGTTGAGGCATTTCTTTAGGAAGCAGCAAAGGTGCTGCAGTAGATCATTGTGCCGCATTGTCAATCCCTTATGAGTCAGGCTTGATGGGAGCTGTGGTTGTCAGGTGGCAAATCACAACTGTGAACTATGGCTTCAAGCTGTGCCAGGGGAGATTTAGGCTGGATGTTAGGAAATACTACTTTTCTGATAGAGTGGTCAGGCAGTGGAATGGGCTGCCTGGGGGTTGGGAGGGGGGTGGGGCTAAGTCACCAACCCTAGAGGTGTTCAAGGAACGTTTGAATTTTGTGTTGAGGGATGTGATTTAGTGAGAACTATTGGTGACAGGTGGATGGTTGGACTGGATGATCTTGAAGGTCTTATCTGACCTTGGTGTTTCTGTGATTCTGTGAACTGTCTTCAGGGCTTGGGGAGGGAAGGGGCGGGAAACTTGTGCCCATGAGCAGACAAGTGCAAGACTGCAGATAGTTGGAGGTGGAAGCTGTGGTGCTGGACACACCTGGCTGTGTGCCAAACAGACTGAATTGCTGCCCCAGCATAGACTGCTGGCTTATGCTGTGCTGCTGCTGAAGCTGGCATCAGCCTGCTTAATGCTCAGGAACAGGTCCATGTTGTGGAGCTGTACCCTAAACATCATTTCAATGGAGGTAGTGGTGAGCTCAGTCTTGAAGGAGCTGTGAGAGGGCGGCACTGTCTGGCAGCAATTGTGCAACAGGCCTCCAAGCTGCTGTTACTTGGTTCTGGAACTAGTGGGTGGTTTTCTCCACATGCAGGTAGGAGCCCTTGCAGAAGGTGTCTAAGTGTCTGGGCTCCTGCTTCACTCTCAGCTTGCTGAGTGTGGTGGAGAAAACACAGCACATCCCTTAGCAGACGCTTCCTTGTGAAGGTGCACTCCAGATGGAGGCAGGACTTCCTTGATGGTATATCCTCTGTGGTTGAAGACGTACCTTGGGGGAGGCCTCAGAGCTGTGGGCAGACACATTTTCTTCATGGGCACTCTGTCCTTCAGACACAGGTCACCCTAATGTCTTGCTGAAGCCAGAGTGTGAAGCTGTGGCAAGAAGCATCCTTGGCAGGTCCAAAGATGATTGTACACCAGCTGTTCCACTACTTAGCACTTGTCAGCCATGTACAGTACTGGCCACGATGTGCTCTTGGCCCAAACTCTGCCCACGTTGCTTTTCTCATTGGAGCCATCGTCTGCCTCTTTGTCCTTCTTGTCCTCCTAACCTGGGGAACTATCCTGCTTCCTGCTGCTAACCAGCTTATATCTTCTTTTCCTGAGGCACCAACAGAGCACAAGGAGCCCAGCAAAGCCCTAAAGCTGCCAGTGCTGCAAGGCAGCAAAGAGCAGGGCTCCCTGGGCTGTCCTGCTTTGTTCCTGCCTCCCCTGCTCAATACCGTGCAGCAATAGTGACAAGTAAATAAACTGTAGTAATGCTATTCTTTTAATATACCTGCTCTGTACAAATTCTTAAACTTGCTTATCAGATTTGTTTATCCTGTAAGCTGTATCCTTACTGAAATTCAGTTACATAAACTACAGACAGAGCAGTAGCGATGCTAATTTTAAAATACAGAGTTACTGTACAACTTTCAAATGCATGTTTTTACAAGGTTTCAGAATCATGGAATCAAAGAACAGTCCAAGCCCAGGTTGGAATGGATCTCAGAAGATAATCATGTCCAATTTTTTATTTTTTTGAGAAAAGGGAGCTTTGAGATAATCTAGTGCTCTGTTCAGCCACATCTTGAAAACCTATTATTGGACTCTTTCAAGATGAGATGCTAGACAGCATGCTAGATAAGTGTCCCTATGGAGGTTGTTGTTATTTATTGAACTTACCTTTTCAGCTTGATGTTTTGGCAACATTTAGTGGGGATTATACATGATTTTACTGACAAACTTTACCTCTTTGAAACAATTCTACAAATAGTGAAGTACTGTCATAGCAATTAAGTGTGACTGATCCTGCAGCTGTTCAGACTGGAGTAGCATGAAGAAAAAGCTTCTTCCTCTGTTCTAGCACTCTGCCCTGCTGTTTGGGCAGGTTTGGCATTTACTGTGTCTTTCGCTAATCCAACTTAATTCAGTAAAAAAGCAGAAGAGAAGTTTAACTTATCTTTTATTTGGTTACATGTTAAATTTGTGCACGGGTGGGAGGTGGGTGAGCAGGATTTTACCCTCATGGCAGCCCTGAGTGTTTGAAATAAACCACTCTGTGTTGCTGAGTCAGAAGCGTAGGCTTAGAGTTCTGTTTCAGTCTATTCTAAGTAATGTATAATCTGGAAAGGCTGAATTTTTTAAATTATTTCTGTTAGTTTTATCTTAAAAATGGGGTGCTGCTGACTATATCTAAACATAAATGCCTTTTAGTTAGGAAAATATTGCAAGCAGGTTAAATATTCATGGAAAGCACTCTTGCTTATGCTTGCACTGCTAGTCAGAAAGGCTTTTTTATGTTCATACACCTTATGTGTGAGCTTTAGTGCTTCAACCAAATATTGACATTTGGTTGAACTCTAACAATGAACAAAGTTACACATTTGGTTATTCTTCATGGTCAGTGTTTTAAACTACTTGTAACTTGTAGAAACTGGAACACAACATATGCAACAAACCAGGTATCTTAGATGAACCTTTTTACCTTATTGATGAGAATTTATAGCACTTGAGAAATGAATTCTGGAGTTTGTAGCAAACAATTATGCATGTTTAGGAATGGTTGGTGGTAAACTTCAGTATCTTTTTGTAAACAAACCAGAGAAAAAGCCTTGAGTGTGAAAAACCTTGGAAGATTCCTAGTTGTCTTATTTTTGAAAGAGATTTCAAGACTTGTAAACTAATTTTTTTTCTAATGTTCCTACAACAATGTTATATGCTATACATAACATTTAAGCTGTCTTCTAATACTTGTGTAAAAGAAACAAACAGAGGAGTATGGAATTTGTAAATAATGTATAATTTGTAAAATGTTTGCAGAAATTGTATTTGAAATGACAGTATTTTTATGTATAAATAGCACAGCAACAACTGTGAATGATGTTATAACAGTTATTTTTAAACATGCATAGCAATGTTCATACTTGTGTACAATAAGCAATATGAATGCCTGTTACTGATGCCAATGAATTTGGTTTCCAAACTGGTAAAACTTATTTTTAAAGTAGATGCAGTAGTTTAGATGTACTTCTGTCTCCTTGCTTTGCTTGAAACAATCTTACCAGACAACTTTTTACATGACCCATGTTTACCAGGTGTTTAATTATAATAGTAGAACAGTTAATTAAGACACCTTTGTTTTTATATTTGACTCTGCACTCCATGTATGTATGTATGTAATATTTGCTAACAAATAAGTGATAACTTGTCTTGACTTACGTAGGGTGCCTATTTATTTTTTTATAAATATCCCCTCCTGGCTATAGATTTGTATAAGAGCCTAGACATATTTTTAACAGTAAATACATTAATAAGTCTTGTAATTAATATATTTTTCAGTCTGTAGAATTATTTTCTTGCGAAGTTCTGCTTGTTCAGATTATCAGATAAAAATATAAAATATCTTTGTCTGTATTCTTTTTGTATGCTGCGCTTTCCTCAAAAATGAGAAGTAAACCTGCAACAATGAAACCACACCCTGGCTTTCCAGAACCACACTTTTAAAAAATGATAGTTAATAGTAATGCTTGAAAGCTTTAAAGAGACGGTGGTTCTGTGACCATATTTAAACAGTAAAATTCATCACCTGAAGTACTGGTTTATAGTTGGCTTTCTAGTGTAGTCTATATAATATACTGTACTATATAGTATATAATATAGTACAGTTTTGCTGTACCTAGTTACAAATGAAGGTTGTCCTGATGCCGTTATTCAAGCTATGAAATAGCTTGAGCTCAAAGCAGCACATGCCTGTGCTTTGATAGCTTTTAAGTTTTCTGAGATATGTAAAACCTTCTGTTTCAGACTCAATTGAAAGAAAAAACTAAATCACTACATTACGTTCTCTTAACCTAATGGCTCTTCTGTCAAAATTGTCAGGATTTATTCTCAACAGTCTTCCTTACAAAGGAGAAATGAAGCAGCTTTAGTGTTTCTCTAATAGCTTGTTCCTTTGCGATTTTACAGTGAAATCTCTGGGGGGAGGAGGGGAAACAAAAGTATACTTACCTCTATAATAAGTTCAGTTCAGCTGTAGAAAAATAAAAAGGAAACCATTTTCCTATTTGTGAGAATCCAAGCCCTGTTCACTTTTTTTTCCTGTGATTTTAAGCTACTGACATTTTCATAGGTCATAAACACTAGCAGTTGATGGTAACTGAGTTCTTAAAGCATCAGTCTTATTTCTGAATACACAAGTTGAATATGTAATGAAAATCAGCATCAATGAAGAACTGCTTAAGAATGAAAAAAAAAAATAAAAAAAAAATAGAGCATGCATACCTACTTCTGTGTCCTGAATATTGTATTAAATGAAAATAAGCTCCTGTCAGGTGGTGTCAGAAAATACTGGATCAACCGAACTCAGAAATCCAGTTACATTTTATATTTCTGAAAAATCAAATTATACCTCTCAAATTATTAATAAGGTGAAAATAAAGAATAGAGATACTGAACTGCCTTCAGCCACAGTCTTCCTAAAAACCTGATTGGTCTAGCAAGCAAGTTGAGCATTCAAGATGTTCACTGATGCAACACTGTTTTTGAAAGCCTCATTATAGGCAGAGTCTTAGAAATTTTTGAGGGGAGTGGGTATGTGAAACCTGGCAATTGCCTAAGAGTGCTCTTGTAAGCTTCTTCCTTCACTGCTTGTAGCAAGGAAATCAGAACTTGTATTATGTAGATCAGCAGGTGAGGGCAGCAGCTACTGTGCACTGGCACAGTAACTGCTGAAGCAAGAATCTTGCATGCGCTCCTGTACAGAGAGAGGTAAATTTTTCAAAAGCAAGACAAATGGGCTAAGTTTCATCTTTTGAACAAATAAGTCAGTAACAACTTCAGTCTCTGCTGGATTTTATTCAAACAGTGCATATTTTCATTTATACTCTTCAAGCAAATTACAAAAGCACAGTCAAGCTGTCTCCTGTCCTGAAAGGCACAATTTAGAACATGGAAAGGCAAGATACAGGCACGATCCTAAAGACCATACTTGCAATATATCGTGGGCTGTACAGCAATACAGCATGCACCTGTCTCTCCAGCTCAGGAGCTTCCTGCCTTTCCATCAATGGAAGTCTCGTTCTCCATTGCTGTCTGTGCTGTGCAAATGCTTCTCCTCCAAATGGTCCTGCTTGTGTTCCGAAGGTGCATCCAGTGATTCCTGATCCACGTGGCTCTGAGGAAAAAAGAAAGCTCTGGTTACTTTCAGAGCTGTACAGCCTTTGGGAGATGCAGCTAGCATGAAAGAAGCATCCGGTGTACTGCCCAACCTACAAAGTGAAGCGCTTTTGTCGAAAGAAGCCAAGCTGCTAGTTGTTCTGAATTACATCTGCATTTACCGCTCTTTGTCCGTGAATCTCGGCCTCTGCTTCACGGCTCATTAACCCGAAACCTCCGTGTCGCAGCAGATTGTCCCGCGTGGCAGCAGTAGCCTGTGCGAGAGGGCGCTCAGGCGGGAGGTGACGGACTCGACTGCGAGACGTTCGTTTCACGGCGAGCGGGACAACACGGCACTCGGTTGCCCCCCCGTTGCCGCCAGGAGGGGACCCGCCCCGCTCCGGCCTCGCCCCGACTGACCTGGGCCCGGCCCATCAGGGCAGCAGGTAGATAAATACGAAGAGCGCCACGTCGAAGAGGACGAAGAGCCACAGGTCCAGCCAGTAGGACTGCCCCGACAGGGCCGGCGGCCGCTCTCCATTCGCCACGCTTTGCTCCTCGGGCTGCGGGCACCGCCGCACGGCCGCCTCCATCTCCTCGGCACGGAGCGGCCGCCGCGAGAGGCTCGGCGCGGTACGCGGCGCGCAGACGCTCGCTACGCTTCCGGGTGGGCAGCCAATGGGAGCGGAGCGCACGTACCGCCGCCACGCCCCCGCGCGGGCACCGCCCTTGCCGCGTGACGCGCGGTCCGCCCCGCTGCTGGCGGTTTGCTGCTGCCCGGCGCGAGCTCGGAGCCGCCTGCGCTGTTCGCTGTGGCGTTATCTGCGGCCGCGCTATACAGCTCTGCGCCGCGCAGCGGTCGGGATACCGCAGTTGTCCACGGCTCCTCTGCCCCCTATCCGCCGGGTAGCCCTGCCGCTGAGGAGCTGGCGGGGCCCCGGGCTGGTGTGGTAAAGATAGGCTAAGAGGGAAGTCCCGCCTCCACTGCTGCCGAGAGGAGTCATGCCTTGGGAGGCCGGCTTGGAGCCGGTGCCGTTCCTGCACTGCTCCGTAGGCTCTGCTGGTCGCGGCTCCCTGCCGGCACTCGGCGCGCTCTGTCAGGTGTGTGGAAAACAGACATCAGCCCCCGCCCGTCACGTTGGCCTTGCGTCTTAAACCACGGCAGGACTCGAGTGGGAGCGTACACAAATTCTTGTTGTGGCTTCCTGGAGAAAGCTAAAGGATGAGCTCGGAAATGCTGCTGTGAAGATAGGCCGGAAAACAGGAAGCTGTTCTGAGACACGCGCTTACCGTCGATAGCTAGCCGTGCTCCCTAAGAGCGCAGAAAGCCGTGTGGGTGGCTTATGCTGTGAGGGGAGCTCACAGAGCTGCACTGCGCTGAGACCCGACAGCTCCATCAACATTGCAAGGGCTGCAGGCAGCTTCGCTGTATAGAACGGTGAGCAGACTATCTATTACGATCAATATCTGGCAGGCGGGGGAAATCCCAATTTATAAGGAAATGAGTTTCGTCATCGTCTCGAGTGGAATCCTGTTCGCGCCATGAGGGCGTGGTGCCAGCAGGGGGAGCCCTGAGCGTAGGCCAGAAAGGCTAAAGAAGTAAGTGAAGGGTGAAAGGTTTTGTTTAGTACTTTTGTTCCCAGCGAAAAGTCAAGGAGAGTGGGGCAAACTTAACGAAGTACTTAGGAAAAAAAAAAAAAAAAAAAAGCAAAAAAAGCCGTTAAAATCAAAGTGTAACTGTGCCCATTAAGAAACAGAAGTAAGCACGGGGCAGAGTGCTGGCCCTCAGAGGGCGTTAGGAAATAGAACTGTTGCAGGGGGTTGAGGCTGGGTTGAATTTAGCAGCTGCAGAATAAACAGCATGAGCAGAATGTGGTGCCTGTTTGTTACCCATCAGAGGCACTGCATGTGAAGTCAGCTTAATCTGAACTCATTTTTTGTCTAGTTAAGACTCCTTGAATATTTTCATTCATGTCCTGAAAGAAAATCACTCAGAGCTGCCAGTACTTTTCTTGACAGAATGACTTTGACCCTCAATAAATGGGGACAACTCAAGCCTGTATGCTTTCAAAGCATTGCCGTAGTTTTTAAACCCAACTTATAAAATTGCAATGTGAGATATCTGTCTCTTGTCAGTAAGTGCTTGATACTGCTCCTGTTGACTTCAGCAAGGTATCAGAGATGCGATTTAAAACAAAAAGTGCGCTGTATAATCAGAGCATATTTTTTTATTTACTGTATATTTCTATTTTCATATAACAGTTTTTGAGACTTGCTTGTTGTCAGGGGGCTCTTAAGCTTTACCATTCTTATTACACGATACTCCATACACAAAGAAACTATTTGTCACTACAAATGTCATGGTAAGGAAGTTAAGTTGCTATTCAAGAACCAGTGCAAAAATATTGAAGTTTTGATCATAGAAAATAGTTTTGGCAGCCTTTCACAGTATGTTACTCAGGTGAGACTTCCTACAAGTAACTTTTTAGTCTTTGTTTCAAATTTTAACTGGATTTTTTTTTTTTTTTTTAATTCAAGGTAAAATACTAAATGTAAACTTGTGTTTTCATTAGGGCTGAATAATCACAATATAGGAGGTGCTGTGAGGAGATTAAAAAAAAAAAAAAGTATATGTAGAAAAATTGTCTTTTTTTTTTAAATAGGATTTTGATTCCAGTGCTGTTCTGGGTAAAGTATTTACTCCTTTTTGAAGATTCTCTTGGCTTCAACTCCTTCATACACATAGGTCTGTTCAGAAATTAAGAAGAAAAATCAGTGACTGCTATTATAAAATTTCATTTCACAGGTGTTGTGGTCAGAGGTGGTTTAATTAATTATGGCAGGTGGCCATGTGGGGGCCTAAAAGCCTTTGGAAGGGCTCTGAGGAAAGGAACAGAAGGAAAGCAGCCTGTTGTCTAGTAGGCATAAATTCTCTATGGAAACATTTGAACCACCACTGGACAGTTCTTTCAAAAACAAACCAAACAAACAAACAAAAACTCCTAAAGTGTTGAAATATTCCCAGGTGTCACATATGTGCTTGCTTTTATTAGAAATGTGAGAAAGAGTTGGCCTGTTATGTTCTGATAGCTCAGAGCTCACACCTGTCCATTGGAGGGCTATTTATTTAAGAAGTTTGTGACCAGCTGGTCAGAGAGCTATGGAAGGTTTCTCTTTGTCTTTAGCTTCTTGCTCTGTGTCAGCTGCTGAGAATGTTATCCCTGGGAAAACTCCTATAGCATGACTTTAGAAGGCAAAAAAGGGCCTTCAGGGAGTATGTATATGGCTTCTACATACAGCTTGTATTCACAGACTTTAGACTTGTTGATAAGATACAGCTCACCCAGGTAGGAAATCACAAGTTGCCAGTTTTATGTTCTGATTTCCAAAGCTCTAGCTTTTAATACTTTTAGTAGATTTGAGAATTTTATCTGAAGATAAGCAAGGTTATTTTGGTTGAGAAAAACATTCTGGTCTTTCAGGATATCTCTGAGAATGTTTTCAGTTATTGTATTCCCACATTGTGTCTAAGCGACTGCTCAACTCACCTGAACGAGTTCACCGCCTACAATTTCTCTGTATGTTGTGAGTACTTTTCCATTATCTTTTCTAGTAAATGTTCCTACGAGTTTATTTCCTTCCAAGTTCCAAGAACCCTACAATGGAAAAAAAAAAACAACCCACAAATGTTTTGCAATAAACATGGCACTGATTTGATTCAACAGCTGCAGAAGTGCTTTAAGATGAGATTAAAACAGTGTAATAATGTTTTTTAGGACACAATTGGAAAGGCTATAAAAAATTAAATATTAGAAAAAAGCTTATTTAACTGCTCTTTTGTCAGGCTCAGGTGATCTCTTTCTCTGTTGGTATGGTTCATTTTTTACAGATACCCACACTGTGCTCTAGATGGTGTACTTGGGTATTGTAAGAAGTAAAGTTTGCAATTGCCTGGATTTCAGCATGTGAAAATTGCTGGATGCTCTGCTTTTTGGGGCACTGTATGGATCCCTGAGCTTCCTGTCGCAATGCTGAACCATTAACAGTTAAGGCTAATTTGTGATTTTGTATATATGGTGCAAGAGTTCCTGGACTGTCAGACCTTAAAGCCAAATTTAAACTGGAACTTAGGAAGACAGGTCATTAATCTTGAAACTGTACTTTGTAAAGTTATTGCTATTCAATGAATATATAATGATATCAAAAGTCTCTTACTGAAAGTTCAGTCCCATCAGCCAGACTGTATTCAAAGCTGACTCCCAGAGTGAACTCAATGTCGATGGTACGGAAGTTGCTTGATTCTTTGACAAGAAATTTATTTCCATTTTGCTGAATTGTGATCTTCAGATTATCATGGGCTCCTAACTTTCTTTTCATCACGTTAACGCCTAAAAAAAAAATCAGTTAACATCAATCAGAGAAAAACAAATTAGAACATCATTTTTGCATTTTTTTCATGACTTTTTCTTTAGTTGAGGGAGCTTAGCCCAGAATTCTAACTCAGTGTTACTCTTCTCCACCTTTCATTGAGGCAGTGTTCAGCAGTACACATGTAATACAAACCACCATCCAACTAGGATGATTTTATATCCATATTACACACAGTTTGTACAAGCTTAAAATAAGCACTAACATGTTAAAATTACTCAAATCACATGTTCTGCAAAACTGGAGACCAACAATTTCCTTCTTGTGTAATTTTTCAAACAGTCTGATCAAAATAATATTCCTTACATATAATTCTGTTTAAAGTTTACCACGCAAATTCTCTGAGCCTTTTCCACAAATGTGGACGTGGAGATTCTTCTGAAATGCCTCTACTGGAATTAGCTAAATGCATAAGATTATCACAATGCAAATCAGTGTTTTTTTACCCTGTATTCCCCTCTATAGAATCTTTTGAAAATAAATGCAGGGCAACATGCAAGGGCAAAGTAGCAGACAGCAAAGGCCAGGTCAGCCCGATGGTAGTTCATGAACAGCTGAAGTTTGTATTCCGGCTTTCAAAAAGTAAGGCTTACCCATCGCTTCCATGAATTTTTCATAGTTTTCATTTTTCTCTACTTTCCAAGTACCATTAAATGCCATCTTTCTGTCTATAGGCAGACTTCTGGTAAATAGCAGAGCTTTGCAAACAGAATTTATGAGCTGGCTTATCAGGAAAGCAATTTACATGATGATGTGGCTGGCTAAAGCTCAACTGTGGCATTGATCCTGTCAAGGAGGGGGTCACTGTAGTTTCACTAAGTTTTCCACTTGTAAGCAACTGTTTGCTGAATCTCTCTCTCTTTTATTGCCCCAAATGATGATCTTTATTACTCTTCTTTATAAATAGCCACCCATTGTGTTCATCTTATTTGAATTGTAGTAAAAAATTGGCTATCTAGTGAAAGTAATAATTAGACTAAGCAAATGTACTGACATTTTCTTTGTTGCATAGGACTTTAGGTTGGTGGAAGAGTCTTTCTACAAGTGGAGAAAATGCATTTACCTAACAAGCCATACGCAAATCTCTGCTTTGTCTGTTCTAATCTGGTGAGAATCTATTGTACTTCACATAATAAACGTGAGATGAAGGATCCACTGAATGTCCACAGGTAGTTTTGGAAACTCACTTCAGTTTCAGAAACAATTTGCTACCTTCTAGTCCAGGGCCGAGCTGTGGAAATTGCGGTGATATTCTCTATTCATGTCCCCACTCTTTAATAAATAGTTTAAATTCAGGGCACTTTCTACACATTCTCTATATTGTAGCCCATTCAGTGGATGCTCTGCTTCTGTCCATTTCTACAATAGATGATGTGCTGCTAAGTGATTTTTACCCAATGTGGTTGATTTCTGTAGATCCCAGGTTTAAATGTTGAAGGATAGTGCAGAAAATGAGCACACTCTGACTTAGCTCTTTCTTCCCCACAAGGTAGCTCTACTTGAAACTGACCAAGTTTGCTGATATCAAATCTTTGTACCAAATTCAGTATTATAGTTAGTCTGTTCCTATGGATGGCACTAGATCTGCTGTCTGTTAGCTTTAAAATGTAAATCCTGAATGCTGAAATGAATTTTGCTCATCACACAGGTAATGGGGTTGTGCTCTAACTAATGAATTTTACTAGTCTGGTGTTACGATAATTTTCTTTTTCTTCTAGACCGCAGCAAAAGGTTTTATTGAAGTGTAACTATAAATTTAGAACTTTGCTAGTGATACCAAAATGGTGTGGCTTTCCATTCCACTCAGGTTTGTTTTGAAATCAATGCTAATCTGGCTAACAGCATATAGGAAGAAGTAACTCAATAGCTACTCCTCACCTTTACTGTACAGAAGTTAAGGAAAGAGGAAAAGAAAACAACTCAGATTCTTATTGTTGCAAACAAAGTTGCTGTAGTTGCACCCAAAACAGTCTGCTACTGACTGTGCACCAAAATTAATTTGTTTTTCAGACCCTTTGGTCTCCCAGAAGTTTGGATGTGGTACAAACTGGTCTGTTCAGGTGAGAACACCTCCTGTTCTGCCTATATCTATTCCACTTTAAGAAGTTTATCCCAGCAGAGGTTCTCTCTGATCTGCCATCAGAGCTCTTTTTATGTCTATTTCATAATCCGCTTCATTTGAAGTGTGCCATCTCCTCTTACAGCAGATGTTTTGAACCTGGGGGTTTTGCATAAACTGTGTGAGGGAACAAGAACCCACAGCCTTTTCTGCATGGGAAGTTTCACCCAGAAGTGGCAAGGATTGGGGTTGTGGACATACCCTCTTCAAGCTGCAGTTTGTCCTCTCATCTTCCTCTGTACCAGCTGCTGCAGTTCCCCTTCCTTGAAGATGCAGCCTTTCACCTTAGTAATGCCTTTTTTTTGGTCTGAGTGTAGGGAAAAGCACGGTCTGCCACTCTAGCTGTACTGGCCAGCTGTTCTTTCCTTACAATCCCGTCTTCGATACGATGGCGTATCAAAGGCTTGTGGACTGTGTATTTGCAGTTGAAAATGTAAGGGATTACCTCATAATGTAACAACAGCACTTACATCTCATTATTACAGTTTTTAAATGAAGGTTCTTCCCGCATATTCAGGTTTATTTCTTTCTCTTATTTAAATCGCACTGACTTACAGCAAAGTTCTAATATAAAATTTGCAAAGAAGTAGGCATAATTTTCATAGAAAATAAAATTTTGCCCCTACGAAAGTATTGTAATTCCAGAATTACTGTTTTATATCAAGGAGAAATTTATTATATCTCACTGTGAGCTGTAGCATTGCCAGGTATGGGCATGACATTTGCCTTAGGGAGATGTATACCTGCCAGCCCTGTAGTTGGAACTGGATAAAAATCGGCTATTTTCAAGGCAGAAGATGTGTGTTTGTACTACTATGGAGCTGGGCACAAAATTGGTGCCTCAGAAGTGTCATAGCCCATGCCCAGTGCTGTGCTCATCGTGGATACCCATCCCACTGTTGAGGAAGCTCAGAAAAAAAGCAAAAAGAATGTCTGTTTCTTAGTCAGATTATCTCCTATATTGCATTGCGTTGTCTCTTGACCTTTGTAATTATCATTATCTATCTATATCACTTATGTAATATATGGATGTAAACAAAAGTATGGTGTTAGGTGATCACACTGTTAAAAATATTCTCTTTTTTTTAATAGCCTTTGCAGAAGTGTTCTTTCTGTCAGTGGTGCACTGTCACTTTTGAGCCACTTCTTCACTTGAAAAGCTGACTTGAATCCAGTAGAAACATGGGGCCATGCCATGCAGCAGTTCAAATATATGTAGAAGAATATGGATATATCATTCATGCGCATACATAATGTACAGTATTTTTATATGGGAAGGTTGGATATTTATTTATTATTTACTGATAGATACTTTGAAAATACTTCACTTGAATAGTGGCAACATCTTCCATATTCCAATTGTTTCACGACAGTATGAACTCTTAACAAGTGGAAAATTACACTTTATTTGAGCATTTCAAGAGAGTTTCCTAATTTTCAGGTGAATTTGACTTTCTCTCCAAGAAGCTGCTGATTCGTTACATTTAAGGAACTTTAAAACATCTGAAGTAGTCCTTTATGTATTTAAAGAAAATTAGTGTTGCTGATTTCTCCCCTCGTTATTGTCATTTCAGGCCATCTTTTTAAGCTCTGAAGACAAAGTCCATGGTTTAAGCATTAATTTCTACATTAAACTTTATTCAGCAACCTTGACAAAGAGGGAGGGGTCTCATGGAGCGAGTCCTAAACTAACAGGAGTTCCTCCCAGATGTGCTTTTCCTGTCAGTTATCACTGTTTGCCTCTTCTCACTTGTGATTCCTCGGGCTCCCTCAGAAGACAGGCTAAGCAGCCAGCTCCAAACCTTTTCAACATGGGAACAGCAAGTATCTGGCTCCTGGATTTCCTGTTACAGCCTGTTGCTGCTCCCTCTCTGTCTCAATTTTCCATCCTTAGCAGTTCTTTTCATTGAGTATGAATCCTAAGGATGCTCTTCCAATCAGCCTCACAGCTCTGACAAGACAGGATCCTTCTGTTAAGAAGGAATCTCCACAGTGGCTGGTATTCATGAGTTACATGGTGTCTCCACGTTGGTATAAAACTGACAGCATAAGGAGCTGTTCTTCCCTGAGGTTGGATGGAATGTCAGTGGCAAAACAAACAGCTGCATTTTTAATCTCCCATAATTTACAAGTTAATTAGGATTACGAACATACTAAAATATGACTTCAGTTTTCTTATGTGTAAAAAGAATGATGCTATGTACACTTTAATCAGAGTTCCTTTGAGTTCTGTAGAAGTTTTTTTCTTCTTCTAATATTATAACTAATTTTGGTGGAGGTATTTTTATATTGAAATATCTCACAACCTTTTTCCTTCTTCTGCCTAGCTTGTCCTTGTGCAGATTTCAAACCTTCAATTTTTGCTTAGATGCTGCATTAAAAAATCTGTGAAGTATCGCTGTCTGCATGAAAGCTGAGGGAGTGGATTCTTGCTTTGTGGCTTTGTGGCTTTCTTCAGCTTGCTAGCTACAAGACACTAGAAAAAAGATAAGCATGACTTCGAAGTTTGATCTTTAAATGCAGTGGATGGAAATAAATGATTAACTTGTATTGCTGTACCAATCTCACTGTGCCAGTCTCTGATAATCTCACCAGGCTCAATTATGAAGATAATTATCAATGAGATTCCAAAGATCAGGGTGACAAAAATGCTTTTGCAGTGGGTTGCGTTCTTCAATCGCATTTATTGTTTTCTGGCTTGTTGTCAAGTTGCTCAGCCTAAAATGAGCTAGGACAGTAGAATTCAGCTTTACCATGCAGTGCTTCTTGTTTGGGGTCAGGATAAAAATAAGATACTTATATATTTTTATATTACAGTGTTATTAAACATGCTAGGAGAGATATGAATCTGTTCATACCTGTTTAAACTATGCACGTTACTTAGTTTCTGTGAGAAATTAATTTGGCTGTATTTGTACATGGTTTTTATTACATGAATCTTCTAAATTTCTAGGAAGGGATAGCAAAGCTAGCTGGGCATTTAAATCATTCTAGTGCATCTAGGTCCCTTGTCATAAAGCTTGACTAAGCATTTAAACCACAATACTCAATTTTATATGGCTATAGTAAATGGATAATGCTATGTCAGTAAAGCCACCCTTAGGATAATTATGGGCTAGCTATGTAGCCTAGGATGTAGGATAACTATGGGCTAACACTGTAGCCTAATACTTCAATAAATAATTTCAAAGTATGTACTGAAGTGGATGTTGTTTTGCAGCAGGCGTTGATCATAAAATCCAAAAATGCAACCTAGGATTAGTTAGCTAGGTTAGTGCAACTTGTCATAGTAGCAATGAAAATGACATGATTTTGAACAATTTCCAATCTAAACAACAGTATTCTTTTACACCAAAGTTCATGCAAACCTTTGAGTATTAGTGACTTTTGTCACTTGTCACATACAGATTGATTCAGTAGACACGTAGGGCTTATCTACTTGCTGAGGTATTTAAATGTGTGTCTTAATACTCTTCTCCTGTATTTTCCAAGTACGTAGTAGCAAGCAAATCTAGGGAAGTAGTTTATTTTTAGTTAGAATAAGAAGTTTGATGGAAGAAGGATATGAGTTATGGTGTAGTGAGCTAACATTTAGTTTTGACAGTCTGCATTTGCCTTCTGGACTTCTGCAAAATTTGAACTGGACTTTTAGTTTATTTTAGCACAGCTGTTAGCTGATTGTATATCTCTTATGGTGATTATCTGGATTAGTGACTTGAATCTAAGTCTGTAACATGGAGACTTCTCCTGAGTACATCAGGACAGCAAGGGAGCACTCTATATAGCCCTGATAATAAAGCACTTACATAGAATTGAATAATAGAACTGCTCAGGTTGGAAAAGACCGTAAAGATCGAGTCCAACCACAGCCTGACCATACTACCCTAACTCTAACAACCCTCTGCTAAATCATGTCCCTGAGCACCACATCCAAACAGGTTTTAAAAACATCCAGGATGGTGACTCAACCACCTCCCTGGGGAGCCTATTCCAGTGCTTAACAACCCTTTCTGATTTCCTGATTCCCAACCTAACCTTACCCTGGTGCAACTTGAGGCCATTTCCCCTCATCCTGTCACCAGTGAGAAGAGACCAACCCCGCTCTTGCTGTAAGCACTTTTCAGATATTGGAAGAGAGCAGTAAGGTCTCCCTCAGCCTCCTTTTCCCCAGACTAAGCAGCCAGTATATATATCCATTCATGTATCCAAAGGGAGAAGATGGCTTCAACATAGAACAGTGTTCTTTCTTTTATTCATGTCTTGTGTAAATGCGGAACTGGGACACAGACCTTAGTCCTATTCATTCTATTTCCAGCTCAGATGTTGACTTTCTGTGTGACCTTGATCAAATTAACCCCTCAACTTATCTATGAAATGACTTTTGCTTATGTTAAAAAAAAAGTAATGTCATAAAATAATATGCCAGTGACTTGATCAACTAAAAAAAAAAAGTTCAGAAGAAATGTTTGCATGTGATCTTAATCACATGTAACTTAATGGTAGGATTTAACCATTTATTTTACTCCTAGTGTATGTTAAAGATCTTCTATAATGTTAAAGAAAAACCTATGTAAAGTGCAGAGCTATTTATCAGTTGTTATAAAGTATTGAGAGTGTAGCAGTAGGCTATGGCTGAATTGATTAGCCTCATATTTCATCATATCAGGAAAGTGGATTTTATCATCTCTTGAAAGTAGAGGTTCAGAAAAGAAAATAATATAGCTTTTTGGAGAATAGTTTAATCTCTTAGAGGACGTAAAAATACACGTTGAATAAAATAAAGCATTGGAATACTGTGGAAAACCATGCAGCCAGGCATTACAAAAAATTGGAACTGCATGTACTGAAATTAAAAGTTACTGAAATAAAATTGTAACTCATGATGTTTTTCAGCTGAACTTGAAAGTCCTACGTCACAGTTCTGTAAATGCTGAGAAATGCTATTCTCCTCTGAAAGGCTGAAAAACAGAATGGCTGTTAGATGCCTTAAATCCAGAACCTAAAGCTTACTACTGCAAGAATTATTCTGTGAAAATCTCAAAAAGAGATTTCACGGCAACGATCGCTGCGTTTTAGCAATAGCTGGCACCTTTACTACAATATGTGGAAGAAGGGGCTATTTTCCATTCATCAAGAAGTCATAGTTACGCAAGATGTGAAAGTCCAAGTCTAAAATTGCTTTTCACTTCTTCAACAACATACTCTAGGCTAAAGGGATATTCTTTTCAGGAATGGGTAAGGAATGTATTCCAGTATATTCCAGTATTACCGTGTTGAAAACAGCATCGTGTCTCTGAAAGGAATTCAAACATTCAGGAGGCAACTGAACGCTGTGCAGGAACGTGATAATTCTAAGTTGGTGACTGGAGTGGAAAGATTGTAGTCCCAGAGCAAATGATTACCTGGTATATGTAGACATACATAGATAGTTGTTGAGTTGCACTCACACACTGAAGTTGGTTTGAGCAAATGGTGCTTGTGTTTTGTGCTGGACTAAATCTGGCCCTTCATAACTTTTGAATGAGACTACTGTTCGTCAGGGGTGTGCATACTTGTTGGTTTTGCCTAGAGCTAAAATAATAAATAAATAAATAAATAAACAACCCCCACCAACCCAGAACTGTTGCTGTGGAGAACCTAATAGTCAAAGAACTGGACATGCCAAGAAGCCCATTGGCCAAGATCTAAGTTTGCACACAATACAACTTTTGTTGCAAAAAATAAGTTTATCAGTTTTGCTGGAAGTTGGAAGGTTGGCTTTTTCATTTTCTCTTACATACTTCTCAGAAATTGACACCTGGGGGCAAACGATGAGGACAGATTTGTATATAACAGTTTTACTTGCTAGTTCTACTTACCAATATAAGGTTTCTGATAGCTCCTAGTAAATGTAGTTGCACTGCCCTCTAGTGGTTAGTAGTAGCAAATGAGTATTTGCTGTTGGAATCAGTCTCACATCAGTAGTGTGTGTGTTAGAAATATCCTGATATTAATAGTGAAATTCTTGTCTGAATTTCTAGAACCTAGGGAAATTATTGAAAATGCAGTATAACAAATATTTGCAGAAGCTGTATTTTTACTTGGGACAATAAGGTAGGTGTTGAAAATTTAACTTCAGTGATACTAGCTAACAAACAGTAAAATTGAATTGACATTGTCTTTTTTATTTTAAAATACATGAAATAATACAAAGAGAATAAAGAAGAAATGAAGAACTAAGCAGCAGTTTGACTTCAGAAAATAACCTGACTCTATATCCTCCATCAACTGCACAGAAAGTAGGAGAGGAGTAATATTTCTCTAAGTAATGTAATTCATTTTACTGAGTATCCATAGGACAGAAGCAAGTGAGAACCCATAACATTCAGAAGACTTTAATTCTCCTTAAAGGCAGAACATAAGATACAGAGTAACCCAGATAACCTGATACAAAAATACTGTGTACAGAAACTATGTTGAAATATTTTTAAGATAAAAGAACACAAACAGACAAACTTGGTGGCTAGTGATTTTGATTAGGATTTTTATTAAAGTATAATAGAAATGTATATTAAAACTATTTACAGTGCATTTCACACTACATTCTTCAAGAGACACATGCATGTGTCTGCCACGTGAATACACAGAAGGCTCAAATTCTAACCAGTTACATCTGTGAGGTACCTTGAGCATCAGCAGGAATAGCTGAATACAGTAAAGAACAGGTGAGGCAGGTGTTGCTGAGGATGAGTCTATAGCTAGAAAAGGTGAATTTGACCTATTCCTTCACTCCTATACAGCTCAATTGAACTCCCACTGAGGTAAACAGGAATCATGTAATTAACTTTAAATGGGAATCTGAGCGTACCTTAGGAACTAGCATGACAAGCTCACGCAGTGAAAGTTAGTGGAAAGTATTATCTAGCATTATCACATAAATATACATTTACACACAGTGGTACTTAGATATGAGTTTCTCTATGGAAACAGACTTCTCTGTGTGGAAAATAAAATTTCCTATGTAATTTTCGTATCTTGCAATGACAAAAATAAAAGATCTTGAAGTCGCAAGTTGTCATATTTAGAAAGAGTTAGCAGTTGCCAGGCCAGATTCTCTGATGTTTCTTGTTCCTATGAAAGTCCATATAGTCCAGCCCTCGCTATTTCTTATCCTCAGGGTAAACTTAGGTTTTTATTCAAGCTCCAGTGTTCGAGCTTCTCTCTCAAATTAGTGCAAGTCCATGAAGAGGCAGAGCAGAGGACTAAGAAATAAAGCTGAAACCTTGTAGAATGTAGACTGCATGTGATTTGGCATGAAGAACAACCTACAGCATTGCAGAGACAAGACTTTTAGCTAAAGCTAATGTAAAAAAAAATCACCTGAAAGGTTAGATCTCTAAAACCTTTAAACATTTCTGAATTTATTATGATTGAGGCACTTTTTCCATCAACACTCTATTTTCTCAGGCTTACCTGCAAGGGGCATCAACCAGATCATTCCGGGAGCATTCCCAAATTTTAATTGAGGGGCTAAGTCTGGCTTTTTGTACTTTTTCTCTCTGATGGATTGCACAATCAGTTACCCAGCAGTTTTGAAGCATCAGTTCACAGCACTACCAGATTAAAATGCATTGGACTGGAGTTTGAAAACTTACCTTTACATGCACCCAGCTGGCGGAAGATGATGCCTCTATCAGGCTTCAGCCCTCTCTTGTAAAGAGAGATCAGCTGGTCATTGATGGAATAGATTACTCACTTTTATCACTAGTCTGCTTGTGCTTGCATTCTGTGCACATCTGAGAATGATTTAAACTGCTACTAATTAAAAATCAATACAATTGCTAAAATCAAGATTACTTTTCTCTCCTTTCTTATTGAGATTAAAGAAAACCTACATACCTACATTCTACAGCTAATATTGGGTGTGTGGATAACTTCTTGGAAAAGTACTACCTACAGTGTAAGAGCCTCGTTTTTTATAGAAGAGCTAGGGTTAATGAGTAATTCTGTATACATTAACAAGCATGACAAGTTATTTTTTTCAGAAAGGGGACAAAACCAGAAAGAGAACTGTACTTAAAGCATTAAACTGTGCTATGAAGTGACTTCAAAAGAAAATGTCTATATCTGAGAACTAGTGTTAGATGTTTCTTTTGAGACAAGTACTAAAAACTAATGGAACAACTTTTGTACCTAGGAACTTAAATACCAAATTTCACATTGGCTTTAACAGACCTAAAACTGAATTGACAAAGTGATGCACTCAGTTTCTGCTTGCATCTTGCATCTTCCTCTTGATTTCCTTAGCTAGACAATTTAAGATAGAGCAGTAAATAGTTGAGACCTGACTAAAATTATTAGATACATGTAACTTAATAGCAACATGGCTGTGAAGTATGGAATGGCTGAGTATGAAAATGTTGAATTCTGGAAGGCAATGAATTTAAGTAAGAAACAGCCTGTTTTATTTTTTTTCTTTCTCATATTTTCATCTACCTACATTATGAAATAAAAGAAAAAATTTCTTCAAACAATACACACAGAGCTATGAAACAAAACTGGCACCCTTTGCCTTCACACGGATGTCTGATTTCTCATGAAACAACAGCAAAATATGCTTTTAAAATTCTTAAACCAGTAGTTTAATGGCTTCTTTTTTTTTTCTTGGTAGAAATATATACAGATACAGACATATTGTGACATTTAAATAGTTTAATCACTAGGAACTATATTTCTGTAGTTGAATCTTGGTAGTGGAAGAGATTTGGTATGATAAATGTGTACAAATATGTAATTACATGTACGCACATACTGTATAGCTTTGTTCATTTTAAGTGAACCTTTGAAGAATTGCAGATTGTCATGCATGTTTTTTCAAGTCCAAGGTAAGAATCCAGCATTCTTTTCCAATATTTATAAGTTAATGTCATAGTAAAGTTTTGTTGAACACACAATATAGCGGAGAAGTATACTTACTGGAATCTTAATGTAAATGACTGGTCACTACACTGTAATATCACCACAGTTGTGTTGTCTCCATGAATTGCTAGTCTCAACCATACCAACAAGAATACACCTTTATATACATACATTTTGTTCATATTTATATTAAATATGTACTTTATAGTTGACACATTTTAGTATCTCAGACATTCAAGGAAAAGAATATACGAGTGCTATGCAAATCATGAAGCAAAATTCCTATTTATCAAAAAGTACCTAAAAGCTTTGGTTTTTTTCCTTTTTTGAGCTGGAAGGTTGGGAAGGGCAGGCTGCTGTAGTTTTTGTGCAGAGCCATGATCTGCTGCACATATACATATGTGCCATGTATGCATATAAATATACATGTGTAGATACAAATTCAAAATAGCTCTAGAATCCTTAATTATTGTTGAATTCCATACTTTTTTTTTTTGTTGTTTCTGAAAACCTGGGGAAAAAAAAAAATACCTCATAGGAGAAATACTTTTATAGAAATAATACTTTCACATTCAGCTGCAATAAATTATTACTGGTAGTCATAAGAGAAATTTGAGATAGGATTTAATCAGTAACAAATGATAGATGTTGGCAGAAATGCTGCAAACTGTCAGATTCCTTAGTCTACATTAAAAAAAAAAAAAAAAGTGACTGTGAAAAACAGTTCTGTGGAACATTTTGAAACACTTTCTTCATTTTTTGTTAGCTTCTGATGTTGCTTATCTAAATGCAGAGACTGACAAAAAGAGCTCCTTTTCAGTGTCCTTCTGACTGGCTACTGCAGGTGGGATTGATAATCTCCTGGGAAGACTAAATGCATTGCAGTTTTCAACTAGAATTTTCTGGATTACTGCAATACAAACTAACTCCTGGATTTGAAAGTCTAATCCCAAATGTATTACTTTTATTAATTTTAACTACCACCTCATTACTAAAGATTTAAAAAAAAAAGAAAATCAACATTTTCTGTCTCTGTGTAACTGAAATTACTGCTCACCAGTCTAAGAATGCTGACATTAATTTTTTAATCCTGCTCAATGAAATTGTACTCTCCTTGTACTGCTTTATTTTTTTGACTGTTTTATGTGTATATTTTCGTGAATTGGCTCCCAGTGATGAGTTCAAAATCATTTGTATTAATCATCTTTGTTTGAATGAAATATCAATGCCTTCTTTTCCTAGTGCAAGATAATTGATTCTTAGTTTGCTGAATGTTGATCCTTATGTACAAACAGTAAATCCCTGTAGCATCCTGGGCTATTTTTGCTTTCGGTATTCTTTTTTCATATTCCTTTAAGACATAGTGATAGATAATTTTTAACGCTAACGAGTGCTAAAAATATTTTTAAAAATATGTTAACATAATACTTTCTTCAAAGTGGTCATAGCCATTTCATAACAACACTGGCCTATTGATGGTCATTAATAGCACCGGCCACTGATGGTTACTGGAAGCATGCCATTCCTGCATCATTCCGATTTGGATTTTCATCCCTTGCTCTTGCAGTCACATTTCTTCTCCTTTCCTGCCTGTGATTCAGTTTATTTGTTATGACAATGTTAAATTCAACTTCAAAATGAAGTTAAAATGAGCATACAGAAATATCTTGTTTAGTTTCAATTTCTCTGCTTCTTGCGGTCATTCTTCCAAGGCACACAGCCTGTCAGCTACGTTGTGATGTATTTCATCAGTCTTCAAGCAATTTCCATTATCTGTGGGTAATTATGACACCTGTACCACAAAACTCCTAAGCCCCCCATTGCCTCGTAACTCACAGGGTTTTTTTAAAATGTAACACATTGCTAAGACATTCTTATAATATGAAAAGGCTACTGGGTACAAAATTCTGGGGCTTCTCCACTTCAAAGCCCAGTTCTGTTTTCTGGAAGAGGTTGGTATAGTAGATGCTGGATCAGGCTTGCCAGCATTAGTCCCAGTTTTTCTTCTAAACCTCTGGGAAGATAACAGGCAAGACTGTGCATTTCTTTTACAGCCTAACACAGCAAGACTGAAAGAGGCAAAAAGGTGCGAAATGCAGTAGTCTTTAAGATACTGGCCACAACATAATCACTGAACAACTATATATACATCTATGAAGTAATTAGGCTCTCAGGGACACTCGAGTAAACTGCACTCATACCTTCTATGGAGTAGGTTAGTGTAAACTAACTGCAGATCTTTTTCCATCTCATTAGATGTAATAGAAGAATAATATGGTCTTGGCATATACACCGTCATGCTATATATTGAAATGTGGAAAAATAATACAGCAGTGGCAAAAACAGAATCCAAATCCATACAGTGTTTAGTAGAATGCAGTACTTCCCTATTACTACGTCTTCTATGTGAACTTAAGCTTGTGGTTTTTAAATCGGCATCTCAGTTCCGTTTGGCTTGATTGCTTTCTCCATTAATCAGATTCTTCTCTTGTTGTTCAGCTAAGGATTGCCATTTCTGCCTATTTTTTCTACAGCCATCCAGTAAAGGGTAGCAGGCCTCTGATACATGTGTTAGGGCCTGAAATAAATTGTAAAACATGTAAAACAGTTTATATGTAACAACAAAACAAGTGTTCTTAAAAAATGAATATTAAAGAGATGAAAATGACTGACATATGAGGTCTATCAATACTTGAAATTGAACTTATATTCTGATTTTAAGAAAGCTTCCTGTTGCACATCAGACGTGAATACATGGTCAATTAGACTGAACAGCAGTGTCCAGGTAATACACGATACATACATGCAAAAAAAAAAAAAGATGAATTTGCAACATAGATTTATGCACAAGTGACCTATCCAGGATTCCTAGTGAGGTAGTATGCATGGACTTTGTCTGTAAGCCAGTTCTTTATATATATGGCAGCACTGATCAAAAAGATGACCTTGGAAGGGTAATCAGCACTTATAGTAAATGTGACCCATTTGACAATGTCACAAGTGATTCAGAATTCTTCCAGAAATATTTGAATTCAAGATAACAAGCACCTGATAATTAAATTACATTTGACACTTGATGCCTCTTCAAGGACAGCTGTAACTGAAGTCTGTTTTTTCATGATGTGGCAGTGGTACTACAGCAGACTGAAATAAAACTGAATTGGAAATTAAACAGATCAATAAGCATCTTTGTATTTTTTTTTTCCTGATGGAAGTGATGTATATGTATCCTCACACAATAATGACAGAAACTTGCATTAAGGATTCTGTTGACATTTGGAATGAAGTCACTATTTAAGTCAATATTTAGAAGTGTTAAGTGGGAGTTTGATAGTTCAGACAGTGCTGGACAGCAAGATCCATGGGCAAGAGTGAGCCTACTGATTCTGGAACTACCATGACCAATTGCAAAGTACACAGAGAAAAGTCCTGGCCTCACTGCTGCTATTATATATATTTCAAAAGTCAGAATTTCACCTGGAACTTATGTCTTATTCAAATAACATGAGGTAGTGATATCTAACTCTTCTGTAACTTAGGAACAATTTTATATAGGTACTCTACTGAATTATCAGCTTGTATAAATCTTCATAATTCTTTTTTGCTTTCTAGGCAGCATCATTAGTTCTGATAGGCCTAACTGAATTATTCTTAATTTACACCTCTTTAGGAAGAGTGGGGCTGTCAAATATTGAGTATTCATGTTTTATTTATCTGAGCACATCTAAGTAGCATTAAAACTGCTAAATGTAACACTTTTTTCAATTAAAAATTGGAAGTAAAATACAATTATTTTTTTTTCTTTCAGATTTCTGAACTTAAAGATATTCAGATCACTCGGTTTAACTCTACTGGCTATCTCTCTAAAACAAGCCACACACCATCAGTTCACTGGGAATAGAACTATTCTGAATAACATGGTAAGTCACATACATGTAGTGCTTCACTGGGCACTCATCTCTGCATTGTCTGTTAAGTTCCTACTGGCTGGATCAGTGCTAAGGAATAGTGAAAAAGCTGTAGTTACAACGCTGCTTATTATTTGCTGTTTAGCATTAGAGCACTTAAGAGTGAAATGTGTGCTTGTTCTTCTTCAAAGTAACATAGTTTATATGTTTTACCATTGAAGAAAAGGACTTCGTGTAAGGGCCTGGTATCCCCTACCTGTACTAGACTTAGGTACATTGCATTAGGGCACACCATAGCCCCTTCCTTGTAATTATTAGTCACTAGTTTTGTTACTTTCTCATAGGCTTCCCGTTCTTTTCAATCCTCTCTGCCCATGTACATCAGTCTTGCTCACTTTTCTTTCAGGTTAGGACATGTGCTGGCATATTCTGAGTCTATATAAAAGTCCCAGACACTACTAGCTTGCTATGTGCCATTACAGGTCAAGTCAGATTGAGACAGAGTGAAAAATAGCAGTGATACTCTGAGAGATGTAAGAGGCAACATATTCTGAACAGAAAGATGCTGCTTATAGCCCCTCCTACAGGGACAGCATCTTCTTTCTTCCCTGGATAAAGAGAAGGGAGAAGACTCAAAAAAAAATGTAGGTGCACTTGGCTGCTAGCCAGGAATTGGTTTGTCTTCACTGAGCATAACTAAGCTGCAGTTACAAAACAGGAGCTAAATAGCTAGAAATTATTCACACACCTCATTTCCTTATGGGAACTGTAAAATGCTGTGTTCAGTTTGGACTACTGTTACATAAATGTAAGTTTTTGAAAGTTTTCTGGTCTTTTCATAAATGAGAAGGTAAAGCTGTCCCAGCAAATAAAGTACAGTTGTTCAGTCTCTGGAGCTGTGGACATTCAAACCTGTTTAGATTTTCTGTTCAGACAATTTTCTGTTTGTATACTCTATACGTTTTCCACAGCTACTCAGACTTCTTTCAGTGGCCTACCTTTTCAGCTTCTCAGCAAAGGCTGCCTTATTTTCCTGACAAAGTTTTTACAGTGCAGAGACATGCAAGTTTCAAGGGCAGCTAGTAGTTCCCTTCTTCCACTACCTTTGTTTTCTTCCAGCTGGTGGATGTGGATTCTTTTTAGAAGGATGTGAGATGGAAAAGAATAATCGATTTGTTTCTCCCATTGGAATACTAGGCTAAGAGTGAGGCTGTCTGTACTTCACCTTTTTCTCACCTTAGTTCCCATAAAATACTTCTACAGTCTCAGTGAACAGGCTTTCACCCTGGTGCTTTACCAGTTTAAAAAAGTCAGGAATTATTATATTTTGTTTCATACTTTATCTGACCAAGTATTTCTGTATGCATTTTGTGACCAGAAAGAAAAAAGTTTCAATGAATGCTCTCATGCACTGCTTTTAAGTGCCACAAGAGAGAAAAGAAAAGGAGGGGAAGTTTTAAACCCATGTAAATTTCCAATATGTAGCTTTATCACCTTTTGCATTTAGAATTCTGAATGCTATAGAACTTTCTTAAACATCACTCTTCATAATGCAATATGTGGATACCATTCTTTAAGTAGATAGCAAAGCATTATGTGTCTGTGACTTTCCCTAATGATCACAGCATCTCACTGGCAGAATCTAAAACATAACCCAGGGACCTAATACCCAGTGCACAGAACACAGCAATTACCACTGATTTTAAAAAATGGTATAACAAAATACATTGATCAGCCAAACATACAATTAATGCTAAAATAATCCTTTCTACAACTAAATGACAAACCATATAGAATATATGAAAAAAAAAATCTTTTAAAATAGGATACTAAAACCAAATTTTGTTCTAATTTTAAATTAGAAATTTAAAAATACTGAAAACTACACCGAACAGTTCTGGTTTTAGATATTTCCAGTTCTTTTCAGGCACCATACCTCATACAGCTGCAAGCAAACAGCATCAATGAATCCAACCTGCATGCTTGGAATTTTGTTTTTCTTCTCTCTGTTCATTAGATCCTGCAAATAAATAAATAAGCTCAATGTTTAAATGCATTTAAAGTTGAAACAAAAACAAAGGGGTCAGAATTAAAAGGCAGCACCTCAGAAAGCGCAGCAATCTCAACACAGCAGGGTATTGGTACATGTGTTATAATGCAGGTAATTTGTCTGCATGACTAGCAGACTTTAAAGGTTGTCTTTGGGCTTGATCGAATTAGGGGAATAGACAAGCTTACTTATTTAGCATAGGCTGCAATTATGCACCACTTTAGGAATACATTTCCTAGACAATTTAATAATACTGATTTAGAAGATATAATGCTGTCTTTTCTTCTGGCTCAAAACAGTGACAGTGTTGGTGTCTGGTAACCCCAAAAGAAAACTGACTGCTAGGAAGACAGGGAAGGAGTTGATCCAAGAATCTGATCACGGAAAGAAAAGCTGGCTTTTGAAAGGAATGTTTTAGATTCCATAAAGCTGTTTATGGAAGCCATTTTAAAAGAGATGATTCTGCATGATTCTTCTACTCACTGTTGGTTCTATGTTGAGTTCCTTCCGCTCTTTATCTCCCTGATCAAAGAACTCAGTAGCTACAAGCTCAGCAATCTGTAAGAGATTTCAGACATTGAGAGCTATAAAAGTTTGCTTGCTACCTACAATCAACACCATTTCCTGAAATTCCTGTGCCGCCTTAGGATATACCAGATTGGGATCAACATCCATAAGAATCTCCCATTTAAACTCTAGCTTTTAGATTCATTGACATATACATCTGTTCACAAAAGATACACCTGCATGTGCTGATATGTAGTCTGACAAAGCAAAGTGCCTTATCATTGGTAACAGCTAGAACGATCAAAACATAGAGAAAGGTCAGCTGATACTAGATAGTGTGCTGTATCAACTGACCAACTTGTAGTAACACAGAAATGCTGGGGAAAAAAAAAACAAACATGGAGATTCCTGATTTACTTACAGATAATTAATAACAGTCTGACATAGCTAAATGCATAGATCTTGCTGCAAAGACCTGAGAAAATCTTCAATCCACACTTAGCATTTTGAAGGACTGAGTTTGTATTTAAGAAATCTTAAAATTAAGGATATACCCGTTGCTGAACTGGCCATGGTTTGGTTATAGCTGATAAATCACAAGCAGTCATCAGCATTGCTCTATAGAAAATAAAAAAAAAAAAAAAAAGAAATCTATGAATTACTGTATTGTGAAATTTCTGTTGCCACCAAGCCAAGTAATTAGTAAATAGAATATCCAATTTCAAGCACAATCAAAGGCAGAAAAACAAGTGAAATTAAACCAAAGTTATAGAGACATCCAAGACTTGATTATGTAGACTTCCACCTTTTTGAAAAGAGCGCACAGAAATGAACAAATTTGGACCAGCTCCTTTGTTGGATTCACATAAAATGAGTCACTTAATTCTATTTGCTACTGGACAGATAGCACATTTATTTCTGGCAGTCAAAATGGCCAACAGTACCGTGGGGTACATCAGGAACAGCACTGCCAGCTGGGTGAGGGAAGGGATTGTCCCACTCTACTCTGTGCAGCCTCACCAGCAAGCACTGTGCGCAGATTTGAGTGCCACAATGTAAGAAGGACCTGAAACTATTAGAGAACATACAAAGGAGGGCCATGAAGATAGGGAAGGGTCTGGAGGGGAAGGTGTGAACAACAGCTGAGGTCACAGTTTTTGTTCAATGGAGACTGAGGGGTGGCCTCATGGCAGCCTGCAATTTCTTATGAAGGCAGCAGAGAGGTAGGCACTGATCTCTCCTCTTTGTTGACAGTGACAGGACCAGAGGGAACAGCATGGAGGTCTCTCAGGGGAGGGTCAGGTTGAGTGTTAGTAAAAGGTTCTTCACCAGAGGGCAGTGAGCATGGAACAGGCTCCCCAGGGTGGTGGGCATGGCCCCAGTCTCTCAGAGTTCAAGAAGCGTTTGTACCTCACTCTCAGACATAGGTTTTGATTTTTGGGTGGACCTGTATGGACCCAGGAGTTTGACTTGGTGATCCTCGTGGGTCCCTTCCAGCTTGGAATATTCTACAGTTCTATGATTCTGTCATTCCTTTCTGTCATTACAAGGACTGCCATTTTCATTGACAATACAAAGGTCAGTAACTGAAATTGGAAAAGGTGATTAAATGCAGTATGACTAAATGAGACAGGTTTTTAAAAACACTGAATTTAAAGTAGGGCAACTGTCCTTTCTTAGACAGTCTAGATGAATGTTTCTCTGTAGCTTTTTATAAAGTTTTTTCAGTTCTTAAATATTCTTTGGTTTTTTTGTTTTTTGTTTTTTTCTCCACTGCCAGTAAGAAATCTGCTTCAAAACAAAACGTCTGTCCTGAATCTTTACTTAGTGGTTTCAGCAATTAAATATTTAAATATAACAGCAAAATAGCATTGTATTTAGGAGTTCTATGGAATAGAAACGCTTTTGTAACTACACATACTATTTAACACAGTTTGTTGTAAAGGCTGCAAATTTAGTAATTCAATCCCTAGAAGTGACTTCTATCACCTGTACCAGTTTGTACAGGCCCCAGGCATGCAGATTGGTTGGTTTTAATGCAATTCCTGACAACGTGGCATGGGAAATTGGACATCTAATATTAATCAACTTTTTAATCATTCTGCATTTACTTACAAAAATAGCTCCTTCTGCATAGGATCTTCCCAATTAAACTGCTTTTTCCTTAGAAGTTCAAAAAATTCTCCTCTCCTCCTTTAAAACAAGTGAAAAGATTTTACAATGTGCTCACAATCCAAACATCAAGCTAGGACTACCAGTCAAACTTGTCTCTGACTCACTTTATGTATAGTGCTAGGTCTGTTGCAAGGATGGCTTGTTTTATCATTTTCAGTGTTGCCTTGTATTCTTCAATGGAAAGGCTGCTGAGAATCTGATTTCCCTTTACAAACAAACAAAAACAAACAAAACAACAGCAACAACAAAAAACAGTTAGCAGTAAATTGGGCAACACACCAATTTGCTTAAATCTCTTAGATGCTGAATCATTCTGAATTGCATACTGGTATGCACTGTCATCCTTTTGCCATGATTCTTTTTGGATTCTCCAGTTTAAAAATAAAAATTCCAATCTTCTTGAGTAATGGCATAAAGAAAGCTGTGCAGCAACGTCATCGTAGTAGACTTTTACAAAATCAAACTACAGGCAGAGCAACAGCAAAATCTTCAGTCCCTTTCACAGATAAAAATTGAATTCGCCATGACCTGTATTGGAGCATTTGTCCTTTAATTTCTTCTCTCACTTACGAACAGTAGCAGATACCAGTACTTACCTATACACCTCACACTGACTGAAATATTCTTCATTCACAAAGCTACATAAATAACAAGCTATTACATAGAAAGAAAAGATCAGCATCCCACTTTTAAACCAAAGCACTCTGAAGCTGGTGAGATGGTAACTTGACTCCGTGCTTTTCCATATTTTCCTCTCTGAGCTGAAGAGAATCACTGCAATACAAAGTACGTCAGAAGTACCACACCTGTGATACAAAGTGAACACTGGAGGTATGCTGCTTTGAAATGTTTGTGCAAGATGAATAACTGGTCTTAGAATTGGTTAATAATAGAAGAAAGTAGTTTAATTTGCATACTTATTTAGCTTAGTTTTGGCTTCACTTCGGAACATAAACGTTAGCAGTATTGGTTTGGTCTCATCAGGACTGCCTTGTGTGCGTATATGCTGGAATCTTTTTTGAAATGAAAGCAAGGACTTGGATTTGCTTGGTGGCTCATAAGAGGTCATGAAAATGGCAACAAAGCTTTTTTGTTTTCTTTGGTCAAAGAAAGCAGATACTCAGAAGGATGTTAGCAAGGCTTCCCTTATCAGGCAACACTTAGAAAGGTTTAGTGGTGCTCAGAAATGGAACTGTGATTTCAAAACTGCTGCAATTTGTTTTCCTTACCCAAAAAGGAATACAGATCACTTTAGGAATGTATAACAGTGGGAATCTATCCAAAAGCTAAAAATAAAAAGCAAAATAGAGAGAATGGTTCCCTTTCAGCATACACAAGAATGAGGCACTTACTGGACTATTCAGGATCATCAGGCATTGATCAAAATGGTGATGCTCCATGATGGAGTGGCAGTACAGTTGAGCCAGTGGATGTTCACTTCTGGGGACCAAAAAGACCCATCAGATGGAAAAATCAAATTAAACGTAATTCTCATCCAAAAATAATTTCCTTTATAATGTCCTTTTCTTCTTAACAGTTTGCCCCACCCACCAATGCTTGTTCTTAACCAGTTCCTTTCCCAGTTCCGTGCAACTCAGTGAATACATCTGAAAGTCTGCAGGGGGAGTACAGATAAAAGACAGCCCTGTTACTTTGTCAGAGCGCTGACCGCTCTAGTTTTCTGCCTTCTATTACCAGCTTCACAGAAAGAGTGAGAATGTAATACGAGGTCTGGTAAAGAGTGAGTTATTCCATGAAAAGGAAAAGCAACAAGAAAGTTTTTGGTTTTTTTTTTTCACAAACAGAATTTAAGTGACAGTTTTGTTTTGGGTTACATTTTGCGTACTTGCCTCATATATTTAATCAACTACATTGAGCTTGCAAGTAATAATGAGACCTAATCTAAAGCACAATGATATCACTGCAAAAGTTCCTGTTAACCTCAGTGAACTCTGGTGTAAGTCCCCACATGTTGATTTCCTGTTGTGCTGGTGACCAAACTACTGCAGTATCATTACCTTCCCTTCACCCAGGATGGAATCCGAAAGGGAAACAAGATGTCAGTTGTACTACAGGCAGTGGGAAATCAGCATAAAATCAAACGTGTAGAGATAAAATTTAAAGCTTACTATAGAAAAAAAATGCTGTTTGAGTAGTTTTAGACAAAATAGATAAAATTCCTCCTCTGAGGATCTCTAGTTTCCCTCTCATCCTCATTGCGTAATAATATTCTAAGCTTTTGCTACTGTATCTTTATTTTCAAGCCCATTATTTTCAAACATAAAACGATGTTCCCACATTGTTTATCTTATCTCTTTAACTAAATCAGGGTACTCTGAATTCTGTTCTGCTGCTGATCCTGAATCTATTACTATAGTTATGATTTGACCTACAAACATTCACTCAGTTGAGAAATTCTGACTTTCTGTATGGCTAAGGATCATGCACATTAATAAGTGGTTACAGCACTGGGTCCCTATGTAAAGTGAATGCACACAGAGACTTAAGTAAAAGCCATAAGAGGAGCCTCCGGGGATTTAAGAAGCACAGAAATGTCGAGAGAAAGATGGAAAGACAAACAAAAACACAGAAAGGGAGATTAGAGGATACAGGCCCTTGAGGTTTATGGGCTGGCTGCCCAGCACCTCCTCTGAGACCACTGCAAGGGGAACATACAGCAAATATGCTTGCATGCTTCTGTTAGAAAACAAGTTGTAGGACTGTGCCAATGCATGCTGAGTGAAATTCCCATTGAGTTAAATGGGATGCATACAATGCCCCTAAAGTTCATCCTGATCGAAGAGAGAAATATGTGAGAAAATTCTTAGGTTATCTTCCCAAACTAGAGCTTGCTCAGTACTTACAGACCCTGACTGTCTGGGAAGATACAAGTGCTAGAAATAAACTCAGGTTCTTATTTCTGTAGTACATAGTGTTTCTGTTAAACCACCACACTAGGACAAAGGACATCATTGCTTTCAGAACACAGAGGTTTGGTTATGCAGTTTTCATACTCTGTGCCTATCTATTTTACATGCAGGTTTGGATTTAAAAAAAAAAAAAAAAATAAAAAAGAAGAACAAAACCCTTGCATAAATATGAAATATTTTTAAACAGTTCATTTCCTGTAATTCCTACTACCAGGACAACTTTAATTTTTGAAACACCATTGCTTAAAAAAAAAGGAATCATATGCCAAGTGTCCACTTTCTTCACTTCCAAGAGATCAATTTCTAGAAAAATAACTTTTCATTTAATGTACATGAGGAATTTAAAAACAAAATTCACGTGATTGTCTTTATTGAAAAAGAATTATTAAGCTGTGATCATTTCTGCTTACAGCATGTATGAATGTTAAATTTTGCTGCCTATGACATTTTCCCAGGACATTGCTGAGAGGAGATGACGCTTCTCCAGATGTCTTCCAGGAAATTTATTTTTAAATAAATAAAGCAAAAAATAGCTGACCAGTTCTAATTGCTGCAAGGCTACAAGTTACTGTTGGATTCCCCTATTAGGGAACTAGAGAAAGATTAACATTCAATTTTGTGGCTTTTTTTTTCCCCTTTTGCTTTACACATCAGTCTTAGATTTATTCTGGACACGCATCCTAAAAGGAAAGTATTCTGCTTCAGCTTACTGCCTTTCAGTATTCTCTGCCTGGAACAAACTTTTCCTAACCTAGTATCATTTTAGCACAGCAAGAACAGCTGACCACTTCTTTCAAAGCTTCAAAAGCACTATATAGTTCTACCAGAAAAAAGTACAAGTAAATGTTCCTCAGTATCTTTTCCCCTTCTCTGGTCAGATCAGGATACTTTGCCATATCACAGTAATAACATTACACCATGTTTTAAGTCAAGCTATTTATTTAATCAAATAATGTTTACTGCTTGAACTTAATATTAAATTCACTGAAAAACACATTTTGTGCAGATCTGAAACTATTAATACATTTAAAAATATATATTGTTAGTTAAAAAATGAAAATATAGAGAAATTTTCAGAAGAGTTCAGGTGATTCATTTTGATAACTTCTGAGTGAAATATCTTTTTGGTAAAAATATTTTGTTTCAAGGTGTTAAAATACATTTAGACTTTTCTTTATGAAGCTTTTCCTGTAATTTTCGAATTGATCAAAATCAGAGTACAGGTAATCCAAAATAATGCTAAACAGTCATGAATTTGTAATCTGATTTTAAATGTATGTTTTATCCAAATCTACTTAAGAGTTCTGGAAAACCATGACTAAGTCACGTATTAAACAATCAGAGTTCACAATGATGTGGAATCATCAAGATGGTTGAAGATCTCAGCTCTGTGCTGGCCAGACTAGATGGAGAACAGCTGGATGAGCAGTGAGCAATTTGCAAAACTGCACGTTTTTGGCATGTTGTCACTTAGAAGCTGAGATCTTTTGCTGTCTCTGTGTGGGAAATGGGGGATAGGACATCTGCAAAAAGAGCAGGAAGACGCTGCCCCTGCACAGTCTACAAACAGTTCACTTCATCTGCCATTGTAGTTAGTTGGTTCTGTGAGGTTATGTGCAAGGTATTGCGTTTGGGTCAAGACAGTCCCAGATATGTGAACAGACTGGGAGAAGAACTCACTGAGAGCAGCCCAGTGCAGAAGGAGTTGAAATTCCAGTGGATGAAAAGCTGGACATGAGCCAGCAGTGCGTGCTTGCAGCTCGGAAGGCCAACGGCATCCCAGGCGGTGTTAAAAGACATGGAGCTGTTGGAGTGGGTCCAGAGGAGGGCCATGAAAATGATGAGAGGGCTTCAGCATCTCTCTTACAAAGAAAGGGAGCCAGACTTGTTCAGCTTGCAGAAAAGAAGGCTCCAGGGAGACCTCATTGTGCCCTTGAGGATAAGCAGGAGGAAGACTGACTTTTTACATGGGCAGAGAGTGATAGGACAAGGAGGAGGGTGGCTTTAAACTAAAAGAGGGGAGATACAGGTTAGATATTAGGAAGAAATTATATATGAAGAGGGTGGTGAGGCCCAAGCATAGGCTGCTCAAAAAAACTGTGTATGCCCCATCCCTGGAGATGTTTAAGGCCAAGTTGGATGGGGCCCTGAGTTGCCTGATCTGATGTTTGACAGCCTTGCCCATGACAGGGGGTTGGAACTAAGTGGGCTTTGAGCTTCCAACCGAAGGCAATCTATGATTCTTATGAGTCATGTCTTTGCTTTGGCCTCCTTAAATATCTCTGGCTTCTCCTGTGCTTAATGCTTAGCGAAGACCTTTTCTTTGCACAACATCACACTGTCAAATCAATTAAGTTGTACGTAATTTGGTTCTATGTACTTGTGTATTCATTTTTTTAATTTAAGTTCTCTCTGTATACTTCCTTACCTTTGTATGTAAGAATTGTTCACTCCCCTGTGATCCAAATCATGGCTTAGAGTTGCTATCAGCAAAGCCAGTGTTTCCAAGTCAGTCAGTTTGCTCTATATGTAAAGAGTAATACAAGAAGTGAGTTAGCTTTGCGATTTCTTTGCACAATATGTTTTATATCTGCTATCTTGTTTTTACCTATGTAGGTGATACAGCTTTATCTGTATCCAGAGAGGCCACAGACATTAAACTGTATAGTGAGAATAAGGGGTTATCTCTGAAGTTGTGGTCTTGGACAGTAATCATTCTCCATAGGTGTCAATGCAGTATTCAGAAAGAAATAGCATCCTCTATATTACTGATGAGGAAACTGGTGCAGCAGAAGACACAGTGACTTGTATGATATCATCTGATAGTGAAAAGGCAGCATCAGGACCCATAACGTCTAGTTCAGCTTCTATATAAACTCAAGGGAGTTAGGCTACATTCCCTAAATCGGTATAAAAGTACATATGTCCTTGGAATAATCAGAATGAAAAAATGACATGATCTTCACCAATCCAGTGTACTAATACATTAACAGAAGTTCAAAACCCATGGAAAACAAAATTAAGCAGTATCTGATTCATTATTATGAACTTATTCTAGAGCTTCGGCAAAAATTAGTGGACACGTTACTGTTTCTCTCTCATAGCTATTCCTCATCTTTAATATTATTTAACACAAATTGATAAAATATTTATTTAAACCTGACTAGTGACGAAGAGGGGCTGGACAAAGCTACAGCATTCTTGCAGCATATTTTTAGTGGGATAGGCATAGCAAGCACAAAATCAGGACAGGAATTTGAAAAACAGCACTGTACAGATGCTGAGGGGCTGAATTCTGTGTATGGCTGAATCCAGATTTTCTTCAAGCAGATAAAGCATCGGTGGATTCCATCTGTTTTCTAGATAATGCGGCTTGTTCTAGTCAGATCAGTTTAGAAATGACTGATTCTAAATTTCACTTAGGTGTCCTATTGCTTGTTTTTTCTCTCATATGAAATTGAGAAACTTATGTTCAATGCAGTTTCTGAATCAAGAATCTAGTATGTGAAAATGAGAGTGGTATCCAATGCAGTTAGGAAAAAAAAATATATATGTATATATATATATATATATATATATATATATATATATATGTGGAAATTGCAGTAGATATTGACAGGATTCCAAAAATAGCAAACTATCAGGATCACTTGAGATTGCTGTACTGTACACAGAGCAAGACTACCATGTTTCTTTTTACTGTAGAAGGAACGGGAATGCCTTTGCCTTTGCCTTTGCCTCTTCCAGTGCCCTTTGTCTTTTTTTAAGTGAGATAGCAGTGGCAGGGAATGCCTTGTCATTACTGGTACAGCTGTTTAGTCTACAGATAGGATTAATTTATTCTTTCAGAAGTGCTTATGGTAAAATAGGATAAATGAGCAAGTAACAGTTGTATCTAATCAAACTGAGAAACACGTTGATTCAGAATGGACAGGAACATTTTCTTTTCTTAAAAAAAAATAAAAAATAAAAAAAATAAAACAAAAAAAAAAGACCAAAAAACCCCTGCAAATTTATTTTGGAACAATCTTGAAAACAAGTTTTTCTTTCTGGGGGATCATCTGGTTATTCAGTATTTGTAATAAATAACAATTAGGCTTTTTGAATTTTTGAAATTATTGTTTTCTTTCCAAGTAGAAATTTGAAGTATTGTTTAAAAGCACTGAAATTATCATTTAAATTTTTCTTTCTAAAAATGGTCTATTGTTTGTCTACAACTGCAGACAACTCTGTATGAACTTAAAGAAATTCCTGCTGAATATTAGAAGGAAACATTTGGAAGTAGGATTGATCCCTTTCTTTTCTAGCTTTTAGACTTGCTCGTAGCATAAGCATTGTCTCAAAAAATGTATATATAATCAGGTATGTCACTTCTTTGAGATATTCCTATTGGGAGCATGTACTCCAAAGGATTTGACTGAAACTGAACACGTAACAACATGACAACAATTTCACAAACCAAGCATTTGAAGCCAGAAGTCTTCAGCAGAAAAACTTTGGTTTCATTTGTGATGCTGTTATGTTGAGCATCGTATTGACATGACAATCAGAACTATGTACCATTACAAAATTTATTCAGCCAGGTAGTTCTTAATGTAGTAACAGTAAAATGTACCTGAATTTTACCAGATTTTAAAGCAGCAAACATGCACTGTGCTGTATTAAAGGCATGTCTCCAATTGTGATAAGCAACGTTTTTCCGATAATTTTTCTTCACGCTTAAAATCCATCTGCAGAGAACCTTTAAGAAACAGCATCATATTAGTTAACATATCAGTTAACATATCAGTTAACTGTAAATATATTAAAAGTTTCTTTTTAGGAAAATGAATCCTTCTCAATTGAAAACTGTCATACAGAGCATTTTTCCTCTTACCTCAATTCAGTTCTAAAATAACATACTTGTATCTGTGAATATAGATAAGAAAATGCTTACAATCACTAGCTTCTCCTTGAGAATGTAATATTTGTGGTTTTATTTTATTTTTTATTTTATTCATATATATAATAATAATAATAAATAGATAATAGAATGAAGAATAATAAATAAATAATAGAATCACAGAATCACAGAATCACCAAGGTTAGAAAAGACCTACAAGATCATCCAGTCCAACTGTCTACTTATCACCAATAGTTCTCACTCAATCATGTCCGTCAACACAACATCTAAATATTCCTTGAATACCTTCAGAGATGGTGACTCCAACACCTCCTTGGGCAGCCCATTCCAGTGCCTGACCACTCTTTTGGAATAGTGGTATTTCCAAACATCCAGCCTGTGTTAGTATCTGCTGTGTTAGTTAGAAGCTGCTGTTAACTCAGAAACTGAATTATATTGAGCTAACTGTTAGGAAAAAAATGCTTGCTTGTAACAACGTATTTCATGGAGACGATTCATTTTTTAACTACAGAGCTTTCTTGAGAAAGGTTTTGATAACAAACATGTTTTTTCACTTATATCAGCTTGTCAAAAGACAAGAAGAATTGGACTAAGGAAAGCAAGCATGATAGAAAGTGATTACTATATTGCTGGGTTGCTTTTTTTTAGGAAGGAAGAAAGTATGTTCTGAATGTTTTACACAAATGTAATAAAAGTTGTGGGTTATACTTTTAAGAGAGCAAAAGGCTTGAATATGGTAATCACATGTGCACTACAACAGATCACTTAGTTTAAATGCATACTGCATACTGCCATCTGTTAAATGCAGACTGAGGACTTCAACCTTAGTTTGTTCAAGATGATTTTTAGAGCTCCTACTGAAAGGTGACAGTAATGAAAATCCATTATCGTTCATCCACATAAACAATTCTGCACAAGAACAGCAGTATTTTCTGTTTTTCCACTCTTAAATAAGCAGTATTTTGCTACTGCTAGTTTTCTTTAGTTCTAGAATGGAAAGACAGTGCTGTAGCTTCAAAGCTGTTAATGCTCTCTTATTTCTATTGAGATGTGTGCTTGTATCTATTGCCATGGTGCTATTTTGTTCTTGCAAATCTATGAGCTATTATATAATTACTCCATGGGCCTTAAATGCCACTCCTGTGCAACTAAAAAACAATGTTTGCTTTTTTTGCTACTGTGGAGCATAACTGACTTCTCACAGTTTCTGATAATATTAGCCTGGATATGTTTGTGTGTGTGTGTGTTAGTACTACCTATTCTCTCGTTTACTATCTCTAATTTATGCATCTGAGTACTTACACATTTAGTCTTGCTGTTTTTGAAATACTGCTATACTTTTTAAAACTCACTAGAATTTTAAGCACACTTCCAGTTCTCCAGGTTTTCTAAATGCATTTTCTAGTCCATCAACCAAGTTGTTAATTATCCAGTTGAACCAAACTAGAAAGAAACCCCAACACTTTAAATACCTTCATAATTTGCTATCTGCTTTTACATACAGATTTTCAAATGCATTTGCTGTAGGTTCCTTTCACTATTCTTCTGATTTTCCAGTTATTAATTTGTCTCTTTATGTGAAGCAGCATCTGACAGCATTCATACCTCATGTTTCATTTGGAAATTCTGCACCAAGTTGAGGTCTGTGAACATTCGAATTGTACACAGTGTTGTTTCAAAATCTGATAGCTCAAAATCACTGAAGTTGAAGTCAGTCAGGTTGAGAGATTGTGCAGATGGTACTACAGCAGCCTAGAGAAGAATAAGAGAACAAAATTGAACTAGAAAAGATAAAGCATAACATAAATGCTTTTTCAGCAGACAAGTAGTGAGATCCTACATTTTACTTTCACATTATTTTTAAATCTAATTATTACTTCCCATTTATCTTTCCTTAGCTCTTCCACTTTAACACTGCCTCATTCATTTCTTTGATTTAATGAACACTTTTCCACCAATCAAAAGAATAAGGAAAGTATTGCATGATCAGAAAATCTTACCTAAGTCACCCAAGAGAAACTATAACAAAAAGCATGTATGACATTGAGAGATTGTGAAAATGAGGCAGTGGTGGAATCCACATTCAACCACTGTGGAAGTTAGAACATGTCCACAAGCAGAACTTTCTTAGGGCTAAAAGTCTGAAAAATTAGGGTTCACCTCTCTTCGGATCATCTTTAAAAATCTTTGAATAATGCTTTTAATGTATCTTGAGTACAATCATAGAACTTTGATTTGAAATTTGAAATTATGAAGTAGATGCAAAAAACTCAGTACATTTTAAAATCTGTAACTTTTATTATATCTTTCATCATATCTCTGTATATTACAGCTGTTTTTTTCCAGTTAAAAAATTTAGAGTATAAGAATTGAATGCCCATCAAAGTATGGATGTTAAAGTTGTCAACAAAATAAGTGATAAGTCTTACGCTACACTATACATTAAAAATCACTTTCCCAGTATGAGGCTCCCATTTTTCTGGGCAATTGCAGAACAAGCTCAAAGTTAATATCCTGTTCTCCATAACTTGTTATGGAAGAAAAGGTAGCTTTTGGGAAGGTCTTTTCCACGTGTGTGCTTGTACTCTAAATTCCTTGTACTGTTCAGACAATACAAAATGGCTGATTCTATTCCTTTTCCAGGTTCCTGAGAAGGAAAGTTGGCTAGTACAGGGTCTGTTATTGATATCTTTTGTGACTTTGGGAAGATTTCAGGAGTGTTTTTTGTTTGAATCACTTCAATCTTCTGCAGATAACTATATATATCATCATGCATAAGCATGCTTAGGAAAGCTTTTCTATCTAGAATATAATTAGGAGAGTTTCTCATTGGTAAGCGGGAAGAATTACAACAGTCTTAAAATCATAGAACATCCTGAATTGGAAAGGATTCTCAAGGAACATTGAGTCCAACTCCCGGGACCATGCAGGACTACCCAAAAATCAAACCATATTTCTAAGAGCATTATCCAAATGTTCCTTGAACTCCAGGAGGGTTGGGGCCACGACTACTGCTCTAGGGAGCCTGTTCCAGTACCCAGTCATCTTCTGGTGAAGAATCTTTTCCAACCTGCCCCTCCCCTGATGCAGCTCCATGCTGTTTCTTTGGGTCCTGTTACTGTCACAAGACAGCAGAGGTCAGCACCCGTTCCTCTGCTCCATGTGAGCTGCAGCCACCATGAGGCCTGACCTCAGCCTCCTCTGCTCTGGGCTGAACAAACCAAGAGACCTCAGCTGCTTCTTGTATGTCTTGTCCTCTCTACTCTTTCCCATCTTCATTGCCCTTCTTTGGATGCTCTCTAATAGCTTCATGTCCTTATATTGTTGCTCTCAAAACTGATCCCAGTGCTCAAGATGAGGCTGCACTAGCACAGAGCAGAACAGGACAATCCCTTTCATCAACCAGCCTAGAAGTGTTGAGCATGATGCATTCCTGGCCCTTTTGGCTGCCAGAGTACACTGCTGATTCACATTCAACTTGCCATCAACTAGAATCCCCATATCCGTTTCCGTGAGTCTGCTCTTCAGCCACATATTCATCAGCCTGTACTGGGTTGACTCATCCCAGCTGTAGAATCTGACACTTGCTCTTTTGAAATTTCATGTGGTTGAAATTTCAAGCCCTCCAATTTGTCAAGATCTCTCTGCAAGGCCTCCCTGCCCTCAAAGGAGTCAATAGCTTTTCCCAATTCAGTGTTGTCCAGAAACGTACTTAATATATCTTCAAGTCCTGTGTCTGAGTCACAGATGAAAACACTGAAAAGTACTAGCCTTAAAATGGCTCCCTGTGGAAGCCTACTAGTGATGCCAGCTGCCATCCTCATATAACTCCATTTACTATAACCATTTGAAGTCCAGCTCATCAGCTAATTATTCACTCATCACGTTACGTTTTTTTTTCTACCTGTATGCTGGACATTTTGTCCAGAACATACTGTGATAAACAGTATGGAATGTTTTGCTGAAAACCAAAGTGTATGGGAACTGCTGAGTCACGGCCTGAACCTCTGATTGATCACCTGAGGCGAGCCATGAGTCAGCCAGAGGAGCACAGGTGAAGGCAATTCAACTGTGCTGCCGGAAGGGGTGGAGCCTGGCTGCACTTCTCCTAGACCTATTTAAGAGCTGGCTACTAGTAGGGAAGGATCTCATCTGGAGATCCCTCCTTCTGGTGTTTTGCGGGTGAGCCCAGTATAAGGGTAAGCCTTCCATTTATTCTCTTTTGTTATCATAATCTACTTTGCCTAACTCTTTTGTTTATTTTGTGATTGTAACATCTTCATATCCATTGATTATACACCAAAGTTACATCGGCTGGCTTTTCTTGGTCAACGAGGTGAGCAACCTTGTTATAAAAGGAGATAAAGTTTGTTAAACAGAACTTTCCCATTGTGAACCTGCGTTGGCTATGACTACTGACTGTGTTGTCTTTCAGGTGTTTTTCAATGACTTCCAGAATAATCTTCTCCATAATTTTGCCAGTAATGGGAGTGATACTGACAGATCTGTAATAACCAGGGTCATCTTTGTTGCTCTTGAAAACTGGGACAATGTTTGCCAGCTTTGAATTTACTATGACCTCTTTGGATTCCCAGGACTATTGAAAAATAATTGAGAGAGGTCTTGTGATGACAGCAGCCAACTCTAAGCACCCTGGGATGAATTCCATTGATTTACATATGCATCCAGCTGGAGCAACAAATCCCACACAAATACAAGGTTGAATGGAAAGTCCACTACAGGAAATAGAATGTCTGTAATATGTTGAACGCAATTTTAGGAAGTGTTTCTCTTGACTGTTTTTCCAATTTAGAAAGATTAGAGAATATGTGTTTTCCCTCTTAGAATATTCTAAGTCTCAGGCAGTTTTTTTTTTTCCTCAAAGTAGAGGTTCACTGGAAATAAAGGTCTGTTCTGTGAGATAGCAAGACTACAGAGATCTATGTTGGCTACTGATGGGAAAAGGATAAAGATTTACTGAACAAAACCCTCTCCATGACCAAGCATGCTCCAAAGAAGAAAAAAAGACAGGGTCCGTTCTCTGGTAATGAGGCCAAACACCACAAATTGACATGTTTACTCTAAGTAGTGTTTGGTGATTGGTTTGCACTGAGATTCATGTGCTGGCCTGAAGTCTTAAGATATCATTATTTTTAGTGCATATTTTCTTTTTTCAACTAATTATATGAAATAATTTTATGACTCTATAGTTTCATAGCATGAAAATTTTGGTATGTGTTTTATGCCTTGGGATGTAAAGTGAGGATATTTAGTTTACTTAAGGGCGTAAAACTTGCTGAAATAGTGCTGTTAGACAGTAAGATAGAGAAATCCAAATCTACTGCACTCATCCTCTCAGGCTGTTGAAGAAAGCATGTTCTGTGTGCTCTGGTACTGCCTTAAGAAGAGGTGTTTGAAAAGCACAAAAATTGTGGTAGGAGTCACACGAGCAGTTGAACGGTAGAGATGAATGCTGTTTCAGTGCTGCATTTTGTGTGGTTCTGTTTTGTTTAGCAGTATAGTTGCAACCACAGGGACTGCAACACAAGCCCTTAAAAGAAACCACTGCAGATGCATAGCATACTATTCTTGCCTGTGCCTTTTTATCAGAAAGCAACAGTGTGGTAGAACTGAGGTTCAAACTGTGCGTAACACTAACCATTCCAAAATTATCCAACCTGGTACATGATCCTCAGTCTTGTGCCTTCTTCTGTGGCACCCTTTGTCCAATCCAGTCCCGTGGTATGTGGTCCCCTTTTTTTACCTTCCTCTTCATCCCTCCACCATTTTCATCCTCTTCCTCACAGTAGAGGGGATGCAATTTGCCCAGAACATTGTGTTCCAATAGAACAGCAGAGACTAAGCACAAGATGTGCTTTGAACTATACTTGAAATCATGGCTGTAGTGACTCCTAAGGCAGTGGTTTGTAAACACAGAATTAAACATGAGTACAATGGGACACTGCACAGAAAAGTAAACATAAGAATAATTAAATGCTGAATTTCTGTCATAGGCCATAAACCTGCATCCATGCTTGGGAAGCTTGAAATATACCAAAGATATAGAATACACACAATTCATGCTCAACTGCTAGAAGAAGAGTTCACAAGATTTTGGTGTTTTTTTTTCTGCTTCCGCAATACTTAGTCATTATGAATTGACAGTATTATTGCATCAACTGCTGCTGTCAGTTAAACTCATAAGAGTGGCAGTCAGTATGTCAGTAACTTTATTTTTCTGGTGTTTGTTTGTTTCTGTAATTGCAACCCTCTGTACACTGTAATGTTAGGTTCATTGTAATTTTTACTTCTGAAAAGTGTGTGCTTCTGTGCGTGTAAGAATCACATCTGTGTAAAGGACCACCCTTCGTTGTTATATCAATGGAATATTTCAAAGTAATAGGAAAAAATTCAATTACCGCTGTTACCTGCAGCTCCCTTGTTTCCTCCTCAGCAGCAGAAGCATGGTATGAGAGAACCTAAAGAGAAAAGGAGCAGTTAGTACAAACAAAAGAGCAGTGTGATAAAACAGAGGTTTCAGCAAGCAGAGTTTTCATTGCATTACATTGCTCTTGCTGATGAAATGTAGTGTCTCTGCAGGGCCTGCGCTGCTTTTAAGTTCTGAAAGCATGTAGGGAGAGATCCGCAACAGCACAGAATCTTCTTGATATAATTAGGCCAAGAAAACGTAAATAGTTTCTATAAATGAGCAAAGAACTCTGATTTTCTCTTTGGAAAGTTTTCATGCCCCACTTTCAAAGACAAATAATTCATGAAAGAGCTATAATTATGTGCCTGACATTGTTGCCATAATAATCCTTTCAGGAGTTTATTCAGACATAAAAGAAAATTTTGCCTTAACTGAAATTTGGCAGAAAAGTCTGAAAGAAAATGTTTGTTTTAAATTAACAAAATAAGCTCATATTTTTCAGTTGTGAGAACTCAGAACATGAAAATGTTTCAGATTGTTTTAGCAACTAAAGTATAAATTATTTTATAAAGAAATCAATCTAGGTATTAACTTATAATCTTTTTCCATTATGGAACTTGGAGGTATGGACTTCATATATTGTGAAGTGTTACAGTAGGAAAAAGAATTGCTAATTTCCCACATAACCAAACAGCTTCTTTTTAAAGTAGTTACATTATTTTGACAATAATTTTACTACCTTTTTACTTAACATGATTTTATACAGGTTTGAGAGAGGTGATTTTTTTTCCTTTTTTTTAGAGCCTACAGGGTACATAATCCACAATTCAGAATCCTCCAAATACTCTATTTACATAAAGAGTGTTAGGAGATCCAAAGCCTACAAATTTTTCACGTTCAGTTTCAAGTTATCACCTCTGAGTAATTCAGCTTCTCTAACTAAAGCCCTCTTTAGCTATTAAACTTAACAGTAACCAATTCAATGGCTAAGACTTGATACGGTTTGATGGAGTTTAAGGAAATTGCTAAAAACCTACAATAATGCTGTTGTTGCTCCACAAACCAGTTTGTCTAAAGGACTGAGCCAAAATCATCGCAGAAAACCTCAGACAAGAAAAGGAAGCCCCTAATCCCCTAAACCATTTCCTCTTCCTACGCAACAGAACAAGCTATGTTGCCAATGGGTAGCCTTGTGTAAAGGAAAAGATGTGTTCAGTTCACTGCTAAATCTCATGAGTCAAGTTAAAATACAATACCAAACAAAATAGTCTGCTGGGAGACATGGAAACAAGCAGAAAAATTCCTGTGCAACTCTTCAGGCCAAATGCTCATGAAGGATTCTCATGAAGGAGAATAATTTCTGTTCATGTGAGTAGCTGCATTTATGTGTAGATCAACAAGGTTCGGAGAATATGAGTATCTGTTTTGTGCCGATTAAACATCACCTAGTTTTTGAGCTCACCTCTAATGTCACCATCTGTTTGGCCATTGCTCTTTCTACAGCTTCATACATCTGTGTATTCTGAATCCCCAAGCCACAAAAGATGACAAATGCTTCCAGAAACTGCTCATCATTTCTGTTGAAAGCCTTGATCTTGCCTGAGTTTTCTTCCATCTTATTCACAAGCTGGCAAACCCCTAAGTCGGGATAGAGAAATGTGAAGAAGGAAAAGATTGAATTGTCAAAATATCACCTATAGAATGGAAATCAAGAAAACTAAGTCTATTACCATTTAGCCTACAGTACAAATTACCAATATACATAAAAGTAACACACAGAAATGCTGTAGACTTTTTTTTTTCCCATAAAGCTTATTAGATGGGTTTCCTTGTATTAAAGCATAAATCTTAAAGCATAATATATTACTCAGTAGACCTAAAAAACACTTACTAGGATTTACAAAGCTAAAATGTAGGTGAAATTCTAGGATAGTTTTCATCCTGACTATTATTATTAATAGAATTCTAGATTGATATAATCCCTAAAGACAATTTGTCCTTTGGAGGCTAATTAAATTTTTGTAAGCATGCCAAAAGAACATTTATGAAAATCAGAACACTGGTACACAGAGTTTTTGCTTCCTTATTTGAGTCAGTACTGGAAATTTTTTAAAATAAATGAACTTAACAGATAATAACCAAGTTGAGGCTCAAAGTTCGCATATATTTGCTGACTGTATAAAGACGTGATTGAATTACAGCCTGCTTTAGAGATTACTGAAGTCATCAAAAATCTTATAGAAATCAGATCGTTAGCTTCAAAATGATTGGTAGTCACATCTGTTCATTTTCCATTTATTTCTGCTGATTAGTGCCAGACTTCTCTGTGCACTTGACATTGAGGGGTTTGAGACTTTTACCAAGCCTGCAGATTAAATTTTCAGTGCCATTTTAAGCAGGTGGGAATTTGCTTATACCTCAGTTTAGCTTTACCAAGTGCATGGCAGTTTTCGCTAAGAAAGTAGAATATGAATTAAAGCAGCTGCTTTGTAAGCATACATTGTCCAAAACAGCTGTGAGTGTGCTTATTGTCTTAAGGAGGTCCCGTATGTTTCCTTGCTCACAAGAGTGTAAGTACTAGCAGTTTTAAGGATAAAAGCTAACGTTTTCCTACTCAGTTTAAATAAGTGTCCCAGTGAAAAACTTAATTGCAAACCAAAAAATCTAAAAAAAAAAAAAGTAATTGTAGAAGTCTTATTTTGATATAAAATGTAATTGCTTACCCGTCTGTATACTTTCACATATTTTATAAAGAAAATTTTGCAGATGATTGAATTGATTAAATCTGTACTTTACCAGCAAAAAGGAAGGTAACTATTTAGTTTGATGTTTCTAAAACACTGTAACCAACTTGCAGGTTGTCTTGCTCTAGCAGACCTACTTGTAATTTAAATAGGCTATGTGAACAGAATCTGAATGCTTTACACTTTGCCACCATAAGGGCAAAGAAGATGGATTTGTTTTCTGCTTGTAGATATGGATGAAATTATAATACTATTTTACAGCAGTCCCAATATTGAATATTGTCAGCAGCGGCTCTAAGATCTTATCAGTGCTGCTGTTTTTTTGTTTGTTTGTTTTAATATAGAAGTATTTCTAACATTGCAATACTCTAAATTTACAGACTAAGAAACCTCGCTAAGGTTTTTAATTGAAAGAAACATACTGTCTGTGAGGGAGCAAATTTGTACCTGCCCTTTTACAGTAAACAGAAAAAAGGAGAAAAAGAACGTTATGCACGCATTTAAACTATGTTTTTAGAAGAACAGTGGCCTTGCACATTGAAGTTTTAATGTCTAATGGCAATATATGAACACTGACCTATTTTCAAATCATGTTCTCTTCAGGGAACTGTTATTTTAGTATCAGAGTTTTCCTCTAAAGAGATAAGAATATTACACCTGTAGTTGTGAACCATTGGGCAGGCATTGTGGTATCTGAATATTGCAAACAGTTTCTGACTTATTGGATTAGTAGATCCTTAGTTGGTAGTAAAAATATATAATTTTAGAGAATGAGGATTGACCAAAAACAAGATTATCTTTCCCTGGGAAAAAGAAGCAAACTTATAAAACTCAGGGAAAATCTCATGGAACTTACTTTCAGATCTCTGTTTAGTACTGTTTATGATTTTATAATTATTTCCATAGCAATGGTGATGTAACAAACACAACTGAGTAAGCCATAAAAGCAAATGAATTCTTAGAAGACAAAGAATTTGGATAAACATAAATGCCTTGGGGGGAAAAAAAAAAAAAAAAAAAAAACTACGGCAAGTAGTTACTCTTCAATATATTTCAGAAGATTCACTAAAGCATTCAGGCATCCATACATTAGAACTAAAGGAACTCAAAATTCTTTTATTGGGACATAGAAAACCAAAGAAAGATCCAATAAAGTTTTCACCACATACCTGAAAAGTGCACAAGTCAGGAGAATAAAAAGTTCACCTCTCTTCCAGTAAGATTTGCTTGGTTTTGCTGTGGAGAGCTTTTCCCACCCTCACCCCACACCTGCACATTCCACACCCCAAGTTCTGGTCATGGGTATGCTAATCTTAAAAAAAGAGAAGACTTAAAATAATCTTATATCATATATATATATATATATATATGCAAAAGGAACTTCTGGGTATTGTCTCTAGGAAAATTAAATCCTATTAAAGATCTGAACGTTATCTGTGCTGTCCTTAAAGGACTTTGAAGATTTCCCATAGCTCAGACCTGAAAAACCCGCCTAAAGGGGTACCCTGGCTGTAACAGTGCTTGAACTTCCACAGGAAAAAAAAAAAAAGATCTCCATATGACATGAGATGCAACTGTTTTATCAGCTGCTAACAGCATAGTGAAATGTCTCTAATAAAAGCTCAATAGTCCAATTTTTATCTTGGTCTTCTAGAGCCTGATAGAATATATACAACAAAGTAATAAAAGAACTCACTGAAGAAGCTGATAAAGAAATTTCAGGGAACTCAATTCAGAAAAGACTGGGCTTCTCTTTCTGTTTCAGGAAATTAGATCTGTCTTCATAGAAAAGAGATCTCATATTTAATATAGACATTCATTATGTAGTTCTGTCGTAACTCTCAACAACAATTACTTGAAGGTGATTAAAAATGCACTCTTGGAAAATTTTCTTGCCAAATTCTGTAACATTGAGGAAGTTAAATTCATGGCACTATCCGGAAGTCAGTATATTTTACGTTCTGTTTCATTGTGGTTCTTACTGTTACCAGCGTAGCACACTGACGTGCATTCCAATTCCCATGCTACAGGGAAGTCCTGGTAATTTCCAAAAGCATCATTACACCCTTATTTGATGTAAATCTGAAATTCACTGAAAGACTTAACAGACAATAAGCATATGCCCTGAAGTGCTGTTAGGATTAGATCCTCCAAACAATTCAGGTGTTTATCCATCTTTGAAGATCCACACCAGGGCTACCTAACTATTTTGAATCCATAAAAATGGTGAAGTATCACAACATTGTTGTAGATACTTGGTAAGTATCTTGCTTACTTGTAAGATAAGCAATTTACGGGCAGGTTTGCAATGGACTTGTTGGCTGGAAGCATCATAATTAAGAACTTTGCCCTGCATTTGTTGCTGAGATTGTACTGTGAACACAGAAATATTTCCATGAAGTATACAAAAATATTTTTTGTGAAAGTATTTTTTGTAAAGATACCTACCTATCACCTTATTCTTTTTCCCATTTTTTATTGGTGTACACAGCAAACTCTTTATATGTTGACTTACACTTTCTGCACTGTCAGTCTGTTAAACAAACAAAACAAAACAGTTAAAATTATAAAGGCCAGTGTTTAAGTACCTGAAGTGAAAATGCAGAGCTAGAGTTTGCATTATTGGCTTACACATGTTCCTTCAGAAAGCAACCGTGTCTTTGAAGAGTTTGCACATCTTTGGCTGGATGGTGTAATAAACGCTACATCTGTTACAAGCTTTGGTGAAAAATAATATAAGTAACAATGATAATCATTCAAACTTTCCAGGGACTTGCAACATCATGCTAAAAATGCGTTAATTTTATAATAGGTTCTTTCACTTCACTTTCATGACAACAATTTTGCACCAAGACAAAGTGTTTCTTTCACTCAGTGCAGCTGAAAAGAGACCAGCTGGGCTTTAGGACAACTTCCTACTCTTATCATTTAAAGAGCTGTGAAATTATCTGATCTCTTCCATTTCTAGCATCTCCCCTGTACTTGCAGTAGGGCCATACAAGTTATAAAAGAAGAGTTCACGACATTAAGCTGATTGTGTACTTTGTGACACTAAACTTTCTGTAAACCCTTTTGGTTTGTTTGAGATGACTTGATTAACCCACCAATGCAATGAAAGGTGCCTTGGTGAAGACCAAATTATGATCCAAAGAATGCCCAGTTTTCCAAGTAGGTCAACATTCTGCAGTCCTCCAAAGGCCTTTTATCATTGCTAGGTTGGGTATATTTTGCTGTCAGTTTGTTTCATGCTCCAAGGACACTTTATTTATTTATTTATTTCTGAGGTAAAAGTGTGGATGGGTAGAACAAAATGACACGGCATCTTTTTCAAATTTCTGGTGAGAAAGTGACCTAGTTTTGTTCTGTAGCTCTTAGTTCTAGAATAATGTGGCAGTTGCCGAGAAGTAAATTAGGGTCAATCTCTAATTGTATGTGGTACAAAAGATGTGCACACACCAATATTTCAGATCAAAGGGTTTGGGTGAATTATTTGTTTGTTTTTACTACTGTTGCTTTGCTATTTGGTGCTCTGCAAGAGATTGAAAGTTTCCTTTGCAAGCGAATGCACTCTATTGCCTGTAACTGGCAATAGGAAGTATGAGTATCTGAAGAAAACATTAAGGATTATGTCATGATGGATAATTTACATGACTATGGGAATTCAATATTTGGTAGCTCATTATCAAAGGATAGATGGAATAACTCAAGACTATGATTTACTGGTTTCTGTACTCTGGTCTAAAAAGATGTACATGTATAATCAGCTGTAAAAGGATAAGAGCCAGCATCTCTCCCTAGACCTCTTCAGCAGAGGCAACTGAGAAACATTAAATCAAGTTGGCATGAAAATTGGTTTAAGGCTACCCTAATAAGAACCTGCTGTTTTACGGTAAAGTTCAAATGCACTGAAACTCAAACTTGTATGGAGTGAGATAAAAACAGAGTTCACAGTGCTTAAAAAAAATACTTGACTCAGTATTAATGAAAAGGAAGGAGACTAAACAAGAACAGGCAAAAATGGCTTCCAGAGTGTTGTAGATATTTGAACTTTAACTCCACTACTCTAGCTTTGTTGGTTCAGGGGAAAACAAAGATGCATGGCTGCTGGTTTACTTACTGTCCTTGTATGTACTGAACCCGAGGCAGGCAATATCAGGGCTCTCCTGTGAAGGAACCTATACTGGTTTTCTGCCTCATGTCACTACGTTGGCAGCCAATTCATTTAGAAAGCACAAAGTCCTCTTTATAAAGTGAGGAAGTGAACTTTCCAAAGAAAGAGGCAAGTCAGCATTTTTAGTTTACTAGGTACACCTGGGATTTTCCTCATGCCATGGTTTGTCAGCTTTAAAAAGATTTTGCCTACAGTTCAGCCTTAAGGTTTCTCATCTGCGTAGAGATGCAGCCACTGTGGCTGTGTTAAAAAACATTATTTTCTTTAGGTTTCTTTCACATGCATAATGTGTAGATCAACTAGATTCCAGGGAAAATGTGTAAGAACTTAACTTCTCTGACAAATACAAAGTTTTGTTTAAGACAGTCATTCGGTATTCCCTTTAAGTATTTTAAAATGTCTTCAAAATAGTTGCTTATGTTTTAATGATCTCATGTAGTATATTCATGTGATTCTTTTTTTCCTTCCACTCCTGCAGTAAGATAACTTTGGGCCCTGTGCTATGGCGAGCACTCATTTTTTTTTTTTTTTTTTTTTTGCTCTGTCCTTCATAAAATCCCACTCCAGAACATCAGTGAAACCTTGCACAGAGAAAAAGGGAAGCAACATAGCTCCCCACCATGATGCTGCTCCTCCTATCCACTTACTGGTACAATCATAATCAACGTTGTACTTTCTGAACTCTTGGTTGTGTGATTCAGAACAAAGTGATCTATTGTAAGAAGAGTTTTTTTCAAGATTCTGCATTGAGAGGAAAACACAGAATTACAATTTTGCATCGTATTGACAACAGCTTTCAGCGCAGCCATGACTGTAATCTGAGTCTTGCCAACTGGCCTTCCCTACTGGCACTGGCAGTATGTATTCTGTAGTACATTATGGCATGAGCATATACCTGATGAAGTGTAAAGCAAAAGTTTCCAGAAAAAAAAGAAGTTGTTGCTTATCCAAAACAGCAAAGAACTCGCATGCATATCATTAATCCTTGCCAAGTAGGGAAGGGAGAGAGTAAAAGGGAAGGAACTTCTGAAAGCCTCCCAACAATCACAAGAAGCTGCAGAGGATTACTATGAAAATCTCCAACTGTTCTTCACTTAAATGCTTTCCAGAGAATGTATTGCCAGCTCTCCACATCATGATGTCTGTTTATTCACAAATGAATGCTGAGCTTTTTAAATAATGGCTGTACAGATACACTGCCCACTTTGTGAGTATTGTACTATTTCTGCACTGATGGTGAATTTTATAAAACAAAGGTTGCAAATCTCTTTGTTTGCAGCATTTTGTGACCATTAAATTAGAAGGAAAAAAAAACAAAAAACAATCAAACAAAAACAAACAGACCAAAAAAAAAAAAAAAAAAAAAAAACTAAGGGAAAAGCAAGAAAGATTTGAAAGGTGAACAGAAAAGAAAAATTCATTTCTGAATTACAAATTTAAGGTTATTTTACTTACTGTCCAGGGAAATCTTCTGTCTTTACAGACATCTGGGATGTTGAGAGGCTCCATTGTATTCTTCACATACTGAGCATACATATAATTGATTTTGTTTGTATCATAGTCCCTGAAAGATGCAATATTATTTTTATATGCTTAGTATGACATCAAATCATTTCATTATGCAAAGCAGGTAATTGTGAATATCCTTCACATATAGGGCCAAGAAACATATAACCAACAGCATAATAGTGGAACTGAGTTCCAATCCTGTACACTAATCCATCTGTCATTGCAAAATGACTGGGAGAATTAATTTATACACTGCACCATTTCTTCAATATTCCGAAATTTTATCACCAAACATCAAACTTAAGAAATAATACAGGACATGCAGATAAAGGACAAAGAATGAGCAACTGGGTTTATACTGAAATAAACAACTCTGAAAACAAGGTATTTGCAAATCTGGCACACCTGAAAAATCAATACTGTATGAGACATGCATATTCTTTAGACTGAGTGCAGTTGGTAATACTTGTGAAGTTTCTACGTCAAAGTTCATTTCAAATTTTTCTAACAGAACAATCGGTATGGGGATTCTGCTCTTGCCATAGAGATGTTTTTTTTCTAAATTGGGTCATAAAATACCTTCACAAGATCAATCATCTCCTGCTTTTGTAGACATTAAGTTTTTAATTAGAGGTGTTCAATCAGAACACATTGTCAGCATTAGAGAAGAGCATATACATCCTAGTAATGCGCATATTATCATCAAGCTCCTGTAGTTTACTCTGACATTTGACTTGACTTTAGTTATCCTTCTGGTGCAAGTGCACTTGCAAAAGATGTTCACGGTGCTAAAGGGAGAAAAATTACTCTTTCATTATTTCACCAACTTGATTATATAAGGCTGTATCTGTATAGTTCTGAATATTAGTCTGATTTGGGCTTGATTCAGGGTCCCTGATTATGTAGTAAGTCTGAAATTATATCTTGTAAAGTAACACTTCCCATCTAATCCATGTGATTGGATTTCTTCTGTTGCCTGATAATGTGACCTTAAAACAAAGCGCCACTTCTAACTCCAGTGGCTGACTCAGTCCATGACATGTAACTGTGCTGTTTCATGAACAAAATTCAGATATGCAGCTAAGGTTCTAGCATTCCCTCCTTATCAATCATGAGAAAAAAATTAGTGACGGTCCATGCAAGCAGTAAATTAAATTCTGAGTACATCAACTAGGACCCATAAAAAAGATAATAAAGAGGAAGGTGAATTCTGTGTCTTTACATAACAGTTATCCTTTGATCTTAGGGCCTTTTTGTACCTGTCATTTTATGTATTTTATGACTGTACATTGTCTAAAATCCCAACACAGTTTGAGGGTTATTTGCTTTAGCCACACACTTTGGAGTTCATTTTCAAATGCATATTATTAAAATTCATATCAGAAATGTTCACTAAAAAGAGATCAAAGGTATGGAAATTTTGATTTTCTCTCTGGACGTGACATCTGTAGTACTGTATTTTTGATAGGACTGTGTTTCATTCTTCTGACACTATTGGTATCAACTGCCTGTGATGACAGACAGGTTATGGAGGCAGTTAATTTTCAAAACTTAAATATAGAGAGATTCAGATTAAATTTTGCCAACTACGTAATCTGAATATTTGAATTCAATTATTTTTACATCTTTCTCTTCCTCCGAGCTTAAATCCCTAGTCATTTCTTGAAGATGACTGAAAGAACTTTACAATTTTTCTTTTGATTTTGTCAGTCATATTCCTTGAATTGTAGAAATGAACTTGAAAAAGTGAAGAGGCCAGGCCTTGTTCTCCTAGGCTTCTCGATGTGACAACTTGTCTATGTATGTTTCAGGATAAATCTGCTCCACAACAGATAGCAGAAATATGTGGTAGCCAGTGGGATGAAATGGTACACCGGTTCTTTATTACGAAAAATAACATTAAAAACATAATTTCTTCAACATTTTCCGGTGGTTAACAAAAGCTTAATTTCATTGCTTTACCTCTTCTGATTTTCTGCTGAATCTTCTAATTCCTCAGCTTCCATATGAAACACACTAGAAAATGAATCCTGAAAAAACAAGAGGATATTATAATTTATAGATGTGGATGTAATAACTTAGAGTAGTAGTAGAGTAATAACTAGAGTAGTATTCATGTGGAAAGCATTCATGTGCTATTATCAACATCTGCTCTGTAATAAATGTAGATATAAAACTGTTAAACTTCATTTCATATCAAGCAGCAACAGTATAGAATCCTATGACAAAAATACATAGTTTTTAATATCACTGAAGTATCTTGAATCTCTACTGATCACTCTGAGAAGAAATGCCAGTATATAAGCTGTACCATCTATCTCTGGAAGTTCCAAATTTGAACATTCATCCAAGTGAATGCACCAAGAGTGCATAATATCTGCTTTGCTTGTGGAGATGAGGACATCAGTGCCTTCTAAGCATTTCAACAAATCTGTATTGCTTTTCACGTAGTTTTTTTCCCTACAATTGAGAATCCTAATTGCAGGGAGAAATTAGATTGTCCCTGCACTAAAGATTCAAACTACAGACTGGAAAGTAAGTGCTGGAGTTTGGTTGACTTGCAGAGACAGTATGACTATGTGAATACATGCATTATGTAAATTCTTCTTCTGTACTGTTGTATTCAGGAGTGAATCTCTTAAATACACTGAGAGAGATTATTATTACAAAATAAAATCCTTCTCCTTTTCTGCAGCCTATGGGTTGTTCATATGTCCTCTAGGGAATAAGCTCTTCTGCCTTTAAATAAAAAAATCCTACTCACAGTGCAATCTTCGTCCACTATGAAAATGGTACACCTCTGCACCTGCATGAAGGATATTATAGTGGCAGCTATCTTCTTCAGAATTACTTCCAAAGACTGCTGTTCTTCAAAAATAAGGCTGGCAAGATCAAGAAGCACCTGGAAAACAGGTCTTTGTGAAAATTTGACTAGCTGTGATGAAAACAATAATTACAGTTACTACTCAGTATGATTCTTCCCCCTACTCCCTGAACCAAGGAAGTCAACACGTACATCTGTGACAAAGATTAAGCTTTGGCTCTTACACAGACTGCAAGGCAGCAGTAATTAAAAGCCAGTTTGACATGTTTGATGGAAGAAATTGATAGCATACTTAGCTGTCTGATGTTTTCAGTTGGAGAGACAGAGTAGATTTGGGCATTAACAGTTGATCAAATGAAATTTGAGAAGTCCAGACCACAAACTCTAATTTGCCCTTAGGAAACCTAATAAATTCCTACGGCTCATGTGTGCATTATAAGAACGTCAACAGTGATATTTAAATTACTTTAGACTTTCAAACACAATTATTCGTGGTAATTCAAACAAATCCTAATGAACTCATTTGGTAAAAACATCATTTAGACACAGGCTGTCATATTTCAAAGCTGTTGCTGAAGGACTTCTGCTCAGATGTCGGCAAATTATACTCCCTTTATCCCCACAGGAAGCATGGAACCAATTTGAAAAGATTATCCAAATTTGTACCAATTTACGAACACTGATATTCACTTGGAAACCCAGACCTACCAGAAAGTTATTAAAAGACCTGCTGCCTAGTTGTTTCTCCAAAACCTTTTCATACCATATTGGGTAGACATACTCCACCCGTAGAGACCATGGCATTAATAAACCATCAATTACATAGATGGCTACAGAGTAAAAAGAAAATTCTATTTCCTGTCTGATCATTATGGAAAATATTGTTAGTGACTATTTATAGTTGTAGGAGTCTAAAAGAGCAATCCGTATAATCTCTACAATTTTGTATGCATAATTTTACCTGAAATTTCTGGAGTATGGAAGCATCTGGTTGTGTAATATACACAGTGAGCCACAGGGTAACTTCAGGCAACATTTAGTATATTTACGTAATATTATGCATAGTATTCAATTAGAGAAATTAAAAATTGCCAAGGAACGGCTGCCACATGAGAAGGAAGCAGCAGAATGCACTGATTTCTAGCTAACTGTAATTTTTATATTTTTGGGACAAACCTGTTGATCATACCTGATTACGCCTGTTTTCAAGCAAAGATGTTTCATACAACTGAGCATTGTGAAGAACAATTCCACAAAATGCCAAATATGCAGCAAAATCCTGTAGAGAAATAAACATAAGCTTCTGATGAAGATAGTGTCTCTCAGCTTATTGGCTTTATTCAAAGTTCAACTGTTACATTTTTTCATCTTGAACTATTAATTGGTATTTAAAGATATTTCTGGCAATTCAGGTTTTTTTCAGCCACTCATACTTTTTTTTCCTCAAGAATCTCTTCTCCCTTTTTTAAAAGAATAGTCTTGCAAGTTTATCCTCGTGAAAGTAGGATCAGAATAAGAATCAAGTCATTTTGCAATAACACAGATATTACCTAGAAAAACAGTACAGACAATCAGCATCTGTTATTATGGGGAATTCAGTCTCTTCTGAAGTGGAACAATATTCTGTTAACATAGCAAAACCACAAATTTTTTTTCAGTTTCTGAATGCGATTAATTCTGATATCTTGCAGATACTCTGTATACATTTTGCTTTAAATGGGAAAGTTTTCAAAAGGAAACAGTAAATTCTGATTTTTTTTATTGACAGATATTGAATCATCTTCTTCAGCTTTTTTTGCTATACAAATTTAAAGTGAGTTCCAGAAATGTCTGGAAAACAACTACCGTGAGAGAACTGGGAGTCAAGTTGCCATCTCCTTTTCTGATGATCTCATATATTTATAATTTATCCGAGGCTTTTCTCTTCCTGCAATTGCTGTATTGGGAAGTGATGTAGTATTTAAAAAGTAATCACTAGACAAATTTTAATATCCAAAATACATATTGTTGGGAATGCCAGGAAAGTTAGTATCAGTTCATAAAAGATTATGTCTATTATAAGCTGTGAAGCTGTCCTACAGTGTATTTCAGTAGAGTAAGCCTGTGTTTCAGAGGCATATGAGAGGTATCTTTCTGATCAAGAAATTAAACTACATCCCATCTACTTTTCTCATGGCTTTACAAGCGAAAAAACTCTGCAATATAACAAGGAATTTTCCTGTTAGAGGTGTTTCATTTTTCATAACTTTAAAATGTCTGATCAGTGTGAAAAGCAGTAACATTTTCAACCCCTGCTCTCCTATGAAAACAGAGACGTAAATGTCCAGCTTCTGTACCTTTTCATCTTGTTCCGTGAAAGTCCCACCCGTTCCAGATTTCTTATTAATTGCTTGAGCCACACCAACAACCTAGTGTATTAAAAATGAAATAATTAGATCATTTTTGAGAAGTCTGTCATTGGACTGTGGTATTCCTAGACATACATGAAAATAAATGATTACTACATGTATTCCTTTGGTTGGCTTTTGCATTTAAACCTGTTTATTTCTAATTTATTTGTATTACAAATTTTTGAGCATGAGCCTGACTTATCAGAAAGAAAAACAGTGGCAAAATTCCTGGATGCTCTTATAAAGAATGTTTGGTTTGATCCAAGACTTGTTCTATAAAGTGAAGCAATCATCTCACACAAGGGCAGCAGTGGTTTATACTTCTGAAACTGTCATCTACTTTTATGTGTAGAACCTACCCTTCCTGCTAGCTCTGATGAAGTTTCCAAAACCTTCCCCTTCTTACTGTAGGCTTCTTACAAGATCTCTCTACTGTGATCTTTTTGCTTTCTGTTTATTTCTGGAACTGTTCAGTTAGAATTGAAAAACAGTATGCACATGTTGGGTACCTGCCAGAATCAAGTTTGTTGCTGTAAGTATTTACTTAAAGATAGGTTTTGAAAAAAATTGCTTTGAGATTGAAGTCATACAAGACCATTTCAAGTTGTTAATGACAGTAGTTTTTTCATCTTACTTTTTTAGGATAAACAATATCAGGAGAAAACTATGTTGTGTGTGTTTAAGAAGCTGTATTTATGTGTTACTCATGACATTTATAACTGCTAAACTGAAGGAGGTCATACAGTTATATTTCTGTAATGGAAAAGACAACAGTTTACTGTCTCTCACAGCAGCATTCCCAAAATACTGATGCTACAAGTAAGGTCATTGTTCTGCAGCATGAGTCACTGCCAACTGTGGGCTCAAAAATGTCTGTCTGAAATAAAGCTCAGCTGTCATGTCCATTCCATACAATGCAAGACTTCCCACAGTCAACTTCTCATTTACTTCAGTGATGACTTCTTATCTAGAGAGCATTCTCACTGTCATAACAATATACTTGCCATATTTATTTCTACAGCCAGCTTTGAATTGTAAGCAAATCCTTTAATAAATCTGTATGCTTTTACATTTACTTGCATGTGGAAAGACTAATGCTTAAGCCTTTTCTCCAACTGCTATCTTTTCTGGGTTTCTCATTTTTTTTCTTTTTCTTTTTCCAGCTTTGGTCCAGCATGAAGGAAGACAATTTTAATGAGTTAAGAGGCTCTTAAAGGTGAGTAATTTTGTCTTGTGTAAACATCTCCCTCACAATGAAAGGAAAGCTGGGCGTGCTTAAAACTAAAAGGAAACAGTAACAGGACCATATTAGTACCACAGAAAGACTACTTAGCCTCCCTTCATTAGCCTGCAGGTTTCTCATAAATTAAAAAAAGCATGTGTTCCAATGGAAATGGTCATTTTGTGTCTTTGTTAAGTCCATCCAATAAAAGCTTTTAATAGAAGGGGGAAAGAACACTGAGGAGAGTAAACCTATTAAAAGTTCATACTTGTCTTGATAATAGCAATTTCATGCAAAAGACAAACTGTATGAAGTACTTTTTTTTAGTAAAAAATATTGACAAAAAGAGTACATTTTCCAGTAACATTCTAAACTTTTAAAGAGAACCTTGTTTTATGAGCAATTTTTGCATATAAAATGACACATTATAAAATTAAACTGACTCAAATTCTGGCCTGAATTGTATTTATACCAGTACAAGTTTAAGTGGACTTCACTGAGATGTGTATTATTCAGGTTAGTTATTCAGAAAAATTTCTTCTTAGAAAAAGCGGTGAGGCATTGGAACAAGCTGCCCAGGGAGGTGGTGGAATCATGGTCCCCGGTGGTGTTCAAGAAATGTGTAGGTGTTGCACTGAGTGATGTGATATAGTGCTATGGTGGTGATGGGTTGATAGCTGGACTACATGATCATAGTGGTCTTTCCAATCTTAATGATACCATGATTGGGGTATGAGAGAGGGTAATGAGGAGAAGATGTAAAAAACCCAGGGAGATTTGTTCCTTTTACTGAAATGATTACGTAATTAGGACAAAAGTGATAGCATTTTAGGCTGTGTCAAACATAGGCCTGCATTTTAAAGAATTCTAAGCACAGTATGAAAACCAAATCTTCATTTTTCAAACTTAATATAAATAAATCTGAAACAACATAGGTCTGGTCTCTCCAGATGGGTGTTATGTTGAATATATGTTGAATAAAAGGTTGACAGTAGCTACTATGAGCTAAGCTGTACAGAAATGTTACTCAGATAAAAGTGTGATATATTTGTGGCAATAAACAAGATATATCTGTATATATGAGATAAAGATAATTCTCTGGAAAGCCTGAAGAACACTGTAAAAAAAGTGACAGCCCACTTGAACATTCACTGATGTATGTACTGTTCCAGTCTAACAAAAATATGTTTGTTTTTTTTTTTTAAATCACCTACTGTTTCATCTTTCTTCCTTAACAAGCAAACACTAAATGAACCTTCTTAAAAGCTGTAGCACTAAATCAAAGATAGTTACTTTTTGTCACTGTCTCGCTATGCCTACAGAATTATCCTGTGTATCTGTTGTTCAACCAAGGAAAAACTAGTAGGAAACAGAGGCTTAAACAGCCATAAAAGGGGATGATGACTACTAGAAAATCATTAGGAAGTGCTGTGGAAAAAAGAAAGCCAAGAATAAGGGAGAGTAAACATTAAAGTAATTACTATTTGCTTGTACTCAGATATCTGTAATCTTGTGCCCTAATCCCTAAAGTAACTAGTGATCTGTTGAGTGCTAAAAATGCTTTTTCATGAGCTTTTAGGTAGGGTGTCACACCATAGCAGTCATGGAGCTCCTAGCAAGACCCTCTATCCAGGTTTGCTGTATTTGAAGCGCAAAAGGGGTGGGCAGAAAATAATAAGCTGTACACAAAGGAGCTTACTCCTTTGTCCAGCCTTCTTTCAATAGATCAGTAAATCAATAGAAAAAAAAGTCCTCTTGGATCAGATACCAAATACTTTGTAATTTGATATTCAGATGCCATAAGGCAAACATGTATTGTGAACACAAAAGCAATTTTGATGATGGAATAGTTCTCTTCTTGTCAGTCTCAGAAAAGGAAATAAAAAACAAACACCTAACAGTTACTGGGTTGATAGCCATACCTGTTTTTCCAGATCAGAACACAGCTCTCCTAATTGTATTCTTGCTGGCAACACGAGCAATCTTCCAGTGCTGCCACTTGTTCTGTAACCTTTCTTCTTTAGCTGTAACACTTAACCCATTCAATAAACTGTGATCCACGTTAGAAGGAGAGATTTCTTTTAATTATCAGAGGGCATTACTTTTACTAACTCTTCTCTTCCAGTAGTTGTCTCCTGCCTCTAGAAGTAGCAGGCTAGCTGGAATGTTTCTTATCTGATGATAACTAATGACTTCAGTCCTGGTAACTGATCTGAATTTTATCTGAATGTGCTGCAGTTCTCTGTACATTAAGACTGCAGGCCTAATTCTGTGAAAGTTTTTCCAGCTCTACAGGGATTCAGTGCCCTTTTTAGTTTGTTCTTACTTCAGCTGATTTTAAAAAGACTGTTTTGCATCCTCAGAATAAAAAATGCATGTATTTTTTTCCTGGCACCTTAAAAAAAAGTGGGCAAAGCCAAAAAATGGTAACAGGAAGAGGAAAACTCAACTTTTATCTCTTTGTAAAGGTGGGACATATTCACATGAGAGGACAAATTAAGTGGTTTTAAGCTTTCTTTGCTCTCCTGTTCTTGTAGAACTTTGATCAGGCTTACAAAATTATCCTGTAGGGACAGACTTGTGTTTACAGGCTTTCATTTTTAATCAACAAACTTTCACATCCTCTATCATTGTTGCCAGCAGTAGCCTGCATGACTCCTAGCAGTCTAGATGCTACAAAATATCTCAGCATAAGATAAAAATCCATCCAAGAAGCAAATGACTGTTTTCCATAATCCTGCAGCAAGCCTGTTGCTAGAAACCAGAGTCAGTTTGTTTCAAGTGAAGTTGGGTATTTCTACACTGCACCACGTTAACATGGTTATATTTTATAAAGTTCATCAGGATACTTAAAAAGGCTGGTGTAAACACAATATGCCCCTGATGTATTTGGAAAAGCTTCATGGTGACAGGAGATAGAAAAAATTAAAACAACACCAACAACTGAACAATTGAACTGTGTATTCCCAGAAAAAAAAGAGTTGCCTTGCCAATTAGTAGGAAGTTCAGCCTCATGTACTTGAGGCCTAGAGTCTGAATGACAAGTCTCACTCAATACAACTGAAAGTCCCCAAATGAGAAAATGCTACAGATTTTAATAGAAATTAAATCAAAATAGGATATTATGGAAATTTCTTTGCACAACTGAAAGAAAAATAATGTAGAAATAGCAGAAACTGATGTCATTTCTGTACACATTCTACACCAGTTGTGATGACTCTCCCAGTCAGGAAACATCCACTCTACAGATATCCCAAACCAGAGAGCTGTACTGACCCTTGTATCAGTTCTGGATAACTCTACAAATTGGTTTAACCTAATGACTCCCATTCAAGGCCTTTCTACCTCATTCACATTCCTCATTCAGGTTGGGTATTAGAGAATTTCTTCTCAAAAAGAGTGATAATGCATTGGAACAGGCTGCCCAGGGAAGTAAGTGGTGGAGTCAATGTCCCTGGAAGTGTTTAAGGAAAGGGTGGATGTAGCACTTAGCCAGATAGTTCAGTGGGCAACATAAGCGCAGTTGGATTGGATGATCTTAGAAGTCTTTTCCAACCTATGGTTCTATGGCTTTTCAGAGGTAAAAAAAAATAGCAAATGATATAGCCTTGTCTGTCCCCAAGCATCATGTGGCAATTCTTTTGGCATATGATGAGATGGACAGGGTTTCCATTTAATTATTAGACAGTCATTCCACAGTACTGATTTACGGGTATCAGGACTTTGATCAAAGCCCTTGAAGTTGAAACAAAGCTTGGTCATTTTGTATTTGCAGTGTTTTATGAGCAAATGAGAACTCTTTACAAACTAGCACTACACAAGCATCTGTGATCTGATCACAGGATGTAATATAATGTTTTGTGGCATTTCTGTCAGCAAGAGTAGATTGAGCAGGAGAATGAAAAACATTAAATGTTCTACTATCACATCAATGTATTTCCATTCTTCAGTGCGTCTGTGCAGACAGACTTATACTTTACTACTTTTCTCTTGGCAAGATTAATACTAGTTGCTGGGTCCTTTTTGTGAGCACTACTGTGAGTCAAACTGTTTTCTTCTTTTCATCTATGGAATTTCTTATTAGTAGTTATTTTTAAGTAAGACGTTGGTTTCTCACAGGCCTCATGGAAATAAAGGAAATGTGAAAAACATCTACTGGAAAAATCTTCATACTTCAGCAGGCCCAGAGCATTTTATAATCAACATGAGATTTTCTTCCTGAATTAACGACTCCTTTGTTTTAAAAAAGAATACCAATACTAAACAAACAAACAAAAAAGACCCATTTGCTTCTCATTCTCAGTGTTTATTTTTGGAAGTCTTCCAGAATTATCTTTTAACTGTGGCTGCTGATGTGGGTTAAGGAAGCATTCACTAGCTTCAGTATTTCTAGAGGGGCCTTGGGAATTTATTTACTTATTTAGTTTGTTTTTACAGGGAGGAGACACTATTCTTTTTTTTTCTTCTTTTTTCTTCAAAAAGCGGATGGCAAGTTGAAGACTGTTTCACTGACTCCGACATCTGTCCAGAAGGATATCAGCAAACTGTTACAGTGAGAGGGACAAAAACCTTCTGGTAGAGACTTTAAAATCAGAAGGGAAAGAAAAAGTGTTATCCTTTCCTAGCAGAAATCTCCTGGCTTAGCTCCTTCAAATTATTGCATATAAGAGTCAGTGTAACTCTCTCCACAAAATTCATGTTGGCTGAAGCTTTCAAAATAAATACGTATCTGCTTCATTTCCATTTGCTGATGCACTTAAGAGGAGAAACCTAACAGAAGATACGGCCAATTGCCGTTTATTCAGCCTGTAAGTCATGGCATATTTCACCAACAAACACAAGTCCTATTCTGTCCTCCATTCACCATGAGGACTCAATAAGAAGTTAGCACTTTCATGCCCTCTGGCTTGCAAGGCCTTGTAATTAATTTCTAATTGCAATTACAGGAGAACACAGACTTTTTTCCATTTGAGAACAAAGAAAATGGGATGGCATGGGTGAAATTTAAAACCTTACATCAGTTTGACATGGAGCACTGCTCTCTGTATGCCCTCCACACAACATCTGATTTGCTTGTCAGCTGGCTTAGGGCCAGCAGTGGCTGCTGCAGACTGGAACAGGGGAGGCTTTTCAGTGGGCATGAGAGCAGGAGAGCAAGACTACAAGTGTTGTCCATGAGGCACTATCAACTCAAGCCAGTTTCAAGCTTTCTCCTTGAAAGTACTGAAATAATATTTTAAACCAAAGTTTATGGTAGGTAAAGAAGGGAAATTCTGGTTGATCGTCTGGGTTAGCTAGAGTAAGGTTCAACAGATCAGCTAAATTCAAGAGCTTAATCAGTTTATTTAATAATGTGACAGTCAGGGTGACATACTTCGTAAGAGGATTTGAAAAAAATGGAAGAGCAAGGAAAAAGGTGGTTTAGTATCTTCAAAATAATCTTTGCAGAATTTTTTTCTTGGAGTTTGAGGACTTTCAACTATCTGGAAACGATAAATAGTCTGCAAAAACAAAGGAAATACGGGAGAGAAAATCTCCATCTTAAATCCCGGGTGCACTCTGTGAAGAGCCTTACACTATGCAAGCATTCTAAGAACTGGTGATGTGGCTGAAGGCTATTACTTTCAGGATCAAATACCAAACAAAACAAAAAACAAACAGCAAAGAAATACAAACTATCTCCCCAGATAAGAACATGGATCTTGCCTTTTTTTCAATTCCAGTTTTATGCTTTCTTTACTGAATTCATTCTTGAATATCTCAGCATAAGAAGACATTACAAGAATTTCATAATAAGAATTCTCCCTACTGTGATAGCATCATATTCAAAGGGAGAACTTCTGTGATAATTAGCATCGATGGAAAATGCATGCAAGAGATCAACAAACAGAGACATTTTATTTTATAGTGATTTCACTTTAAGTTAGATGAACATTGTGTTTAACCCAATAGGCAGCTAAGCACCATGCAGACATTTGCTCACTCCCCCCACAGTAGAGAGAATTGGAGAAAAACTAAAACTCATGGGTTGAGATAACAACAGGTTAATAGGATGGAAAAGGAAGGGAAACTATATATAAACATAGAAAAATATAAGAAAATATATAAAACCAGTGATGCACAGTGTAATTGCTCCCCACCCGCTGAGCAATGCCCAGCCAGTCCCTGAACAGCAGCAACTCCTGCTGGCCAACTCCCCCAAGTTTAACTGTCCAGCATGACGCCGTATGGTACGAGGCATCCTTTTGGCTGGTTTGGGTCAGCTGCCCTGGTTCTTTTACCTCCCAGCTCCTTGTGACCCAAAATCTTTTCTGGCAGCGCTGTGCAAGAAGCTGAAAAGACCTTGACTTAGTGTAAGCACTGCTCTGCCACAACTAAAATATCAGTGTGTTATCAACATTACTGTCATCCTAAATCCAAAACACAGACCCATAGCAGCTACTAGGAAGGAAATTAACTCTATCTCCCCCAAACCAGGACAATAACTTAACAGAGATTTTTCTGAATTATATAAACACCACATGTTTTCAGCGCCTGGTCTTAAGCACTATGGTTCTGAATTTATTGTTAATGACCAGAGTTAACAGAATCTAAAAAATGTTTTAGACAATGATAAAAACAATTATTGTCCTGTGATGAACATAATCTAGATACAATCCAAGTTGAAGCGCACTAACTCTTAACTGCAATCTGAGAGTGTGCTGATAAAGACCAATAAATATGCAGAGAATTTCAATGCTGACAGGAACAATGAATGGCACATCTAAAATTAAATATGTATATTCTACTTCTGCCTCTTGACAATTCCATTTGTCTTATATTACTGAGCTAGATAAGAAAAAACTGAAGTCCAGGCAATCATAAGCACAAAGTCTTTTTTAAAAAGAGATAGTTTCATGCTGTAAGATAATGATTGACAGTTAAGAAAAGTTTAAAGAATTGGCATAGCAAGAAACTGTATTACAGAAAGTGATCCCAATTCTGCAACTTACCTCTTCCCTATGATTCTTTATTGGCATACAGAGAATACTCTGAGTCTTATACCCTGTGATCTGGTCAACTTCTGCATTGAATCTTGGATCCTGATACAAGAGAAAAATATGATTATTTGAATACATGCCTTTTTAAAAGGTTGAAAAAGTCTGACATCTGAATTAACTGTTATATAGGATAGCAAAGGTTCCATTACTACTTAATAATCAAAGTTGTTATTAACTGTGTGTTCAAAGGAAAAAAAAAAGTGCATCATGAGTGCCAGTGGATAAATAGTTGCCAGACAGAGCAAAAAAAAAAAAAAAAACCAAACAAAAAAAAACTGTCAGAAGAAGCCTTTCTTCAGTCTAGACCATCATTATAATTAATTTATGCATGTATCTCCAATGAAGCTTTTATCATCAAGCAGAAATTTCAGAAACATTCAGAAAGACATGTGGCCACAGGAAAGCAAAGTTTCATGAAGATGGCTGGTCTTTTTGTCTTACTCTGTTGCATCTTTTTTTTTTTTTCAGCTGAATGTTGTTATAAAGCCTTGATTTTTTTAAACCTCACTATCCATTTCTAAAGGCTGCTGTCTTTTCTCTGGCAATTTATTTCAAATTGAGCACAGTGATCCAAGTCAAGGAGAAACTTTTAAAATACAAGGATAAGTAAAGACCCACTGTAATAATGTAATTAACAAATGTTTTTTGAGTTTCTTGAAAATTAAAACAACATATGCAATCATTCTGCACTCCTTGTAGCTTCTGAAAAATACTACTTGGTAATGGTGCCCAATTCTATAACCATGCTCACAGTAACCAAGACACGATTGATCAGAAGTGCACTGTGCATTTTTATCTCTGTATATCTGACTCAATCAATTAATTTAATACATTTCCATCACCCCTAAATTCAAAGCACAAAGTAAACATATCCAAAGATTCTGGAAATAAGTGATGTTAAGATGAGGTGTAAGAGAAGTCTTGTCTCACTGCTGGATTCCCTTCCTTTTTTTTCATCTAGCCGTGTATTAAATTAGACAAATTATAGTCTAATTTTATTTGGAAGACTGCTATACAGTTCAAACCCTCATCCTGGTCTTATTTCTTCCGCTCTTGCTCTTTATGCCTCAGATACAATCAAATCCTCAGAACTGTTTTCTGTTGTAAGACTGTAGTTTTGCAGACAATTACACTCATAATTTCATTCATTTTGGTACAGAAACCTAAACATTTTCTTGTTCAAAGCTAGAAGTGCAAACAGTAATGTGCACATAAATGGTTAAGGCTGAAAATCAGACTGCTAATGACAAAGTTAAATAATTTATTTGGAAGTTATCATTCCAGTTGCATTAGTCATAGCTCCAAGTTTCTGTGTCTGTGTGTAATACATGTATTATAATTGGAAGTTTACTGTCTGCTTTCTATCTTTACTGGTGTATGTCAGTGTAGCTCCAAACACATATACTAAAATGACAATATTACATCAGCTGACAATATGGCTGTTTCTAGTTTCACAATAGTTCATGACAGGTCTTCTTGGTTTACCTCATATGCATTCTTGATGTTCAAAGGCTGGCCTGTAGCAGCTACGTGGCCCACGATGCCCTTGTTCCACTCCAGGCGAATGCAGTTATTTGAAGCTTCTTCCAGGGTGGAACCTTCAGCCACATCAAACAGCCTGCTTACAAGAAACTTCTCGTTAGAGCTATCCTCACAGACCAAGAACAAGGAATAGCGATCAGCAGCTATAAGCTCATGGATATGTAGGAAAATTTTATGGCAAAGTGCTGTGACATCCAAATGACTAGAAATGTCTTTCACAAGTTCTAAAAGCCTTGAGCACCGATCCCCTGCATTGGTCCCAGTCCTTGGAGATTGCAGAGGCATCTGTTCCTTCTTTTCAGAGCCAGAGAGGAAGCTTACTGCTCCTACCGAGTCCTTGACAAAAATTGGCCTCAAGGGTCTGTCAAATTCTGAAGCAGAGATTTTCCTTGCTGGTGTTCCAGAGTTGGTGGTCTCAGGGCAGGCAGGCTGGTGACAAGCACAGGATTCACTCTGAGACTTGGTCCCCTCCTTGCAGACAGGGATGGTATGAACTCTCTCAGCAAACCATGCATTAACCATTTCTCTGTAAAACAACAATAAAATATAGTAAACAGTGAAAGTTAAAAATCTTCAGGAACTAATATATTTGAAGAAGACACTGCAAAGAGGATAACTTTGAACATTTTCATATAGTGAACATGAGTGCACCTTTAGAGCTCCTCTCTATCAATATTCTTCTATTTTAAGCAGTGCTTAGCCTATGTTAAGTCATACTGTTTTATCCTCCATAACAAGAAAACTCTTTCTCCTTGAAGGAAATACCTGAAAAGGCAGAGGAAGACTGCTTATTATGTGGCTTTCAGAATATAGAAGATCAAAAGTTTACACTAATTTTGTGCTTGAAATTTATAATTTCAATTATTTATAAATGAAACTGAAAAATTTATACATTGATTTATAAAATGTATGAATGAATGAAGACGAAACTTCTTGTTTTAATTCTACCTTTCTATCTTGATTTATCTGTATATCATCAATAACATAGTATGCTTTTTCTTATCAGTGTAGTATGTACTCTAATATATTTCTTGTCCAAAATTTATTGGTTCCTTTTAATATGGGGCTTTTTATTTAATTCTCTCTGTAACAAGGCTTTCTCACAGCTCATGATCTGCTCACAGTAGAAGTAATTTTTTTCTGAATTACATAATGTTTGGTCCTGTGAACAGCAAATATCTTATTAAAAAGTCTGATCTCTTGGAAATCTTTCATGGTGGTCATGTTTTAAATTTGGGATATTTTTTATTTGCTCAGCAGACCACAAGAATTTCAAGAGTGAAGCTGAATGAAACCATGGAAATTAATCAGGTTAGTCAGCTGCTGATAGGTTACAGGCATCAGCATGTGTTAAATATGTGGAGCATAGCACATGACCTTTCTTTTATTAATCTATATTGTAGAATGCAACACCATAAATTAGTTGCTAATTGCTAATTCAGAGAAACGTAGCTGATTAAAACCTAAAATCCACCAATCCTATATCTATTAGCAAGGAATCCACAATAGAAAACTTATCTGTCTTAACACTGAGTAGGTTTGAAAGAATTTCTCAGATTTTACAATTGTATACAACTCATAGGGCTCAGCTGCAGGCAAACATGCTATGACAAAATAAAATGGCTTTGGAAATTGTGTGACATAGGAGCATGGGAGACAAAACTCTTTCCTGTACAAACTGTAGCTGAGTGGGAGAATTCTAGTTGTCCTGACTCAAAATGTAACAGCAGGCAGTGCCTTCCTTCTTACTTCAGCAGCAGGAATGAACCTCATTTTTTCCAGTTTGCTGTTTTCCAATGATCTCTTAGAAGAGATAAATTGGCAACACTCTTCACTTTCAGTCTCTGATGTATGTTCACATATCAAATGACTTAATTGTCAGTACATGGAGTAATGATAATTAAAAATCAGGAATCAGTGCTCTAGTTTAGAAGGCAAGTGAAAAGTGAAATGTAGCCTATGACTAAGTCAAGCCCACATAGGGATAGTGGACTTTCTGGGCAAATTCAGTTAGGTCAAAATGACTGCATGCAAACTGGTATAGAATCAGAGAATCAGAGAATGGCCTGGGTTGAAAAGGACCACAATGATCACCTAGTTTCAACCCCCTGCTATGTGCATGCTCGATAACCGGCAGACCAGGCTGCCCAGAGCCACATCCAGCCTGGCCCTGAATGCCTCCAGGGATGGGGCATCCACAGCCTCCTTGGGCAACCTGTTCCAGTGCATCACCACCCTCTGTGTGAAAAAATTGCTCCTAATATCTAACCTAAACCTCCCCTGTCTCAATTTAAAACCATTCCCCCTTGTCCTATCACTATCCACCCTCATAAACAACCGTTCCCTCTCCTGTTTATAAGCTCCTTTCAAGTACTGGAAGGCCACAGTGAGGTCTCCTGGAGCCTTCTGTTATCCAAGATAAACAAGCTCAGTTCCCTCAACCTTTCCTCATAGGAGAGGTGCTCCAGCCCTCTGATCATCTTAGTAGCCCTCCTCTGGACCCACTCCAAGAGCTCCATGTCCTTCCTGTACTGGGAGCCCCAGACCTGGATGCAGTACTCTAGATGGGGCGTCACAAGAGCCGAGTACAGGGGGACAGTCACCTCCCTCTCCCTGCTGGCCACCTCTTTTTTAATGCAGCCCGGAACACAGTTGGGCATCCAGGCTGCAAGCGCACACTGCTGGCTCATGTCCAGCTTCTCGTCCTCCAGGACCCCCAAGTCCTTCTCCGCAGGGCTGCTCTCAAGGAGATCTTACCCCAGTTTGTATAAATACCTGGAATTGCCCCAGCCTGAGTGCAACACCTTGCACTTTGTCCTGTTGAACCTTATTCAGGACCTTGTGTCCTGACAATAACCTGTCCACAAGGGCCCGCTTCTCCAGCCTGCCCAGGTCCCTCTGGATGGCTTCCCTTCCCTCCAGTGTGTCAACTGTACTGCTCAGCTTGGTGTCATCTGCAAACTTGCTGAGGGTGCACTCGATTTCATCATCTGTGTCACTGATGAAAATGCTGAAGAACACTGGTCCCAAGAAAAACCCTTGGGGACACCAGTTCTGACCAGCCTCCACCCAGACATAGAACCATTGATCATAGCCCTTTGGCTGAGACCAGCCAGCCAACTCCTAATCCATTGAACAGTCCATCTTTCAAATCCATACCTCGCCAATTTAGAGAGAAGGATGTGGTATGAGACCATGTCAGAGGCTTTGCAGAAGGCTAGGTAGATGACAACCGTACCTTAAAGGCTGAATGTCCATTGTGGTCACATAAGACATTTGTGAATTTTCTGAAGATGAGAGCATTGAGTTTCACAGAATTATAGAACTGTTTGAGTTGGAAGGTACCTTAAAAGGTCATCTAGTCCAGCTCCCAACTCTTTAGTTGTAAGGGTGTTTGTCCAAAGCCACTAAATGAAATATTGGATAGCATTAAGGCAGTGAGAGATTTGCCTCTGAGTTCCACAAGTCTAGGATTTCATTCCTTGTTTTTCCATTTTCCATAAAGCTCCTGAAAAAGTGCTTGCTATAGCAGTAATACACCTCAATCAACAGCTATTATAACTTTCCCAGCAATCTAAAGCTAATCCAATTATTGGAAACATTATGCCAATGAATACTATGAAATTCCGTTGTTATTCTGAGTGAATTTTGGTTCATTGCTTAGTTACTTAGTATTCAAGGACATAAACTATGTTTTTTTAAGTATATTAATAAAAACTACTGATCTTTTTTAATTAAAGCAGTAATCACCTCAAATATTTCTTTAAATGAAGAAACATAAGGAACATTTGATGTATTAATTAAGACTTCAATTTTAACAAGTTTACTTTATAGTACTTTACACAGCATAAATACTAAATGTAGGAGTTGTGACTATTTATTGCTGAAATACATAATATACATAAGGCAATATCACATTTGCAAAACCTATTTCAATGAGAATCAAAATAATGTAGCATTCATTCATTTTATAACATTTGAAATCTTCATTTTTAAATTGAATGAAAAAGCAGAATGAAAATCAGCAATGGCAATGACTAAAAATATCCTTAAGAAAGATAAAAACATAAATGGAAAAAATGTGTAAGTAAACCCAGTACAACTTCTAATTATAAGTACTAATAACTTTTTATCATACATACTATGTTATATTTCCAGTTGGTTGGTTTTCTGGTTTTTTTGTTGTTGTTGTTTGTTTGTTTATATGTTTTATTTTAATATTAATCTCCTCAAAAGAAGCAATTACTTCAAAATTGCTTTTGCATTCAAAATGGCTTCTTCTTACCAAAATTTAGCATATAGCACTAAGGCTTCAAGTAAGAATCTAAAAATATGAGCTGAGTACATTTAAAACACATTCAAACACAGGCAGATAAGTAGAGAATAATCAATAGTTTGAAAAGAAGTCTTGTGAGTTGAGCCAATTTCATGTTTGTGTGTGCTGACTTGATTTTTGGACACTGAGGACTGCCACTGGTGTAAAATAAGATTTATATTTGACTGTTTTAACTTAGTATGAGATGGAGAGAGCTTTCTTAAACTAGCCAGTGATTAGATATAGGAAGCTGTATGCTTTGTCTGTGTGTGTTTTATTAATGGATTGGCATGAATCCATCTATTGTACTGAGTGACAGCATTTTTTAGAGGAATCTGATTAACCACTTACTTATATATGAGAAAGTAGAGTATAAAATGCTATTATTTTGTTTAGCTCTCATTTACATTGAATCTACGCAGGTGCGCGTCTTGATATAAGGCAAAAAGCAGAGAAAGATTCAGGTATACCCTGTATGGAAAAGCAAAAACTAAAGCGGAATTTTGGTCTGTCTTGAAACTTGTCCTTTCATTTATTTTTGAGTGTTGTGTAATGATGTCCTCTGGCTTTAATAATGTAGTATGAATAATAAGTAAAACCAATTCCAAAAAAAAAAACATTCTGAATTCTAATACCTTCTTTGGCTTTTTGCTCTGTAAAATAAGCGCTCTAATGTTTCTCTGTCTTCTGGAGGTTATTGAGGGATGTGGAACATAACTGTAAAACCTTTCTAGTGAAAGTAATTGCATTTCTTTAATAAGATCTGGTTACTTGTTAGCCATCTGCAGTACTTAGAAGTGCTTTGACATTGAACAGAACTGTATGTGGAGCTTCATAATTATGAGTAACATATTCCTCTACCCCTTAATGTCTCTTAGATGACATTCCAATAGATGGCCAACACAGCATGCAGTTGTCAAAGAGCTCTGTAGGTTAACAGCAACAACAAAATCTTTGCCTATACTTTTTAAACTTCAAAACTTTTTGAACTTCATACCATTTAGGCATTTTAGTTTAGGCAACAAGAAAGCTGTTCAAATTCAGATCGAATAAGAACGGTGTTTGCTGACCTTTTACTGAACACTGTTAACAAGGAAACTATTTAGCCCTTTTACACACAGTTATGGGTGGAAGAACAGATTTTCACATCAACCAATCTATTCTAGTTCTGTGTGTGGAATCTATGAGATGAAGTATTGAGAAGTGTTGACAATCTGTCCTATTTAAAAATGCATGACAAAAAAATTTCTACAAATAACTATTTTCTCAGCAAAGAGCATAAGAGATCCAATACTAGACACATACTGAACCACAAGTGCTGTGACTGAACCGGAAATGAGTAACCAGTGTTACGTATGACCAAGATGTTATTTTGAAAGGACAACGTGAAGAAAAAACCACCCTTGACTATTCTATTCACAGGAGCAGCCTTCAGTTAGCACTGTCATTGTTAAGAGCTGATAGTAAGGATAGTGGTGAAAGTAAGCTTAGCAGTTACAGCACATTAGTCAGAAGGAGATACTGAATTTTAGTGATCTATGCAGATAGTTAAAAGCATGCAGTGTTTCCATCACAGCAAAGCTTCAATCACTACAGACTGGGGAGTTAAGGATCTGCACTCCTCCATATGTGCAGCATACATCCTTTTATGCACTACAATCCTTGAGCTTCCACTTGAGAAAGCTATGGTTTACCCTAGAATTTATAAGCAGGAATAGTTTACTATGAAAAAAATAAATCCTTTAGTCACTTAAACCAGACAAACCTGGTCTTTCCTCTACAAAATATAAATTCAAAGGACCATGATAATACCAACTGCTGAATTTGGCAGGTGACCTCATTGAACAGATGATAAATCTTGAGATACGTTTTTGAGAGAGGTAAAAAGCAAATGAAAGTACAGAGAAGATGAAATATTTGAAGAAAAAAAAAGACTGTTGCGAGATTTGTGTGATTCTTCTCCCTATCATCACTTGTATCCAACTACATGTGTAAAATCTGTATTACATTATCCCTTGAGAACTTCAGAAACTTCAGAATACTTCAGACTCTCTGGCCCTGGTGTGTTCAACTGTACAGAAAGTGGAACTGTCCTCAAAAGCAAGAGATTTTTAAGAGAAATAAACAAAACAAAAGAAAGAAAAAAAAAGAAAAATGAAAATCAGAAGTTGAGAAAACAGAGACAGCTTGGTCATGCAGAAGAGAACACAAACCTGAAAAGAACCTCAGCTGGCTTTATTTTCTGTGCCTTATCAATCAAACCATGCTGATCTAATTACTACTCTACTCACAGTCTAGGAATATTAAGTAATTTCTTCTACCCTTCTTTGCATCACTGTGCTTGTCTTCAGAATACTCAGTGTACTTCTCAAAACACCCACAACAACCAACAACAACAAAAAGAACCTGCTAAAGAAGTTCAAAGAGTAACAGCCAAATGATAATTGCCTTGCACACTTGTAACCATATTTAAGGCCATACAAACGTGACCATTAGGCAAGCATTAAGTATGTTTGGAGAAAAAGTGAAAAAACAGCACAAAAGTAATACTAAGAATCAACTATGATAGTATACTGCATCCTACCCACCTGGCACAAAAATGCATAATAATTACTGTACCACAAAAGGAATAAGTGCTGAGTGGATTTTAGTGAAATAACAAATAACAAATACATTTTCTCTGTTGCTCATAAATCTTCCAGATATACAACGTGATTTTTCAGGTGTGTTGAATGTTTTGCCAGTGTTGCATTCATAGAATCATAGAATCACCAAGGTTGGAAAAGACCTAAAAGATCATCCAGTCCAACTGTTCACCTATTCCCAATAGCTCCCACTAAACTATGTCCCTCAACACAACATCCAGCCTTTCCTTGAAAGACTCAAACCAGCAGTTACTGATAACCTGCCTATCTTCGTTTCAGCTGGGACAGATTTTCTTCACAGTGTCTGGTATGATACTGCGCTTTGGTTTTAAAAGAAAAACAATGTTGATAATACACTGATGTTTCTAGTTGTTGCTGAGCAGTGCTGCACGGAGGCCGTTTCAGTTTTATGTTTCTCCTGCCATACTACCAATGACAGGGGGCCCAAGGAGCTGGGAGGAGACAGAATCAGGAGAGCTCATACAGACTGGCCAAAAGAATATTCCATACCATATGACATCATGAGGAAGGAAAGTTTGAAAAGGGGTGGGAGTTCAGCTCTCTCACTTCCGTTGCTTGGGGGCTATCTGGATATTGGTCAGCATCTGGGTAGCAATTGCTTGTGCATCACTTGTATATGCTTGTGTACATATATATATATAGTATAGATATACTTGTCTGTCCTATAATCTTGTTCCTTTTCTCTATTTCAGTAAATGGTTTTATCTCAACCTGTGAGTCCTATCTACTTTGGTAGATTATTTTTTATTATCTCCCCCATCCCACTGGGAAAGGGCAGAGTGAGCAAACAACTGTGTGGTGCTGAGCCACCTGCCAGGTTAAACCTTAACACTGCTTCAGGAAGGAACTGAATTCAAACTTGCCTACTATACATAGATCTCTCTGAAAGTAACGCCTCCTATTTATTCCCATACAACTACAAAGAACACAATAACATTACTTCTTAGAGCAAATTCTCAGCCACAAAACACTACCTTTCAACACAGTCACCACCATTAGCTGTGCATTTTTGCCAATGATGAACAAGAGCCTGCATGCTGTGTTTTTAAAAATCTGCATGGCTGTCTGGAATGTGGCATGTCTTTCATGTCAAAGTTTCCACTGCTGAAATGCACTACCCACTATCTCACTGTGCTCACATCTACTGTTTCATCTCCTTAAACATTCAGCAAGCACTGATGAATATCTGTGGTTGCTATTTTTTTCACATAGTTCTACACCTTTGCTTCATGTGCACTTCCACATCTGATGCCACTTTGTTGGACTCGTTTTGCGCTGCCATCTGGCACATGGAACAAAATGTAACAGAACATTCAGCCTCTACTGCCACACTACCAACATCTGCCTCTGATGTCATGGGCCAACATCATAAAATAGGACATATTACTTTCAGAATGCCAGCTTTTAGTTATCTTAATTCCTGTGGTCTAATCCTGCAAATGTTGAAGTCAACAATATTTCACAGCAAGCTTGTCAATTTTCTCAGTGGCTTTCCTGAAAATAACCACAAGATGTCTTCAAATTTCTTTCCTATGTCTTGACATAATTTAGACACAGAAATCATTTAAGGGGTTAACAACTTGAAATCTATTCAACATTAAAAAATAAGTTTGAAAATTACCACAAGTCACTTGGGAATTAAACTCGCCTTCCCATTTTCTTTCCAGTGTGTCCTATTTCACCATCATGTTTGATGTGTTTTTGTCTCCTTTCTAGCTCTGGAAAGACTTAAATAAACTGTACAAGGCCTCATTAGATGGAAGCATTAGAAGTGACTGTGAAAAAAGGTGTTTTCCCATTTACTGAAAATGTAAATTGCCAAGGACAATAATTGTTTTTCCTCAAACCCTTTCCAGTTGTGGTTACTAAAGATGCCATTTCTAACAGTGGTAGGCAAACAGCTTTTGAAGACAAAGTATAACTTGAAGTTGATGTCAATTTTTTTGGCACAACTTGTTCAAATATATAGCTTTAAAATTTAATGTTAAACATGTAAGTGGTCCAACTGATTTCTGTTTGAATACAGATCTAAATGAAGAACTCTGAATCATGATTCAAGCCACACTCATGTAAGAGAAATAACCACTTTCTGGAAAAATGAAATAGTATAAATCTTGTCTGATGCTCCCGTAATTTTTAAAGTAGGAGACAGAAGTTGATTTATTACTTCAAGCATAAATATTAGAAATGGGAAACTCATTAGCAGCCAATTCTTATATATTTTCAAGTATTTTTTAAAGGACTGCAAGCTTAGTGTTTCACAAGAATAGCTATCTTATATATGGACTTCCTAATCACAGTATAAAGACAGAGAAAATCCTCAGAGGTTGAAGGTCAAATGCTAAAATGTGACCCTTAATTTCCCCTCCAAATGTTTACTTCTCATTCCAGGCTCAAAAATTTTAAAAATATCTATGGAGCCACTTATTTAGTTCTGGAAAGCAATAGCACAATACCAATGACGAAAAGTTAAGTTCACACCTGCCCAGCAAATTTCCATAAGTTTCCACCACTTCCCTTCCACTTAAAATCCCAAAATAGGGGTTTAAGTAAGACTTAAGTGGAGCACAGACTTTGGGCTGGCCCTCTGTTCTGGGGCGAGTTCACCATAATGCACAAATAAATGGGAAAATATATATATTTCACTAAGCAAATATATTTTGTGGCTATATTTTCAGTGCCAGACCTAATGTGAAATTACAACTTCACAAGGGCCATTTGAGAAGGGCTTCTTTTCTGGCACTTTGTAAATAGTTCCTTTTGTATTTAATGCCTTTTTTTTTTTTTTTTTAAGTAAATCATATAAGTCAAGAAACATTCCATATAAATTTATCTATGCTTCTTTGCCAGAGAAAGACTTGTATTCTGTGATTTTATTCATTATATTTGTTCATTTAATCATGACAAAAGCAAAATGCTTCCTCTTTTCTACTGAAAATGAAAATAAGTTGTAGCATATTAATTCAAGTCTAGAATGTGCTGTCTACACTGGCCTTGCTTTTATTTTGAATCTGGATCACATATTCCCACACAATTCATCTTTAATCTAGCATTCAAATAAGCATAAATGTAGTTTTTAATATTTAAATATGCTTCCTTTGATCTGATGATAGCATAGGTTGTGTGTCATGATTTTAATACTTGTTTGTTAGCTAGCACAATTTCTATACCATACGGATAAAAGCATTTAACTACTTTGTCTCCCAGAAAGGCAACGTATACCTCAACTCAGTGTTTCTTCCTAGTTGCCATAAATTTAGACCCCATTTTCTAAATTTATCCTATTAACAGCAGTAAGAATAGAAAAGAGTTTCATACGCCCACTCATGTTATCACAAATACTGTAAGTTATCCTGAAACAAAAGAAAGCAGAAAGATGTAAACTAAAAGTTGTTAACCACATTTTATTTCTACCTGGTCTCTAAGGCTTACCAATTGTATTTTAATTAATGTGTTGTGATTGCCTGTTCATTTATCATCTAGGGCAAAAAATAAGTAGTAAAAGCATATTCTCCTTGCAGATGCTTCATACTATCTGCTGGTTAGTTTATCTGTGTGGGATTTGAGATTGTAGCTTTAGAGGGATTAAAGTTATAAATTGCTAGTAAGTGATTTCTAACTGTTTCTCAAATGATGTTTTCCTCAGTCTACAGAATTTGCTGCTTTAGACATTGTTTCCAAAATACTCAGGCACAGACCTAACTTTACTTCCAAGAATAAATGCCAAAAATACTTAATCACATTTACGACTTCATTAATGTGGATAACATTCCTAATGCTTCCTGAATGCTTTTTGAGTCAGGAGGTTAAAATATTTTGGGATGATCTTAATACTTGCAGTTATCAAGAAAGACAAAAGGATTTGAAGAGAAGACTATTTATAATTGAGACAACTATGGAGATCCTTAAACTTACAAGAAAGCTTTCCAAGTTTTCATAGAAATGAATTTTTTTCTGCACATCTTTCTCAGAAAAGCTCTGTAAGCATGTAATAGAAGTAAGTGGGAGAAAATATTCTGATCCCTGTATTAACACCTCTGCTTCCTGTGGCTTTCAAGCCATGGTCCACAGAATCAGTGGGTCTGCAGTCCTCTTGTAAATGCTTCAGATCAAATTACTTAGAAAAGCAAGTCTGCTTTCAGCATACCTGAACAATTTGTATAGGATTCTGCGCCTCTACGGGAAAACTGTAAAGGGTCCTTCAATCAGAGAGCTTTAGAAACCATTGCCTATTTTCCATGGTCACAGTAGGTTTAAGAATGGCTCATACTTGTATGTTCTTAGAAAAAATCTACTGACATATGAAAGAATACTAATCCTAAGAAATAGGCCAAAACACATTTCAGTGCAGAAAATTTTATATAGCTCTATCTGTGATAATCTGAATTGTCATATAGTTGCTCTAAAAATTCATTTCTTTTCAATTAAAAAAATTAAGCAATTTACCAAAGTAATAGCATAATGACAGATAATCTTTATGAGATTAAGCATCAGATATCCAGCTCAAGAGGGAAGACATTTCTGAGATGCCCTCTAGACAGAGCGATTAGAAGGCAAACATACCTGCCTGCCAGGCAGCATACCACAAACTGTCCACCAACTATCAAGAAGAAAAAAACCAAAACTGTACTTACTTTTAAAGTAATAAATGTAACTGATATATTCAAATTGTGCAATCTCTGAATTCCAGCAAAGTGCAGGTTCCCAGCAGATACCACTTCTGGAAGTGCCATGCTGTTAAGGACGTTTATTTTTCCAAAAAACAACTCCAGCTTAATTCATTTGTAAGTATTTTCTAACCCTGCTTAATAAACCAAGATGTATTTATAACAAAATAACCTATTTCCAGTGAAAAGCATACTTGGTTTAATAATTTATATCCACATACCACGCATTTCGGAAGCCTGATAAAAACTGTCTGGAACAATGCCTCTAACCAAGAGAAGAATTTTTACACTGGTTGTTTTGGCAGTCCGCTGTTTGGGATCGCTAAGAGAACTGAAAGAGAATCACTCTTGTATTTGTAAGAGAAGGGACAAATATAAGTCATAAATGCAGAAGTATTCCACAGAGAGATGGAATACATATCAAGCATGACAATGCATGGATCGTTTTTCAAGGGAATGTAAAATGATAAATCTTAGGAAGATGAAAAGGGCAATGGATTCGGCCATAAAAGCCATTCAGTTTTCTGACAATAACATCTAATTATACTTAATAGCTTCCAAGTGCTACAGAGAGCTTTTAACAACAGTGTGGGGAAACACAAGGCAGTCTAAAAGTAGTTTTACTTGAAAACTTTTCTGCTTTCTAGTAAGCGAACATGTGCTATGCAATTCTAGAGCTTTGAAAGGAAAATATAGCAAAAAAGGAAGGAATAAAATAAATTGCTTAAATGTAGTAGCACCCAGGCATTTAGGAAGTCTTGAACCCTAGGTGTGCAGTAAGACACTCTCTGTCCAGCAGGTTTGCCAGCCAGAAGACTGAGTCCCTAAGTGAACCAAATTCGTGTCTGATTAAACTTCTCTGAGAATGCTGATGACATACTTCCCCTTTGCTGATCTGCACTTTGATCACACTGTAACACTTTGTGGATAATAGCTATTTATGTCATCTCTATATATCACTTATCTCCCTGGTGCAAAATAAAGTAATAAATAGGTGATTCTGTAGCTTCCTACTCGTGGGATCAGAGTTTGTTCACATACTGGAAGCAGGGATAAATGTAAAGCTATTAAGCTGTACCACATATTTGTGAGATTGGAACCTTGTGCTGCACAGGTGAAAGCTGATCATCATAGCTTTAGAACAGAATTTGTCAAAGCATGAATATACTGGCTTATGCAACTCCCATACTTAAAAAATAAAATCAGCAGCGTAAAATTACTCTTTATTTTATCTGATTCAAAGCCAATTATTGTCATTAGAAAGGTCTTGTGTAATAAATGGTTGAGCTGGTGATCTGTGTACAAATACTTGAAAAACAGATACAGAAAGTTTTGTCAGAAGCAATCATGCCTAACAATGTGAAGTGGAATGCACCTCTGTGCTCTGTGAGAGACCAAGCTAACTAACATCTAGCTCTGCTGCTTTCAGGACCTGTGAGGAATTTGCATATTATGAAGCAAAACAAAACAAAAAGACAAGTAAATTAAGATTGGAAAACAGTCAAATTAGGCTCAATGAACGTTTTTTGGCTTGACAGAATAAGCCACTTTACTGCTAAGTAACCAAAGCACTCACAGCACAGCCAGTTCCTGTTGTCGTACAGATTCAACTAACACAAAGCATAACATTAAACATCAGGGTGTTTCTTTTCAAGTTCTAACACATCACAACAATATAGAACGTTAAACCTTTTTATCAAAAGAAATCAATTCTATCAGACTGCTCAGGTGTACAGGATAGCAGTTAGCGAATAAAATCTGGACCACCATGCAGTTGGGTAACTCATAACTTGTCTCATCAAATCCAAGCTGTTTTATGAAAGAGGTATTCCTTATTAAATATTTATAGCTTGCTACTTAGACAGTAAGTAAAAGACAAAAAGCAAACCAAAACATTCCATGCAAAGCAACAGAGAAGACAGTTTTGAAACTAAAGCAATGTTTCCATCACAGTAAAACATCACTGAATTATCGCCAAGCAAGATCTCCAAGTCAACAGCTTTTCTGCAAAACCTTCTCTAAATGCAGAGGCATTGCTGTCACCAAGACATGCCTGAATGGTATTCTGCAAACTACTGCCTGTTTCAGACTCACACAAACACAAAGCTGTGCTTCAGCAGAAAAAAACCAAAAGGACTAACCAAACCTCTCCGTGGGGAAAACAAATCTGACACAGCGGTTACTATTAATTAACATTCTTATTTGTTCAATACTACTTCCAGTTTCCAAAGGAAGTGTGACATGCTGAACTAATAAAATGCTACTTCTCAAAGCTGCTAACCTCCTATTTCCTGGGCAAACAAGCTACCCTTCGGTTCCATACCATGCACTAGTGTTCAGCAGAGCAGCAAAGTTAACTGCATCCATCAGTTACAGCTATGCACAGCCTTTTGAAAAAAATTCAATACCTTAAAGACCTTTTTAAAGGCGTTTTCATTACTTTTCTGCAAAATGAACCTAAGGAAGAAGCAGCAGCAGAAAAAAGGGACTGTGTGACAGATGGTCACCAGAAAGCAGGCGACCCCTGAAGCTTTCTAGCTTGCTGTGAGTCAATTATTAATGGGGATTTCTCTTCTTACCGCCCCATCCCATGCAGAGAGGAGCGGCAGCAAAGCCTTCCTCAGAACGCATCCATCCCCGCTAAGTGACTTGCGAAAGAAGCAAATCGGCAGCGGTGAGCAGATGGTGCAAAGCTCAGGAACAGGAGAGGAGACGAGAGGAGAAGTAAGCCCGGGGAGATGGCGTGTCCGAGGCACGGAGCGCAGGACTTACTGACCCGAGCTCTCCACTGGGATGTACCGTGGGAGCTGCAGATCGCCTGTGCTCTGCATCCCCACCGCTTTGTTTATCGGAAAATATTCAAAATGGAAACCTGACTCCACTTCTAAAAATAGCTGAATTTACTGAGTTTCAACTTGAAGTCCCACTGCTGAAGTGTGACAACGGTACGTAAATACCTCCTCTTATCTCCAAAAGGCAGCATGTCAAGCCACTGGGGGAAAGCCTAGACGAGCTCTTCGGGTCTTTACATTAGCTCTTCGAAAAAGTAAAGCAAAACCCAATAAAAATAAAGAGGACAGAGCAGGGCAGGGAAGAGCAACCAGCGCGAGCGCTCAGCCGCGGGGAACTCGCCGCTCTGCCCGCCCCGGGCCGCAGCCCCGCTCCGCTCTGCCCCCTGCCGGGCTGCGCGGCGCCGCTCCCTCCCCCGCTCCGCCGGCCGCCCCGGCCCGGCCGGACTCGGCGCTGCGGGGCCGCGGAACCCGCCGCAGGAGCCTCGGATGCCCGTCCGCGGCTCTCGGCTCCCGCGCCGCTTAGCCCCGCGCTCTCCGTCGGGACGTCAGAAAAACTGAGGAGCTCGCGGGTCGAGCAGCACTTTGTTTTGGGAGGACCGAGTCGTGGCACGCCCTCCCCCCACCCGCTCCGAGAAGACGTTATTGTGAGGTTCCCGCGTATTTCTGTCCAATTCGCAGGGCAAGGAGAAGTGTATCGCCCACCGCTCTCGAGAAGTTGAGCGAACCCGTTTGGGAACAGCCCCAGCAACGCGCGACTAAAGCAGGGCTGCGGGCAGAGCCCGGCGCTGGGACAGCTCCTTGTGCCGGAGGGTACCGCCGCTCCGCACGGCCCCGTACGGCCGTAGGCGGCCGGGAAAGCGGGAGGAACCGGAGCCGGAGGCGGGCAGCGCCCGCCCGGGAACGGCGGTGGCAGCGAGACGGAGCCGCTCCTGCCTGGCTTCAGCTTGGGCTCCTTCGAGGGTGGGGGTGGGGGAACGGCTTTTTCGTTTTCTTCGGAAGCAGCGAAGGGAAACCGAACAGCGACCTTTTGCCGGCAGGGAAGGATCTGTCCCTCTCCGCCGCCTCCCAGCCTTACCTTGTGGCTTTCCTGACAAAGTAGGAGTGGGTGAAGTCGCAGTGATCGTCCAGCCACGCTTCCACCGCTTCCTGCTCAGGCGAGGGGTGGCAGCTGCGCTCCATGCTCCGCTCCGCGGCCGCTCTGCCTCCTCTCCCGGCCGCCGCCGCCGCCGCCGCTTCCCCTGTGAGCGGGGCCGGGGGCGAGGGGCTCCCCCCCCCCCTTCCTCCCTTCCTTTCCCTGCCGCCGGGGCTCCCGGCCTGCCGGAGCCGGTTCCCAGGTGCTCGCCCGGCTCGGGCGGCAGGAAGCCCGCGTTCGGCCCCGGCCCCGGCCCCGCCGCCGCACCTCAGCGCATCCCCGGCCGTGGCAGGCAGCCGGCTCCACCTCCCGCAGCGCCCCGGGGGGCTGCCGCGCCCCCGCCCCGCCCGGCTCTGCTCGGAACGGCCGCAGAGCACCGGCGGCAGCCCCCCGGCTCGGGCTGGCGATGCCCGGTGCTGGGGAGGGCGAAGGAGGCGTTTGTGTGCGCCGGGAGTGCTGCGGGACGGATGGGCCGGGCGGTCCGGGCGGGCAAGGGAAAAGCGCAAAGAGATGTGAAAGTAAGTCGTTCTCTGTGAGTCTGGCAAAGGGACCCCCCTTCAGTTTTTCTCCTTTCAAGATATGGCCTGCTTAAGCCTGCTTGAAAAAGTGGGAAAATAGAAGCCGCCTCGCAGTGTTTCACGGTTGGGTGTCAGCGTGAATACGAGTAGGAAAGCCCTGGCTTTTCGATCTTTCATCCAAAAACCCTACAGTGAGGCTTTTAAATCTGTTTGAGACCTTGAATGAACGCAGCCTAGCTCTGAAGATGCTCCAGACTCACGACTGCTTTTTTTTTTTTTTTCTCTACTATTGGAAAGCAGCATTGAAAACCTGGGTTAATGCCAAGCATCACTTTTATGTCTCATAGTTCCACTCTGTGCTAAACATGTGCTCACATAGTAATTTACCAACTGCATTCACAGAAGAGTGTACGCAAAATATATATTGTTTCCTGTGTCATCTATGTACATAAAGTGTCTCTGAAAGCAAGACATCAATAATGAATAGCAGCATGTTTCTGTGGAAAAGAATCTTTGGGGTCTTTAAAATGATTGTCTGATACAATAAACTGAGAAAGGCTGTGAGTTTGTGTGCCCCTCTTAAAGCCTCTCAGTGTACTTCAGATGGAGGTGCACTTCAGATGGAGTACACAGCCCCACACACCTCCGTAATACTCTGCAGTGCTTCGAGAGCCTTGTCTCCAGCTCCTGGCAGAAGAAGTGGAATTCTGCAGTGTGAGCAGAGGCTGCAGCAGGAACTTCACAGCAAAGCGACTGAAAACCTGTCTGTGAGCTTGGGGCAAACTGTTTTCTTCTTTGTCTTTGTGTAACATCTGTCTTCTGGCTGTAATTTGTGTAATATGAGGCACACTGAAAGGGAAGGTTTACATCAACCTTATATCCTTATAATTCAACTTGGAAAACAAATCTCAGAAGCGCACATGGTGACCAAAGTGTGAAGATAAAGTATAAACTGGTTAAGACATGCTGCAAAAGTCAAGCCACTATTCAAAGCAAAGAGGAATCTTTCAATGGGGAAATTCAGAATGCAGTAAACCACAGAAGCAGACAACATGGCAATAAAGGAGCGTGGTGTTTAGTGTAAAAACATGAAAAGTATTATCTGTTAGAAAAAAAATAAACTTGTCATGTAACTCATAGATTACGTATTTAACTGTTTCATTCAGAAAAGGGGCTTGAGGATACATTAGACATGGCAATATATTTTTTTCTGAGCTGGGCAAAGCTTTCAGAGAACAACATTATGTTAGAATGCTTAAGAAATACAAGAAAAATATAAAATATACAGTTATCAAATACAGACTTCATAAATATCAGAAAGCCTTTCCCTGAATGATCTCGTATAGGATACTGATCACACTCCTGCACATCCTGTCCCCAAAAACTATTGCAGAATTATCACAGTTGATCTAGAGGGGAAATCCAGAACTGACCAAACAGATGGAAATCTCTTTTCTATAAAGAGAGAAAAAGAGATTTTTAATGAAAGGATGAATGCAAATATATAATTTCATTCCTGGTATTTAAAATACAATAGGATTTGCTCTGTGTCTCACTGGAGAATAACAAGATAATAGTCAACAAAATTATGTCGGCTGCAATACGTACCATCTCATTTCATATAATTACAGGTAAATACGCATTTATACTGTAGCAAGATTCAGTAAACACCAGACAAGAATAAATAAGCATTGTGCTGAGCTCTGTAAACAGTAGTGTTAAAGTCTAGGCTTAATAATGATAATCGTAGAACGGGTTGGTTGAAAGGCACCTTAAAGTTCACCTAGTTCCAACAATAGTATTAAAGTCCAGGCTTGCTGAGAAGTGAGAGTACAGCACCCCTGCTCATGCCGCGAGGTACTGGGACCCTGGGCAAAGCTTCTTGGAATGTGGACAGCTGCCCAGAATGGGAGAATGTGCATTTGACTTTGTACCAAAGGAGGGGAAGTTGGGCAGGGCTGCAGTGCACTTTGCTCCAGGCTGACAGCCACTCAGACAGCCATCCTACAGATATGAATCAGTGAAGCTAATGCATCCTGTGAATTCAATGGTAAAACATCAGTTCAAATACTGCTACCCAAGCAAAGAATTGTGTAGTCTCTCCCAAAATAAATCATAAAACTGGAGATGTTGGGGGAAAATTGGTACTTTCTCCATATCCAATGGATTTCCATGAATAAAAATGAACATGCTGTTTTCATTTTTAAGGTGACAGGAGGGGGGTGAAGGCCAAGCATAACAGGGAAGTGAATGTTAAAGGTGGAAAAAGTCTTTCATAGTTTTGGCTTCTGAAGTCCTATGAAAAAGCTCCATGCATCTTAGCTCACACCCAGCTTTCCAGTTTGCTTCCAGAATTTGGATGACAGAACTGTAGCAGCTGTAATGTTGAAAAGGGTCTGTGGTAATGACAAGTATATTCGTTTCAAGTTCAAAAACTACTTGTAGCAAAGCAGGGTGCTTGAGAGCTTCATACAGAAACCAGAATGCTTGTCCTGTGGAGGACCATTCTGCAGTGGAAGTGGTTGAAAGAAAAGCTTTTAAGGTGAAATTTTTGTATATTTTGCAAATACTGTAACATAAGTAGATGAGAAAAGTATTTTGTGCGGGCTTGTTTGTTTGTTTGTTTGTTTGTTTGTTATTTGCAAGGCACTTGAACCAGAGATGCTGCTAACTCATGGTCAGATGTAAGAATATGACTATAGAACAAATGCATAATCAGAGAAATATTTATGTGATATTTATGCTCAAAGAACCCTTTATTTATTTAAACTTCCTAGCAGCTCATTTATTTCTATAACATTCCCATTCAAAAGGAAAGAAAATAAGGTTTCAAATGTCACCACAGTTGACTTATTTGTCTGACTTACTCATTAGATGAATTGGAGCAGCATTTAGCATTGCTAAGAAGTGGGAATTGGCTGTCTTTCTGTCTTTCTACCATCCCTTAAATCTGGAAAACAGTTGATCCATTTTGGCTCCTAAAACAAATTTAGGACTGTATCATATTGCCAATGAGACCATAATACGATAAGGCAGAGGAAACTATTCTGCTTCCTTATTAGCCAGCACTTTTACACACATGCAAATATGTACACAGTGGAAGAACTTTAGTATTAGTAAAGCAAGTATCCATTTCCTTGCCACTATTTAAGATGTACAAAGAGGATGAAATAGCAACCAAAATGCAGAGCTGCTCATTCATTGCATAATCTGCCTTCTCCTCTGGGATAACATTACATATGTCCTACAGGAAGCCATGTAAAATAGTAGCTTCCTCCTGTTTTGATTTGAATGTCATCGAGCATTTGCATCAGTCAGAGTACCATGCAAAATTATTATTAACCCCTGGAAGGCAGCAGTTTCTCTAAGTAGTTTGTAGTACACAGACATTTGTCTGGAAAATACTGTCTAACTTTATCTCCTGAAAAATGTAATTCCGAATTTGTGTTTTAACATATTAGCATTTAAAATCTCAGGATAAAGAAACTGTTTAAAGACCGTTGCTGAGTTTTTCTCTTTTTCTCAGCCTTCTCTGGCTTAAGATAAGTAGTGCTAGTTATTTCAGTTCTTCCTTGAATGTCATGTTTTCTAGCCCTCTGATCATTCTTTCTTAATGTGGCCCACATGGTCTCTGCCATTACTGTGGTGTCTCATTGAGTTAGGATCAAGTTATCTAGTTGAACACATATCAGTAACAAATAAAGTGGAAGAGATATTCTGTTTACCCTTGTATGGGAACTGCTGAATCATGGCCAGAACCTCTGATTGATCACTGAGGCAAGCAGTGAGTCAGCCATGGGAGCACAGGTGAAGGCAATTCACCTGTGTTGCTGGAAGGGGTGGAGCCTGGCTGCACCTCTCCTAGACCTAGATGAGTGTGAAGAGGATGAGTGTGAAGAAGAGAAAGACCTGGGGGTGTTGGTTGTTGCTTGGCTAACATGAGCTGACAGTGTGCCCAGGTGGCCAAGAGGGCCACCAGCCTCCTGGCCTGTATTAGAAATAGTCTGGCCAGCAGGAGCAGGGAGGTGATCATCCCCCTCTACTTAGCTTTGGTGAGGCTGCATCTCGAGTACTGTGTTCAGTTTTGGGCTCCTCACTACAGGGAAGATGTTGAGGTCCTGGAGCGTGTCCAGAGAAGGGCAACGAAACTGGTGAGGGGTCTGGAGCACAAGTCTTATGAGGAGCGGCTGAGGGAGCTGGGATTGTTCAGTCTGGTGAAGAGGAGGCTCAGGGGAGACCTCATTGCACTCTACAACTTCTCGAAGGGAGGTTGTGGTGAAGAGGGATTTGGCCTCTTCTCCCAGGCAATGAGCAGGACATGGGGTAATGGCTGCAAGTTGTATCAGAGGAGGTTTAGGTTGGACATAAGGAAGAACTTTTTCTCTCAGAGAGTGGTCAGGCGCTGGAATGGCTGCCCAGGGAGGTGGTGGAGTTGCCGTCCCTGGCAGTGTTCAAGAGGCAACTGGATGACGTGCTGCGTGATATGGTTTAGTGCTTGTGATGGCAATGATGATGAGGAGATGGTTGGACTAGATGATCTTATAGGTCGTTTCCAACCTTGTGATTCTATGACTCTATGACCATTTGAGAGCTGACTACCAGTGGGAAAGAATCTCTTCTGGCGATCCCTTCCTCTGGAGTTTTGTGGTGAGCCCAAGACACAGGTAAGCCTTCTATCTATTCCCTTTTTGTTATTATAATCTGCTTTGCCAAACTCTCTTGTTTGTTTCATAATTATAACATCTTTATATTCATTGGCTATACAGCCCTGCAGGCTCACACAGTCCCCTATGGGTATGTGATCTTGGCAACAGCCTGATCATGGTGACCCGCTGTATTCTCTATTCCCTTTTCTTAATGACTTGCTATGTAGGCAGGTATTCCCTGTGCAGCTGCTTCCTTTTGCCTAAGAGTACTTCCTTCTCTTTAAACTTGTGAATTTCATCTTTTGGTAACTACCCATTTCTGCATTTTATCATTATTTTGAATCCTATATCTGCTCTCCAGTGTATTCTTGGCCTTGCCAAACTAAGTGCAAATTTGCTGAAGGACATGGATCTAGGCAATGACTGGGATGGCTAAATTGTGAAGGGGATTCTCAGCATTATTTCTGGTTCATTTAACCAGAGTTTCTGTTCCTTACATGTCAGAGCCACATCTTCATTGAATGTACTGACATAGTCCTAATCAAAGTAGGGAGGCTATGTAATGGTTATACTGTGGAATAAAAGCAAGCACAACGCATTGACTGGTTAAAGTGGGGAGGCTACAACAATCTGTGGATGTGTGCTCACACAGTCAATTTCCAGTTACACTCAGCAGATGCTTCTAGGCTTCTGATGTGTTTGAAATTGAAGCTTTAATAATCCCTCTTTTTTTTTTTTTTTATGTATGCATTCAGTTCAAAGTTTAAATAGGAAGCATTAAGAAAGTAGGAAATTGTGTAAACCAGATTTGAGGCCCTTCTCAGTGTATAAGGAACAGTTTTTCTTTATTCTTTTTTTTTAATTGATGCGATACATTGTTAATTTTGAGCCAGCTTTTTAGCATCTACTGGCTAACTGGTTATTTTCAATAAGCAAGTGTTCTTTTTGGCATTTTTATTAGTATCTGTGATTTTGAATTTAAGTATTAGTTTTGTACATAGCCTTAGAAATAATTATGAAGGTAAATTATAAGGGGCTTTTTTGTTTTGTTTTGTTTTCCATATGGGAGAAGGTGACATCAGCATGAAAAAGAAAGGAAAAAAAGTGATGGACTAAATAAAGCAAAGATTAGTTGGATGTTTCTTGAATATGTATCCTTTCAATTGGGACCATGCTGCTTTAGGATTATGTGGGTTGCTTAAGTTTGTGTAAGGAGGAAAATCAAAGCAGTGGAATGCTTTAAACCAATGTCAGTGGATCCAGAGTTGAATTTTGTTTGCAGCTTCCATCTCTCTATGTTCTCAGTTGACAATTATAAAGAATTGGCCAAGTGTATGACTAAAGGCATTTTCCCCACCAGTATGAAATTCTATGCTATTTCTCTCTTTCATGTTTTCTAAACATAATGCTACTTCACTCAAGGCTTTGCAGCAGATAAACTCTGTATCTGCATAAGAGAGCAGGATAGTTATCAATCTGTTGAGGATCTGATCAACCCTGGCACAGCAGTTTGTACAGCTAGGTGTTTTCTGCTGTGAATATTTGTGTAGCATAGCATGATTAAATTGGAACATAGGGGAATAATCTCAAAGAAAGCAAGAAGTACCTCCAATGTAGTGTTAAATGTGTTAATCTGACAGTGATCTCAAGTTTTCCTCATAATAGGTCACAGAATCTCACAATTTGGCATTAATGCAAGGTTTTAGGAAGTCTGTTTTTATACAGGGTCTTGAATCCAGCACATCCCCAAGTACATTGTTAACACAGTTAATTTTCCTTGCCAATTGATATTTCTGTCATTTTGCATTGCATTTATGTCTTCAGTATCATGTACGAATCCTACTGTTTTGTGTGCTGTTTTCTTCCAGTAGATTAGAAAGTCATCTGCTGTACCATTTATACATTCACAGACCATAATTCTCTGTTAAGCTTCTCACAAAGAGTTTCTATGCTCTCCCTGTCTGCACACAATATTAGCAGAGTTTAGTTCAGCACAAGTCCTTGCTTTTCTGGTTATGTTGTCTTTGGCATATTTTTAAAGTAATGATCTCTCTGAAATCATAGGCAGGTTTAATAGCACCAGCAACTCCTACCAGCCATTTCCTATCACATCCAATAAGAGTAACTTAAGAGTAACAATAAGAGTAACCCATTGCCTACACTTTGCTTTGAGAATATGTGTCTACTTGGGTCTGCTATTAGTGTTTATTTCTTTTCAGAGTCCCTGCTCTTCAAAATATCTTTTTCTTACTTGGATATGAGAATTCAGTTCCTTGTAGTTTGATTAACAGCTTTGTCTCCTGTGTGTTAAAATATAGTCCAGACTAAGAGAATTTATTTCGACTATATTAAACTACCTGCCCTTCCCATTTTTTTATCACTCTATAACTTTTTGTCATTTGCCACTTTTTCCAGCAATACTTTTCTATTTTTACTTAGATCATTTAGTATGGTTTGGGTTCACTTAGTATGGACCACACTGATGGTATACATCATTTTGGTTTGGTTTTTGTTTTGCTTTTTTTTTTTTTTTTTTTTTACCAGATTTTTTTGTAAAATTGTCAGCCAAAGTCCTGCAGAAATCTGCAGATGTTTATCAAATGTACAATCTCATGGGAAAAGAGGAAGGGTTTCCTTCTGACAAAATCTATTTTCTCTCTGACTATGCTGACTGGCGTTAATTGTACTATCATCCTTTAATTGTACACTGATTGTTTCCTGTACCAGTCTTTCCATCAGTTTTCCTGACATTGATGTCAGACAAAATGATCTACAATTTCCTTATTAAATAATGGAACAATGCTTGCTTCTCTTCTGTCTTTGGGAACTCGCCTGGAATTTCAAGACATGTTTTTCATAGTTTAGATCATTTAAGTTTTATCTTACTGAGGTTTTAGGCTTGTTAAACAGGTACAATTTTAATTCCTAGTATTTTGGAATCTTAGTAATGAACATCTGAATTTCTGCATCAATAGATCATGTGAAGAATATTTTACTGACACAGAGCTGATCAGCCTTTCTACTTATTACTATCAATACGAAATCTTCATAGTCCAGAACGTACAGAGTAAAAAAAGGTGTTTGTATTGCTGCCTTCATGGCTTTATCCTCCCATTAAGAGGGAAAATGCAGTTAGTCAGAAATTATGAAGTATCTGGTATATCCTATGGTGCCCAGAAAATCTATATCCCAATGAAATTTCAGTACAAATAGGAATAAGTAATAAATTTGGCTAGTGCCAAAGTTTTAAAGCATGTGATGAATCTAAAATTCTTTCAATTACATTATTTATTTAGAGTAAGAGCAGACTTGATCTAGTCCAGATCCCAAAGCAATTAACTGTTTAACATTTCCTAGTGATCTATGTGGAGGAGATTTTTGAAAGATGAGGTGTTCCTTTGACCAAACTTTACTTAACTGAATAAATTAACTCTTTTTAGCCCACTGAGTAAACATACTATGAGTAGAACAGTGGTCTGATTTTGTGATGAGAACAAACTTCATTGGTATTCTGTATGCATCACTGATTCTAGAAAAATATTTATGAATAGAAGTCATTGCTACACTTTTTAAAGAACACAATTGAAGTAAAACTTCTTTGTACTGGAAGCTGTACAACAAATATATCTTTTGCTTGGGTGGGTACATCAGCAAATAGTCACTTTTTTAATGGAAGGGTGAGGGGAATAGAAATTTGGACCCAGTCAGCTATTGAGCCTACAAGTAAGCGCAGTATATATTACTGCAGAATTATGCAGTGGGCATAAAAATTGTTTTTAGGGCATTTTAGGAATGTGTAGACAAATTCTGGTAATTAAATAGCGTTAATCTGTGGTTGTGGAAGTTCAGCAAAAGTTAAACAGTAAACAAGATGAATTAAAAGATTACTTACACAGAACATCAAAATTATAACCTAAAGGTACAACCACAAAGCATTCAGTGTTCTGAACAAGTGAGGGAACGTGTAAGGGAGAAGGGTGTTTTTTTTTTTTTTTTTTTTATTTCTTGGATGGATATGGCGTAGTAGGGATCCTTATAGTTTTCTGCTTCAGCTTTCATGCCTATCCCTGAAGGCATCTGTGTAGACACTTGTTCAGCCAAAGGAATTTGAATGAATCTGTTCAAATGTACCATTGCTAAATTTAAATCACCTGCTATCTGATAAAGAGGTGTTCCCCCAGTTGCTGCTCATGCTGCCTCATCTTTTTTTTTTTTTTTTTTTTTTTTTTTTTTTTTTTTTTTTTTTAAGCTATGGCTGTCATGAGTATCTGGAACCTTCAAAACCATTTAATGCCAAGTTACTGGTTTCTGTATAGTAAGTAGAAGAAAACAATTGTAGATCAAGACAGTAACATAGATTTTCAGATTCTCCCATTGGATACCTTGGGGTCATCACCACCATCCCCTTCCTGAAGAAATGATTATTTCTCAGGAAAACAGCAAGTGATCTATGAGCAACAGGGTCCACATTGTCATGGCTACACACCTTCTCATGTGCGATGCAGTTTCTCCAATTGCTGCTTTACATTTCATCACCATCAGATTGCACACTGTTTCTGAGACAGAGGCTGTCTCTAGCCTCATGGTTCTGCAGCATTTAGAATAGCCATTCCTTCATGTGTTGCTGTAAAAACAACACAAATGACTGAATAAAATCTTTTTTTGTTGTTGTTGTTGGAACCCAAATACAATTTGCATCTATTGAAAGCTTTTCTATTAATCAGTGTCCTCCCATTACATCCATGAAGACAGACAGTTGTCACTACTCGTGTACTACAGATGACTATGACTTAGTGGAAAGATTATGTACAGAGGAAATCTTTGTCGTATCTAAAATCATGTAGAATGAGTCACTTTCTTTTAGTATGGTGTTTATCCTTCTAGACCACTGGGGAGCTGATTTTTAATCTCTTCCTTACAGCCGAGGGTTACCTGGCTGCCTCTGAGAGCCTCTATCACCTCCTATGAGCAGGGAAGAACCACATCAACAGTGTCCTTTGGGAGAAGTGGCAGACTTGACTTTGTCTCACTTCAAAAATTTCAAACAGCCTGCATTTGCTTTGGTGGCATATGCAGATGTGAGCTGTGGCATTCATCTCTGGAAGACAAGTAAGTCTCCTTTCCAATAGAGGAGGTGCCTTTGGGGCCTCCTTTAGGCCTTTGGTGTAGATTTTAGACAAGGGAATTGTATTGTGTGAGCCAGAAAAAAGCTAGGAAGATGGAGACAGTAATACAGAAATAAGCACCCAATTCTGCTGAGCTGCTTGTTTCAGGCAGGAACGTTAAGGAGGCTCTTCATGATCTGAAACCTTCTGCCAGCTGCAGGCGAGCCATAGGCTGTGCCTGACTAGCCTTCTGTCTGCCTGCGCAGTCTGGTCTCTTTTCAGAGACCTGGAGGGGGAGAAAAAAAAAAAAAAAAAAAAAAAAAAAAAAAAAAAATTAATTTTTATTTGCACTGATTTAATTTATTTTGGGTTTATTCATTTCCCAAGTAAAATGGTGATGTGGAAGCAGAAGTACCTGTGGTGTTCTCACTGCACCAGTCACCTCAAAGAGCTGAAATGCAGCACAGCCCATGACAGCCTGGGAGGAAAGGCTGCAGCCCTGCCCCATCACCTCACCGTGCAATGAACGCATTTTTCACCTTTCCACTGTGCTGTTTTTCTCCTTTCCATGGGAGGCCAGAGAACAGAGGTACAAGATGGACTGAAAGATAGAATGTGTGTGCGGTAGGTATGTGGTCTGTATCTGTCATGTTTTTCTTTCTTAATTATCTAGAAGAGTGCTTTCTGTGTGTTGACAGCTGACTTTACAGGTCTCGTAAGGAAACAGCTCTGCTGATTAGATTAATATTGACAGGAGCGAGGTCTGTATTTACGGGGAAAAAAAACTACAGTAGGCCCAAAGGAACTATATCTCTTCCTCTGGTCTTTAATTTCCTGAAGTCCCAGGATAAGTCAAAAGTTTGCCACTGCGTGTTTTTTTTTTTTGTTTTGTTTTGTTTTTCAGTATAATGGGAATTAAATGTTATTAATAAATGACCAGAACACTTCTTTTGGTCGATTTGTCTTCTATCAATCTGCTATTTAAATGTCTTTTAGAAATTAATTAATTTTTCCTCCTATCACTTCTGTCTTGGGCAAGATCTTTTTGTTAGTTTGTAGGACGTAGATCACTGCTATTCCCTTTACTTCATGTCTGACTTAAATTTTCTGATCTCAGTCTGTCTGTGAATAAAAATACCTTCCTATTTTTCTACTTAAAAGCAGTTTTGGTGAGATAAGAGAATTCAGAGTTATGTGAAAGGAGGGGGGGGGAAAAAAAAAAAACAACCCACCACAAATCAGTTTTCCTGATTATTTGGAATTTTATTGAGGTTGAAAGATGTTCATTTTATATGGACTGATTCTCTGTTTAACTGTCATCTGCAGTTTAATATTACTCTAAGGTAAAACAAATTTAATCACTGCTATAATCTTGTATCTCTATTGATTGCTACAGTTCAAGCGATTTAGAATGGAAAATGTGTGAACATTATCTATAAATATATATGCATATATAAATGTCGGCAAACAAACCAGGAATTGGAATCCTATAATGCCTATTGCTCCTTTTCAGGGGAGAAAAATAAGAAATTAAAGTTGATCTTAAACTATTCAGTAAAGTACAAAGCAAAGGCTACAATGCCCCCAAGTGCTCTTCAGCCATAAAAGCTTTGTAGACTGTAGATTTTAAAGACAGATACAATCCCACTGAGCATTGATCTGAAACATGCGTAGTACTATTTTTTTTCACTTATTAAGGCTCCTTACTTACTGTGCTCATCCCTGAAGGATTATGCTGCTTCTTATTCAAAGTGGCTTGGAGCATTAAGAAAGCTGAATGGGAAACAAATGCCCTCATTCAAAAGTAGAGTTTCTTTCCTTTTTTTTTTTTTTTTTTTGTTTTCATTACAGTGTTTCTGAAGCTTACGAACAGTAACATTAAATTATTTCTGAAATTCATGCTACAATTGAATAAAGGAGAAAATAGTTTATCAGTTTGTGACACAGAAGCGTCTGTCTTTAACTTCACAATCCTTCACATCCACCAGCACCCGACAAAGCTGATGGAAGGATAAATGTTCATGACCAGCTCAAAAAATAAGTGTGCAATTGAAGAGATGTGCTGTTAATGTCTCAGGAGACAACAGCACTTGCACAGTAGAGAGCTTCACAAAGTGCCCATGTTGGAGCTTCATCTGGAGGTCTGTACCATCTCAGACAATATTTGTACAGCAAGGGCTTTCCTGTGCAGGATTTTTGCTGTCTGGAACATTAGCATAATTCAGTTTTAAATCACTTGGTCACAAAAACAAAACAACAACAAAAAAAAAAACAACAAAAAGAACAAAAAGGAAACAACTGCATTTGTTCTGATGCTCTCAGAAGAAACTATGCTCCCACTTTAGACTGGAATCTACCTGTTCTCTTGCTTCTTTGCCTCATCTATGCTTGAGTGTAAACATTTCTTCCCCACTACTTCAAAAACAGTAACAGATATTTAACTTCTGTTCTCCTTCCCATTTTTAGCTTTTTTCATGGAAGAAATTGAAGAAGTGCACCTCTGTCTATTGCCTTTCCAACTTACAGATCAAGACTAAGAATACTGTAGTGTCTCTGGTGTTTTTATTGCATTTTGTTTGTGTTCTTATCATTGCTTGAAAATATCTTAAGCTTCAGTGCAAAAGTACAATATCTTCTCTTATTCCAGTCTCCCTCAGAAAACACTTATTCCCTAGCATTTAGAAATACAAGTTAATAGCAATAGTGAGCCATCATTGTCTGAACATGCACGCTAGTGGTTCTGTTTTATTGCTGTCGTTTTGATCTCACTTGTATACTGCTTACAGAGCTGTGCTTCTTTGTAAAGGTCCTTGGGATATGGACTGAGCCTTTGTGTTTTGTACATAGTGTTGTTTCTGTTCTCTGTCTGAATGTCTTGACCTTTAAAAAGCAACTCTGAGCCTGCCAAAATGTGTTTTATTTAATCAAGAATCTAATTCAGAGATAGCAAATCTCTTACAGGCCTGAAATTCACTCTGCGTACTGTTAATGCCAACCCAATTTTGTCCACGCAAATGCTCATTAAGCTCAAGCGAAAAGAGCTGTAAACACAGATAAAACTGCCTTCAAAGTGATGAGAAAAGCTTTTCTTAATATTTACTTTATTTCCCACTGACAAAAAGGGTAACTAGAGTTCAGGTTAATCTGTTTTTTTTTCTTCCAGAAATGAGAAAAAAAAATATAACTGATATTTTATTCCTCACTAGTGCTAATTTATCGCCAAGCTGAGCACAAACAATGGAGAGAAATAATGTAAAGAAAACCATTAAAGGTAAAAACATTTGTTTAATTAACAGCAATGTTCCGTCCAGTACAGAACATTACTGACCACTAGAAAGCTGATTGATACACTGCAAGCTTTGTTGATTTCCACTGACTACAAAGTGGAATAGGAACTTTCTACATAAACCCTGGGGTGTGACTACAGGGACGCAGCTGCATGATCAGAGCTGTCTGACCCTGGCACTGCATCAGACTTCCAACTCATTGTCTAAAGAAATCATTAAAAAATTGGTGCTGGGAGAAGCGCTTACTGTTTTATTAATGTTCATCAGATTAAAGAAGTAAAATAACTGAAGCAGTGTGAGCAGTACATAAAAGCAGAGGAAGTTTGAAGTGCACCACAGCCTCTCTGAGAAAGCCTCTCATCGATCTCCCTTGCTGTTCACCCTGTCAAACGGCTGGCATGGCATGTGCTCTGCAGACAGGCAAGCAGCAGCATTCAGACAGCTGTGCTATGTGGAGCACAGATGCTTTCACTTGCATTTGGTAGTTTCTAGCAGCAGAATTATTCACAGATGTTAGCACACAGATGATACAGAAATTCATTGAAAAGGGATATGAAATTAATACCTGGACTTTTCTTGATGTTCTTACTGTTATCAGACTCTAAGGTCCATCTTGATGGATCCAAAGGGAAATTATTTACATATGTTGAATTGAAATTCCTTCTCGAAGTTACTTTTACCAGAAATTAAGGAAAGAACTCTTTCCTACTTTTATACATAACGGCTTTGGAGTGTTTGTGGAAGGTAGTGCTCTGTCACTGGGAGGTCCGCATCCACAGAGCATGCTGCATGTCTTGCTCTTCAGAGAGCACTGTTAGTGTGAGCAAACAACATCATAGACTTCTGTGTCCAAGAAGTCTTTCAGTCTGTTCACGTTGCTGGTTCCCTTAGGACGCTACACTTTTGCCAATAATGAAAGTAGTAATGAGTTTCTTATGTTAACACAGTCTACTGGAAAGCGATTGGAAAAAGAAATCTCACTTACTGTACACTGTTAAACAGCCTCCAGATGAATGGTGGGCTTTGTTCCTGCTATCTAGAAAGTTTCCTTGAAAGAAAAATGCTTGAGGTTGCACTTTGAACTCTACTTGTGTACTCTCCTAATATCTGTGACTTAATTTGTGAATGATGCTTGGGTGTTTTGCAGCATCTGATTCTTTCACACGTTGCTGCTGCTGGCCACAGCAAATTGGGGCGTGAGGCTGGAATAGCATTCTTCAGGTCTAAGTACCATGCATTTACTGTAATTGACTATGCCTCCATATTAAGCATTTTTCCCTTTAGAGCAGTTGCACAGAACTACATGCCCAGCATTTACTAGGATTGGTAGGAAAACTACTGGGATTAATGTTAGTACAGATTTTAGACCAATGACTTTTACCATTATTCTTAAGGACCAGACCCATTCCTTTGGATGTCAGTGGAAGCTCAGAGGGTGCTAGGTGCACATTTATAGGAAAAAGATAGAAAAAAAACCCAACCAAAAACAAACAAAAAAAAACAACCCTTAACAACAAATGGACTAGTGACAGCAAGTGTTTTAATAAGATCTTTTTTTCATTTTCCTTTTCACTGTATGTTATGCAATATACGGTGAGCACTATATTTGCTGGCAAAGGAGAGAAGTCTGGGAAACCTATTCATTTTACTCCACATTTAAACAAACAGTTTCTCAAAACCATGACCAAGAAAGGAAGCAAAAGTACTTAGCAAACCTATATTAAGTGTTCTAACTCAATGTTTATATTTTGTTGCTGAAAAATATACTGACTGTATTGATAGCTTAGTAGCATTCAGCTCCTGCAGTCTGATGTGGGAGAAGGCTTAGAGAATATTTTTAACCTTGTATGGAAACTTAATTTTGTTTTCAAAATACCTGCAGCTCAGTACAGCCTGAGCCATTCTAAAGCAAAAATTGTGGTCTACAAAGGAAGTTCATATGACTCCCACAGGGTAATAGTGTCTGGGAGAAAAATGCTTGTAGTACTGTGAAATATCCAGCCCTTCCTCTAACCTTCTAGTACTTTCATAACACACTTTTAAGATAGAAGCCTTCCAAACACCAAGGGCGTTCTTATAGAAAGATGACTTCTTTCACTCAGAAAGTATTGTATTACTTCCCAGTCTGTTTTACTTCCAGATTGCAGAGTAATGCCATGAGCAACTAAGATTTGCATTTGATGAATAAAACTGATGAATAAAAATAAAAAAAACGTGATGAATAAAATAAAAAATTCAGTTACTGATCTGGAATTTTTTGAAGATAAATGCTGATATTTATGAAATTGTACTGTATTCCTATAAGTATGTATTTTCAGGTACTTTGCCAGAAGTTCTTACCACAGGAAATGTAAATCAGATTTTAAATATGTGTCTTGAGAAGCAAAAATATTTAAATTTTGTTTACTTTATATTGTCATCCCACTCATTTTGAACATTTCACATGACAGTTCCCTTGTCTCTGAGTAACCTACTTTTCCTACTTAAGGAAAAGCTGCAGCTTTCAAGTGCAATTTCCTAATTAAAAAGAAGGATAACGAAGAACTACTGCTGCATTTTAAGAATGCACCTGAAATATTTGGATATAAGGCTTGGATTTGTTTCCAGAACTTATAATCCTGACTGCCACAACAATGTTCCTCCTCCCACAAAAAGGATAAATTGTAAAAAACATTGCATAGCAGATCTTATATTTTTAATGAATGATGTTATCATTGTAGAGCTGTCTCCATATTATATTATTCTGTGATTCTGTGATTTTGCAGAGTAGGAGAAAAATATTTTCATTTTACTGTTGGTTGCCCTGAAATATATTTCATTAGTTGTAACAAAGATAAGAGAATAAACTGTGAAATACAGGTATCCTATAGAGAATGGAGCACAAGTCTTATGAGGATCAGCTGAGGGAACTGAGATTGTTTAGGTTGGAGGGAGGATCAAGAGAGACCTTAATTGCTCTCTACAACTGCCTGAAAGTAGGTTGTGGCAAAGTGAGAGTCGGCCTCTTCTCCCATGTAACTAGTGATAGGACTGGAGGGAGTGGCCTCAAGTTGCACCAGAGGAGGTTCAGGTTAGACATTAGGAAAAATTTCCTCCCTGAAAGAGTGATGATGCAGTGGCACAGGCTGCCCAGGGAGGTGGTAGAATCATGAAGGTGATCAAGAAAGGTTTAGATATTGTACGGTGGAACATGGTTCAGTGGAGAAATATTGGTGGTAGGTGGATAGTTGGACTGGATGATCTTGGAGGTCTTTTCCATTCTTGATAATTCTATGATTCTATAGGAAAGAGTGGCTTATATTGTTCCAGAGCTGGAGCACTGGTAGCTTTGGGACAGCGTTTGGCTTCACAAGGCCATTTTGAATCTTGTTCAAAATGACATTTTGTCCTCTTTGGGACATTTGCACCCGAAGTGGTATTTCTACTAAAACCATAGGGAAACACCAAATCTGGGCAATGATAAAGTATTTCACCTTGCTAGTTTTGCTTTAATAGTTGCTGCTATTTTTCTTTAGCAGCATTTTCCAAAATAAAATTTTTGATGCTTGTTTACCGTGATAGTTTAGAGAAGTGGTCTTGGCTCTGCTTCCAGCTCTGTCATGGAAATTCTTAGTACTGTCCATAACTCTGGATATGTCTCAGTGAATAACACACTGGGTGAGCCATAGCAGCCATGCGAACCTTTGCTACCCTGAAGTGGCATTCACTAAGAACTTAGTGTAGATGTAGGTCCTCTACATAATAAAATTAAAGAAATGCTTTCTGGATCAAAGAATACTTGTTCTTTAAGGACCTAATTTTCTATAGCTCTATGAGCTTGATTCAGATGTACATTGGGAAGAGAGGAGATTCAGGCCATTTTTGCTCAGGAATAACACGTATAAGGAAAGAAAACAGTAAAGGGTCTTGACAATTATTTCTTGGCAAGTTTCAGCTTTCCATGAGCAGCAAACCCACGTGCTTTTTAAAAAATGACGCAGATGTCTCTGTGTGTCCATAGCTTGGAAAGACACAGATGGACTCATGTTTTGAGAAAAAACAACAGGCAGTCAGTTTGGAGAGGAAAAACAGTCTAGGATATTTTGTGGCTGTTACTTTTTGATATAGGCATGCAAGCACAGTCAGCCCTGCTGTAACAGAGGGACAGCTGGGTCATACCACCACAGCGCTTCACCCTGAATGCCTAATTTTACATCAGCCAGTGTTCATCTTAGGGCATAAGCATGCTTTGCCAGGCACACATGGAATGAAATGAGAGAACAGTGATGAGACCTGGACCTGGTGCTCTGGTCTGTCCCGACAGCACGAGGCAGTGTTTGGGCACAGCCAGATGTGTATGAGGCGGGGGGCTCAGCTCCTGCTCGGCTGGCTTTGCTGTTTGAATTGGCTTGCTCTAAGGAAAGGAGTTTCCAGCTCACAAATTAATCTATGGCTGTGGTGTGGAGACCAGAAATAAAATACCTATGAGAGATGGATGGGAATTCTGAGCTGTGAATCAGAGAAAGACACTGAGTGTCTTAGTGACTCAAGTTCTCAGTTTCATGAACAGGGCTGACAGCAGCATAATTTCTTGCCGCGTACAAGCAGGGCTTTAGTTGTGCTTCCATCTGTTTTTTGCAATTTTGGTCTAATTGACTTTTCATAGTGGCTTCTTATAGCAGAGAGTCAAAATTCCTCCTCTCCATTTTACCTCTGTTTCAATCCAGGATTATTTTTTTCCATTCCTTGCTATTATAACTGATTATTGTTACAACTGATTATTTGTTAAAAGTAATAATTTCTTCCTTTCTTTAAATTTAAAAAAATAATTCATAATTTAGCAGCTAGCATGGGCAAAGATTTACTTTCATTAGTTCTCTTTGCTATAGCTGGAAAACAGGTATAAAATATTTGCTTTTTAAAACATTATGAGTTATTGTCCCTTAACATTTATAAACCAATTCAAATAAGTTTTGCAATCCCATGTTAAAGTACTAATGAACAGAGGAGAGAGATGTTAATTCACAATATATATTCAGAAATCCAGATGGAGAAGTGCAATGAAGAGAGGCTTGACATACTCCCCTATGAAGAAAGGTTGAGGGAACTGAGCTTGTTTAGCTTGGATAACAGAAGGCTCCAGGAGACCTCACTGTGGCCTTCCAGTACTTGAAAGGAGCTTATAAACAGGAGAGGGAACGGTTGTTTATGAGGGTGGATAGTGATAGGACAAGGGGGAATGGTTTTAAATTGAGACGGGGAGGTTTAGGTTAGATATTAGGAGCAATTTTTTCACACAGAGGGTGGTGATGCACTGGAACAGGTTGCCCAAGGAGGCTGTGGATGCCCCATCCCTGGAGGCATTCAAGGCCAGGCTGGATGTGGCTCTGGGCAGCCTGGTCTGGTGGTTGGTGACCCTGCACATAGCAGTGGGTTGAATCTTGATGATCGTTGTGGTCCTTTTCAACTCAGACCATTCTTTGATTCTCTGATTCTCTGATTCTATACCAGCTTGCATGCAGTCATTTTGACCTAATTGAATTTGCCCAGAAAGTCCACTATCCCTCTGTGGGCTTGACTTAGTCATAGGCTACATTTCACTTGCCTTCTAAACTAGAGCACTGATTCCTGATTTTTAATTATCATTACTCCATGTACTGACAGTTAAGTCATTTGGTACGTGAACATACGTCAGGGACTGAAAGTGAAGAATGTTGCCAATTTATCTCTTCTAAGAGATCATTGGAAAACAGCAAACTGGAAAAAATGAGGTTCATTCCTGCTGCTGAAGTAAGAAGGAAGGCACTGCCTGCTGTTACATTTTGAGTCAGGACAACTAGAATTCTCCCACTCAGCTACAGTTTGTACAGGAAAGAGTTTTGTCTCCTATGCTAATTTCCTGTGTTATAGGTGACACTACACAACACTCTGAGCTGATTACTGTAAATCAGTGCAGGAGAGATCAGAGAGAGAGAGAAAAGGTTTGGGTTGGTTTGGGCTATAAACCACAGGAGAACAGAGGCTGCTCTTTCCTCCATAGAGGCTTTACCTGCGACTGCGAGGAGATGCTGTTGCATATGATCCTTCAAACACTGCTTATATCTTTTATCCAACCAGACTAGAAATACTCATATATATATATAGCTAGTCTTCACGCACTACCATGAAGTACATTGAGGAAACCTCAGCTTCTTCTTACCACTGCAAGAATTAAAATGTCACAATGGAATTTGTCTTCTATTACAAGTTAAAAAAAAGCAAAATCAACCAATAATTATTTCTGGAAACATCAGAAAAAGAGTTTTCAAGTAATTTTTTCTTGTTTTCTCACGGGAGAAAAAGCACGCTCTTAGTTCAGTGCAGCCCAGATGCAGGCTATGGTATGCAGCAGTTAGTGTGCAGCAGTGGGAAGTCCTGGGGAGTGCTCACTATGTGATGCTTGGCAAGGCACAGCAGTCACTGCTTCTCTTTGTTGTGTCACTCCAGCCAATAAAATAGTTGCTGATACTTAATAATCTTAATCCATGATTAAGATTATGGGAAGTTGCTGAGAAATAATAGTGGTCAGACTTTTGCCAAAGTGATAATCTTTTAGGACAAACTGGTCACTTGGTATCTCAAATACATTTCTGTTCTTATAAAGGGAAGGTGGCAAGCTCTACTAACATTACATCAGAAAACAAAATGGATCAGATTACATTATTACTCCTTCCTTCAGTGTCTTAAAGACTCTCCATAGTATGGCATATTGTGTTCCTGCTGGAAAAGACTTGTTCTGCCTTTGCCTGTTGCGTGGTTTGCCTTGTCCTGAACATTTACTTTAGATTAAATTTTCCCTGAAAAATTGGTAGCTAATTCATAACAGAAAGTGGTGGATTGAACTGAAGCATTTAATACCAGCGAAATGGTTAATAAACCTTATTACAAGCAGTGTTGTAGATAAGGCTCTCTCCTGGCTTCTTTCATGTCCCAGATAAAGAATCATTCATGAAATTTGTGCAAACATAATTCAGTGAAAAAACAAAACAAAACCCTCGACCCACTATTAGTAAGTCTTAAACTAAGATTTACTTAGAAATATCTGTTACATAAGGAGGACTACCTGTGAAATTATGTCAAATTTAAGGAAATGTTAATCTAGAAGTGTGATCATAATGGAAACCTTTTCATCCGATGAATCTGCCTATGTCTTCTTTTCCACGGCCTCATGGTAGTCTGTGTTTGAGAAATAAGGTTTCTCTGAAACCACAAATAGCCTGAAAAGAAAGGAACTATTATTTAATTTACAATTTAACATTCATAATTGAATGCTGAAAAAGCATTTAGAGAAGCTGGTAGTAGAGAACCATGGCTAAGGAAGAGTGATAAGCTTGCACTGATGCCAGCACTAACAGGGATTCTGCTTTCAGCAGCTGAGGTGGTGTGGTTGCAATTAGCTCAGTTATGTCTGTGCTGTACCACACAGTGCACAGAGTAGATAAAACCAGGAAAACCTTGCAGTGTCTGTGTTTGAAGGCTAGGTCTCTTGGCAGAAAAGTATTTGAGACTTTATTCCAAGTGTGCCTAAGGAGAATTTTTGCACATCCTTATTTTGCATTACCAAAGAGACAAAAATCTTTGTTTTAGTGACAGTAGAGAGCTTTAAAGGATGACACTTCAAAAGTAGTTATAGTTTATATGATGTTTTAAGAGTCAGCACATTCTGTTGTGTAATACCCTGAATTGAAAATCAATAGAAATGATCTCTTAACATTTCTTCTCTGTGAGCTTATTCCTTCTCTGCCTTTAGTCTGTCCCCTAGGAGCTAATTTACAAGGCAGCCTCCTGTCGCAGATATTGCACAGTTCCCAATATAAAGGAAGCATGTCATTTGGGTCCTCAGATGCTACTGTAAGACATGTAAGAATATTAAGCATTACCTCGGGAGGTCACTGCTTAGTTTTATGGTTAGAATAGAGAGACAAGTGTGGATTTAACATTTGGGGCTTTAGAATTGCTGGGCATTTTAAAGCTGCAACTTTATCTGTGAATGTGTAGGCCTTTCAAAGATGTTTTGTTCATTGACATTATCTATGAAAGCGTATGTGCATGGTTGGAATTGGTCAAAGAAGTACAAAAAGCTACCTACAAAACTTTTCTTTGTACATTTTTAGTGAAACAGATTTTTTTACAAATTATAATAAGATGTATATAGAAAAGGATGAGCATTTTAAAATACCAACTGTAGATATAAATTGCTTCTGAATTCCAAGATTCCAAACAAACGTATTTTTGTCTCCATCAGTTTATGTATGCTGTTACAGTTATTCACTAATTTCCTCTTAGTTCTCAGAGCTGTGTTTATATTTGCTTCATTTGGCCTACTTCAGCATCCTTTTCTACCACGAATTCCCAAGTTGGATTTTTCAAGCTGGGTATTCTTTTGGGGGCACACAGCAATCAGACAGATCACATCAATCTCTTCAGGGCTAAATTTGGAAAGCATAGCATCAATTGCTGTGGTTAACTGCCTTTAGAATACATGGTAGCTAACCGATGAATTTCCCAAAGCTTTCTAAAGAACCATTTCCTACTTTAGACTGGGTCAAGTATTCTCCTATCTATTTATACCTGAGACAGAAGAAACATTCTTAATTAGAAGTCAGAAGAAAAATTATCTAGTCAGGTAATTTGAAGATCTTTAAAAATTGTATTCATAGTGTAGTGGAAGTATAATTTTATTTTCCTTCAGACGTTAAAAATATTAATAAGAAGACACAATGAATTATGAGCAGTATGAAGTGTTCAAATCAACTCAGCTGAATTTCTTTTAGCGAAGTTCCAGAGATTTAGTTCACTCTGACAGGAAAGATTTTTGGCCTGATACTGTGCTGATATTGCAGCTCATTTGTTTTACTACCAGCAAAGAAAAGCAGAAGGCTGGACCAACCATTCTTCTTTGGGACAGAAGCTGAAAAGATTAAGAAGAGCACTTGCTATTATCTTTAAAAAAAAAAAAAATAGGCTATTGGCTAGGGTCAGGATTAATGCAAAGCAAAGTACTTCATGATGAATTTGGATATATTCAATTAACTGGTTAGAGAAAAATGATATAATTCTGAAAGGATAGCTGAGATAACAAAAATAGCAAATTATTCTTATGAAAACTTTTGTAGGCAAATTCTTTTATTATAGTTGTTCAAAATGTGAAAAAGGACAAAGTAACAAGTGTAAATGTGTATATATACTTTTTTTTTCTTTGAACTAGTGCCCAGTGTCACTTGAGCTTCATTTGTTCAAGTCTGTAGGAATACAGTGATACAAACCCAGATGGTGTTTGCTGTTATTGGTGACAGATGTTATCTTATTCTTGAGATTCTGCAGTTAAGTGCAATGCATTTATAGCCGAGTTATGCAAAATACAAAGCACCCTCAGCTCCCATTACAGCAAGGGCAGCTGTAGGGTCTCCATACCTCCTAGGAGGATTAGCTGAACTCTTCAACTTAGCAGTTCTTTTTGAGATGTCCTGCTCATCAGGTCCACTGAAATCTGTGTTCAGCATCTTTGTGATCACCCTCCAGACCTTCTTTAGGACTGAGATCAAATATCTTACTATCTTTTCAGGAAATTGATCGAATGCCAAGGAGTTATATGTCCAAAATAGTCACTTGATTGATGCAATTATGTGACTGCAGTAATATGACTAAATGATAATCTTATTTAAACACACGTGTATGCATCATACAGAGGTAATGAAGAGAGATAAGGTAATCTTAGTGCTGCAGTAAAAGATGATCAGTAAAAATGAAACAATTCCAGATGGTGGGCAAGCTCCCCCTGAACCTAATGCATCTGCAGTAGCAAAATTTTGGTCAAGTGCTCTAAGCAGCCTGGATTCTAACATTGAGCATGGCTATTCTGGAGTTATCAAAGAGAATATTGTTCTCCTTTAAAGGATAATGGCATCCAGTATCTATGAACTCATTAATATGAACCCTAGGCAAGTGTGGCATGTGTGTAAGAGTGAAAGAAAGATTTGAGAGCCACCATATAAGTTGACAAAAGCAAAATACCAACAGAGTGTGTGTATAAATACAATCTTTCTACAAAATGCCCAAATAAGTATAATTTGCAACATGAGGTTCTGGTGATCAGTGTTTAACACACGTACTGTAGACTGAGATCACATTGTAAGAAAGGTCTGCTAATGCTTTCAGATCTTGTGATCTCAGTTTGAGGTGAGTGGTCTCTAATTTTCATAATTTGGTTCTGTTTTTGTTGTATTGGTGTATTAAAGAACAATAGCACATTCCAGAGATATGGAACAATACAGTGTGGTGTTTTTTGTTTGGTTGGTTGTTTTTGTTGTTGTTCTGTGCTGTTTTGTTGTTGTTGCTGTTGTTTTTAGCTAGCAATCTAATGCGCTAAATATAGGTTTGAACCAAAGTGTATGAAATGTAACCTGGGAGCAAGGGAATATTGAATTTATTCTTGATAAATTGAATGAAAAGATAGTAATAAATGAGGTAGGAAGCCCACAAAATTATCATGTGGTGGTATCTAGTACCTATTTAATTTAGTTACATAGTGGGATCTAGTAATGTATTTAGGTTAGTCAAGACTAAAGAAAATGGACAGGGGATATCAGAGACATCTGAGCAAACTCAGTAAGTGACTGATGCAATAGAAAACATTAATTTTTTAGTTAGTGTATTGCCTTCAAATGTCTGGAAGTCAACTTTCAACATACACATTATTTATATTAATCAGGAAATGAATAGGGAGCTTTTTACCTGGAGCTTAGTATGCAGAGCTTTGATGTTGTGGCAATGGGATTCTGGAGTTCTCTGTGTGTACTCCGTAGTCTTTACTAACCCAAATGAATTACTAGAGAGAAAACTTTATTAGCAACCATTAGGAGGAGTTTTTTAGGAGGCGTTTTCTCCATGGTCTAATACTTGGTATCAATTTTAAATCAGTGAGAAACCAAACTCTGTTATTTTGGGGCTAATTTTACAGTCCAAATTACAATTACAAATTACCTGAACATGAGCCGACAGTGTGCCCAGGTGGCCAAGATGGCCAACAGCCTCCTGGCCTGCACTAGAAATAGTGTGGCCAGCAGGAGCAGGGAGGTAAGCGTCCCCCTGAGCCCAGCACTGGTAAGGCTGCACCTTGAGTACTGTGTTCAGTTTTGGGTGCCTCACTACAGGAAAGACATTGAGGCCCTGGAGCGTGTCCAGAGAAGGGCAAAGAAACTGGTGAGGGGTCTGGAGCACAAGTCTTATGAGGAGCGGCTGAGGGAGCTGGGATTGTTCAGTCTGGAGAAGAGGAGGCTCAGGGGAGAACCTCATTGCGCTCTACAACTTCCCAAAGGGAGGTTGTGGTGAAGAGGGCTTTGGCCTCTTCTCCCAGGCAACAAACAGGACCCGGGGAAATGGCTGCAAGTTGTATCAGAGGAGGTAAAGGTTGGACATAAGAAGAACTTTTTCTCTCAGAGAGTGGTTAGGCACTGGAATGGCTGCCCAGGGAGGTGGTGGAGTCGCTATCCCTGGCAGTGTTCAAGAGGCATCTGGATGAGGAGCTACGAGATATGGTTTAGTGCTTATGGTAGCAATGCTAATGGGAGGGTGGTTGGACTAGATGATCTTATAGGTCGTTTCCAACCTTGTGATTCTATGATTCTATGGTTACTCATTCTTTTCTTCTGGTTATTATGGGGTACTCTGAATGGGTGTAGATACAGAATAACTCTAAGATTATTTAAGAAGACATGTATGGGGTTCATTTGGCCTTACTTTAAAAGTTTCTAGATTCCTGCTGAACCTGAGCTTTGGCTTTCTGTGAACAGAAAGAGGAGATAGTGAATTGAAAAATTAATACATTTTCATATAAAATTATACATTTGTTTTCATTTGAGTGTCCTCTACATTTTGAAAAGCAGATTTTTCTCTGTAGCCTATGAAATATTATTATTTTTAAAAAATTTAATCACCGAGGAATTCCTGCATTAGAAAAAAAGTGAATGTCTCATACCAGCTCACTCTATTTTTTTCTCTTTTCTAAACAATGCTGTATTTTTATGTAAGCAATAAGCATGCCAGACACTTGCATGAAAAATATGATGTGTACAATGCACTTCATTTATTTCTTGACATAACAGGAGAAGTTGAAGAAACACAGAGGTTTGTAGGAATTAAGTTATGACATAAAACAGACTTCTTATGTCAAGAGAAGGAGACAATTTGCAATTAAAAAGAGAGAACTGAGGACTGGCTCCATAGTTCATGCAAATCTTATGTGAATTGTATAAAAATATGAGAGCAAATCACTATGTTAGTATGACAAAGTGCAGAGCATTGTCATTCCAGGACAGAGTACAACAACAGAATGGAGCTGTCTTTCAGTAAGGAAGGACCTAGATACTAAATCTCATCATCAAAAAAATCTTGCTTCTGGAAGACCTGGATCACCTCCTGTGACCCCGTAAAGATCTAGGACAGCACTCCTTGCAGCATGGTGTTCCTTGCCTACAGTCTGGAAAAGGAGGAAATCAGTTACTTCTGACCTCAGCAAGCACTGGTAGAAGTTATAGCATGATGTTAAACAAAGCACATAGTCTGTCTGAAATTACAACATAAAATCAGAAGTGCTAGGCCAGCATGAAATAAATATTTGAGGTTCAGTCCACTTCAGGCAATTTGCCCAAAATAATAGATGATAGTTAAAGATTATACATGGTTTCCAAAATCCCATCCAAATGTATTCCCCTTGGCAGCTTGACAAAATAGTTAGTTTTTACAATTTCATGCCATTAAAATTGAAGGTTGCATAAAGTGTAACTACTCAAACACTAGGTTAATTATTACTACCCTGTGTCGGTAAAGGGCTTTTTTCCATGTCAAGAATTTGACATTTTAGCATAAGTACAATAACTTTCTTCCTTTAGCGTCTCCATCTTCCTCCACACCAACCCACACACAGTGGCATTTAAATAAGGCTCTTCACGCTAAGTCATAAATATTAATGACATGAAACTCAGGCTTGGCATTTAGCATTAATGGCTCTCTTCATCACTGTTTCAAACCTAGATTGCAGTCAACCCCTATGTAACTGGCTGACATAATTTCTTTTTTTTTTTAAACAATGTTAATGCTGATGTGAGATAATTTTCCCCACATCGCTAGCAAACTGTCTTTCTGCGCTGCATGTTTAGGGTATCAATGGGGATGACTTTTTTTGAACACTGTCCATGGTGGCTTGGCATGATTGGGCTTGTAATTACAATTTGTGCCTTTCAGCTAGTTCCTCCAATACTTCCAAACCAGCTGTGAATAGATATTTCCTTAAAAAAAACCTTGGTCTGCTTTTGAAAAAATAAATACTGGGTTTTTTTTCATACAATCAAACATTTCATGTTGGCTCAGAAAAAAAAAAAAAAAAAAAAAAGGATTAATACCATTGTTGGTAATAAAAGAAAATTTCTTTATTAATTCCTGTGGTTACGTGCATCAGTTCTGTCCTCTCAGTTTGAGCTGTACCCGTTGTTTGAAGTTGTAAATGGAATGAGGTTTTGAAGATATTTGTGGCAGCATTGAAGATTTAATTTTCTGTTTTCTTTCTGTGAGAGAGATGCATCCAGATCAGCCTTGTGAACACAGCCACGGTCCTGGGCAGCCAGCTCTATGTCTCCCTGCTTGAACAATGGGGGTGACCGAATGACCTCCAAAGGTCCCTTCCAATCTTAATCCTTCTGTGTGATTCTGTGATTCTGTGTTGTCTCTACCCCACAAGATAATGAACCTTCTGAACAATCTGTCAGATATTATCATAATTCCTTAAACAGTAAGCACGTGCTTGGCTCTTCCTGCCCTTCACTGCTTATCTGAATAAGGACCAGAATATTCTTATTAAAAAAGTTTGAAACTTGAGTTTTCTGGACTGTTACCAAGAAGCTGATATTGCAGTAAAACATTTGGTTTGAAAGAGAGCAACAATAATTAGAATTTCCCCTTTATTAGAAAATGAAAGTAGAAAGAAGAGAAGCAGAAACATGTACTGGGCTCTACGATATACATATCTTAGAATATGGTATATGTTGTTACCTTAAGGAGGAAAAAGAGGAAGCCTAAAGTACAGGATCATAGAGCTACATACAAGGAACATGAAGTCATACAGTCCAAGTGTAGCGGAAATGCTAAGTCACAGCGTGAGCCTGTGATTGAGCACCTGGTGGGAAGACAGGGCTAACCCAGGGGAGCTCAGGTGCTTGCAATGAACCTGAGTGACTGGAAGGATTGGAGTCAGGTAAGCATGTTCTTTGCTTTGTTTTTGTGCCCATGGTTGTTGCGTTTGAGCATGCTCTCACCTGCTGCAGCTCAGGACTTTGCTACTATGCTGTTATTGCTGTGCTTTCCATTGTGTTATGGCATCATAACAGGGCAAAAACAACAACCTTTTAGTCATTCATGACAGATACTTGTCAGCCTGCCTTGAAGTCTTCAGTGTGGATGCAAGAAATCTTCAAACACTTCTGCTGTTTGTGTTCCTTTCATAATATTTTTCTGAACACATAATCTGAATTGTTTTGCATGGACTGCTATTTCTGTAGTTAGATGAAGTAGCTTCCTATGTGTCTGAAAGACCATTAACAAACCTTCCTTCAGCCTCTTATGCTAAAAATGCCACTTTAAATATTTCATAATAATTCATATTTTATAGATTTTTTTATCATTTTTACTGCTATCTTTAGGACTGTCTTTGACCAGCTCATAAATTTCTTGAAGTGTGGTCCCTGACCTAGGCACAATAATCCAGATAAAGCCTTATCAGCACTTAGGAAAGCAAAGTGTTGCTTCACAAACTTGTGTGCTATCTGCATTCCAGAACATTTCTGTGTCTGCAGCAATATGTTGCTAACTCATGCCTGTTCTAATTTCTATACCCATTCCAATCTGCATTTCTCCCTCTCTGTGTTACCTATCTTCTGTGTACCTTTTTTTGCTGAGCTTAGCACTTGCACAAGCTGAAAAATATATTTCCATTTATCATTCTTATCTCCAGTTCATTGTGACCATTTTGAATCCTGTTCTTGTCCTCCAAAGTAGTTACAATGTACTAGACTACATCTGCCTCTAAGTTTAATGAGCCTGTTCTCTAATCTGCCATTTGGGTCAGTAGTAAAAATATTAAATCCCACTGGACCCAGGACAGATCTCAGTGGAAAATCCATTTGGTACATCCTTCCTCTGATATGTGAACTTTGGTAACATATTCAGCTTTGCATTCATATTTGAGATTTTTTCCCCTGGCTGGTTTATGAGGAGTGAGGTGGTTGTTTGAGACAATATTGCAGAGATAACACTAATGAATTCTAAATACTTAAGACTCATATTGTTTCTCCACCTCCCAGGATCAAGGAAAATCTAGAGGTAAGCATTCAAATCTGTTCTGATTTATTTTTTCTAAAGCTTTTTTTAAATGGGCTGGTGCCACTGTAATGTCAGTAGAGGTTATGTATCTCCTCAAGCATTATTTGTCAGGAATACAATTTTGATTAATTTAGCTTGACAAGCTGTTAACAGACCAGCCCTCTAAATTACAAATAAAAGAAGTTGCATATTTTGTATTACTTTACTTCTTCAAAATACAGAATTTAAATATCAAGAAGTGTTTTTTTTTGTCTGAGTACTCTTGATGTATGATAAGACTGCACATGTAAATGTTTGCATAACTTATGCTGTATTTGGTACACATGCATTAAATCATCTCTACTGCACAGTGATAATAAGTTCATGATATACTTCAAATTCAGATAAGCGTTCAAACTTTAAAGAATTTGAGCATTTGGTAACTGAAATTCATCCTCTACTCTGAAGATTCCAGCTGCTCAGTAAGTTCAAAATCAATGTGACAATACTTGGATGCAGGATGAAAGTTGTGTAAAGATCTTAAAGTTCTGAAAACCTACAGGTGTTTGCATTTGTAATTTTAGTTTACCCCGTGTTACTTACATCTTTGCTGTATTAGGCAGAGGTTTTTTTTGTTTGTTTGTTTGTTTTAAGTATCATTAAGCAAGGTTGTTTATCTCATGTATAGACGACTGTATATGAAACTTTAATGGACCCGTCTGAAAAAGATTGTGGAATAGACAGTGGAGTCCTGCTGTTGTTCAGGGGCTTGAAATATTTTGGAAATGCATGCTTGTAATTTATGCTTGCACTCAGAGATATGAAACACATTTATTCTTACTTTAGAACCTTCATACCACATAGATCACCCAGGAGTTTACGATTATGAATGGCTGTTTCCTCTCATTGCTGTCACCTTTAGTATTTTCTATACAACAGTAGCCAGAGTGTTAGGTGTAAAACTCAGTGCTCTGTAGTTTGAAAGAAAAACTATTACTTCACTCACTTTTTCTAAGTAGAGGTAGCAGAGAATTGTCTAGCTGAAATAAGAAGTGCAAAGAGAATTATGGTATTTGTATTCATAATATAATGGAGTAACAGTGAAACAAAATGTGACTTGTAAGGAAGTTGCCACTTTTGGATCGTAATGATAATTGTTGTCTGAAAATGTTAAATAACTGTGGAAAACAACTATGTAGAGAACAAGATGTTCATAAGGGTGCAGGACACTTCAAGATGCTAAGGCTACTTCTCAAATACCTGTCAAATGCAAATACTCAGCTATAAGTTGGTTCCCAGCACCTTTCATTGCCATATCATTTAGTTTCCTGAAACCTTAAACACTTGTTAAGTGTTAATTAGTTCACTTCATAATGCTCCCTGTAGGGGAAAATACTGCCTTCAAACTTTTTTTGCAGAAGTTGAAACTGTCTCTGGAGGATTAAGTTGCTTACCTCAATTCCAAGTAGAAACACCGATTTGAGCTACAGGTTGCCTTGTGTATGAATAACAGATTTAATCCTACAAGTTGGCAAGCACTTGCAAAGGCCAAGAAGTGAAGGAGCCTCAGTCGTTGTACAAGTATTGCTTGTTACCCTTTTACAAGTAATACTTGTTTTTTTCATCTGCAGAGAGATCTTGAAGTGGTACCAGCTGACTTGGACTGTATACCTGTTGAAATCCTGTAGAACTTGATGTACTGTCTCTACAACTGACACATTTTCTTGCTGCACACTTGGGAAAATGCTTATGCAAATGCATACATTAATAATACTGTTGACATTGTGCAGGCCTCACTAGCTGAACTGGCAGACACTGACAGTTTTTATGTCTCTATCCTTCTGATGCCCCTGCAAGGAAGAACTGCTTTAATCTAGACTTTTTCCAAAATTGTTCCTAAACAACTTAAAAACTACTCTGGAATAAACGTTTGGAATAAATAGTGAGAATTTTTGAATGAAAGAGTCAGAGTGGCATATCAGCAGATTGACCCTACTGCCTTTCACTTTTGTCATTCTTGTTTAAGTTTACCAGCACTGTACTTCATTGTTCCCTTAATACTAAATAGTTTTACAGAACAAGATATGACCTAGCTATAAAGAGCAAAGAACATGTCTTTGGCATGATTTTCATCCAGTGTTTTCTATATGTAGTTCTATCTGTGGAAGTATCCTGTTTTCTCACTTTTATGTAAGAAGCTCGAGCAAGCAATGTTAATGTTGCATATTCCCTTGGTCTGTCTTGCAAAAATCATTAGGGCCTGACTTTTCCACAGAAAGGAATGCAGAATGCTGTCTTCTTGTAAGTTTGTGATTCATGCCTCCTGTCAAGGCTACCAAACCAGTAAAAACACTGGAATGTAAAAAAAATAAGCATGATTATGTATTTCAGGAAAACAATTTTCTCAAGAATGTTTCTGGAACAGATCTTCAATGTTAGCTATTTCTAGTTCATATATCAGTGATGGAGTGCCTACTGGCACCAACTTGTGCTTTGCAATTGTCTCAAAGGACAATGCTTTAGTTTGCTTAAGGTGTCTTTTTTTGGATTCTTGTAGCAGCAAATCCTTTAGCAGCTCGTTACTTAATGGAAACTAAACAAAGCTTCTTCCAGGAAAGAAACTGTTGATCTCTGTCACCCCACAGTGAACTTCTTTTCTCAAAAACATAACACATTCTTTTGGAAAAATACCTCCAGTTTAATCAAGACACTGTGTATTCTAAAGACAAGAATGTGTCCTTGTTCATCTGCCTTCCACAGCTTGAAACTCAAAAGTTTCTGGGGAATAGAAATGGTAGAAGATAACTTCTGAGTATAGAAGTCTATGTGTATGACATATTCATTCTTTGGTCTGTCATACCTTTAAAAACAACAACTTTTACCATTGAAGAGGCCTTGTGTTGGTTCTTATAAATAGTCCTGCTTAGGGCCCTGGCAGGACTCCTTTATTATCTACTAGTATTTCTTCAGATGTTTTTCAACTTGTTATCGAAACTTAGCTTGGTTTTTATTGTCAAGACAGCTCTGTGTTCAGTTCCCTCCATACATTGACTATATTACTGTATCTGCCATAGGAGCCTTTCCACAGCTCTTCATTTCCACTAGAGATGCCACTGAAGCACTAATATTGATGGTGTAAAAAAATAGCACTGTGTGTCAGCCATTGTCAGCTTGGACTTTAGCAGCTGGTAGCTTGATCAGAGGTTTTGAAGAACAAAATGTGCTGATCTGTGAAAAAGAGAATCATATACTTTATGTACAGTTGGAAATAATTCAGAGCAACTATGGATTGGAAAGAATGATCTGTTTCAAATTATACTGCTGCTGTCACTTCCAAAGATGCAGTGAACTGCTTTAATGGATCCATGCTGGAGGAGTACATCCACTTTTGCAAAAACATCACCATTCTATCTGCAGAAAAATGCTTCTGCACAGAGTTGAATTAATGTTGAAGCATGAGCCTGGAGTCTTGAGAAAGCGAGTAAGAAAGAAAGAAAGTGAGTAAAGGAAAATGACAAGCTATTTTGCAGGTGTTATTTTGGAAACACACATTATTTCATCTTTTCAAAATATGAAATCATATCTAAAATACACTTGATATCTAGTGTTCTATCTGTTCTGACTTCCTGCTGTAAGAATACATTGTGCTCCATTGTTCTCACTGTATCATAGAGTTATCAATGGAAAAGTCTTCAATATGGAAAACTATTCCTGAAATCAGTGCTCAATGTTTAGCTGCCAAACCTAGTTAATTGCTCCTGTTTTTCCTAAGATTTAAACCATAGTTCATGAAAGTAATGTAGTTCCTAGATATACATTTAGAAAAAACAAAATTAACAATAGGTCACTTCCCTTTTCAGAGTAAATGTTATTGCATACTTTTTTTTTTATAAAACAGCTACTATGTAAGAGCAAAATATTGTTTAGTCCTTATATCAGCTTTATATTTCTGACCTTTTTTTTACTTCAGGAACTTGTGATTGATCCAATGTTATAATAAAACAGCACTCAACATTGTCTCCTACAAAGAGCGTATGGTTTGAAATAAGTGACTAAATCAAACAGTTGAATATTCAAGTTTGCTGTATTTAGTTCTGAATTTCTGCACTAGTTCTTGGATTAAGTTCAGATAACCCGAAGATAATGTTCTCCGTACATCTTGCAATGGTTTATTTTTTTTAGGAGAAACATTTTTTTAAAACATTAGTGCCATATAAGCACAAGGTTTTTCTGGTGTCTATCTAAATAATTGATGCTATTTTTGATAACGCTTCTTTCATTGCCTTAACACTGATGGGATTTGAGTTTATTTAATTTAAACAACTTTTAGATGGATACTGTTTATTTGTAACGTGTGAGATGGACAAAAATAAACTAATGCTCATCTTGATTATATGGAATAAGTTTTCATGAATATATAGAAGTCATAGTGATCATATAGGATGACAAACATTCAGCACAGAAGGACAAAGCCATAAAATATCCCCTCAAACTTGAAAGAATCTGATCTTTCCCATAATTTGTCTGCAACATTGTTCATGAAGGTTGTCTTTCTTCTTATGCCATATTGTCATCGAAAAATCCCATGAGCAAGGGGCTAGAAATAAACTATTTAAGATGAACAGTTCTACATAAAAATGTAAGCACAGCTCTTATATGTAATGTCCCCTTCTTTTCTTCCCTTGCTTTCTTATCCCTCCATTGGTTCTTTGGCCCCCCTTGCCAAGTTTCTTCACCAAAACATGTTTCTACATGTTACGCTTTTGCCAGTTGAATTATGTGTAGTGTACCATTGCAAGATCTCTTATTTCTTTCTTAAAGGACACATTTGCATCAAATAAAAAAGAAAGCTCTTTCAGTGTGCTGGAAATTCCTATTAAAAAGGATATTTACACAGAAAATACTAACTTTTGTGGCAAAGTCAAGCTTATAGCCATCTGTTAAGAGTGCAAGAACTGAGAATCCAGTTTGTATATGTAATCTGCCAGAAAGTAACTTAAAAGTAATTGATTATTACATAACTTTTAATAACAACAGTTTTAACATTGAAAATTATACTATATTGGGTGCAATTCAAAGAGATTTCCTGCCTGGTGCATTATTTCATGCTTATTCCTATGGCCTTGGGCACATACTTAAGGCACTAAAACTGTTATGTTCACAATGTCAGTTTTGGTTTAAGATGTTTGTAGCTGTTATGTACCAGGCTTGCTGGAAACCCCAGGCTCATTCCAAAACATATGATGAAAGATTATCATAATTGGGTTGTAGGCTTTTTTGCATTATGATCGACAGTTTGGGGTTATTTTTGAATACTGGGTTTGGGACTTCAAATGCGAACTAGGAACAAGTTGTGTTGCTTAATTTTGCCTTTGTTCTATAAATGAGTGTGATTCCACAAATTTCAGGTAAATAATTTCAGTACAGAGATGTTATGAAAAGAAAAAGCCAGAGATAGTCCTGACAAAATAACTGTTTGAAAGCCATTTTCCGTGGATCTTTCAGTAGTTTTCCAGATGTCTGTGATGCCTTCGTATATTTTCTGATATTTGCTTTAAATAAAAATATCAGTGATCAAACTCCATGACAAACATAAGTTAACAAAATTTGGAGCATAGGCTGCTTTCCACTACCATGAATAGATTTCAGTAACAGTAAAGTTACATTGCTGAACATTCAGAACCTCATATATGGTTCTGAAGGTCAAACAGATAGGAATGTGTGCCAAGAGGATTTAAGGAAGTGAACTTGATGAGGGATGTAGAAAATAACAGTAGATTTCATGGGTATGGTGGTCAGAAGAGAAAGGCCAAAGAGAATGAACTCCCTCTGTTAAATGAGAAGCAAGAAAATGTAACAGCAGGCATGGAGAAGGCTGAGGTACTCAAGTTTTCTGCCCCAGTCTTCACTGGCAGTTAGGCTTCCCCCACTTCTCATGGCCCCGAACCTCTAGGCAGGGGTTATGGAGCAAAATGTCTCCCCTTTGTAAACAAAGAGTCAGTTCAAGACAAACAAATGAGACTGACTGTGTACAAGTCTATCTAGCGGCATTCATTCCAGGGTCCTGAAGGAACTAGCTGATGTAGTTGTCAAGCCATTCTCCATCATATTCAGAAAGTTGTGGCTGTCAGGTTAAGTCCCCAGTGGCTGGATCATGCCTAACTGGTCTGGTAGCCTTTTTTGATGGAACAGAATCAGTAGACAAAGCAAGAGCAACTGATGTCATCTATCTGAACTTCTGCAAGACATTTTATATGATCCCACAACACATCCGTCTCCCCGAATTGAAAATATATGGATTTGAAGGGTAGGCTAGTGGATAAGAATTGGCTGGATGGTCATAGCCAGAGAGTTGTTGTCAACCACTCTAAGTTCTGGTGGTGGCCAGTCACAAGTAATGTCCCCCAGGAGTCTGGTTTGGGATTTGTGCCCTTCAATGTCTTTATCAATGAAATAGACATAGGGATTGAGTGTAACCTCAGCAAATTTGCTGATGATGCTGAACTGAGTGGTGCAGCTGGTATGATACATAGTTGACACCATTGAGGAGGACCTGAACGTGATTGAAAAGTGAGCCCGCAGGAGGGGCTGCGGAAACTCAGGTGATTACTCCATGGTCTGTCACACTTCCTGGCAACAGTCAGAATTGGAGAAGTTTAATTTAATCTCTGGAATGCCAGGTGAAAATTACTAAAAAACAGGTTACTACTATGTAATTGTGTTTATCTTTTTCAGGTTTTTGCCAGACCTTAAAACTAGGGATCACTTAGGTGCAGTGGAAGAAAAGGTAGAGAAACTACAGCAAGATGAAGGAGAATACGGTTTACTTCAGAAAGCCTGGACAATAGGTAGGAAGCAAGCTTTCTTATAGTGTTCAGTTGCTAAGGGAGGGCCAAGCATCTGGCCTCATGACTCCTTCCACTTTCTGCACGCAGCCATAGATACTAAAATCAAGACTTACAGTTTAACTTTCAGCTCACTAGTGTTTCCTTCTCATATTCTGATATAAAGAAATAAAGTAAAAGGGGGAGAGAAAAGCAGAAAAAGAGCTGGGGCTGTTAAAAGGAGAAAAATACTGTTATGTAAGCTATTTTTCTCTGAGAACTTGCTTGCTTTGAACCTTGGTCCTGAAAGTATCTTCAGGAACCCAAGAATCATAAAAACCCTAGTTGTGGTTAGTGTATGAATATTTCTATTCTCACATTCCCTGATTTTTAAAGTTCATGGTTTACGAAGGACATTGCAACATATCAAAATTCATTTCTACATAAATAATGCATTTACCCAGAGAGTGGTGAGGTGCTGGAACAGGCTGCCCAGAGAGGTTGTGGATGCCCCGTCCTTGGAGGTGTTCAAGGCCAGGTTGGATGGGGCCCTGGGCAGCCTGGTTTAGCATTAAACGTGGAGGTTGGTGGCCCTGCATGTGGCAGGGGGGTTGGAGATTCATGATCCTTGAGGTCCCTTCCAACCCTGGCCATTCTGTGATTCTGGAATGCATAGAGTGGGCTGGCTGGCTGTGACTGGTTATGTCAAGCTTTTTTAGAAAAAACAAGGGAGAAACAAAGTATCAGACCCTTTTTCTCACCTTGTTTAGCCATGTCATTTACTCACTTCAGTAATAAATACATTTAGGGTCAGTTCATGAAAATGACACTGTATAAACAGCAAAAATTTTGATTCCAGTTATTTGCAATTTTCTGTTTGCTGTAAAAGTAAGCCACCTTTAACAAACAACCAAAGCAGTAACTAATCCTCTATCCAAATTTAAATTTTATTGCAGAGTTCTGTAGTTTGTGCTAGTTATAATATTGTATTTCCTACTCAACTTCTTTACACAGGCTAGGCCAAATGTTCAGCTGGTGTAAATTAACATTGCTCTGTTGATCTTACTAGAGACAGGAAGATTTCTATCAAGCTGTGGTCAGTTCCTGTATGACTAAACATATATTATGTCATGCATTGGGGTATAACGCTGTTGAATCAAGATTCCTTTTCAAGTACTCTGCACTTTATTTGCCCTGTATGTTATAATGATTACAGAAGGTGTGAAGCAGTCGAGCCTGTGTAACTTTAGTGAAACATCTCCAGTGGGAATCTCCAGTGGGAATCATTGGGGAAAAAAAACAGTGTGGGTGACTGTCATGGACTGGTCTGATCAGTTGGGGAAATCAGCATGGAAAGCAGGTTGGAAAGGCTAGGTTGCTAAGGAGTTGGGGGACCTGTTATTTATCATTTATGATGAGAGGTAGTGAGTATTTAGTGAAAATACTGAGCAGCTGGTAAACATACATACAAAAAGCTGTTTTTCAGACAGCTGTGATTGCCACTGGATTTTGCTGAATTAAAAAATAGAAATGGGCTTATAAAACACTAAGACATAATGAGAATAGGACCTTCAGTGGGTACAAAGTCTGAGGTGGATGCAAAGTATTCCTTGAGAGGTCTCCAGCTCACTAATTGCTCTCAGTGAACCTGAACCTCTGCTAGAGGAAGCTCGTGTGATACATCTGCAATATCTTATGCTCCTCTCCCAGTTTCCTGTGACTGGATGGGATTTTGGATATGCTATTGGGCCGATTGTAGTGGAGCACTGCACAATTGTTTTCAAGCTGTTTTTATGTCATTTCTAATACATGTTGTATTTGTAGATATGTGTATATAGATGGGTGCAAATACATCATAATATGACCCAGTGGAGCAGATCTTTGGCTGATGTTAGTGTAATTGCATTGGTTTCAACAGAGCTGTGCTGGCGAGTAACAGCTGGGGAACTGGCTCATGAGAAGCCTGTCTGTTCCAGGCATTAGCCTCCAATGTGCTATTTAGTTACATGCTGGTGCAGTACTGTGAAAATTAATGCAATTATAGAAATTTAATATGGGAACAATGAAGTCATAAATGGCAAACATTATGGATTTTGCTTTGTTTTTTACTGTATACTCAACTAAAATATGCCTTACTTAGCTGTTCTGTTATTAATGCTATTGGAGCATGAAAAGTAAAATGAAACTAAAAAGATTGTGTGAAAGAGAGAGAATTATGATTTAAGCTGGAAGAAGTCATAACTAATGAAAAATACAAAATGTTTTCTCCCTTCTGTAAAACTTCTGGAGTAAGCATTTACTATAAATGTCTAGTATACACCAAACATTGTAGAATGAAATATCTGATGCCACATAACTGAATACAGGATTATACACTGGAAACTTAGTTCTATGTATCCTAAATAACAGTACATTCATTCAGGTATATTAATGCAATGCTACTCACAAAAGAGATTATGGTATGGTTTGTCCCTGTGGAAATTTGTGTTTCTTTTTGAATGTCTGATGCAAAAAAGAAAAATGTCAAATAGTGAGTATTGTTGTATTGAGGTCAATAGCTTTCCAATGTTATTTTTCATTATTTGTGCGTATTCCCTTTTAGTTTAAGTTTTTTAATATGCTACTGTCAATATATGTGATAATCCTGCAGTCAAAAAAAACAGAGATAAAATTGGGAATGCAATAATTAGTGATTAGACTTGAGGACTGTGCATAGAAATTAGGTCTAATAAATTCATTATCCTGTTTGTGTTCTATGACTGCTGACTTGGGTTCTATGGACAATTCAAATGCAGATGCTGTGCTTTAAGAGTATATAATTTCATATGTAATGTCCTTTTAAGATGATGTAATTTTCATAGTTTTGTCAGTGCAAGAGTGCAGAATTTCTTGATCATTAAGCCTGTGAAGTGGGGAAATATCCAAATTATCAAATGATTTAATGGACATTTCACATTTTTGTTCTTTATGTATATATATTCATATAAAATGACTGTGACGTTTCTGCTAGCAGCCCTTGCATGATGCACTACAAAAAGTATGAAGGAAATAAGCTTCCAATAACTAACAGGAGATAATACACACATCTTTTTTCTCCTTTCTTTGTCGGCAGTAGGACTAAATGTTTCCCTATCCAAAGCAACAAATTGCAACATGCAGGTGCGAGACTCTGGGAGAAACAATGGCTTTGCCAAGGGCAGATCTTGTCTGATCAATCTGTTGGCCTTCTATGACGGAATGATGGCATTGCTGGACAGGGGAAGGGTGACAGATGTAATCCAACTGGACTTCTGCAGAGCCTTTGACATGGCCACTCACCAAATAGTGAGAGCGATTGTCCCCCTCTACTCAGCTCTTCTGAGGCCCCATCTGGGGTACAGTGTCTAGGCCTGGGGCCCCCAGCAGAAGAAAGTCACAGGGCTCTTGGAATGGGAGGAGGAGGCCCAGAGAATGGATGATCAGAGGGCTGGAGCACCTCTCCTATGAAGAAAGATTGAAGGAACTGGGCTTGTTTAGCTTGGAAAAGAGAAGGCTTTGGGGAGACCTCATTGTGGCCTTCCTGTATTTGAAGGCAGCATATAAACAGAAGGGAGAATGACTGTTTAGATGGGTTGATAGTGATAGGACAAGGGGGAATGGTTTTAAACTAAGACGGGAGATTTAGGTTAGATATTAGGAGGAAGTTTTTCACTGAGAGAGTGGTGAAACATTGGAAGCACTGGTTGCCCAGAGAGGTTGTGGATGCGTCATCCCTGGAGGCATTCAAGGCCGGGCTGGATGTGGCTCTGGGCAGCCTGGTCTGGTGGTTGGTGACCCTGCACATGGCAGGGGGGTTGAAGCTAGATAGTCTTTAAGGTCCTTTTCAACCCAGGCTCTTTTGTGATTCCCCTCATGAGAAACTGTAGGCTGTCATGAGGGCCCCCCTCAATCTCATTCTCTTGTGTGGGCTGAACAAACCAAGGGGTATCAGCCACTCTTCATACATTTCATACATACAGCTTTTTTACATACATCCTCCAGACCTTTCCCATCTTCATAGCCCTCCTTTGGACGCTCTTTAATAAGGACACCTCGTGTCCTTGTTTTGTTGCACCATACGATCTGTTTAGTGGATATGAATTGGCAGTCTGTATGAGACCTTGACTCTATGACTGTTAGTGATTATCAGGAGCAGTGATTTCAATCCACAGCAAACAGAAAAAAGTTTTGTTTAGGATTTAGTTCAGAAGGATTTTCATTGCACCTTGGCAATGGAGATTACTGTAAAAGATGGCTCAACTGTACATACAAATTTATCACATTGTTGAGATGTATTTATGACAGATTCTGCAGTGCAAAGTTTAACCAGTCTCTGTATTTTGAAGAAAACATTATGGAAGATCTATAGTCTACACTTTTCCAGTGATTTCACATATGTAGCATGAGGCTTCTGATGTCTTTTCAGAGTTCCATTTAAACCTTTTTGTAAGAAATCTCTGGCAATAGTTCTGATCTAAACTTATCCTCTGAAATAATTAAATATAGTTTTAATATGTAAGTATCGTACCACTCTTTTAAAATACTTTAGAAAATGTTTTCTCTTCCTTTTTTTATGCTTAATGATTTTCCAAACTTTGACTTAATCTTTTCATGCTTCTCATTAAACAGTATCTGCTTATGCTTCCTTTCTTTTTTTCTGCACATGACTGCTGCCATCACAAATTAAGGGTTCTCCTAGCAACGGGAAAACACACTTTCCCTTAGAGCTATATCTCTACACTGAAATCATGACCTTCAGCTACAACTTGTTCCTAGTTTAATTAAAAGCGTTTAAAAATAATAATCACAAAGTTTAGCATATTATTTGATCCGCAGAAAAGTGAACCAAACACTTATATTTTAATCATTCCATGGGGGCTAGATCTTGATCTTTTTATTCCCAGATTAGCAATAAAATAGTAGTATCCCACGTTTATATAATACACATTAAAGTGGAATTCGAGCTTTGTTTTGTACTTTATACTCAGCTTTGTTAAATGATGTCTTTACTGAGATCAACGCTACGTGGATACAAGAAAGTATCAATTACAATCAAATCTGTTTATTCAGTTTTGTATTTATTCTTTGTCATAATATGTCAGCTCTTCCAGAGTTATTACACCCTCCATAAACAGAAGGATGCATGTATGCACACACCTCAATTTTCTAAAGTTCACTCAAGACCACTAAATGAAAATATGACAAAGAAAATAACTTAACATTCAAGATGTTTAGCTTGCTGAATATCCTTTCCAGCGACAGAGCTTGAATACCTGTGCTAAATGCTTTCTTGGGACATTTATCTCTTTCTGCCGTAATGGAATAAATTTCCTTAGAAAAATAACTCATCAGATTGAGTTTACTTTAAGGGATTAAAACCTCAATGAGAGCGCAAATAGGGAAATGTATTTTTCTTCATTATTACAAATTCCTGTGAAGTTCCTTTTCAAAATATTTTCAACCCAAAAATAAAATTCCATAGTTTTGAAAGAAGAATTCTTAACAGAACTCCACTATATTTATGCTGGTCTGCAATGGGACTTTGTCATGGTCTTTCATTGTCTTTCATCTGCCCCCTTCTTCTTTCTTCAGACATATGACATTATTTATTTACAATATTCTGTACTTATCTTTGTCTTTCATTACTTTTGACCCATTAAAACTTAAGTAACAGATCTGGCAAACTTCTTTAGACCAAATTTCAATCCTCTGATTTCACCATGGGGTCTGAAACCCAATAGCTTCAAATAATAAGCAATAGTTGTAAAACTTTCCAGGACAGAGAAAGACACATGGAAGATAACTAAGAACTGCTCTCTCCTTTTTTGTCCTCTTTGGTCTTGTCTTATCTTACTAGGCATTAAGTATTCAAAGCTCTGGGTATAAGTATTCTCTGATTTACTCCCATAATAAGACTTAGATTTGTGATGACCTCATTGAGGTGGATAAAGGTAGCTGGAAGATAAGTTTTCGTACAAAACAAGTGTAAAAACATGGTTAAATTCTACCTTTGCTTCCTTCCTTCCTACAGGTAAGCCAAGTACGTTCGCAAAGCCACCTGATGAGACTCCTAAACTTATGCAGAGCTTTTTCAAACTTGGCAGGCTTGGTTGTAGAACAGCATTCTTATTTATGAATCTTTGAATAACAAGATGGTTATTTGCAAGCTTGCAAATTGAAAGCAAAAGAACTCTGGATTCCAGTTCGACTAGATACACAGGAAGGTTATCTGCAAAAGCAATGCTTTCATCTTTTGATGGAAATGCTGTTTTATTTACACAATAGATGAATGGAACAGACTTAGATCTGCTGCTGAAAAGTCTGTGAATAAACTATGGAAATCTTTTCTGTGGGAATGCTCAGTCCTTTCAGTCAGGAAAGAAATAAGATATATAACTGAGAAATGCAACTGAGAAAATTTAAAAAATTAAGTTCTGTGAGTAACTGTTGAACTATTGTAAATATCAACAAATAAATATAACCAACTACTGAAAACTGTAAGTGATAAGTAGATCTTATCTTTCCAGTAGTATTTAGCCAGAAAATAGTCCTTGTGTTTCTGCAAGTTAGGATTTAATTTTAGCATAAAAAATTGCAACACCAAATAGAGAATTTTTTTCTTATGGGCGGTAGAAAACATTTGGTTTTGTTTTAGCTTTCTGTAACAGGTTTGGGTTTTTTTTTTTCTACCAACTTGAACATAACAGACTGAATTTAGAGAAAATTTGGAATAAATCTCTGTGAGAACTTTGGAACATAGATGTAGGATCAGAGAAGTCATTAGAAATAACTGAAATATCTACTTATCTATGACAAATATTAAATCTGAAATCTACTTTGATTTGATATGGATATTTCCCTGAACACTTTATGGTAAAAAGCCTGAAGCATTCTATCCTTTCCTAGTGAAAGCAAATCTATAAATTTATAACATAGAGACTGAATAAATCTTAGAGTTTGTAGCTAGTGTTAATCAAATGTAATCTGTGAACTTGATCCAAGGTCCACCAAAGGAAGTGAAAAACCCCTACCAACCTGTGATTTTTGGCACAGTTCCTATCATGAAGTTGATTAGAATCCTTTCACCTGGGAGATGCATAATGCCTATTTTGTTTTGTGAGACAGGCTCTCTGTATTTTCTTCTGATTATCCTATTCTGGATGGGAAAGCACAGTTCTGTCCCTTTTTCCCTTCCAAAATATGGGCAGTGCTTTAGGTGTGCAAAGTAACTTTTATGTAGGAGCAACCTGGCCATTCACATTTAGCTCAGCTCACTTCCAACTTCTCACCTTCATTAGTACTGTTTTTGTATATGTAGAGCTCATTATGTCTATTTCGTTATTTAGCTAATACTAATCTATTACTAATCTATACAAGTGATGGATTTTTGGCTCTAAAAATTAGATCTATTTTTGTTCTTTGACACTTCAGCCATTTATGATTCCTGAATCTGATGATGCTTTAAAATATTATGCGACTACTGAAGCAGGTTCATTTCATCTCTAGAAGAATAAACTGAGGTGGAACATAATCCAAGAAAGTTTCCAAGAGAGGAAGCAAAAAACTTGTTGTTTATTCATAGAGATATGTATTAATCTGCTTCTGTCTGTTTACATTGGTCCTGGCTTAGCTTTCTCCTTGTTTGTGGTTAACAAGTATGATTAATATTACAACATGCTATATCCCAACTGTTCATGTAAATAATTATAAGGAAATGAGAGGTAGGTGAAGTCACAAACTGACTTTGTACTTGAGCAGACATTCTGAAATTTCATACCTAGATAAAGCATGGCATAGTGCTTAATATGTGTCATTGCTTTAATTCATACTGCTAAACTTCTAGTATGTGTAACAGGGGATTTCTCCAAACAGTAATCAGCTGGAAATGGGAGATTGTATCCTATTTACCCATATGAGTGAAAGAACGGTTTAGAAAGAAGATGAAATTCCAGTTGGTCACTGTGAAAAGGAGTGAAAGGCCAAATCATACTGCAGTTCATAGTTGAAAAAACAAATATTTTTCTTAATGAATTAAGAGAGAATGTCAAGCTTTCAATTAGGAGCTCTGAAAGGTACCTGAGAGATGAAAGTCCAAGCAACATTGAATTTTACACATGAACAGACTGTTTATTTTCCTATAATATTCTGGATAGAGGTAGCTCCAATCAGAACTTAAATGCCTTTCAATTACAGCCACATTACACTACAGTGACTTTCAGTGGGGCTAAAGGTAGCAATAAACCCTGAACACACCTGTGAATTTGTGCAGGCAGCTGCTACAAACCCCCTTTTTTCATACCTGAGTACCAGAGAAGTATTTGGGTTCATTTTGCAGAGGAGAAATCTGAGTAGAGCAGGAGTTACTGAAGAGTATAATTTCCTCTGAATAGAAAAAAGGCTCATGAGGCATATCGTGAGAATCTTTCACTGCAGGGTAGGTGAGTAATGTTAAACAGAGTGTATCTTGTAACTCATCAGGTAAAGAAAATATTGATTTTTAAAGCCTGCATATAGTAGCTCAAGTATATTTGAATAACTGAGATAAAATATCTTTATACAGAAGAAGGAATCAAACTATCCCTAGTGCATATCAAGGCTTCATTTACTATGCCTCCAAACAAAACTTCAGCTCTGTGCATGCCATGTAGCTGCACAAATTCATGATAGTCATGTCATCAATCTTTCTCAGAGCGATCTCTATCTCTCAGCTTTTATAAACTCAGCAACTGGGTCAAATTTGACCTGGAAAGTTTTCCTTGAATACAATCATTTCCAAAGTCCTAGTTTAAAAAATTCCACATATTATCAGAACTGATGCATTTTATCAAATAACTGCCAGCAGCTCTTGCCTGAAAAAGTTCATTTGCAAAGCTTTTGCCACTGGACTGTGGAAACCAACCATCAGTCAAAGGCTTGTTTTGCTATTTTTTATAGCAATAGCAAATGAACTGCAGATGGAGCGCTGTTTATACTTTCCCATCATCTCCAGAGTGCTGGGAACCGTTGCTGTGGTGTCATTACATTTAAGCTGTATACGGAGAGAGCAGCAACACTGGAAATATTTATTGACTGGGTAGGGTCAGTTTGACTTGTATTATAGGAGGGATATCAGGGTGCTTGAAATGGAAGTATGCACGAGCTCATTTTTTGCCTTAGACTTGTAAAGGGAAATACTGCATGGTTAAAACTGAAGTTCAGTAACCCTGGAGATCTAACAGAAAATAAGAAGAATCTGTTCTTAAATTGCATGTAGCAGCATGTCAGAAGGGACTTTTGTTTGGTTTGAGTCCATATCAGAAATCTGTCATTAAAATATTGGCCTTTTTGGCAGTGACATTTGAATTCTGTTGGATTAAGGCACATGGTCTGTTGTGTTCCTGTTCTCAGATGCCTACCTGACCTGCCTGCAGAACTTATGTTGCAAGAGTTACAAAAATAAGTAATTGCAGTTAAATTTGCCAAACTGCAAACTACAGAATCTTCAGGTTTGCACGGATTTGCGGGTTATCACCTCTGGCCAAGAGGGGAGTGGGTGGCTGAGAGTAGAAAAGCCTTAACACATTATGGCTAAATCTATCAGTGTATCCATCACAGCTTTTAGAGACAGGGATAGCAGATGTGGATTCAAACCTATGAACTTATATTATTCTTACAACTTAGAAGTCCAGATATCCAACAAACTGTTACGATTGGCACTAAGGAGAAAATTGGCCAGTACAGGGGAGTAGGCAGTGAAGAGAAAGCAGAAGTAAGGATGCTGGGGCAGCAAATCAAATTGTCCAGCTAGCCAGGAGCAACGGCCTCCTTCGGGTCATTGTGTCTGTTGGCATCAAGGCAGAAAAAAACTTAAAACAGAGAACCTGAAGTTCTCCAGAAGGCAGTGTAGTGGGCTTTGGAGAGATTGATTTTTAGTATTGCATTGAAAAGCATAATTAGTTTTATGACTTGTCATAAAGTTTGATTCTAAATGCTGCACACGTATTAGAATGGTTTTGTCTTCCTCATGGTGTTGCAGCATCTCCACTTCCCTGTGGGTTCTCTAGGACTGTATAGTAAGAGCAGAGAAGGCATTTTGGACACATAGTTAATTGAATTGCACATATGATGTAGTAGTCCTTTGTTTGAGAATGCTGTGATATGCTCACATTGTATTTGTAACTTTACAATTAGCAGTACAAAACACTTCCTGAACAGTGAGGAAGTAACACTGTAAAGAAAATCTGTCTTCTGGCAAAGCAGACAGAAGTTCCTTTAGTAATACAGTAGCATTGATTTTTTTTTTTTTTTTTTAAATTTATCATTGCTCTCCAACTGTAATCATGACTTTACCATGGCTGTTTCAGTCACCAATATGATTTGGGGAGTTTCTATTACAAATACAGATTAACAGATAAAGTCTGGGATAGAAAGTGAACAAGACTATGATTAATTTTCTGACTTAGTGCTGCTTTGCTTCATACGCGGCAAATACCTTTTGGTTTAAAATGCTATTTCCAAATCCGCAAAGAGGGAGACTGCAGATCCAAGACAGGCAGTTCCATACAAACCAGCTTAGAACCCTAATTTAAAGAACTACAACACAGCTCTAGACTGAGAGCTGCCTAATGGATAAGTACTGGCTGTGAAGATGTCTTCCAGGTGTATGTAATTTAGATTAACTATAAAGCTGATTTCTTTCTACCCCCAGAATTAGTGAGCCTACAATGAGCCAGCTAGGCTGTTTGTGTAGTTCCTAGGGTGTGGTGTCTGAATTACAGTCTCTAACTCACTATACCTACATAAGGTATGCTGGTTTCTTTGCCCCTGAGCTGCTGTAGCCAGTCCTTTACATCATACACTGGTCTGTGAAAGCAATAAGCATTGTGGAAAGATATGGTCCTAGGTAAGAAATTAGGCCTGGTCTAGGAACCACTGGTAATAACTACCAAAGCTGAGGTAGATTTTCTTCTCTCTAACAACATTAAAGAAACTTTATGTCTAGTCTTGGTTTTCAAAATAAAAAGTTCCTAGCAGATTAAATTAAAGCAATTTACAGAAGAAAGTTGTGAATGAGTTTTTCACATGGCAACATGTCTCTAATGTTGTAGACAGCAGTCCTTTATTTTTTACATTTGAATAACTGTCAAGACATCTATGCAAAGTTAATTCGTTCTGAGTGTAGGGTTCAGAACTCAGTTTCATTGCTGGCTGTAGTAAGGTGTGTTATTACATTTTTAATGGTCACTTACGGCTCACTTAAAGGTTTTATTACAGCATACAACTTAATCGTGCTCTGTGTATTCCTGGAGAGGTTTTGTTCCTCTATCCTTGTTCAACTCAGGTTTATTAAAAAAAAAAAAAAGTAAAAAAAAAAAAAGTGAAATCTTAAAGATGTTGGTAAAATCTTTGAATGTTTATGTTGGAAGGGATTTCAGGAAGTTGCAGAGTCCAAGACAGGCTGTTGTCGGCATTACAGCAGGATGCTCATGTCCTCTTGCAGTCAGTCACGTCCTCATGCTGGAGGCTGGAAGTCTCACAGCCTGCTCAGTGTCTCCTGGCTGGAGCCAGCAAGAGATGTGTTCAGCACAGCCCCTAGCTCCTGGGCTACCCTGGAGAATGCTTTCAAGAGACATTGCTGCAGTAATCAGTGATAGTGTCAGTCTGTTTTTGCAAATCTTTTTTAGCTTGCTTGGCTTTCCTGCATTGAAATCATGCTTTGAGCCAAAGGAAAGTAAATGTTCATTCTGGCTCTGTGGGGAGGAAGAACAGCGTGGGATATAATTTACTAGAGGTCAGGAGAGAGAGATATGGGAAGATATTTTGGCAGCCAAATCCACTCATGAACTTGTTTTCTGTTGACTTGATCTAGTTTCTTCTGTTCCTGCCTTGTTCTCCACCTTTTTTGTCACTCAGTCTTTCCTTCCCTGAATAGTTTGATTCGCATTAGGTCCCCTGACCTGAAAAAATATGTCTTTCAGAACAGTGAACAGTGAAACGTACACAACTTCTGTTTGCTTCTCTCAGTTTCTTTCTTTTTTTTTTTTTTTTTCTTCAGAATTAACCAATTAGCTTTCCTTGGACTTGACAAAACTGTAGGTTATCCTGCCTAGTGAGTTTCTCTGATTTTGCCAAGCTGTAGTTGCCCTTAATTAGAAGAGAATACAGATAAATGCTAACATATGAGAAGGCTGGGAGAAATGTTCCCTTCACAAAGTGAAGTCCCATGATTAACTATGACCCTGAGAATCTTGTCTACACTGTGTTTGGAAGGGATCGGTGACAAGCTTCAAATCATAGGAGCTGGTTATAAAAGGAGAAAAAAGTCACTGTGGTGCAGCTACAAACTTGCAGAGGGGACCATTAGCCTGGGTAATCTGTGTTTACCCTTGGGCTAGGCTTTAATTTCGGTTCTCATGGAGCAAATTAGGCATGACTTTACTGACATCAAAGGCTCTGTTCAAGATGATCTAACTCTTAGCTTGTGAAGCTGAGGTCAAAACCACCAATTCTTTTAGGCAAATTCCTTTAAAAATGAGTGGGTGAAGTAGGGTTCAGGCCTATGATTTTATTCTTTCCAATGAGCACTTGCGCAACTCTGTGCTCACAGCTGTCTTAAAGTGCCACTTCTTGGCACCTGAACTGGCAATTGCCTGGCTGCAGCTGTCCAACCACCCCATCACAATGGGTTGGGAGCAGGCAACTTTGGAACATAAAAATGTGAGGGAGTATGAAACAATCTTATGATGCTCTAAGAGCTGTATTGGATTCTGGCTATTTAAAAATAAAAACTTTATTCGTAGTCTTAATGAATAATTTTCTTATTGTATTTTCACTTTAAGTTAGTGAAAAATAGGCAGAACAGAAATGGAAGACACCAAGTAAATGACTGAACTTACTGAGAACTTCCTTTTCTTCATGAGAAAAACAGAAGCATCAGACAACTGCTGAGATACAGATCCAAGTTCAGGTTGTCATGTTTGGCCAGATGTCATTCTTAAGCTGGAAGCTTATATACACACCAGAGGTGGCTTTTCTCAAATTAACATTCACTGTTTTTTCCAACAGTGTTTCCATTTTTAAATTATATCACATGTTTCCATTTTTAAATTATATCACATCTTGTTGCAAAAGGAAGGACTAAGTGTCTTGGCTGAAGGCAAAAATCAGTGTCAGTGCAAGCAGTATCTGCTTATCTCCCTGCACTTTAATCTTGGCATGTACCATGTGTCTTTCTTAGATCTCTCTCATGAAGCCTGCTTGGTTGCTGCAAGGAACTGTGCTAAAACTTTCAGGGGTTTTCCCAACTGGTGAAATGCCCTTTGATGTGTTTTATTTATGAGTGGCTTCGTGTTGCTTTAGAATGGAGGAGTTGCTTTAGTGATGCAGTACAGCAAAATAAATAAATAAATAAATAATTCTAATAAGCAGAAATCTAGCTACTGGCTTTCCTGTTCTGGTGTTACAGATTTTTGATTTTGTGAGAAGAAATCGGTATTTCCAGATACACTCACAATCCAGGATAAAGCTGCTGGTGTGGGTGTTTTTGGCATTCACTCACAGTGCTATAGCTGGGGATTGAAATAAAAATAGTGAGTTTAATAAAAAACTCCCTAAAACTATTTGTGCCCCTCTGACTAAAGGTTGAGAGTATCAGTACCGGTGCCCGCTAGGTGGCAATGTGACGTGGCGCTGCAGCCGGGAGCAAGTAGGATTCCCGGTGCCGGCAGTGAGAAGACATGCGCTGGGTTTGTGGGACCGGCGTTGTTCAAGACCGTGTCGGTATGAATAACTTTTGGTTCTCTCGGTTTTCTATCACTTGCTACTTAGCAATACCATCTGTAGTATGTGTTAAACATTCTCCATGCCCATAAGCAAGCAATTGTGTTCTGTTATTTCAGCTGCGAATCCGATAATCTAAGTGAGATTTTTAAAGAGAACGCCTCTTATCTCTTGCTGTTATGTTGAATTTGAAATCTGCTCAGGTCTGTATAGGCTATAGTCAGGTTCCCAGCAATAGGAAACAAGAGTACGTGGGGTACTCTGCCTACATAGCAAAGAGCAGACGATAACTTGAGAAATTATTTCAAGCAGAACTAATTCTTACAGTGTACCCTGTGGCTGCAGTTTCTACAAAGAAAAGGCATTGCAAAAAAAAAGTTTCACTGGATTTTTATTTACTTTCTTATTTACTGCTGAGGTGATGAGAGAACCCTCAACCGCCCCAGCAGCATGCTTGGAGGAATGGTAACTACAAATACAAGGTGTGTGTGTGATGCTTCTAGAAGTGCCTTGGAGACAGCAGAGGATAAAGCCCAACCTGAAATGAAGCACAGTATGATATTTCACCCAGGTGCCTGTCATTTGGTGTAAGAGATTCTACTGCAAAAGGCTGTATTTTATATTCAAATTCTGAGGTAAAGGAATCAGGTCTCTGTGGCATGTTAGATGTGACTGAGTTGGCAGAATGGCAGAAGCTTGTAGAAGCAAATAGGAAGATCCAGGTTTGCTGCCTATATTATAGTTAAAATGAGATGCTTCTAGAAAAATGTCTGCATTTCAAGTAAGCTTCTAGTCAGGTTTTTTTTTTTAGTTTTTTTTTTGTTGTTGTTGTTGTTGTTTTTGTTTTTGTTTCTATTTAATAGTCAAATAGGCATGAGACCTTACTTTTGTATTCTGAATCTCAAATCTAGGGCAGGCAGCAAGAAATATCTGTGCATGGCCTGGGAATCTTTATTTGCCTGTAGCAAAGCATTGCTCAGTTGTTTATCAAGTGGTAGGATAGTACTTTCCCAGCAGTCAAGTGTTCACAAACATTTTCTTTACACATCAGAAACAACTTCTGCAGATCCAGCTACTGGGGCTGCACTGATGTCAGCTGCTGCAGTGACTTCTTAATGGGGTGATTTGAGTCAATAAAAAGTCAGGCAAATGTTTTGCTGCCCTCTTGCTGAGGTGGAGTAATTGGCAGTATGCGCTGCAGATGCTTGTTACAAACCTTTAATTAAAAAGTAAGCTGCTGCTGTAAAGTAGAACACTGTAGTGCAGCAGGGTAGCAGATTTCTATACAGATTTAGCTGTGTATCCATTATGATATCAGTCTTTTCTGCGTGATCACTTCTATAGTTTACCCCATGCTTTCATCTTATCTGTTTGTGTAGAAAACAAATGCGTGTTCAGCTAAAGCTCACACTCAAGTTGCCTTGAAATAAGGTCAGTTTTACTTGTGTAACTTCTTGTGCGCTCAGGTTCAGCTTTGATTATTTTGTATGCATAAATGCAAATATAAATATATTTCAATAAAATGTTGTGATCTTAATAGATAAAGATAAAAAGCCCTTCAACAATGACAGTTAGAGGCCAGAAAAGGACATGGTAACAGTGGAAAAGATTGAATTTCATATAATAAGAAGCAGTCCAGTGTTCACTCTGCCTAGCCAAGGTAAACCACACAATATCTTACTGTATAAACAGAATCATAAAATATATGATCCTCTAATCTTAAGGTTGCATCAGTACAGTTCCATTGTAATTGCCTTTACAAGGGATAGAAGAACCTAATGTTCCAGTTTTCACAGAGGCATGGTGCCTTCTAATCGCTGCAAAATGCAATTCTGCAGAACTTCATATTTCTGTGTAAGTTCTTATTTAGCTAAGGCTTGCAAGGTCTTTATCAAGGAGAAGAGCAGTTTATTTAGAACATCTGGATCTTCCTGAAAAACTGTCTCTTGCTTTGTTTTTATTATTACTTTTTTTTTTTTTTTTTTTTTTTTTTTACCTTGTTATTACATTTTCCAACTGGGCTGATAGATACACAGAGGGAGACAAGATATTGCTCAATCAGAAAAAAAAAACTTATATGTCAGCCTAAATGAGAATGGCTTCTCTGCATTTTGCTTTAAGTAGTGTGAGAGCTCCCAGTAACTGGTAGTATTTTCACTTGTTGCTTGAAGTCTAAGTTGTAAAATGTAATCCCTCACTTTTCTGAGAATTCTTCTAAAACTTCATTAGAAGGCTTTAGTTTAAACTGTTTTGTTCCACTGGTATTGCTCTGCAGAAATAACTATCCATTTTCTTATTCAAGATCACACAATATATATGATTTAATTAGAATCCTACTTTTAAGCAGCACTGCTACTGCCTAGGTGTCTCCAAGATACCAGCATGTCCAGCTGTCCTTGTGCAAGAAGACTGGCGCTGTGTTGTGTTAAAGGTAATCAGTACATATAGACAAATAACAGCACATGCCAACTATTGCCTATGTCTTGTTATTTGTGCTAGTTATGAGTCTTCTGGCTGTTCATCCTCTCAGTATACGTTTTTCCAGTTATTTCCAATTTAAACCTTTCCTTTCAAGTCAGGAAATGAAGAGCTTTGCTCACATCCAGGCACTACTTGTCAGTTAAATTATTTCCTCATAGGACTATTTACATCACTTCTAATTAGTCTACTCACGCTGCATTAAGTTATGCCAAAATGTAGAATGTAGTTCAGAAACAACGAATAAATTCTCTTGTAAAGAAATTGGGAAATACAAAAGGAAATTCCACTTGTAAATCTCTTCAATTCTATTGCAACAAACTGTATTTTTGGCTGTCTACGTGAAGGGGGAAGCCCAACCCTAGTCACTTAGCTCAAGATGACCATTACTTTGGCCATGCTGACTATTTACTGCTTTGTCAGAAATTGTATTAAATAACCATTGTAGATCATATCCTTTGGATTCATGCCTACTGTAGATAAATCATTTAAATGGATGAGAAATAAAATGACAAAGGTTATCCTAGGATTTAATTTGAATTAGTACATAGTTTAATGAGAGTTGTGAAAAGGGCTCTTGAGAGTGTAAATAGAAATGCATCAAGAAGCAACCATTAAATTTTAGGTTTATATTCATATACACAGATCTGATAACTACTAGTAAACTGGAAAGCTCTATATTTGCTTAGCTCTTGTTTAACACGCTATGGATCACATATATAAGCCAGTAAGTGAGAAAACAGCAGACTTCAAATGCTATTTGGTCTAATTCCTTTTACTCATGATCTTTGCAGGGGAAAAAAAAAAAAATAACACCCAAACAAACATAAAAACATAATTCCAATTAATATACTTATCACAAATTATATCAGGCCTTTCTGACTTTAGTGGAACAAAATATTTCTTATTACAAATTACAGCAGCTACATGGATGTTTTATCAGAACCACTCTTACAGTTGGGATCATAGGAATGCTTTCAGTTCCCTTTCCCTCTGCTCTACTGTCCAACTATTCCTACGCTGAGGTGGTGTAGAGGTGGAACTACAAACCTGCAGCAGCACATGAGAGCCTTATGAGGGCTGTGGACTTTATTGTGCTGTGACAAACCCTGAAAGGCAGGTGGCACATTGCTGTAAAGATGGCCTGGAAGCTGTGGTGCACCTGTGTGTGGCTGTAAGTGTAATAGCTCTTTCCTAGACGCTTGCTTTTATTCAGAAGCACCTATAATACTGCAGCTCTGAAAGCATCACAACTTATTCCCCTTTGCCTCTGTATTTTCACTCTGCTGACTAAAGTTTTCATACCCTAAACAAAGATTTATCCTTTTAATTTGGCTGAAATCATGAAAAGTATTGTCAGGGCATGAAACTTTCCCCAGTCAGACAAAGCAGAACCTTGTTAATGCACCATGGATTCTTGTGTTGGAGAACTTAACTTTACTGCTGGGACAGATGTCTGCGGTTCTGCCTGTATCAGATGAAAAAGCAGTAGACAAAGAGGGCTAACTAGTTTTGAAAAACAGTAGACCGTTAGCAAATGAGAGCATGTTGAGCATAGTACTTTATACTGTGGTGAAATTCATTGCTTTATTCTAATTTCCTGTGTTTTTGAAGGCTTTTGTGAAGCTGTGGTGTTGCTGGAAACAGTGATGATGAAGAGCCAGGAAAAAATAGAATCTTTGTATGGTCACTAATACCAGAAAATTTGGAAACCTGAGTAGTTTTATTTTTGGAAGACTTTATTCTAACGCTGCATTTTGCTTTAAGTTTGCTTTTTAATTATATTCTAACAGAATTAGAGACAGTTTGCTAATCCCATTTCTCTCTTTCTGAGCTTAAGAAATGCCAAATTGATAGCATCCATCCGTCCCTTTGACTCTATAAGTGTGATTAGGCAATTGCAAAGTCACTAGGTTACTCCCGGAAGCAGGGTTATGGATTCTAGCCAAAAGCATGGAAGATATAATTAGTGTTGAAGACTTTTCTTCTCTTAATCATACCTTCATACTTGATCTCTTTCCAGTCTTCCCAAAGAAAGTTGTTAGCTACTCCTTTGAAAGAAGGGCATGAGGATTCATAGCTTGATTTCTTTTACCCTTCAGCTCTACTTTCCTTTGAAAACAGAATTACTTGGGCTATATGAAATTTAAATTACATGAGCAGTCCAAATATTTGAGAGTCAGTGGCAAACAGTAATTCCAGGGTCTGATTTCAAAGGAGCTTCACTGCAGTTATTGAGACAAAACTTAAAATTTGCAGGAAAAAAAACACTGCAGATCCGCTGCTGTATCTCTTCTGAAAGCTTGATGGGAGTTTTTGGAAGAACAGCTGAAGCTACATGTGTGAACATCTTAGGGGTTTGAGCAGGAGGTGAAACCTGGAAACTCCCAGCTGCAAAGGGCTTAAATCATTTGTTGCACACAGAGGGACTACTCATATCAGAAGTACTGAGCCATAATTGTCTGTAAAAGAGGAGTTAAATGATAAAACCATCAAGAATTTGACTAAAATATCTGCCTTTGTTGTCTAACAGAAAGCACAGTGCTTTCCCCAGTCTCCAAAAGATTCTGAAAGAATAATTTGTCAGGTAAGCTGACTCAGTGTCTACAAACAAGGTTCTTGAAAGAGTTGTCTTTCCCAGCAGAATGGTTGTAGAGATGATCTCCTAATGAAAATACACTTTTGCAGAGACAGCCAATAAAGTAGAAACTAAACTAGTTATAGAGGGGTTAACCCTGAATAATCCATCAGTTTTTAATTTGTAATTAATATAAATAACATGTTTTAGAGGTGCTGCATTAATTACTATAATATTAATATTTCACACAAGAAATAAAGAAAAAAATGAACTACTGTGTTCCATTTGAAAACTTAGGGCCACTCATGGTATGTTCACAACTTTTTCTCCTCAGTAACATCTACTGTGGGAATAGACATCTGTTCAAATCAATATAGATTACCATAGAAAATATGCTGGGATCTGCACTATGTAGTGCTGCATGAAGTTGTTTAAAAATATCCTGGAGACCAGATGCACATCTAGAACAAAATGCTGCAACTCAGGGCCAACAATAATACTTGGTTAGACTATAAAGTCATCCGGTGTATGGAATCTAAAGGCAGCTGATTTAATCAACTGAAATTTGTTAGTATTCTGTACTGTTTAGCAATTGTTTATTTCAATGATAGCAGGATGTTATGCTCTCCAAAGGTAAATACTGTTTATAACCCTATGTTAAGGTGATTTTCCCACCTCCCCGCCCTGTGAGGGGGAGTTTGGCTTTGATCTTGAGTAACTGAGACAGAAATATCAAAAAGCACAGTAAATCCAACATAATACCTTCTTGCCCCAACACACATTCCAAAGTACTGAAAGAACACAACATTATTTTTTTCCTTGAATTATTTACTCAAGAAAACAGATGAAAAATAGCTGTTTGTGTGGCAAGCTCAGGAGCCTCATGAGCTTCCAAATGAATGTACTGTGTGTACATCTTAGTATACAACATATACCTAGTTCTGTTTTGTTTTTGTGTTAGTGCGTGGTGGCAGAGGAGAAGAGAATTCTAAAAGCAAAGCAGATGTTATTCCAGTAGTCCTGAAACAAACAGGAAGATAGCCTGACAAGTAACTCTGTGGATTTTCTTTCTCTTTAGCATGCAAGGTTATTGTGTATTAAATTCGTATGCATATTTAATACAAAGTTAGTTCTTTGAGAGATTTAGTTTGCGCTTAGGGGCTTAGAGAGCTCCTACCGAGTTTATGTATTCAATTCCATAGTGCGTGTTCTCTTGAAGGAGTATTTGTAAGAGCCTAATGTTGTCTAGTGAATTTGAATCTGTTGTACAGAGCCTGTGACTAGTGCTTATTACAAGTGCAAATAGACTTTTTTTGTTTGGGTTTTTATTTCTTGATGTGTACAGGGGAAGCATGCATACAACAGTTCTGTTTTTTGACCTCTCTGATAAGTTTCCGTCAGATCTGGTTTTCAATAAACTATTAAAATGCAGGATTTTGAATAATATATAATTCTGAATTATTCCCAGACCTATCAGCTGGGCTTTGTGCTGGAAAATACCTTGGGGGCTGAGGGAGGAGTTTTTCCTCCCAGGGCATTTATATGTCTTACAGCTGTGAATTTGGCCTTAGGTTAAAGTAACTTCTTTGGAGAGCTCATCTGTAGATGTACTGGCCAAGTGGTTTTTGTTGTTATGCAGTATGACCTTAGTCTCTTCTTACAAATCCCTGCTGCAGGGAGGATTGAACATCTGCACATTTCCCCTCCTAAGGCTTTGGTTTTAGTACTTTTTTTATGTCTACACTTTACAATGCGTAGCTACCATAGCATTAATCATGCAAAAAAACCCAAAGTATGCCTGTGTCCTGGGAGGAATGTGTCTGCTGATAGGTCTTGCTAATGGCAGAGTAGTCTTGGCCTTGATGCTCTGCTGTCATCTGAGATGCCAGAAACAAGATATTTGTGGCTTTATGTACCCTAAGCTTTCATAAGACAATTCTGAAAGACCCAGCTTCTGTCTGCTTTATACATACCTGACAACTGGTCTCGTGTAGCTTATTCTTCAGGGCTTTGCCTGAAGGCCTGCAATTGTCAGGCAACTGAAATATTAAAAATACTAAGTATTCATATGGTATGTAAATGCATGGTATATGGTGTGTTTTCTGTTTAGGGACTATTCACCAGAGTAAGAATTTGGGTAGGTGCTTGATCTATGCTGTAAATTCCCTCAAGAAACTTAACCTGAAAAAGATATGAAGAAAATCTCAACAAACATGAAGTTTTGATCTATTGCTTATTATGTAAGAAATATACAGCCAAAAGTCAAGGCAGGAATATAATGAAGCAGAAAGTGGGGCATGAATTGTACTCTTTTAAAAATTAGAATTAATTATCTAATTTTTGAGTAAGAGGAACAACAGATTTATTAGGGGCTCATGAACAACATTAAAACCTGGAAATGACAATTAACAGCAACCCACTACTTGTTAAGTCCATGATAGAAGGTTCTAATTCATATGCCATCTGGAAGAGAAAATCTGGTTGAAAACAGCCCTTAAAATGAGCTCATCACTTGGTTCTAAGTAATTCTCTGTTGGAATGCCTATGAACAGCAGTAGAAATAGTCGCAGCCATGGCTTCTACTCGTCAAAGAGAATGCTTTTTTTTTTTGTTATACTAGCTAAATAGGAGAGGGGTAACATGTTCTTTAATAATACATTGAAAATGAATAATGATAAGGTAATTTAAGCTATGTGATAAAGCTGACACAATGAATTCATGGTCACTTAAAGCCATTTTAGATTGCAAAGTAGAAGAGGCTTTTAATTTTTAAAGCAGAGATTCTGAAGTAGATATTCATTTGACTGAAAGATGGCAAGAAGGCAAGGTACTTCTCTGCTAGAGTTTGTGAAAGATTAGATAAAATGGTTCCTGTGGCAGCAGAGATTGGGTTTAATGTCGTAAGAGATCATTTTTCATCACTTTCTGTCCCCACAACAAAAATATAGACGAGAAAGTCAGTGTATTCTGCTCCTGTCTGCATTATCAGAAATAGTAATTAATTTCCAAGTAATTAACACTGTATAATCCCCCCTACATCAAAGACATCAAAGGGGTTTGCCTTTAAAGCCTCCATAATCCAAAATCCAGCATAGTTCCTGGGCAGTGAAATGAACAACAAATTAATAGAGATTCAACAGCCTTCTAGAACTTGCTAGCCACAGGAGTTGTCCAAAGCAAATCAATTTTATTTATTGTTTAACACTACAGAGCAAAAAAATATGTAAGTGGCAACAGTAATTAAACTTTCAGAATGATTACAAGTAGGACTGAAATAACATAAACTTTATTTGGTAAACACAGTACACTACTTAGGGACCTGTTATGGTACATGGCATAGAGGAGAAGCAAGATATGAGTGTTGATTAGTTTTAGCAGTTCTGTAGCTAAAATCAGACATTGCTTCTAGCCACATCTGCCTGTGTTCCTTTAAAAAGTGTTTGACATTATTATATTTGCTGAAATAAATGACCACGGCTAAATACAACTATAATTGGCATGTAACATTCTGAAACAGTGGAAAGATGTACTAATGAAAAATAGACAGCCATATCTTGGTATGCGGGCAATGAATACTGTAGGCCTTGACAACCAACGCTGTTTTCATGTGCACTGAAGATACTATCTGCTTGCATTTACTTTGTGCTTTGGAAAGTATCTCTTAAGTCATCATTCTTCTCTGACCAGTTATCTTTGTCGTGGTCTTATACAAAGATGTGCTGTCAGCTGAAATTCATACCATTAGTCATATTGTTGATTCAGCTAGTCATTGCAACCTCTTGTATCAGTTTCTTCTTTATTTATCTTTGAATTAGTGCTGATCTATCACTGTGTTAAAATGATTGTGTGTATATACATACATATATTATACTAGTATTTGTATAAGTTGCTAGAGACCTTCAGGAAAATTTTTAAGTTTTACAAAAATCTAAAAATTAGTTTTTGAATTAAAAAAAAATAGTATTTAAAACAAATTGGATTCACCGCTGAAAACAGTGGGGCTTTCCTATTCAGTTCTGCAATTACAGTAACATACCCCAGGACTGTTCCTTTGGCGTAGGAAAGATACAAGAGAAACTCGAACAACTTTGTTTTCAGGCTAGTTCAAAATAAGACTTGCTGTTACTTGAAGGTTGTCTATCACTAATGAATTCTTACTTGACGGTAGGTATTTAAAAGTTACTGTATCTGTGTAACAACATGCAGCTATAATATTTAGTTAATTCTGTTTATTAGTATATGGAGTTAAATGCTGGTATACTGTCTTTGTAAATTCTAATAAATACTGCACAATTAAATAATAGACCAAGAATCATATTCTTTTTTGTTGTTTAGTATTCTATTGTGCTTTGTACCACATATCGCTTTGATATGCTGTGGTAGAATAGTCTGCTCAAAGAAACTGAGTGGCAGAAATCAGAGGTAAATGAGAACATCTGAAACTGAAAATATCTAAATTTAAAATTGATATCCAATATCTTCTCCTGAATAAAAGCATGTATTTCCTGACATATGTGCTTGTTATCTGCTAATCTTGACATTTAAGAATATTTCAGAGTAAAACAAGACTGCCTTTGGAAGAGATGTTTGGATGACCAAATTCTCCTGTGGCTCTTTAGGAAGTCAAAGTCTGTGAAAGAACTTTGGTTGCAAAGAGTCTCTTCTGTGTAGAAGGCAAAAGGAAAAACTTGAAGTCCATACCACATGCAATTTGTTGTCTGTTGTTTTTTCCCATACGTAGCCAGCTTTCTCTGGGGGGAAAAATGCAGATGGTAATTGGTTTTTCCATAGTTGTGCAAGGATTTTGTTAACAGATGCTGACTGATTCTGTTCTGTGCCATTGGATGGCTGATTCTCAGAGTACTTGCTCAGGGCTGCCAAGTTACAAAGTCTTGATGCACATGCTGAGTGTGAGTAAAAGTTTTATTACTTTGAACAAGACTTCTTAGCTCAATTCCCTTGTTTACATTGATCTGGATATTAATGACCTGTTAGTTTGAAGTGGACATAAAAATGTCATACGGACTAAATCAAATCAGAATATTTCTTAGTTTTATTCTTCAAATGTTTAATAGATAATATCACTGGGCTTCACTCTTCCCTTTGATACACGTTTACTGGCTAAACGATCACCTTTTTAAATAAAATGTAAACCTACAAATCATTTGGCTGCTTTTGCTGTAATTCCTATGAGCAGAGTCTCTTCTTGTGGAGGTGAAGGAATGGTTCCTCAAAGAGAGTACATGCGCAGGACTTTTCCTTTTAAGTATTTAAAATAATCACTTAGTATAATACAAAAGTCTTCAGGGCCTAATATCTGTCAATTATGATAGGAGAAACTTGAATTATTCCTGCTTAAGATTGTCTCAAGTTTTAAAATACTAATCTTGAATATTTTAAATTCTAGGCTAGGCGTGTACCCTGGGCTGTCATTCACCTTTTTATAAAGAAACTTGTTTAATCTGATAATATGAATACAGAAAATGAGTTATTTGTTTTTTCCTCTTTAGCTTTTCTTGTTTGTTTCTTTTCTCATGTTTTGTTAGTGAGGACAAATGAAAGACAAACATGTGAGGAGTTACATTTCAGAAAGAAAACTGATCTCCCAACGTACAGTTAATGAGAAAATGACTTTTTTTTTTTTTTTTTTTTGTATTAAATGGTTGTTTCCCATAAGATCTTATTTATAATATTTAACTAGGATATACACTTAGGGAATTACTATGTAATCTAGGAATTAAATTAAAACTAATGAGAGAAGTTATATATGAAAACTCAAATGACTTTCTTTAAAAAGGGATGTTTTGTGCTGCTGCAGTGGAAGTTTGATCTGGACAAATGCAATGACATTTGTTGCACTTTATCTAAAAGTGCTTCTGGAGGAAAATGGCACTTGACCACAGTAAAATCATAAATAATTGGGGGGTTGGACTCGATGATCCCTGGAGGTCCCTTCCAACCCCTACAATTCTGTGATTCTGTGAAATAATGTCCAGATTTACTTAATTTCATGAAGCTAATCTTATCTAGGTGTTATATCAAAGCCTTCTGGTATTCAAGAACAAATCGACAAGAACAAACCAATAAATGCCCTTGCCTTCCTCATACAAGAACTAGCAACGCGAGAGTCAACCTGATCAAATGATCTAAGAAGCCTCAAGTGAGTAGTACCTTACCTTCACTGGCCTCTGCAGTGATGCTGAGCAGCTGCTTAAAGCAGCTTTGTATGTTGTTGTTCTTGTCAGTTAGCATTAGAAGTAGAATTTTAGTGTTTCAGCAATCTGTTTATGATATTGTTGTATGATTCAACAAGAGTTGTCACCGCCTTTTGAGACAACATCTTAAAATTCTTTCTGCGTGTGGGATGACCCAGAAACAACTGATGCACCTGGACATATCAACATATTTCTGTTGTGCACTGTTAAGTGACTGACAGGTTAAGGATATGCTTCAGACAGACTTTTGGTATCTATGATGCGTGGCTCTGACTATAGTATAGGGAGGTGCCTAAACAATGTGAAAAATATATGAAACATGGTTGTTCTGATTTTGATTCAGTTACGATCAGCAAGAGATGGACTAATCTGTAAAAAGTGGGTGCTAACTTGCAACTAAATTTCAAGGCTGAAATGGTTTTGAAACAGTTTTTAATCTAATTGTATGTCTAGCACTTGACTTATATATGTATATGATGACTGTTGCATGTGACACAAGTCATTGAATTATAGAACAGAATCACAGAGTGGTTTGGGTTGGAATATCACCTAATTCCAGCCCCTCTGCTATGGGCAGGGACACCTCCCACTAGACCAGGTTTCTCAAATCCCCATCCAACCTGGCCTGGAATTCTTCACAACCTCACCGGGCAAGCTGTTCCAGTGTCTCACCACCATCACATAGGAATGACATGCACAGAAAAATCCTATTGTACAATTCACGTTGTATGTGACAATGTGATTCATCTACTTGGAACTTCAGAAGCCCAATTAGTCTTCATCTTTTCTTTTTTTATTCCGATAAATTAAATCCATTATTCAGTTCAAAGTTGGGTAACTCAAATATTTTAGAAACACATCTTGTGATTTGAGTTATGGAAGGCTGATTGTGTCTGGTATATGTTTTCCACAGAAAGTGCAAAAGCTCATCTTAAAACTCAGAATTAATTGCAGTTTTCTTTACTAGTTTTTTATTTTAATTTTTTTTTTACTCTTATTTAATTTATCATAATTGGCAACCTTATCAAGCTTCTATGATTCTCATGATTCTAATAAGAGGCTGGAAATTCTTGTTCTTAAAATAGGAAGACTGAATTTATTGCTGTTAGAGAAAATATTTAGGCAGACCTATTTAGTATAGGAACAGTAAAATGATTCATAAGCTTCAAAAATGGTTCCTGAAATTTTACTTGGATTGTCTCTGTGGAAGTATGACAGGTGAGCTCAAAAAGGCCAGAGAATAGCAGATAGTAAATAACATTGCTAGGGAGTTTTGAGACTGTGATGAATAAGGAGAAAGACTGTATGTGAAGCCATAGCATAAGAGTGTTGAAAACAATCTCCAGGTACATAGATGCGTATCTAGTTTCCATATGTATCTCAAGAGCATTAGTGGACCAAATTTTGCACAGTGCTGCATGTAGGCAGAACCTTATACTTATGACACTGAAGTTAGCACTTGAGCATGATGAAGTCTAGTGCACAGGCCAATTAAAACCAACTTTTTAAAGCTTGCTTATGTCTCTTTTACCGTGATACCAAGGCCACGCAGAAATAAAGTCCTATGGAAAACTTAAGAAACTCTAGGACATCACACTCGACTTCTGAAGAAGAGTTGTGGGTTTTTTTTTTTCCCCCAAATGCTTTTTTACTGCTTAAAGATTGCTGTCTTACTTACACAGAATGAAAGTAACTCAGATGGTGATGTTCAGTGATTTTACATAAATGTCTGCATATATTATCTGCCTAAAAGCATTTTGTGGCAGTGCTTGTACATTTATTTAGTTAAATGTACATTTTCCCTATACCAAAAATATCTCATCCATCTTAGCTCCAGAAAAAAATAAAATGAGGCTAATAGCAATTTGTTGGTATTGGCATGCAACAGTGTTTCTTTGTTCTTTCCTTTCAAGGAGAAGATGCAGAGGTTTTTGGTTATAAAGACATAATCTAAACAAGCATGTAGCTTTAAGAGATTAAAGGATACAGTGACTAAGATGGGACTGGATTGTAAAGAAGAGAGACAGTGAAATAGTAAATTACCAAATATAGGGGGAAAAGTAGGATAAAAGCTGAAGCTGATTTTTTAGAGTTTCAAGAGACCGATTAGCAAAGCAGATGGATATAAAATGAAATGAGAATTAATTGGGATCTAATAAGTACAAGAAAAATCTGAAATCTGGAAGACAAATCCTGTATCACCCCAGGCAGTCACTGATCCTTAGCAGCATTTCTTACCAAAGAAAGTGCATTTCTGAGAAATCCAACAGTGTAATTTTTAGAATGATCATTCACATTTTTCAGTTAAACAAATTGAACAACCAAGTCCAATTTTTACTTATGTTCTACTTGGTCACACAGAGATATTGTTCATTTATTGCTGGTGCCATCCAGCCATTCTAAGTTAAAGGCAATGATGTCAGCTCTCAGTTCTGTGTAAAATTTTCTAGCTGAGATACAAGACAACCGTTTTCAGGTAACTGTTGTTGGATAGAGATTCACTAGAGCCATTGGCATCTCAGGAGGAAAAGGCTACCAGTTTTCTCTTAGTGCTGCACTTGGTGGTGGTAGCAGTCTTGGCCAAGAAAGCAGGGCCATAGCAGAGTGACATGGATGTGCTGTGTTGGCCTGGCAAGTATAGCTAGGGAGACACTGCTTGTGTTTGGGTGTGATAGGTGGCATATGAAAAAATCGGGACTGGGGGAGAAGCTGCTGCAGGAGCGAGAGAAGTGAATGCTACTTGCCTTCTGGGACTGTTGTTCCCAGTAGTGACGGTGGTACCCACTGCTGCTACAAACTAATTCTTTTACTACTGTGTAATTGGGTACTATTTCCTTCAACTGTCTCTGCTCTTTGTATTTTCTCTAGGCAGCTAGCACCAGGCATAGCAATGGGGATGACTTTATTATGCGGAGTGCAATCTGGGCAGTAAGTAGCACTGTCTGTAGGTCTGTGCTCTGTCCCCTCTGGGCGCCTTGTACTTGTGCATACAGAAAGAGTTCCTAGCATTTGATCCTTCTCTTTTTGTTCTCCAAATGTCCTGGTTTTATGATTTTTGGTTATCGATATTCCGCATCATAACATCATGTAGTGCACTGGGAATTAAAGTGTTAATACCTGATAGAACTGACTTTATCTTTACATCTGCTTAGTAATAAATATTAACACTGTTTTGTTTCCTTCTACTAGACCTGCAAAGTTAAAAAACAAAAGGTATCTAGTCTAACTAAATTCCAACTGTCTGCTTCTAAGGCAAGCCTACATGTCACTGAATTCTTATTACTGATGACTGTGTTAACCAGAATGGACCAGGGTTGATACTTTCAGTGTCTGAACTTGATTTTTTTGATGTGAAATTAAGAAATACCTTCAAGTCATGCTTTATAATAATAGGCAGAATTAAAGCTTTTTTACGTGCTTATTTTTGAGTAAAATCACACTTTAGGACACTGGGATTTATTTTGCCATCAGGCTTGCTTCAAAAACTCAGATTTTGTTAAACTGAGGATACAAGGCATATTACAGAGGAAGGTAAGAAATCTTCATGATTCTGGTCAGTCAGTAGTGCTTTTTTTTTCATTTCAAATTTGGGAATAAGCCTGACTCTACCTTCTAGAGGCTAATGAAGTGGCTGCTCCAGAAGCTGATGTGTGCTACGTTGAAGAGTTTTACACTTAAAGAAGGCACAAGGAACTTCTGCTTATAATCAATTTCTAGCTACTGCTTGAGTGGAGGAAAGATCATTGTGATATAAGTGACTAATTCTATATGCAAAAGGAGTGGAAAAAAAATACTTTCCTCCTGTGTCATGCAGGCAATTGGCTCAGTTCCTGAGGAACTTGCACAGCACATAGATCATCTATTAACACCAATCTAATGTGGTCTTGAGATCCTGAGGGCTATGCAGATGATTGCTTCTGAAATGAGATTGGGCTTTCTCCTGCTAATGAGAGTACCCAGCAGATACCCAGGTCTACGTGCCAGAGACTGGCTTCATTTAAAAAACAAATGAAGTGTAGCTGACTCGTGCTAGCTTTTCTGCTGGAGAGCTATAGTGTTAGACATTGCTTTAGGAAGATACTCTGAAATGAGGATTCTGATTTGAAGAAACATTTGCTTCATGCTCTTATGCTATGGAACTTATTAAAAATTAAAGTTATTATCAAAATTTCTTGCAGGCTAAATAAGAACTTAATGGCATTGAATACAAAAATTCTGAGATGTCATTTTTCCTATCGCTATGCCAAAGCTATTTAAGTCACACCTGAAACTAACAATTTGAAACAATCTGTCTTTCTTTAGCTTTCTTATAAGAAAGATAGAGCCCTATTCTTAAAGCTATTTATGTGTTGCTAGTTTTAGTAACTTAAAAAAAGTCTGACTTTGCATAAATGTTCTTCTCAGTGTACATGGTTATAACTTGTACCTCCTTTTGAATCAGCATGTAAGACAATTTTATGCAGAATGCCTCTAGCTATGATTTTCCACTTATATATACATTTTTTTGACAGAAGGAATGAAGAGCAGACAGATGCTCAGAGTAACTGCTATGCAGCTAGGAGGACTTTGCCAAGACTAGTGGCTTATGACAAACTAAAATCCTTTACAAACTGATTTACAATTAGTTTGATACACAGTCAGCTACGTTTGATTGGATTTCTGAGTAACTGAGAAATTCTGAATGAATCGGAGAACATCTTTTTTAAAATCTCTTTTTAAATGTGCCTAATATTCTGTCAGCCATGCAGACAACGGAAAACATTTGTCAAAACGGATGGCAATGCAAGCCCCTCCACTGCTGAACACGAATGGTGAGTTCAAGGACCAGTTAATGGCAGGAGAGCCAAGAAATATTTTGAGATTTAGTTGAACATTGAATATACCCCAAAAAATACACTATTGCAATTCCAGGACTTCTTGGCCATAGCACACTCACAATGCTGCGGGAACAGTCATTTCATATTCTGATTTTCCAGCCAAAATGAAGAATTGCTGAGGTGCACGAAAAATAAGATGTAGCATTTAACATGTTTTTTGAAAAGACATGTTGAACAGCTGGTTCAGTCCAATAAACTATACTTTACCTAGCAGTTCATGGTATTCTGCAGTGCCATTCGGTTGCTTTTCATACACTAAGGTAAATATTATCATAAATTATGCAAATAGAGTATGCTAAGACTAAATGTGAAAATATCTGGATTTTCTGTTTAAAAATGCTGGCATGTTACACCATAGTAGTTTTAGCAGAGCAGTTAAGTATCCTGTTAAGCAGCTTAAATTACATTTTTTAAATTAATTTAAAGAACTGTAGAGAGATGTTCATCATAGAATAATAGAATCATTTGAGTTGGAAGGGGAATCCTTAAAGGCCATCTAGCCCAACTCTTCTGCAATGAACAGGGTTACTTGCAACTAGATCAGGTGCTCAGAGCCCCTCCAGGCATGCACCACCTCTCTGGGCAACCTGTGCCAATGCCTCATGTGCTCTATACCCTGTGTAACTTTCTTATGAGCATGGAACAATGATAGGTAGTTAATTTCTATGACTATGGTTTCAAATCGAACCTAGAATATATATTTTTGTCTTTATAAATATATGAGATTCTTCTTTCAAAAAAACTGTTCACTGATACTTGTCCATATATTTTGACAATTGTTAGACTATGCATTTATTAAATTAGTACTGTTTTAAGATGCATTCATTATAGTCTTTTATTTTTTTTTTTTTTGTAAAAATGCATTAGACTTCTTTCTGTCAGAAGAAAATTTAAGTGCTGCCGCCATCCAAAATAACCTTAAACCATGTGCAGGTCTGTTGATGAAAGCTGTTAGATGCATCTGGGTTAATGAAGTTTTTGTAATTTATACCATTCTAGGACCATTTTCAAAATGTTTGCTCTGACTGGACTTTGGAATTATCCCCATCTAGATTAAAGAAGTCCATGCTTGCCTGGACATTGTCTTTGCTTCATGGGAATTCTAGCAAGCCAATGTTCCAGAGGATGCTGGTGGAAAAAGATTACTAAAGTTGTGCGTTTTCTGGCATGATTGTTCTTATGCCTGCAGGGTGCTGAGGAAGTGAAAAGAGGAGGAACAGGGAGAACCCATTTAAAACCACTTCTGTGCCTGTAAAGAATTATTTCTTCCCAATCAAAAGGTTACATTAGATACAAGATGCTCTAAACTGCAGCTTCCCTGTACTGGCAACTGTTACCAGCAGACCAGACCACAATTTCTCCACCTTGGAGAACAGATCAGGGTTCAAATGGTGATATCACTAGAATAATTGTGGGCATACTTCCATATGTCTCACTCAAAAACTTGGTGATTTCTTGCAAGGAGGAGATGGAAGATGTGACAAAAATAGCTGTTAAGTTTTGCCTTAAGCACTAAAGATCAGTGCAAATGCCCTATGCAGACATTAATGTCCTTCTGTTAGCAGTAGTATTCAACTTCTAAGAAACTGCGTGGAACATAGAAACATTCCAGGTAACTGTGGCAGATGCACAGTGACACAATGAGGTTTGTAAAGATGTGGGAGGTAATTATTAAAACTGAGGACCTTGAGGATTCTTTTGTCAGATAACAGCTTGCTGTTGAGGCTGTCTTGGGAGGATCACCTGCTTACAGGAAGCACACTTCTACTTTTTTTTTTGTTTTGCTACAGCACTTGAGTTTTATCAAACCTTTTTTTGGTCTTTCATCTTTTACTCTCACAATGTAGTTTGCTCACCAGTCATTCCTTGATCTGAAGCATCTGGGAGCTATATAAAGAAGTGAAAATGGATGCACAAGACTGGAAAACCATGCCTTTACATATATTCATTAAAAAATAAGAAAGGAAACTCCAAGTGAATTGTTTTCTGGTTAAATCTGGTTAATAAACAAGGCATTTCTTACCTTTGTGAATGTGTTTAGTACTGTCTAAACCAAAAGAAATGTTATTGACCATTAATTCCCCTATAAACATAGAATTTCACAATGACGCTTCGTTTCATGGTATTCCACGGCTAATGAGCTTTATAAGCTTGTATCACTTTTGCTAAAACAACTGGAATGTAACCACCTGCATATTTATCCTACTAGTCAAATTTCTCTTCATTTGACAGACCTCTAACTATGACTTCATGTACTCTGTGAGAAAGAACAAAGATAGCCTGTGGTCTCTTATTATGCAGCATGAACAGATTATATCATTTAAGGTCTGATCAAATGTCTCAGTAAATTCAGCTGCATGCAGTAAGCACTACTGTTATTAGGCCATCTTAAAGTAAGAGTGGAATTCCCCGCTCTTCTCTAAAGAGCACCAGTATGTTACTCCTAGTAACTCTTTTTTATGCAGAATATGGCTTTGTTTTTGCTTGGGATTTCAAAAGGTACCACGCTATTATTAGTTACTAAATAATATGATTTAGTAACTGTTCTCAATAGACTGTGTTGGCATCTTGCAAGCATTCTATTTTCTCTTAAAATAAAATCAGTTCTATGAAAGCTGCGTTATTCTTATGAAAGCATTTATATATATATATTTCTTTTGCATGTTAATCCTTAGCATTATTTTGCTAAGAACACACTTAATGTGCCAAAAAATCTCCTGAACCCCAATTACAAACCATTCTGCAGCCAAAATTTCTCATGTAAATGCCACATCATATTAGGTAGGTAGCAGGTTCTCGAAGTAGATTATCTGTAACCAACTTCTCAGTTTTCTGAGCCTTATGACTGCTGTGCATTCAAAGCATTGTTCATTTATTGTATTTGTCATCTAGTTAGATTGTATAATTTTTATCCAGCCAGTTTGCTTTCAGCCTTACCTCGGTATTCACAACCTCATCTTGCTGAGAAGTCTTACCCAGGCTTCTTATCCTGGAAACTTGGGGCTTTTTATTTGTTTTATTAACTTCCATGCCTTGCAAGCAGTCCAGTTTTTGTTCAGTCGTGTTCAGTAGGCTGGTGCACGTCTCTGCACTGCTTGGGCTTTCTTTAATCAACATATGGGCTATAATATATTGGTTGTTTTCAGTCTGATGTCATGGGAAAAAGTGTTGCTTGAGTCAGTATGGAAACGTGCCCAGATACGCTCAAGTTGTTTCTTCCTTGACTGTAGTATCATCTGCTTGGAACTTTTCACTTGCCTTCTAATGGTTATTCCTGCTTGTCCACAGGCTGTTTCCAGTCCAAATATAGTGCTACTTGATTGAAAAAATCCAAGGAGCAGTTTTCTTTTTGGCATGCATTTAGCTGTCCCAACTTATTACTTTCTGGAACTTCATGGTTCAATTTGTCATAGAATGTCAGGGCTCACTAAGGCTGTCCCTCCGGACCTTGCAGAGTAACTTCTGTGTCTGCAAGGCAAGAAGAACTCTGCAGAAGTTTGGAATGTTTTTCAAACTCTTTTCTCCCTGTGAACTCATTGTGAGGAAGCACTGACCTAAGGTACCCTCATAGAGCTCCTATTGACCTGTAGTCTGGATTGTGCAATACATTCAGGGCTGTGCCTTATGTTGGAGTGTTTTTCTTGCACTAAAGGATTTTTTCTTACAATATTTGGGAATTAGTTTAAGAGCACAGCCTAATTTTATTAGCTTGGCTGCTTAGCTAAAGAATATTAGTGAGGATAAACTAATGTAAGTCCACTAATAAATAGCAGAGTGGAGTTACAACAACAAAAGAAATAGTCCTTAGATTCTAGGGAAATCACTACAGGGTAAGAACAGATCAGTGGTATCTTGAAAGGCTGTAATATTTTCCTAAACTGTATAGGTAATGTGTGGAAATTTAACAGGAAAGGAAAATATAACTGGAAGTTTAATGTTGTTATTATTGATGGCATAGTTGTCAGAAAACCGTGGAAATCTCTTCAGGATAAAGTTGTCCTAAGCTCTAGCTTTAGATATGTAGTACCTCCTCAGGAAAAGAGGCTCAGCAGGCCTCAGAGTTTGCATGTTCCTGTTAAAATAGTCAACGAACTGAGTGCAAAATGTAACAGCTTCTGTTCCGTAAATACTAGCTGGGATATTTCTGTAACTTAACCCAGCTGCATAAGAATGGGTTTTCCTGAGAACAAAAAAGGCACCATTCTAACTTGAAGGTTGTCTTGCTGCCAGATTTCAAGCCTCTGTTACAAATCATTATGGCTCTTCAGAAAACATATGAAAAATATGGATGTTGGCAAAAATATCCTTCACTAAGTTTGTTCCAAAAATGGCTGAACTATTTTCTATCAAGCTTTCAAATAAATAAGGAAAAGTCCAGAGTTTAAGTAACAGAAATTTCAACCTGACTGGTTGAAATTTGGCATATTTGAAAAGCTAAGTGTTTAGGAAAAGTAATTAGGCGGAGTGAACTGTTGATTTCATAATATGCTCATCCTATAATAACAGCACTAAGACTAAAAGGAAAGGGTCAGGATATGCCCATCCTACTTCTTTGTAATACAGTTTATCTTAGTAGGCAGACATGGTCCCGTAACAGAACTGAATGCTATAGGTCTTTAAGTGTGGTCCAGTTGCACAAGTGCCACCTATTTGTTAGCTACCTGGACGTTTTCAGAAGATGGTGGGAGAAAAAGTTTGTAGGTTATCTTTTAAGGATGTAGAAGAAAAGTGCTCAGAAATGTAATACAGCTTCCTAAGCTTTTCATTTTGCTTAACCTTTCCCAGGACACTTCCCAGCTTGTAGCCAATTTGTCTTGTATTTGTTAAACCTTTCAAAATTTTCTTCATGTGTTTAACTGAACAAAAAGAAACATTCTCTGCAGGAAGTGGTTCTGTTTTGCAAGGGCTGCAACATATTTTCTGGCATCTTTTCTGGCATTTTAAATTGTGCTGAAAGCCTTAGTTTAGTGTAAAATGACTTCACTCATGCTATCCAAAGGGACACCAGTAAAAAATTTTTAAAACACAGTATCAAGTGAGGTCTACTCTGATGTCATCTGACTAACCACTCTGTTTTTGTTTGCATTAGGACCTTCATATAAAATGGATGGCTGAGGAACAACATGTGGGGAAATCTTTGGTTTCTTGTAGCTCGTTATGGAAGGACTACTGAAGACTGCAAAACACAAAGTGAAAAGAGGGGTGAAGACATCTGGGCCTTCCTAACATGGTGTTTAGATAGACAGAGTAGTGTGTAATTTCTCCAAGGAATTGAAAACATGCTCATAATAGTGTGGAAATAATATGTATCTTTTACTACCTAAAACTCAGTGGATTTTAACTGACAGGGAAAAAAGTTGTAAAAAATAATTTTTATATATATATATACATGTAGACCTAGAAGTTAGTCTTCCCTGGATAGCCTTCAACCACAGTGAAGATGATGACAAAACTTAATTCATCTGCAAATAGATTCAGGGTAAGCACATCTTGATTGCAGTCATCTTCTTAATCAGAAGTCCAGCTTGTGCTTTCTGTAAGCTTGTATCACCTGTTACGTTTCCTGACCACCTATAAAAATGAACACTAAATGCTCCTACTTACCTCATCTCATCACTATATGTACATATGTATTTTCTGTCTGGCCCCCATCTAGAAGTAAAAGCATCTGACCCTTAGGAGAGGTACATGCAGTTACAAGGGAGCATATAGTCTGATATTCAAACTGAGATATTTCTTCTTAGTTACTAGTTTGTATGACCAGTGTTTATAAAACACTGAAGGAGATATCCAGGATATTTTTGCTATTTATATTTCCCATTGTTGCAGTTCTCTAGGGATGATTAAATTGGTTGACTTCAGGGGTGTGATAGCTACTGATATAAATAACTTTCCAGAAGATTTCCTTATGACTTCAGAATGGTTTAGTTGGTAACAAAAACATTTCTAAAGGGGTTTAGTTCGCGAGCTGTTTTCTGAAATTCTTGCCAGGCACTGATTTGCATGCAGAATAACTAAAAATGTTTAAAGTTAATCTCTGAGTGCCCAGGCTTGTCTAAGAAATCTAACTATTAAACTCCCTTTTTCAGGGAGTTTTTCCTTTACTTTCCCTTTTACCTTTTCCCTTTTTATTTGAAGCATCACTAAAGTTCTGCTGTTGGGAAAATTGTGGACAACCAGCCTTTCCGGTGAGACTTCCAGTCTTTCCTGATTACAGCCAGGAATGCAATAGAGGAAGAAATGTCTCTTGCTCTATTTTGATATTTATGCTCCTGATCCCCAAAGAGAAGGGAAGCAAAATGAATTAACACGAGGTTGTAAATGTTCTTTACATAGGCTTTTTCATTCTATGTTTTAGCTGCAATTTAAATTAGTGTTTTTGGGGGATAAATGCTCTGGAATAGTTCACTTTTCTCTCACAGATTAAAAGATTTCAGGCAGTCCGGAGGTCTAAAGTCCCAAGTAACCAAAAAATGAATGTTTGATAATCTTTCCCTCTCTAAATCTAAATTTATACACTCAAAGATTCAGTGTTTATATGTATAAAGGTACACTTTGGACACCCATTCTAATTAACTGAAAGATCTTGGAGGTAATAAGAATCTGTCCTTATAATTCAAGGTCTTTTAGCTAAAGAGACTTCCTTTAGTTATCAACAGAAAATACTGGAAGTTTCTGTTCTCATGTCCTCTTCAATTATGTAACTTTTCATGCAGACTTGAGTTAGAAGCAGCTAGGTGTGCAGACATTATAGCATCATGTAATGATGCACTTGATTTATTAAAAGGATAGATCCCACTCTGACAGCAAAACATTCAGGGTGTTTGAGGAAACTGAAACTCTTCACTTTACCAGAATGAAGTCAGTGTTATTCCAGTGTGAAATACTTGCCTTACCATGGCGTACTGTTACATATACTGCTACATAGAAATGCAGACATTCCTCAGCTAAAAAGTGCTCTTATGTACCCTAAAACTTTCCCTGGAGGAGCAGCCCTGCTTTTCTTGGAGAAGAAAGTTTTAGAACTGTTTCAGAGCCATCTAAAATTGGAAACTCCCAGAGAATGAGACAACTCGTTGGCCAAGGGGATGTGACTACATTTGAAATTTATTAAAACCTTGGAGACTTGCTGAAGTCACACAATGGTAATCAGTCATCAAGGCAGGCCGAGAACAAGTCTGGCAACTGGTACTCTGTGGTGCCATGGGAGCACAGTCCTTGCTGCTAGTAGTGCAATTGGTGTAACAAACTTTATCCTGCTCCAGAAAGCAGGTACTGAAATGGGGAATTTTTGAACTAAGACTTGGGGGTACTGTCATGAAGGAAAGCTCTCCAGCATACCTATGAAGAGAGGAAGGGAAAAACTTGGCTAGTGTTCTCAGTTAAGTGTCACCTTTAAGCACACTTGACTGTGGCTCCTCCACTAGAAATAAAGGATATAATCAAAATAGTTTGGGATTACCAGAAGGTAGCAGGGAGGAATTTTGTTGCTTCCTCTGATATATTTTTCAAAGAATCAGCAAGAAGATGAGTTAGGACACCATCAGGACAGATTCTTCTTTACTGCAGGCTGTGACACTGAGGAAACTGCCAGCTGGCAGTGGTGTCACTGCCTCCTTCTCTGTATTTCTGCTGCTCCCTGGTGCAAGAAGGAAGTCATGGTAGGAATCCACAATTGTTTAGATGTGGTAGGCATTCTGTTCACTTTAAATTGTCTGTAATAGCTGCAGACAGAAACAACACATTTGCTTTTGTCCTAGTTTTTTGTAACAGATTTTAGTCATCTATGTGAAACTTTGGAGAGTTATCTGAGAGACTTTGTTGGTTACTTCGGGGGGGGGGGGGGAGGGGGGATGGGGAGGGGTAGGGAGAATGCTTCCATTTCAAAGACCAAAACCAAGTAAATCAACTTATGCTCTGCTTGATCTGGATTTACTCCTTGAAAAAATAAACACATCTACAAAATTTGTGACTTGACATAGGTATAATTCCCTTTAGCAGTGAGATTATTGTTCAAATTATAGTTAGTTTTCAATACAAAAATCTAATTAAAAGCGAAATATATTAAAATACTCTTTTTTTGTGTGTGTGTGCAAATAACAAAATAATCAAACTTTTTCACTTTAATACTACTGTCTCTAGCTAAAAATTTCAACTTTCATGTCCTGACTTCTGACACACTCGAATCTGGTAGAATAAGTTGATCATATTGAATCTAAACTTCAGAAGAATGTTGTTTTGTTCCTTGTTTTTAATCTGAGAGCTTTCTAATTAAGAAAAAAAATAGCAAGAAAGAAATCCTTTCTAGTGAATCTCGAGGGGGAAAAAGTACTTGAAAAAAATGCTTAAATTGCAAATAGACACCTTTGCAAACAAAATCATGTTATTGCCAGACTTGCACTGCAGATGGCCAGTGCATTTAAAAGGCTTATTGAGTTGCTATATCGTCCTCATAACAGATGGGGAAGCAGCAAAAAGCAGCTCTCACTTTTCAGGGTTTTGCCTCTGAATTGTCTGGACCACAGACTAAGAAAATGAAGCTTCAATAATTTGAAGGCAATTATTACGTTTCTGGTTGTGTAGCAGATAATAGGTCTTCTAGCTATTCTCTGTCAAGGGACTACGTAGTACTTATCAAACTGCTTAAAAATTAGAGATGAAGAATGTGTGCTCTTCTTCCTGTTGTTCTAGGTATCACAAATCCTACAATTTATGAAGATGACACAAAATAATCTAGTTTGCTTCTGAGGTCAATGGTGATGATAGCTTAAGGATTTAGTTGGCCATTTGAGACCACTTTCTTCAATCCATCTCCTTTGGCTCTTGCTCTCGCTTGAGTATGGAATGAAAGAGAAACCTGCATCTAAGTAAGGAGACAGAGTATGGGTGCAAACAGCTGAGCCTCTTGGTTCTGTGTTCAAGCTTAGATCTGAGCACTGGTCCAGAAGAGCCCCTAGAGGTTCTGTGCTTTAACAGGAAACAAATAATTTAATACAGGGAAAAAGAATCTTCTTCTCAGCTGCCCATTTTCGGATTTCATAGGAGGAATCTTCTTATCTTCAAGGGTGTACAGTTCTACGTGACAATTTTCAGATTATAGTGAAGGGACTTCATTTGCCTTTCTAGCTATGCCAAATTGTTTTACTGCAGGAGAAAAACGTGCAGAAATTGGTCTGATGTTGGTTTGATGCACAGAAGATTGAAGTAGGCAAGAATTATCACTTGAGCTGCTATGGTTGATTTTAAGAGTGTTTTTGCTGTGTGGATGGCCAGATCTGGTGCTTTTCTTTTTGTTCCTATTGCAGATCTGCAGCTGATACAGGATCACCAGTTCTTTGTGTATGTGCCCTTGCCTAATAGAACAGTTGAATTTAAATGTATTTTTCATAGCTTCCTTTACAGTTTGCACTGTAAAGTCTTTCTTTCCTGGAAAGAGCTGGCATGTCATTGCATTTTTGTAAAAGTAATGAGTTCCTCTTGAAGGGGTAAATCAGAAAGTCATAATAAAAATCAACCCAGGCAGCTGACAAGATGTTTTAGAAGTGGCTGAAAATGAAATGAAAAACCTTCAAACTTGTTGTTTCTAGCCTGCTCATATTGAATCTTTTCTACAATTGCTGCCTGTACAAACTTAGTAGAAATTAACCTTTCCTTGGATTACTCAAGAAAAACACCATTCTGAAAGTGGATAGCTTGCAATAAGTGTAATGCTCCACATACGCATATTTGATATGTTGATCTTTAGAGCCCAGTACATTTTGTAAATTACTTTTGCAGTGTATTCCTCACTATAGTTTCACACCATTTCAAGCTCAGTTGTAAATTAAGTTCATACTTTCTTGAACATTTTTCTTTATTTTCTTAATTACGCCTATACACAAGTGTTTGGAAGTGTTTGGAAACACTGGAAGTGTTTGGAAACCTATATCTAATTTAAAAATGTTTGAAAGAGAAATGAACACAACAAATTCAGTTATCTAGAATTCAAACATTTGCAAGTACTCTGGGTTCTAATGTTTATGAAAAACTTTTGTGTATCTCTTAATTGTGAGCTTTGGCACATCTTTTGATTATGAGGCAGCTTTGAGTATCTGCTGCCCTACTTTGAATCCCATGGCAATGTCTTTCAGGATTTCTCTTGATTAAAACAAACAAAAAAAAGTCTTTGCAGCATGACTAAATGCCTTAAGGTACAGAACAAAGGCACTTCTTTTCTTGCACAAATGGGAAATGACAGCAGCAGGCATGAGGAGAAAACTTCAGGGTGAGTTGTGAGAAATCTCTAGGTGCTTCTTTTTGTGATATTAATGAATTTAGTGAATTTCAAGGTGGAATCTTTTTCATCTTATTTTTAAAAGTGAATGGCTGTGGTATTTACATGAACCGCATAAAATGTGTTAATGAAAGTTGTGGCCCTAAGGTACTGTAGTTCTGAAATGAGACTGAACTGATAAGGCTGGTGCAGATGCATCCATCCAGGTAATAAAATAATATGGCAATTTTGTGAGCGATCTGAATAGGGATAACTTCATAAGCTATGAATTTTGTGAAATAAATGCAACAAAGAGTTTTTGTCACAAGATGGAGATGGATACATAGACCCCCATGACCTCTCTCTCCGTGGCTGTCAGATGAAGTCCCCAGTGACTGTAAGAAGGGAAACATCACTCCCATTTTTTAGAAGGGGAGAAAGGAAGACCTGGGAACTACAGGCTGGTGAGCTCCATCTCTGTACCTGGGAAGGTCATTGAATGGATCTTTTTGGAACAGATACTAAGTTATATGCAAGATGTGAAGGTGCTCTGAGACAGCCAGCATGGCTTCTCTAAGAACAGATTGTGGTGGCCAATCTGGTGGCCTTCTATGATGATGTGACAGCATCAGTGGACAAAGGAAAGGCAACAGATGTCATCCATCTGGGCTTGTACAAGGTCTTTGATATATTCCCACACCACATCCTTATCTCTAAGTTGGTGAGATATGAATTTGAAGGGTGTACTATTTGGTAGATAAAGAATTGGTTGGATAGTCATAAATAGAGGATTGTTGTCAGTGGCTCTATGTTCAGGTATGCATCACAAATGTCAGTCAGGGGTCCATTTTGAGACCAGTGCTTTTCAAAATCTTTATCAATGAAATAGACATGCTCGAAAAGTTGGCTCACAAGACTCTAATGAGATTCAGCAAGGCTAAGTGAAGGAATTGCAGTTGGGTCTAGGCAATTCCAGCTATGAGCACAGACTGGGAGAAGAAGTCATTGAGAGCAGCCTTGTTGTGAAGGACTTGGGAGTCCTGGTAGATGAAAAGCTGGACATGAGCCAGCAGTGTGCGCTTGCAGCCCAGAAAGCTGGCTGCAGTCTGGCTGCATCAATAGAGGGGAGGCAGCAGGGAAAGGAAAGGGATTGTCCCCCTCTACTCTGCTCTTGTGAGGCCCCATCTGAAGTACTTTGCCCAGGCCTGGGGTCCCAATATTTGGGAGGACATGGAGCTGGCGGAGTAGGTCTAGAGGAGGGCCATGTTGATGATCAGAGGACTTCAGCACATCTCTAATGAAGAAAGGGAACTGGGCTTGTTTACCTTGGCTCTGGGGAGACCTCATTGCAGCCTTCCAGTACTTGAAGGGAGCTTACAAGCAGTAGGGGGACTCACTTTTTACACAGTCTGACAGCGGTAGGAAATGACTTTAAACTAAAAAAGAGAAGATTTAGGCTAGATGTTAGGAAGAAAATTTTCACTTTTCAGGGTAGTAAGGTGCTTGCACAGGCTGCTCAGAGAGGTTGTGTTCCCATCCCTGGAAGTGCCCAAGGCCAGGTTAGATGGGGCTCTGGGCATCCTGATCTGGTAGGTGTTAGCCCTGCCCGTGGCAGGGGGTTGGAACTAGATGATCTTTAAGACCCTCTCGAGCCTCAGCCATCCTATGATTATATGACACTTTCTGAAAGTTAGAAAGCAGGAAGAGAGTGATTCTTGTAAATGCTCAACTTTGCTTGTATATATAGCATAACCTTGGCATTCACTTCCTTTATCTTAATGATCAAAATATCTATAGATAACAGAAAATAACCAGACTCACACATTTAATGAACTACTGCTGCAACCTTAATCATACTGTGAAGTATCAGTTTCCCATGCTGGCAAATAGAGTTGTGATTAGTTATTTTTGCACCTGTCAGATCCTCATAGATTTTTGATTATGAAATTTGAAAGTAAAAATGCTGTGGGAACTTATTGAAGTTTATTGTTTGCAAGATCTTCATTTTCTTATAATAATTTTAACTAATTTTGAACATCTCTACTTAGAAGCTGTTAAGCAAAAAGTGCTGTCAGTGTAATTCAGAACTAGCTCAAGTAAGGACACCAAAAAGTTTTTGCCTAAGTGAACTACATATCAGAACTATTCTTTCTTTGGAAAGATATTTGTTGTCTCTGTTCATAGAATCACAAGGTTGGAAAAGACCTATAAGATGATCTAGTCCAACCAATAGAAAGAGGGTTGAAAATAGATGGAAGCTTTGAAATTAGTCTCAGCTAATACTGTGAATGATGAAAAATAACCCAAATTACTGATGTTACTCCTTACAGGCAAAGCATTCTTCATGGTTGGTATGGCTAACCCCTTGCTAAATGCCATGCAAAATCCTGAAAAGGTTAAATCCGCAAATACAAACACAGCATGCCAGAATTGATTATTACATTTGTTAGGAAACAATGGTAAGTTCACTTTTATAGATGCCCATTTGAAAACTTTAGTACACCAGTAACCTAATGCTTGGAAGAAAGCAACATCTCAGCAGTACTTCCATAATTAAGATTTCACTTCCCAGCATCAGGCTGCCTTCGGGGAGCATGCCTCATGAGTCTCGACACATTTTTACGATATCTGATACTGTTGTTCCAGTGCAATACACAACATCACATTCAGTTGGACCTGTGGAAATCTATGGCACTGCAATGTTATTCTTTTAACAGATGGTTTGTACTTCTAACAGGGAAAGCTTTATGAAATTTGTATTGGCTAGAATTACAGAAGGCATACCCATTTAGTGGTTCACTTTGACATGACTTTTCTATTTTACTTTACTGCTTGGTGCATAGGAATAGAATTGTTTAATTTTTTTCCCCTTTCCTTTATTTTTCTTGCTTTTGTCTTTAAAGAGCTCCAAAGAATTTGTGTACAGTGTGGTTTGAAGTAGAAAAAGTTATTCATTTTGAACAGGCATTTTGTTTTACTAAGTATCCATTTCAGAACCCTTGTGCATATATTGGTGTGAATGGCGCGACTTCAAAGGACAAAGATAAATACTTCATACTTAGTGTTGAAAACAACCTGCTGTCAGCAGAAAAGCTTTTTGAACTGGTTGGAGCCTGGATCTGAGAAGTTATTAATTTCTCACATCTCTTAGACTATCTCTTTTCCTTTGAGCTTGCTTTAATGAGCATCACTTGGTACAGCCAAAATAAATGGCACCATCCTTAGCGGGTCCCTGGATATTATGCTTTCTGTGGCAGAGTCCTAGTGCAGGGTCGGATTTGAGCACCAAAGAAATCACCTACCTTTCAGTTATATTAGTATCTTCTTCATTTGCAGTAATGTGCAAATCCTTGAAATCTGGTGTAGGTGCTTAAAGTCTAATTTATGAGTATAGGAACTTAGGTCTGGAAACTTTGTCTTAGCCTTTTCCAGTTTAGGGAGTGTCCTAAGAAAGCTGAGATTATTCAGCCTGGAGAAGAAAATGCTCCCGAGAGACCTGACTATGGACATTCAGTGCTTAAGGGGCCTTATAAGGGAAAGAATTTTCACTAGGACCTGTAATGATAGCATAAAGGCTATTTGTTCTAGAGGGGGAGATTTAGGAAGAAACTATGGAACTGATCACATTCCAGGGTGGTGAGGCACTGGAATGTTCTGCCCAGCAAAGCTGTGGATGCTGCATCCCTGGAAGTATTCAAGGCCAGGGCCTTGGGCAGTCTGATCTGGTGGGAGGCTGCCCTGCCCATGGCAGGGGCTTGGAACTTAAAGATCCTTCCTAACCCAAGCTGTTCTATGATTTACACACAAATGTGAAATTTAATCTTTCTGAAACAATCTTTTTTTTTTTTTTTTCTTCTCTGAAATTTATCTGTAAAGAGCCCACCTACATTATTGAAGTGTTTCTGTTTGTTTGTTTCTTTTAAACCTTTTGACCTTAGCAAGCTTTAGCTAGGATGCAAAAATGAAACAATGCACTCTGTGTAAGATCTTCCTTAGAGAAGGAACATTTTGCATCCTAGGCAAGCAGACTATAAACACTGCCTAAGGCAGATAGAAGACTCCTACCTGTGTCAGTTCTGTGACCAGAGCAAGTGATGTTGTTGGAAGAAAGTGGTAGATCCAGCTGGGTGCCTGTGCACTGGTTGGGAAGAGACTGTGTCTGGTAAGGCTTCGATTCCATTAGAATTCCACTTGCTTCATCTCACTGTGAGTCCAGCAAGAAGTGCTGGCACAGCTCAGAGTGAAATCACGCTTACTGAAAAGGCCCAGTAGTATTCTTGTGCAGTGAAATTCTCTGGTGTTGTGATAACACAGGCTGTATCTTAGAGATGCTATTTTGTCTTATTTGCAGCTGAGGTACTTCCCACACTGTGTGTCTCAGGTGAAGCAATGGGAGTGGTGTGCGTGTAGATACAACATTAAGAAATATGTATGTGCCCTAAATTGAGCTATTAGACGAGAGGGGAAAAGGAAGCAAAAAGAAAGCATAGCCTTTCTTCTGCTGTCTGTTTTCCATTTCCTTATGCTAGAATGAGTTGACAGCTCACAGAAGTGAGTAGCACTGTCTCTAACATTGCATCCTCTGCTTCTGAGGAAATACTGAAGCAAAATGTTCAGTGTATTTATCTTCAGTATCCCTACTGGACTCCAAAGACTTTCACAGCTGAAATTATAGCAAAAAATCATGGAAATTTCATGTTCATACTCCTCAGTAAGAAGAGTATTCAACACAGTCGTTAGTAGATTCTTAATCTTTAGCAAGATCATTTTTAGTATTTCAGAATAAGTTTCACTGAAATTCAGTATCCAGTTTGAGAGGCATACAAAAATTGTATGTTCTACAATTTTTAAATTTTACTTATTTTCACCTAATTTTAAACAATGATTAAAACAAACAAACAAGAAAAGAGCAGATTCATATTCAGGATTTTAACAGTGAATATCTAAACATAATCCTTGAACAAGTGTTTTTGGGTTTTTTTGTTAGTTTGCTTGTTTGACAAAGCTAAATTAATTCCGTAGGTTAAATTTAAGTGGAAAAAGTACTCAGCAGGAAACATTTTTGTACCTCTTCTAAACCTGCTTTTTTCATATTTTGGTGCTGGCTGGACCACTGATATCTAGGATTTCTTTCCTGAGTAGAATGTTTTCAGCAGCTCAAAAGACAGCTGCAGGCTCAGGTCACAGTTGAAGGCCTCAAATGCAATTTGGTTCTTTCTCTCCTAGCCATATTTTTCTTTGAATTTGAAATGCTCTTCATTTTCACTCCAAAAAATTAAGCTAACCCTTGTGAAATAGAGCTTGAAACATGTATTGATTTCATATTTCCTTTCTTGCTGAGAAACAGAACATGTGGAACATGCTTTATTCATACATAAACCAAATTATTTTTAATGAACAATTAATAAATGGTATCTTCCTTTGAATGCAGATTTTTTGAGAGTCTAAAGCAGTAAACACATATGCAATAGAGACAAAAAAGAAAATTTACTGGACTTCCAGGGTATTTTGTATAAAGCATATCTGAGCAGTAACTTTAAGAAAAAGTGAGCTAAAAATTCACGATCTTTCATAGAGTTACAATAATGAAGAGTAGAAATTGTTAAAAGCAAAAGAACAATGAATTTTTAATCTGAGGAATGGCACTGTAGTCTGTGGCCTTCCAGAGGGTAGCCTCCATTAAATGCCTGCTCAAGAAATCATCAAACAGCGTATCATTGATACACTAATGCCAGTACGTTTCTGTGTTTTAGAAGATAGATGCATTATTTAGTTCCTCTTTTTAATAACAGAGGAAGTAAATCTATTTAGGAAAGGTGAGGTGCAGTCCAAGCTTACTCTCTTGTCACTGGCAACGCTAGAGTAATTTATGGCAAAAACAAGCTACAGAGAGAATGAAAAATGAAGGGAATAAAGGAACAAGATAGCCAAGTTACCAGCTGCAAGCAGGTGAAAGACTTCTGGCCGTGGTATTTGTATTCCTAGAGGCTGCAGCTGGTTTTCCTCCTTATCAGTAGATTGAGGCTTAGACACTGCAAAGCTGTTCCTCGCTCATTGATTATACTTTTGTCATCAATGCACAAACATACTGTTCTTGTGTAGCTGAAATATTTAATGGAGATACTAACAAAAGTTTTAGTTGGAAGGATCTACGTATCATATCATAAATTAATTGAGAGAGAATGTAATGAAAAACAAGCCTTCAGCCAGAAAGCAGATGTTTCAACACTGTTCAGTTTCATAGAATTGTTTGAAAAGTTTAATTCTTCAGTGAAACAAAAACAGGTTTTGAAACCTTGAAGGCAAACAAAAAATGTATTGTCCCCTACTCAGCCCAACATCCAGGTGTCTCTGCTGCTCCCTGCTCACATTTCTCTGCTTACTGAGCCCACCCTCGAGTAGCTGCAGGTTGTCAACTGTGCTGTGGAGCAGTATGCTCAATCCTGAGGGAAGGAGAGGGAAAATAATTCAACTGGAGCTTCTAGTGGAAACGAGGGAGCAATTCTTGCACCTTGAGCAGTGAATTTTTCAATCTATGAAAGAAGGAATAATAAGGAAAAAGGAAGTGCCAGAAAGGTATCGGGTGGAGAAATGAAAACAAGGCAGTCTTGTGGAAAGAAAAGGAAAATGATGCCATACTAAACAGGGAGAAGTAACATGAATTAGCAGTTCTGAAATCTGCAAAAGGATAAGAGTGTGTCATTTTAAGGCAAGTAAAGTATGATCTCTCCATGCATGGATATTACCCTGTGTGTCACTTCGTAGCTCAAGACCCTGTCCCAGCATGGGACATGCTCCATCCCATTAGTCTTTTCTTATGGGGATACTGAAATGTGTGTCTTAATGTGCGTCTCTTAAAAGGTGGCATAAGACATGAATGGATGAAACCTGAGATTGGATAGGTGTCTGGTTTGACTAGATGTAAATGTGTTCCCAAGAGCAGCTCTATGGATATCAAGAACTGGTCACAAAGACACAGTCACTAGCTTAGTGCTAGACAAAAGAAAAGGAAAAAAAAGGCTTGTTCCTCAATCACTTTCTCCTCTCCTATTTCTTTTCTTTTTCTTATACATTCGTTATTCATCAACCCACTCTATTCCCATTTTCTCCTCACTGTTTCTTCCATACTTCATACTCTCTCTTCTGCTGAGTTTTCCAGATACTTTATTTCCTGCTCCTCTTTTTTTTTCCCCTAGTTCTTCCCTCATGCCATGACAGCTTAGTTACAATGAGAAATGACATATTGTGAAGGTGCTGTATTTTCTGACCTCTTCCCTTACTCACTCTGAGTTGGGAGCAAAATGTTCCTGGTGTGCTGCCAGATGAACCTCTTGAAGTGCTACAAAGCTGGCTTCTTCCCATGTGTGTACTCCTGGGATGCACTCCCACAGCATGGGCTTTTTGTCAGTTGTTTCCTACATGGCTAGTCTTCCCTTCCTTTCCGGTGCAGAACTTATTAAAAAAACTTATAAATCAAACTTATAAATCAAACTGTTTTAAAAAAAAAACCTGTCACTAAAGACTAGAGGTAGCAAAGTATTATAACCCACACCTCTTTGAAGAAAATGGCAAAACCTGTGTTACATTCAAAGTGTACGTGTATAAATACATTATGTTGAGCGTTTGGGATGGGTTGAGATGAGCTGCCATTTCATTTGTCTTTCCTTTCAGCTTCAGGATTGATTATTTGAGGTTCTAGCTATCACCTCCCCATGTTAACTCAGCAAATCTGGACTTTCTACCTTATAATATTTCAAGAAAAGGCTTAAAAATTTATTCTGCAACTTCTGCCCCCCTATTTTAGCAGCTGTCCTCATCTTACTGCTGATAGAGTTGTTATTTGACAAATGGCAGAAAAATGACACATGCCTTCTATCACCCTGCATATCTTAAAAGGTACTTCAGTCTTTCAGTGTGTTCCTTTAATTACTGTACTTTCTAAATATCTTTTTTTTTTTCCTAAGTACATTCTGAAATTGTGGAAAAATACTGCTTTTAACACTATGCAACAAATAAAAAATGAAAGTATGTAAATGTGTATTATCTGGGAAGAAAAGAAGAAATGGTACAAATAATAAATAAAATATAATGAAAAACAAACTCTGCTCATGCTAACTTGTAGTTTTAAATCATGAAATACAGGCACACCTTCTGACTTTAAAATTAAATTCCTTCCAACATAAAGAGACAGTAAGATTAAACATTTTGTGGTGTTTGTCAGCGAAGGGGAAAGCATGGAGCTCATGGAAAGCTGTTATGTAATGTGTCCCATAAACATGTCTGTATTTATAGCACCTTATTCGCTGCTGCCTTTTCCCTGCTGAGACGGCAGTCCTGGGGATCTCTTCCTTCTCTTCCTTATACAGCCGACACGCATTGCTCTGCTTTGGCTGCCCCAGTGCCTCCTGCTTGGGCTGTGTGCTCGGAGCTCAGTGTTCAGAGCAGTGTGGTCTTATATGCATTTTCACTGGATGTACTTACTCATGTGGGTTGTTTCAAGATAGCAAAACACAAGCGTGTGAGGGGGCGGTTTTTATCTGTCATACAGAGGCAGGGGGTGAGCAGCCTTGGTGGGCGCAGGCAGGGCCTGGAAGAAGTCTCTTCTGCTCCAGTGCTGTTGCTGTGCTCAGGGAGGGGTGATGCCATGCTTGTTTACCATTGCACACAAGGCTGGTGGTAGGCCAGCACGTTGTCTTTCCATGACCATCCTTTCGCTGCCTCGGTGGCTGAGCTGGCAGGGCCTCCTGGCCGTGCTGTACTTGCTGTGCTAAAGCAGCACTATGGAGTACATGACTTCCATCATGAGCACTCCAGTGGGAGGCCTTTGTTTTAGTAGATGTCCCACATGGGCTAAATGTTTGAGTGTCTGTAAAGAGTGGAGGTTAAAAAGGGGAACAGTGCTTGATCTGTCCCCATGCCCTTGCTGCCAGACTGAATTAGTCAGTCTAGTTAGCTGTCTTGGTTGCAGTAAAGTTCTCCACGACACTGGAGCACGTTACTCAAAGAAGCCATGGTTGCTTCAACCCTGGCGCTGCTCAAGGCTGGGCTGGATGGAGCTTTGGTCAACCTGATGTATGGAAGGTTTCCCTGCCCAACGTATGGGGTTAGAACTAGCTGATCCTTAAGGTTTCTTCCAACTCAAACCATGTTATGATCCTATGATTGGTTTACATCCTTCATGAAGCAACAACCATGTCTTACATATACCTCCTGTTTTTTGCTTGAGCTTTACTTCCTTGGCTTCAAGAACATCCACGCCTTTTCTGGCCTTGTGCTGTGCTGGAAGTCTCTGCCTGCCCTGTACTGCCTGCAGCAGTTCCAAAGACTGAGTACTCCCCACTCAACCTTTCAATTTTTCTCTTTCAAGCTTCTGGGTACCTTGAAATATGTCTTCTTGCAGCCATTTGTCAACCATAGCAAGGCTGCGTACACTTGCTAGGAGAGTCTGCATCATAAAATACTGAGTTTAATTGCTCATTTTCTCTTAGGAAATTCAAAACAGAGGATGAAAATACATAAAGCAAGAGTATGTGAAGAAAGAGTTTTAATTTGTTCACATTTCTGATATGCCTGTAATTAATATACTCTTGAACAGAGGCAGCAATTCATGTGAGTGTGCTCTGACTTGAAATGTGTCTGACAACTGGGAAGAGATGGGGGAGGGGATGGAACTGGGTACGGTTTACCTTTCTGTTCACTCCAGAGCGGGCACATTCTGGCTTCCATACCTGTTTCAGTTGGGACACCCATCTATTGTATTGTGTTGTTATTTATTAGCTTCGTATCATGCAATTTAGTGCTTGCTTGCCATTTGTGAGTATTGCTGCTGAGTAGTGGAATAAGTGAAATGCCCTTCAGTAAAATGAGAAGCATCACTAACACAGGAATTTTACAGCTGCAGGGAAGCTATTTAAAGGTGGGCAAACACATTTGATTAGCTGTTAGGTTGCTAAGGAGTCATCTGCACCAAGTAACAGTAACTTCAGTTAGATGTAGACACATGTCAAGGTTGCACATTAAGTAATAGAAGTAATAGATGTGTTTAGAAACTAGCAAGATGTACTTAAATGGGTTTGAGTTGCCAAAACCAGCTTGCTTGTGCCAGCCTTGAGCGAGCCAGCAGTGCGCTCTGGCAGCTCGAAAGGCAAATGGGATCCTGGGCTCCATCAGGAGAGGGGTGGTCAGCAGGGACAGGGAAGTGATTGTCCCTCTCTACTCGGCTCTTGTGAGGCCCCATCTGGAATACTGTGTCCAGGTGTGGAGCCCTCAGTACAAGAAAGACATGGAGATTTTGGAAAGGGTCCAGAGGAGGGCGACTAAGATGATCAGGGGGCTGGAGCACCTCCCCTATGAGGACAGGCTGAGGGAGTTGGGCTTGTTCAGCCTGGAGAAGAGAAGGCTGCGGGGCGACCTCATTGCAGCCTATCAATACCTGAAGGGAACCTACACCCAGGAGGGGAGTAAACTCTTCATAAGGGCTGACAATAGCAGGACTAGGGGAAATGGATCCAAGTTGAAGGAGGGAAGATTTAGGTTGGATGTTAGGGGGAAGTTCTTTACGAGGAGAGTGGTTAGGCCCTGGAACGGGCTGCCCAGGGAGGTTGTGGATGCCCCGTCCCTGGACGTGTTCAAGGCCAGGTTGGACGGGGTCCTGGGCAACCTGATCTAAATGTGTATGTTTGGTGGCCCTGCTAGGCAGGGGGGTTGGAACTACATGATCCTTGAGGTCCCTTCCAACCCGGGTGATTCTGTGATTCTGTGATTCTGTGATTTCAATTCTGTAGCAGCTCATGGAGTACCAAGAACATTTGCCTGCTTCAGGCATGGTCCCTCCAGCATCCCTTATGTTGTCCTCAGCCAGCACTGCCCCCACCAAGAGATTTGGCTCAGAGCTGGAGCTTTGCCCTTAGGCCTCTGATTATAAAAGAAAACAAAACAAAGTCTGGGATAACTAGAAAGGAATTCCCCTTTTGTTCCTTAAGCTCCACGGGTGAAAGGTCCTGTAGAAGCCCCAGTTGCTGTTACAGCTTGTTATTAGTCTTAGTGAGAGATCTGGACAAAATGCTTTTAAACAAGACATTCTTTTATGACTGTCTTCTGAGCGACTCTAATTGAATTTTCTCCCTCTTCAAAGATCTCAGAAATATCTTTTTTCACATTTAATGTCTGGATGTATTTGTTGTATTGATAATTTATTTGCAAAGCACTGTTATGGTAAATTCCTACAGCTTGTGATAAAGTGCACAGAGCTGGTTAACACAGCAGGTCTCTTCTCAGTCTCGAGTGACCCCTGATGCGTTCATAGTAGTGGGGACTTTGTCTGGAGAAACAGAGGTGTTTGCCAGATCTTATTTTGTTGTGAAGTTTTTTCACTTGTTGCAGATAGATTGGGAAAGTAAAGAACAAGTTTAGTGGCTTCTTTTTTCTACACTGTTTTGGTCCCTTCTGGAATTTTAAACTGTCACCTACTACTTCTTTTACAATTATTCTTAGCTACTTTTCTAGAACCAGCTGTGCAGTAGCTCTACAAGTACTAAATATTTCTATGAGAGTTCAGAAAAGTTACAGTATTTTATGGATTTGGAGATGTAGCTGATGGAAAGTAGGGACAGCTGCATGGGAGCTGTGTTGTGCCAAAAGCTGTCCTGGAGCTGCTGGTGTCTAGGGAAGAAATTTTATGATTTTGAAACTTTGCTTGAGAGTACCAGATCTTCACAAGCCAAATCAAACTAAGACCAGTACATTATAGCCAGCCTTGACCCTTTTGGTGGGCAGAAGACTAGCTGGTGTTTAACAAGAAAAAGATATTCTCTGCACAAATGGGGGGGGGGGGGGGCAGTTCACAGCCCACACCTGTTTGCCATAGCCATATCTCTTCCGACCATAGAAGCCCAGGGGTTACTTTCTTCTGCTGCGGTGGTGGCTCTGTAGCCTCACCAGGTTGCTTTGGGCTTGCATTCCACTTCTTGTCCCAGCTCCACACCAATCTTGGGTCTCAACAAAACAAAATCTTCTTAAGCTATGTGAGTGTGAATGCATTTCAAAATGCTCGGTAACTGCTGCCATTCTTCCTTCTTCACAGCAGACACAACGAAGACAAGATTAAAGTCAAATCCAATTTTAAAATGGCTCACAGCCCAGAGGTCGTTATTGTGAGGCTCTGTACTGCACCCCACCAGCAGCAACACAGCTGCTTTAGTTCATAACATTGAGGAACAGGCCCTCAGAAATCTTTTTCCCCACTTCTGACCCTCCCCATTTTCAGATGTTTCTGAGGCAGCCTGTTAGGATGGTCCCATGAGCATCAGCCCTTTGTGGAGTGCCATCAGGATATGAGGAAACAGCTGTTCTCCAGCATGTCATCTCTGACCCCAACCCAATCCTGTCTGCAGTGTAGGCCTTGGGAGATGCCTTTGCAGATGGCTTTGCAATTGCTTGCAGTAGGAAATGTTGTTTATGTTGTAATGTGACAAAGGTAACCTTTTTACACTATATTTCCAAGTATGGAATTACTTCTTTGAGAAAAGCACTATCAACAAATATTGCAGATGATGGGATCTTTATGTCTAAGAGTCATGCTGATCATGAGTTTGCCTGTGCTATTTATATTAATTAAACACAAAGAGGAGCCCCTTATGGGCTGTTAATTCTCTCCCAAGTGCTTGACTCAGATTTCACTTCCTTAAAAAGTAGTGCATCTTACAGCATGCAAAACAAAAAACTCATGAAGAATTATGACTATCTTCATATTAACAGCTTTTGAGAGTGAGTAATTTTGCAGGAAACAACTGTAGGAATACATATGTTTTTTCCTTAATGATTTCAACTTAAAACTTTTTTTTTTTTTTTTTTTTTTTTTTTTTTTTTTTTTGCCTGTCTCAAAAATGCTACCAATAAGGAAGTTCAACTTGAACAAAAAACTCATTTTTACAAACTTAATATGGACCTCCAGTTGGGTTGTGAAGACCAAAAGTTCACCTGAAATTCAGCTTTGGACTGAAGAATGTGTTTCTATTTTTGCTGCACTTTAATAGCTTCCTATTAAATTAGAGTTACATAAACTAAGTTTTGACATAATTCTGTTTTTTCTCCCTTTTTACAGCCAGTATAATAAAGATACAACACTTGAGGATAGGAAGTAACAAAATACAAGCTATCAAAATATGTGGCCAAATCTTCCTTTTCAGCTTAAAGTGCATTGGTAAGAGCAAGGACAGCTCTGGGAGATTGATGGAGTTCCTGACTCAATGGCCCTAACAGAAGAACAAAATACAAAATCTCTGTAATCAACTCAGTTGTCTATTCAAGCATCCTTATGACTTAATTCATGGATAAGCTTACTCGGCTCGTAGGCATTCACTGATTAATCACAGGTACAAAAATGTGCTGGCTTACAATGGAGTGATATTCTCAGATTTGTCATGTGTACTCCACTTGCTACAGATTATGTGTTTAATTTCTGCTAAGCACCCTCAGAAAATATGCAGCCATAAAATGGACAGCCACTGAAGCCACACTTCACTGGCATTTGCATGAGCTCTGCTTTTCAAAAACCCACTAATTCTAATTCAATGCCTTTAAGCTGTTATGCTTGCACCAGTGGTAATTATTGTTCTGAATGTACTCTTATGTTAAAGTGAGGAAAGAAGGATTCATGAGAAGAGTGAGATGAATTATATAAACAAAATAAGCATCTAAAACTCATTAAAACAGGGAAAAAAAAACAACTCAGGAGAGGTATACCTCAATCACTAGATTTCAGAATAATTTGAAACTGATGGAAGGGAATATTTCACATAATATTAGCAACAATTGTAGAACCCACCAAACAAGCAAGCAGCACAAAAAATGTTTCTATTATAAATCAAGTTAAACAAAAAAAAGAACAGAAAAAATGCTTCCTGTTGTTCATATTTTTTGCTTGTTAAATGAAAGACACTGTTAATGCCCAGTTAAGAAGTAACCGGAGGAAAAGTTTCTTACTGGCAATAAATGTCTCACAGGTAGAAGTGCAACTGAGAAACATGTTAATCACAACAGCAACAAGGCTACAGCACCACTGTTTTCGTTGCATGGTTGTTGTAGGCCATATGGGCTGTCATTGTGAACACTCAGTGATCATACAAACCATATGTGCAGCAGCTTAGTGAGCTGGCAGCTCTAGCTACAAGCTTTCTTACAGTTAGTGATGCTAGTATGAGCCAGTTATATTAATTTTAATTACAGCTGAATTAAGACTGAAAAAAAATCACATTTGTTCCACTAAACTCCTCAAATTTCCCTTTTGGCACCGTACGGAAAGCCCTGCATTCACTTCCCAGAGAATTTCCTTGTACAGCAACAGAAAGCAGTGGGAATGCCATGGTATTTGCAGAGGTGCTCACATCCTACAGGTAAATGTGGCTGTCCTAAGAGCAGTCTTTGGATTTGGTGGTATGCAAAGAGAGTTAGTGACAAAAAATACATGCAAGGAGTAGTACAAGTGGTGAAAAGCAAGGCTTTGAAGTGATGAGGAGAATTCATGAGCTGTTCGTCATATGCAGTTTTTTTTTATCTGAACTGTCTGATGGGTGATCCATTGCAGTAACAAAACATAACTGAACCCAGGTGTCTGTTCACATGTTATTACAAACAGACAATGGGGCTGCATTTCAGCATTGCCTTTCAGGTTTTGAACAGTTATAAAGAAGTGAACTGTTCTAACTAAATTGCTGCGTTAGATAAGCACTGGTTGGCAGCCATTTGACATCCCTGGGATGCAGCAAGAATATCCTGTGGATCTTCTCTGACCTGTCAGTACACAGGTCTTACTTCACACAGAAACCAGGGGAAGGAGAGGGGCAGGGGATGGGGTCCTACCTTGGCTGAGCTGCAGCCACTCCATGCAGCCAGCAGCTCCAGCTTGGGCACAAGCATGCAGCCCCTCAGTGCCCGGTGCTGCTTCCAGCACAAGAAGGAAGGGAGAGTGCTTTAGAGCAGTGTGTTTTGAAACCCTGTTGTACTTTGCTTCGATAACTGTATGCTGATAATAATGTGTGTTTCATTCAGTTTATCTCCCATAAAGGTAGTCAGTTGAGATTTGAAAAGAATGAGGGATGGAGAGGCCACCGATTTCCATTTTTTCCTCTTATTTTACACACATTTTAAATAACATATTTTCAAGTGTCTCTGAACAGAGATTGTCAAATTTTGAAGGCATTTCTTTCCATTTTCTGTTGATAATCTAAAAGGTTAGGAGAAAAGATTTTTCCTCTTGGAGGAAGAAACTGAGCTAGGTTGAGTCACTTAAGTGACTCAAGTGTATGAAAACACACAAATACTTTCTATATTGGCTAGATAATAAACCTGGGCAACTCCTTTAGGAAGTCTGTGAAGGCATGAAATGAAAGCATGTATGGATGTCAAATACATCAGATTCTTCCCTCTCCTGCAAATTTAAGCATCTTCTCTTGATAAAATCTACCCTCCTGATTATCTTTGCCTTTTTACACAGAGAATTAGGCTGGAACTTGACCTAACTGGTTTAAAAAAAAAAAGTGTGTGCATTTTTCTGATCTAACTGCAGAACATCAGATTCAGAGAGAAAAGCACTTTTATGAACAAACATTCTTTTGAAGCACACCTGCACCGACTGATTTCTATCACTACTGAGGTTGTTTACTGACAGGAAGGAGCTTCTTTTTGCTTCAGAAATACAGATATGATGACAAACCTTTTTGTGTGCATGATGAATGAAGAAACTTAGCCTGTGTGAGCAGAAAACTGAAGCTAGTAAGACACACCTGTTTTCCTCTTGATTGGTTTAGAAATGGGACCCAGATTTGTTTATTATCCATTCCTTGAGAAGAAACTCATTAGATGTGAGATCGCAGCATTTCATATTGAAAGGCCTTGATCCTGCTGGGGCTTGTGGAAAGCTGCCGAAGAAGTGAGTTCTACAGAGCACAGTGCCTCAGCACAATTGCTTTGAATTTGTGGGCTTTACTCCTGTCAAGGCTTGCCCCTCATCATACACTCTCCTAACAGCGGGCTGGGCACTATAAAAGCTGTTTTCTTTCAAGAAGTGTGAGGAACCTGCAATGTCGTAGAATCAGAAATTTGCTCAGGTTGGAAAAGACCTTAAAGATCATCGAGTCCAACCACAACCTGACCATACCGCCCTAATTCTAACAACCCTCCACTCAATCATGTCCCTGAGCACCACATCCAAATGATTTTTAAACTCATCCAGGAGTGCTGACTCAACCACCTCCCTGGGGAGCCTATTTCAGTGCTTAACAACCCTTTCTGTAAAAAAGTGTTTCCTGATATCCAACCTAAACTTACTCTGTTGCAACTTGAGGCCATTTCTCCTCATCCTGTCACCTGTCACCAGTGAGAAGAGACCAACCCCATTCTCCCTGTAAGCACCTTTCAGATATTTGAAGAGAGCAATAAGGTTGCACTAAACAGCCCCATATCCTTCAGTCACTCCTCATCAGGCATATTCTCCAAGCCTTTCAGAAGTCTTCTTGCCCTTCCCTGGACACGCTTCAGCACCTCAATGTCCTTTCTGTAGTGAGGTGCCCAAAACTGAACACAGTACTTGAGGTGAGGCCTCACCAGTGCTGAGTACAGGGGCAGGATGACTTCCCTAGTCCTGCTCACTACACCATTCCTGATACAAGCCAGGATGCCGTTGCCTTCTTGGCCACCTGGGCAAACTTCTGGCTCATATTCAGTCCATCAGTACACTAAAGTCCTTTTCCATCAGGCAGCTTTCCAGCCACTCCTCCTCAAGCATGTATGGTTGCTTGGAGTTGTAACCAAAATGCAGTACCTGACACCTCGCCCTATTGAAACTCCTACAGTTTACCTTGGCCCACTGATCCAGTCTATCTGGGTCTCTCTGTAGTGCCTTTCTACCCTCTGGCAGATCAACACTCCCTCCCAACTTGGTGTCATCCAAAAAGACTGTTATCAGGTCACCTCGCAGCCTCCTCTTCTCCAGGCTAAAGAGCAGTCAGCCTGCCCCAGGAGGATAGGTGTTCCATTCCATGGGTCATTTCTGTGGCCCTGCAACAGGTCTATGTCCCTCCTTTACTGAGGACTCCACATCTGGACACAGTACTCAAGATGAGGTCTCACCAGCACAGTGCAAAGGATCAGGATCACCGCCCTCGACCTGCTGGCCATACTTCTGTCGATGCAGCCCAGGATACAGTTAGCTTTCTGGGCTGTGAGGGCACATAGCTGGCTCATGTCCAGCTTCCCATCCACCAGAACCCCCAGCATTATTTTCTGTGAAATTGTTCAGCCTTTGTTGCACGTATATGGTTTCAGCTTTCTTGGAATCTGGTGGCCAAGAGATCCATGTCTTAACTACAAGTTCATTTGCTGATGATCCTATTTCTTGTTGTAAACCCACCTCCTGCTGCTCCATCTGAGGTTACCTTCTTGTTCTGGCAGAAGGGGTAAGCAAATGTTAGGCCCTTCTAATACTATTTTATCTCCCCCCATACATATTTTTTCCAGCCCAAGTATCCATCCTTTTCAACTGTTCTACAGATGGAAACCATTCCGTATCTTTGATCTTCTTTCTCTGAACATTTTCCAATTCTATTGTTGTATCTTGGGCAGGGAAGGAGGTGTGTGGAATGAATGGGAAGAATGAGGACTGACCAAAGCTGCAGAATTCAGAATATGCAGGGGGTTACAATAATGTAATAATGATAGTCTCTGCTGTGTTGTGGATCCCTTTTGAAATAATTCTTAATTATTGTTATTCCTTCTTGTCCTAAACATAGAGCTGATACTTTTATTTATCTATAGTAGTTCCAGAACCTCACTCCCATGCTTGCTAATTAGCCTGGACCCCATCATTTCATGTATGAATTTGTGAAAGGCTGCTACCATCTCATTTCCATGGTGCTCTGCCTCATAAAGTCTTCTGCTGTGCTGCCAGCAGTGCATGTGTATGTATGAGCTTGTGTTGTGAAGATCAATACCTACTTCTGGACCTGTATCCACTGCAGAAGGCATGAACTGATGCCAGGTGTCTGTGAAATGGTAGATCAGTATTTCTACTGCCACATTCATGGTCTGGTGTTTATTTTCCGAAAGCCTGTACTTGGATGCTTGTAGTGAAAGCTTTCAGCTCATCTACTGTTATCCAGTACTGACAAATGCAGTTTCAGTAGTGAGCTAAGCTAGGGTCCCAACAGTAAGTGGTGAGGGTTCCAGGTTTCGTGAGAAGCCTGCACCCATCTCTTCCCATTCCTTGCTCCTGCCATATGTTGGCAGCTCAATGTCTGGAACTCAGCTCCTTCCTTGGCATAGAGCTTCATAGTCTGCTGACGTCCCTCAGGCTCTGTCTCTTTATCTTGGCTGGACAGTTGTCTCAAATAATTGTAGGCAAAACAGAATGTTCCGATGAAATCTTTCCCTGCATAAATTAACAGGGAAAGAGTGAGAGGATCTTTGCAGCCCTATTATCACACAGTTACAGCACCAGAACCACAGCTTCATTTAGAGCTCAACAGCACAATCTGCAAACTAGTGAAACTATTCTGCTGTGATTCTGCATAAATTACTGCAACTCACTTCCAACATATGCTGTTTTAATTCTCTTTTGAATGATTTTTCTGCTCCAAACAACAGCTACCTTCCTGAAGTTGTTAAAGAGTTTTTTGTAGTTTGCTAATAATAGACTGGACCATAAAGGAAGAATAATTTAAACGGTTTTTTGGAAGGCTTTTTTTTTTTTTTTTAAGATACAAATTGTTGTCTGGAAGCTACCACTCCCGTATTGGAATCATTGACATTTAAGATTTACATCTGTGTATACAAAGCATTTCCTATGAAGTTTTCCATGTTGAAATGATAAACCGCCTAATTAGGTTGCTCCATTGCATCTCTTTTTATGGCTCCCTAGTCTGCAGTATTTTTATGAATAGTTCATGCTGTGGTGAACTTATTAACATGCTTCCGCTACCTAAATGGCATAATTAGTTGTATTTTTATCTTGAAGGTTCAATTAAAAAGTAACCTAGTAGGAGGCAGGATTCCCAATTACAGAGTCTAGGAAAGACATCTATTCTCTTATCACTGTCTTTCATCTCAAAAGTAATTCAGTCTATCTTCTTTTTCCTAAATAAAATGTAACCTTTCATCCCTGTGGAGGTAGGAGAGGTCTTAAGGGCGCAGGAGCAGGCAGTCCCCCTGAGCTGCAAAATGAGCCGGCGGGGAAGAAGACCGGCGTGGATGAATAGGGAGCTATTCCTGAGGCTCCGGGAGAAAAAGAGAATCTACCGCCTGTGGAAAGAGGGACAGGCCACTCAAAATGAATACAGGGAAGTTGTTAGGATGTGTAGAGGTGAAATCAGAAAGGCAAAAGCCCAGCTTGAATTTAACCTAGCTGCTGGTGTGAAAAGGAATAAGAAACTCTTTTATAAATACATTAACAGTAAGAGGAGGACAAAGGAGAATATCCACTCTTTGCTGGATGAGGCTGGGAATGTGACCACTGAGGATAAGGAAAAGGCGGAGGTTCTGAATGCCTTCTTTACGTCTGTCTTTAAAAGTCAGACCAGTTATCCTCAGGATACCCCTCTCTCTGACCTGGTAATCTCGGCCGGGGAGCACACTAACCCCCCTGCGATTCTGAAAGAAACAGTCAGAGACCTACTGCTCCAGCTGGACTGTCACAAGTCGATGGGGCCAGATGAGATCCATCCGAGAGTGCTGAGGGAACTGGCGGAGGTGATAGCCGAGCCGCTTTCCATCATCTGTCAGCGCTCCTTGTTGACTGGTGAGGTCCCAGATGACTGGAGGCTTGCCAATGTGACTCCCATTTATAAGAAAGGTCGTAAGGAGGATCCGGGGAACTACAGGCCTGTCAGCCTGACCTCGGTGCCAGGGAAGGTTATGGAGCAGATCGTCTTGAGGGAGATCATGCGGCATGTGCAGGGTGACCGGGGGATCAGGCCTAGCCAGCATGGGTTCGTGAAGGGCAGGTCCTGTTTGACCAACCTGATCTCCTTCTATGATCTAGTGACCCATCTGGTGGATGAAGGAAAGGCTGTTGATGTGGTCTACCTAGACTTCAGCAAAGCCTTTGACACTGTCTCCCACAGCATTCTCCTGCAGAAGCTGGCAGTCAGAGGCTTGGATGGGTACACTCTTGGCTGGGTAAGGAGCTGGCTGGAGGGCCGGGCGCAGAGAGTGGTGGTGAATGGAGTCAAATCCAGCTGGCGACCGGTCGTGAGTGGTGTTCCGCAGGGGTCGGTGCTGGGGCCTGTCCTCTTCAATATCTTTATAGATGACCTCGATGAGGGCATCGAGTGCACCCTCAGTAAATTCGCAGATGACACCAAATTGGCTGGAAGCGTGGATCTGCCTGGGGGTAGCGACGCCCTACAGAGGGATCTGGACAGGCTGGAGAGCTGGGCTGGAGCCAATGGGATGAGTTTCAACAAGGCCAAATGCCGGGTCCTGCACTTTGGCCACAACAACCCCAGGCGACGCTACAGGCTTGGGGCGGTGTGGCTGGAGGACTGTGTAGAGGAAATGGACCTGGGGGTATTGATTGATGCTCGGCTGAACATGAGCCGACAGTGTGCCCAGGTGGCCAAGAAGGCCAATGGCATCCTGGCTTGCATCAGAAACAGTGTTGCAAGCAGGAGCAGAGAGGTGATTGTTCCCCTATATTCAGCACTCGTCAGGCCGCACCTCGAGTACTGTGTCCAGTTTTGGGCCCCTCACTGCAAGAAAGATATTGAGGCCCTGGAGCGTGTTCAAAGAAGGGCAACGAAGCTGGTGAGGGGTCTGGAACACAGGCCATATGAGGAGAGGCTGAAGGAGCTGGGAATGTTCAGCCTGGAGAAGAGGAGGCTCAGGGGAGACCTTATTGCTCTCTATAACTTCCTGAAGGGAGGTTGTAGTGAGCTGGGGGTCGGCCTCTTCTCTCGTGTCATTAGTGATAGGACCAGGGGGAATGGTTTCAAGCTACGCCAGGGGAAATTCAGGCTGGACATGAGGAAGTATTACTTTTCAGAAAGGGTGGTCAGGCACTGGAATGGACTGCCCAGGGAGGTGGTGGAATCACCGACCCTGGGGGTGTTCAAGGAAAGACTGGATGTTGCGTTGAGGGACATGGTTTAGTAAGAGCTATTGGGAATAGGTGAACGGTTGGACTGGGTGATCTTTTAGGTCTTTTCCAACCTTAGTGATTCTATGATTCTATGATTCTATGATTCTATATAGGCCTGTGGAGACCATGTATAGCAATGCCTCTTTTTACCATCCCCCATCACCCCCCCCAAAAAAAATTAAATTTTTAGTAACAGTGCCCTCTGTTACGATCAGAGAAGATGGAAAAATAAACCACTGTAATCACTGTTTATTGTAACTGAAAAACATTAATTTTTCTATTTCAGGATCATTAATCGAGCCTTAACAAGCACTTTAAAGTAAAATTAATTTACATTTAATTTCTTGTAAGTGTACTGCTTTGGAAGCCTGCAAACAGGTACCACCACTTTCAGAAAATGTCAAAACTTGATGATAGATTAAAGTCTAATTTGGTATTCATAACATAGAAACTCCTAAAACTCCAGGTGTAATTTCCCAGGACAATGATTGAGAACAGTATGAGTGGTTTATTAGCAGTCTGCTTTTCTTCTAGTGAAGTATTCACAATAGTTACTGTAAAATCAAGATTTCTTAGAATATTTTCCACTAATGCTTTTAAATGAATTGCACTAAAGAAAGAGAAGAAATCACAACAGCAGCTGTTAGTCAGCTAGAGGATGGGGGGAGTGTTAGAGGACTTGGTCTTGGGTTAATTAATGGGAGAATCCCCACATTAGCAGCTGATAACAGCCAGGTCATTGCTCACACAGAAGGCAGCATAAAGGCAATGAGGCCACGAAGGAATGAGCAGACTGAGCAGTGACCTCATGTTCAGACCCATCAAGTGTGCATACCTCCCAAGAGATGTGGAGTTCCTGTCTCCCACAGTCAGCTTTGGCCCAGCCCAGCAGATATCCCAGAGAGGGAGAGGTCTGGAGTCATCTGCAGGTCCATGGAAAGTAGTGGGATTTCTTGCAGAAACAGATGTCTGCAATGGGGAAGGCAACAGCATTTGGCTCTCACAGTCGATGGAGAGTAATTTTATGTTCGTGCTTATTTTAATGTATTTGTAAGATGCACGCTGCACAGTATTTGGAAAGTAGTGTTTTAAATAATACTGAGTTCTGTCTGATCCTATTTCCTTTGAATCCAGTGAAAACTTGGCAATAACACTAAATGTAAATATTGATCCTCTTTGCATTAAATGTGTTCTCACATGTCAGAAGGCCACATCTGGAGCGAAATTCTGAAAACCCTTCTGACTGCACCTTGCTTATGCCCAACAGGCTTCCCGTGGATGCAGATGCACTAAGCTCTGTTACATGTGGGAGTTATCCAGAAAGTGTCTACCTTGTGGATGGGATGTACACAAACATCAGTACTTTTCCCCGGTGTTATCTGCAATTCAATATGCTGCTGCAGGCGAAGTTTTGCAACAAAGATCATGAAATAGAATTTTGAGGAGCTGCTTGGGAAGTTTTTAGAAAGCTGAATGAAGTAAATCCCTTTAAGTGAAAAGATGAAGGCAGAAATATGAAATGTCAAACATTTCCTTTTGACACATGCAAAAAGCAGAAACACTGGATTCTCTTTTCCTGAAAAAATGCTCTTATTTTTTCATTAAAAAGTCATTTTTTATTTTCAAAATGTTGAATACAAAATGAGTAATCATCTGAGTTAAGTTTGAAGAGAGCAAGACAAAAGAAAAACTGGAAGAAATAAGAAGTTTTTAATTCTTATATATTTTTTTCTCTTAAATGTGACATAGATCAACCATACAGAATTGTTTTTCCACACTTATCTTTTGTTTCTTCCAGAGACACACAAAGCCAAAATCTTATCTTGTAGCTCTTTTAATTGGACATATTAGGCAGTAATCAGCTGCCCAGCAGTCACTGCTGTTTGTCCCATGAACATCTCTCATACCCAGGTTACTCCCTGTGAGGATTATTTGCAGGGTTTCTGACAAAAATGCTGTAGTTAAGGAACCCTGTTATTACAAGAATAAAAATATGCATGTATCTACAACTTTCGCAGAAATATTTTAATTAAATATTAGTCTATCTCTGTATGATTATTATTTTCATGAAATAAAATCCAGGACCACCCAGCTTTTTTTCTCTTTAACATTGGTTTGAGTATGTGTATACAGCAGTTCCTGGGCCTCTTTCCAAATCATATAAACTTTTTCCTTAAAAGATCTGAAAATGGCATAATTTAAGATCACAAGGTATTTCCCCCATTAAAATGTTCCCAAGATTAGATCACAGTCTGGCAAAATAAACAGAATCTAATGTGTTGGCTCTTTTCATGAGGAATTCATTGCAGGCAGATTTCAGAGGGGGACACGGTTCACTGGCGAGAGTGACAGACTTCAAGCACGGTTCTGAGACTGCACACAATGTCAGCAGAGATTTGGTGGATTTGAACTGAATTTAATGGAGTTTCATGCTCTCCTGTTAATGTGAGAAGATAAAATAAGGCAGAAAGCTTTGTGGACGAGATACTTATGACATCCCCCTTGCTCCTGCCTCTTGGAATCCATGCCCATGCAGTTAGTCCTGGTTTGCCCCTTAGGAAGCACTGCCCCTACTCTTACCTTGCAACACAGATTTCATCATAAGAGCTGTGAATGTGCGTGCACTAAAGTGAGTCAGTTTTTTATATGCTTCTATGTCAAGGTTCAATGGCTTAGGTATAGTTATGTAACAGTGCCAATTAAATATATTACTATTAACTAAATGATAGTAATCTTTATTTTGTGACAGTTGATGTAACTATTAACTATCCACTCACAGAAATATTCAGAAAAGCTGTAACACAAGAGCCAGTGTCTAAACAGACACATGGTAAGTATAGGGTGGGAAATTCTGATCTCAGTAGGCATGTAGTAACAATTTCTTTTGGGGACATAAACTGCTGTCTAGGATAAAACATGTAGAAATTTAGAGTCTGTGACTGCCATCTCTCATACCTGAAGAGATAGTCTGGCAATGCAGATAACTAGAATTTGGTGCAGTGTGTTCCTTCCATGAATGCATACAGCTCACCATCAGTGCGTCCCAAAACAATGGCCTGTTCCCCAAATAGCAAACAATCAAAGTTAGCAAAGAGAAGCACTCAGGTACCCAAAAGCTACACCTTTATCTTGAAGATTTAAGCCGTGGCTTAAGTCCACTTAATTTATTCCTCCTGTGGTGAGAAAATAGCTTTAAGTGTTTAATTCAAATGTGAGTTGTGGTCACTTAAAAGAGGACTGTACTTGCACAACAACAAAACAAAATAACAGCATTTACTTTTTTGAAAGTGGAACCCAGCTGACCTCAGTTTGCTGCTTTTGTATTTTCTAATGTCTTTACATTTGTGTCTGTGAATAAAGTAACAAAGTATGTGACACAAAATGTCAGCCTGAAGTATGATAATAAAATGAGAGCTGAAAATAAAATGAGATGGCAAACCATCTAGAGGGAGAGAACAAGATCATGTCAAGACTTCGGGGACAAAAGAGAGTTCTGTCTATGTTTGCTTTCATTTACTCTAATGAAGTCTCAAGCATAATGAAGGGACCTGCTCTTGGGGAGCCCTGCAACAGCTGTGAAAATTGTAGAGGCACTGGGAAGAGTTTCAAGGTAAGATATGCGGAAAGAGCGGAAAATGCGAGCATGCTGCAGCAGCAGGCATGCCAGTATAGACAGGTGTGATTACAGAAGAGCCACTTCATCATCAGTACAATATTCTTGGCTTTATCTATAAAGACAAGCAGCTTGTACAAAGCAAGACCTAGCTTTCTCAGTAAGGCTCTTTTTAAAAATTCTTCCAGGGCAGAGAAACAACCTTCTCCTATTGTAAAGATATCTTCCTCCTTTTGATTTGGATTTCTCCATTCAACTTCTCAGTCTCCTCAAAACAGCATAACAGATCTGCTGAAGCTGGCAACATATCAAAAGGTAACATAATATAATATATAATATGTAATATATAACCTATAATATGTAATATATAACATATAGTGTATAATATATTGCATATAGTATGTATACTATATATAAATATATATACATATAATATGCAAAAGCTATGTATATTGCATATAGTATATAATTCATATATTGCATGTATTGTGAGGATTTGTTTATATTTTGAAGTGAAAGTGCAAAAAGCATGTTGCACAGAAAAAGAGGATGTTTTCTATTCTGCTGATGAAAAAGAGGACGTTTTCGTGGCATGCTGTATGGATTATTTATTTCTAATATGATACATTCAATTTTGGTCCTTAAAAGTAACATCTTCCTTCCCCACCCACCTTCCCCAGCCCAGCAGGTCTTTTTGAATTACATAAATACCTTGTTTCCAAAAATACTTTCCTTTGGTGAGCTCTGAGCCTTATCTAAGGTGCACTGAAGAAGAATGGAGAAAATGCACTCATCATGGATATTGATGGGAAGCCAGCAGCTGATTTATGAAGTCACTGAATAGCAGTGACTGAAGTGGCATGTCTAGATACCCGGGTTTTTTCTGTAGCTTTTAAAAAATGATTTTACCTATCATTCTGAATTGCCCACAAACTAGGAGAAATCTTTTAATCCATCACTGACTGACGGTGTCTATTGTAAACATGCTGTCTTGGATTTATCTGTAACAGTTAATGGAAATCTTGGGAAATGTAAGTCCTTGTTAAGAAAAAAGGGTAGAATAGGAATTAGAGTGCTGAAGGTTAGTTTACAATAGCTTGCCATATAGGAAAGTGAGAATATTTTTCCTGAATATAAAGACATTTGAAAAGTAACTCATTAATATACTACAGATATTAGTTAATGTTTAATAAGTCAGCTGAGGTGTGCTGCTATGCTGCGTGACATTTCATAGCAACAGCTCTTGAAATATTTACTTATTTATTGTTGCCCTTTCATTAATGAAATACCCGAGATCCCATCTGCATTTCCCTTGTTAAAGAAAACATACTTGTGTGTAGATTTAAATGGGATGCATTTCCCTTTGTGAGCTACCAGAGATATTACTTCAGCTATTTTGATACAGAGCAGCTTACCCTCATGGCAGAGTGAAGATTATGATTTGCCTTTATGTTTCTTTAATGAAGATTTCACATGATCTATTTCATATGCTCCTTACTTTCTCTTTCATAATCCCAAAGAATGCATCAAAGGACAGCTGATAGGAAGCTGGCCTTGCTCTCCAAGAGATGTGCTCTTTGCATAGCATGTGCCTGAGCCCATGCAGGAATGTGGGCTCCCACTTCTAATTATGGGTATTCAGGTACAAAGCATCAAAATATGAGCGGCCTAATTTAATATTGAAAAGGTTTGCAGTGTCTTTGAGGTGAAGCTGTTAAACATTGACATCTCAGAGCTTTTTAGTGCAAGGCTCTGAATCTCAGCTGTGTAGCTGACAAGTTAAAAGCACATCAGTTGGTGTAAATCAAATGAATACAGATGCAATGAAAATAACATATCCAGCGCGTAGCACACATCCCAATTCTGTCCTCCCTGTCAAAGAGGAGGCGGCAGAACACCAGTGCTGCCCCACCAGATGCAGCATCTTCCTACTGTGAGGCGAGGGCACCATCTACGGGTGATACCGTTGTCCAGCCTGTATGGGCCTCCTTACTCATCTTCACTTCTTTTTATAGCATATGTTAGGAATATTACCCAGGAAGCATTGTGTGACAATGAATGCATCAGCAGTATATTTCCTCTGGATAAGTTTTCCCTATGTTTGAGCAAACAGCTCCTTCAAAGCTTTGGCTCCATGATCAACATAAGGTCACCTTACCTAGAACCAGCAGAACACAGTTGCTCTCATCTGACATGTGCAGGGCACAGGGGGTATCTGTACTCACACTGTCCCAGCCCGGCAGGAGCGGTCCTTGCTTGCTGGCTCCAGCTGGGACAGGCATTCTCACTGGTGCTGGAAATTAACTGTTGACACTGAAATCAAAATCAAACGAGCTTTTGCCCCTCTGCTCCACAGGAGGTTTCTGGCCTCCCTAAGCTCACCTTGGAGAATGAAGATTGGGTGTCAGGGGGAAGTTCTTTACAAAGAGAGTGGTGAGGTGCTGGAAGGGCTGCCCAGAGAGGCTATGGATGCTCTGTTCAAGGCCAGGTTGGAGGGGGCCCTGGGCAGCCTGGTCTCGTATTAAATGTGGAGGTTGGTGGCCCTGCCTGTGGCAGGGGAGTTGAAGATTCATGATCCTGAAGGTCCCTTCCAACCCTGGCCATTCGGTGATCAAGATGGGCCTCTCCAAGATGATGCTAGGCCTACTGTCTTCAGAAATACTATTTTGGGTCAAGTTACATTGAGGTTATGCAGAAACTCATACAACTGACCCATTCAGTAGCAGTGGAGAACAGTGGAGGTGTCCACAGACCTGGTACAAGTTACTCTTGTAATCTCTTGTACAACATTTACATGAAGAATCAGCATAAGCAGCGTCAGTGTGAAGGTGTAAGAGGCAGAGCCATCTCCCAGAAGAATAGCTCGTGTTTTCACGCCTTGTCCCACCTTTGCAACCTCAGTGGTGTGTGTACATATCTATGTATGTATACAGATATTCCCAGGCGGTCCTTGTGACCCTCGAGCTGAGGCTGCGTTTGATTCAAGACAGTCACTGCCGGAGGATGCCGTTCTGAGCTTAACGTTATTGTACCGTTTGTTAGAAGCTCGCACCCCGCCCGTACCCGCCATTGCGCACACAGCCCCGAGACCTGGTTCTTCCCTGCCCAAGTACGCCCTTGCTCTTCTGGTCCATTCCTAGGGAGGGCGAGAGGCGGGACGAGCCGGTTAGAGCGGCGCATGCGCCCCCCGCCATCTCCCCTCTTGGCATTGTGGAGCGCGTGCGCGGCAGCGCCTCCGGCGGCGGCGGCGGCGGCGGCAAGATGGCGGAGTCCGAGTAAGTGGCGAGCTGCTGGGAGCGCGTATCTGCCGCCATCGGCCGGAGCGGGCGGCTGCGGGGCCGGGCAGGGCGGCGGGGGGAGCGGCGGTGGGCGTGACAGGCGCGACAGGCGCTGAGCGTGACCGGCTTCTCTCACCCGCAGGCAGAAGCGGCGGATTCCGTTGGTGCCGGAGAACTTGCTGAAGAGGAGGAAGGCCTACCAGGCCATCAAGGCCACCCAGGCCAAGCAGGCGCTGCTCAACAAGCGCAAGGTGCGGGCCGCGGGGCCGGGAGGCGGCACTTTAACAGCCAGAGACCTGCGCTGTTCTGACAGCCGGCAACGGGGGCCTATCTCGGAAATGGCGTAGGGCTTGCTGAGGGAATCTATTCCTGTAGTGTTCGTGGGGCCACGTTGAAACCTCTTTCATTCTTTGTTGGATACCGTGGGTGTGTTTGTAAGCGTGCGGATGGCTGCAGTGTTCTCCAGGTAGAAGGGGAAGCTTGAGAAATAATGCCCGGCAGTCACTTAAGGTTCTCCTTAATAAAAATGACCTTAACTATGGCAGTTCATCAAGTCTCTGCCTGCTTGGAAAATGCAACCTAATTCCACAGATGGTTTCCGTCATGAAAGAGAACTGAAGATGTATAATGTATTTAGTTTAAAAGTGGCTGACTGTGTTAGCTAGTAATGTGTCTGAAGTGGTACTGGGTGGCTGCTCTGTACCATCTCAGCTGAGAAAGCACTGTGAAATAGATGGGTGTGCTTAATCCTGAACTGAGAACAAGCATGTGAACTTTTGAATTGGAAAGAAAAAGAAAGCTTTCACTTTTCCCATAATTCTGTAAAAATTTTTTTCAAATGAACTGGGTGGTTCTGTATTTAAAATAGTAATAGCATTGGATGCATCTTTCTCCTTTTTTTTTTTTTTTTTTTTCATGTGTATTTTTATGAAAAAGAAATTAAACCAAGTTATTTTCTCTTAGGCGGTTATTTTCAGTTATGGTGGATTATTGGTGTCCCTATTTTATAATACATCTATTATTATCTATTTTATAATACATGTTGCTTCTGGCTTTCCCTGAGCTGACCAAGCCATGTGTGAGTGGCTGTGTTAGTTTGATTTCTCCTGTGCCTGGAATCATCTTGGGTCTTGCTCTGTGTCTTTCCTAACATATCTCCTTCCGTGGAAAACCTCCTGTTCTCTGTTTGGAAGTCACAGCTCACTGCTTAAAGTCTGCGACTTTGTGTGTTGTCCCTGAGCTCTGTCTCTTCCAGGCTTGGATTTTCAAATGTATTTTATTGCCGTCTCCAAAGATAACAGCATAGCGCGTGAAGTTCTGAATTTCACCTGACCTTTGAGATGCCCACTTCTGAGGTTGTTGAGGAGGTTGATCGTTCCTTATCCTTTTGTCTTTAGCTCCAGAAGGGGAAACAAATCCAGTTTAAACGCCTTGAGACTTTTGTTCGAGATTCATGGCGCAAACGCCGAGATGACGTCCGGCTGAGGCGCATGGAGCAGCGACCTGGGCAGGTGGCTGTACCTAAGGAGCACAGACTGGCCTTTGTTGTACGGATTACAGAGTAAGAGAGCTTGTTACTTCTTTCTATTATTGCTATTGTCTGTAAATGTCACATCCCTTCTAAGCAAAGGAAGTGTGATATAGCCACCTGTGTCTTTGCAGGTAAGCTGAGGACATTTGGTACTGTGTTTAAGAAACGTGGTTACTAATAGAATGTTTTTTTGTTTAAGGATTAAAGGAGTGAGTTTGAGGGTAAGAAGAGTGATTGAGTTGCTGCGGCTGAGAAAAATTTTCAGTGGAACATTCGTTAAACTGTCTCCATTATCGCTGAAGATGCTGCGGATCGTAGAACCTTATGTGGCTTGGGGGTAAGTACTGTGTGAGTCTCTTGGTTTTGTAGAAAGGTATCGTGGCTTTCTGATTTGTAGTTAGCTTCTCCAGTAAGTGGTCAAAAATTCACTGACTTCACATCTAAAACTTGTTATTGTTCATTTTCATCACTCTAAAGCTACCTTGGTTATGTACCTTTCCGACTTTAATGCAAAGCAGCAGAGAAGAACTCCCCACTGCATCATGTCCCTCCACCATGCAGTCTGATTTCTTGTTTTTGTGCAGGTATCCTAACCTGAAGTCTGTGCGAGAGCTCATCCTGAAACGGGGCCAAGGAAAGGTTAACAAGAAGAGGGTACCTCTGACGAATAATATGTTGATAGAGGAACATTTAGGTGAGGAATAAGATAAGAAAATGAAGGGAATTGGCAATTAAGGGAGGTGCTGAGTTTGCAATCTGACCTTAGAGAGAAGGGAGGGAGAAAAATTGTGCAAGACTAGTATATGGAGGACGGGTGGTTATTGGATAGTGTGAAGGAATCTCCTGTATGGGTGGTGGATGTGTGTGTGCTGTGTGTCGCGCATCTTGTTCATTTTACTTCGTGGTTATTTTTTCCTGCAGGCAACTTTGGTATTATTTGCCTGGAAGACCTTATTCATGAAATCTACTCAGTTGGAAGGTATTTCAGAAATGTCACGGACTTCTTGTGGCCATTCCAGCTGTCAGTAGCCCGCCATGCTGCACATAATAAAGTGGGTTTCCTCAAGGAGATGGGTAAGCCTGGCTGCAGAGGTGAAGGAATCAACCAGCTTATACGTCAGCTGAACTAGACAGGTGAGGAATGTAACTGCTAAGTCCTTATTGTTTATCTGGCTTCCTAAGAATAACTGTACTGCCATCAAAGATGAGTTTACAATACAACAGTGACCCTCACAGTCACAGAGAAAACTAGAGAAGATCATGGGTTGCATTAGCTATCAGTCCTAGTGGACTATTCCATAAAGGCTTGATTGCTGGGAAATTGTGTTCAATGACTGGTGATTTTTTTTTTTTCTTTTCCTTTTCTGTTCTGCAGTCTGCGAAAACACTGTGATTTATAACCTGCTCTTTCACATGTAATTTGCATCGACCTGGGCTCTCTACAGTGATATACTACATCTCTTGACTGTTGCTACCTTCACCAACAAAATCCAGGTGACAAAAGCTGCACTCCAGGCTGGTCCTTGAGAAAGAAATTGTATTTGGTGCAAAAAAAAGAAATGACTTGAACTTTCTGGAGCAATCTGACTTTTTTTAAAGTGTTGCAATTTTTTTTACTTTGTCTTCAATACTTTTTACTGTTGGCGCTGTACCAGTCAGCTCTTTATTTCACCTTTGATATAAAGCATGCATTGTCATTTCCTGATTTGAATTTGTTGCAAGGGAACAGCAACCATTGGTTTGATCCAGTCCTCCCCAAGGGAAGTGCTTGAAATTGCACTTGCTGTTGAAGTGCACCTACTTTTGGTGTAGATGGGCAGTGCAATCAGCTGCTTAAGAACATCGCTGACAGGCAGAGGAAAGCACGAGGCTTATTCTTCTGTTACTGCAGCTAGATTATATTTATTTGTGATTTGTCTTACTGATTTACACAATGCCTTCTAACCGTACTAAAGTGAGACTGCTGTGGGGATGAATATTTCTTGATAGGAAAACCCATTATTCACACTTTACAGCAGTATTACAAAATTAATAGTTTCAAAATAAACTCTTTTGAAATGGTAGTATTGTACCACTCACGATTTGACTGATATGTAAGTGCTTAAGTACTAACTCGGATGTGACTATGGGTAGTGCTGAAAGCAGTGTATGGAATTGAATTTTTTTTTTTATGGAGCTTCTTCAACTGGGCTATTGTCTGATACTAATTTAGAAGGCAACGCTGTGCTTAATCATTAATCATCATGAGGAGTTGGGGCTCTTCATCCTGGAGAAAAGCAGGCTCCAGGAGGGACCTGATAGCAGCCTTCCAGTACCTGAAGGGGGGCTGCAGGAAAGATGAGGAGTTACTTTTTTTAAGGGCATGTAGTGACAGGATAAGAGGAAATGGCTTTAAACTGGAAGGGGGTAGTATTAAACTAGATATTGGGAAGAAATTCTTCACTTCAAGGGTGGTGAGACACTGGAACAGGTTGCCCAGTGAGGTTGTGAATCCCCCTCCCTGGAAGGGAGCCAGGCCAGCCTGAATGGGACTTTGAGCAACCTGCTCTAGAGGGAGGTATGTCTGCCTGTAGCAGGGGGTTGGAACTAGGTGATCTTATAGGACCCTTCCAGCCCAAACCAGTCTGTGAATGATAAAGTCATCATTAATCATTGAGTCTCCCACAAACAGTATTAGGCACAAGCAGGGACAAACTACAGTTAATGAATATAGTTTCATGGATTTCATATTGACTAAAGCATTTGATTTGTGACTGAGGAAACAGATAAGGTAATTACTGGGATCTGAGCTTCTTTTCTGTTTTTGGAAGCAGGTATACCTTTTATAACTGCTGAAGAGTACTTATGGCAGTAGCCTGAACTGCTGGTATACAGAGTTCTAAAATCTAAAATACAATTTCCCACATTCTCTGACTGGGAGAACACTATACAGTTTCAAGTTTTATTCCATAAAATAAGAATACAGACATAGAAAACGCTGGGCAGGTGCTGAAGAAGGACAAGACATGCACTGATGCAGGACAGCATCTCTCCAGAACTGCAGTCTCGTGTTCTTTGAAATACTATGTATCATCTGAGCCTTTTCTTGATCATCCGCTGCTTTCGTGGTAAGACCTTGAGAATTAGTCTTGGGATTAGGGATGGATTAATTCTATTAACAAAACCCAGACCTTGCATGGAGAACAGGCATAATACTGTCATGAACGCCTCAGTTAGAGCTCTTCAAACAGTGCCAGCTTAACCTAGTGTTATACCACATTATCAGGCACATGCTGTACCATACTTCAGCAAGAGCAATTGTGTGTTCACAACATAGCTGCACTATGAACAGAAACTATACAAGAGGGCAGGGTATGTACAAGAAGCCGTTTTAGGGAAAAGAATCCTTTTTGTAAGCCACCATACTGTTTACTTTGTGGATCGTGGTAGTGAAGGAACGAAGGCGAACCTCTTCTGAATTGGCAATGAATTGTGGTCCTGACTCTTCCCACTTTTCTGGCACTACCAAGTCTTTATCTGTGTAAATCAGCAAGTCGAAGGCACCTGTAAGCAAGTGGGAAAAAGTGAGCAGTACACATACATGAGTGATACTATGATTGAAGATAAAATGCATGGAGACATGCACCAAGGTTATCAGAAGTTACACTGATACTAGCTAAAGAAATGGCAGTTAAAGAACGAAAACAAGTACAAGTTAACATTCCTGTAGTCACAGTATTTATGAAAACTGTAGTTCCTCAAACACGCTAAGTTTCATCAAGCTAGGTAACTCACCTTGAATTGCACCTTTTGGGGAAAAAACAGGTATTTTGGGGGGATATCACCGCTAGTACCTTCAAATGCTTGAATGAGAGAGCTACAGCGCAGTGTTTATGCTAGCACTTCTTTTCAGTTTGTTGTACAGGAATCAGTTCAGAATGATCCTTAGAATACTTTATCTGATGCTGTTTCTGTACATAACTGAGACTGTCTTGGTCTAACTAAACATGAAACACTCAGAAATGCAATACATGACAAGTAATAACAAAAACACAAAATAGTGGAAAAGACTTTCTACAATAGAATGCTAGTTCAGGCTTTCTGAAAGGTGTGATTTCTTTCAGAGAAATTATGAATACTCACAGGCAGTTTCCAGGAGAGGCAGAAAAGTTACTGTGGCAGTGATTTGTCTGATAACTGATCGAATTTCATCCTGAATGGCTTTCTGAGATTTTTCTCGGGGTGCACTGGAAAAATGGGAAAACTGTTAAAACAACTTATACCTACTGTGTGACAGCTTTCTTTAAACACTGTTCTGCTGCACTTCTGTGGGGTCTGTTTGCTGTATGGTTATGCAGAATAGAGGCATTCTTTTAAGCCTTAGGTAAATGGGCTTAGAAAACTGTCAGTTTCACTTGTTGTTGTTTGTGAAATCTCACAGTGTTTTTAAGAACATATTCTCTGTCTGGAATGGATGAGAGTTTTGGCAGAAGAGCAGTAATACAGGACTTTGTTTAGTTGCAGATTACAAAACATTTTAATAATTGGATCACAGAATCATTTGAGGTGGAAGGGACCTTTAAAGGTTATGTAGTCCAGCTCTCCAGCAATAAATAGAGACACCTACAGCTCCTTAAGGTTGCTCAGAGCCCTGCTCAGCCTGACCTTGAGTGGCTCCAAGGATGGGGCATCCACAACCTCTCTGGACATCCTGTGTCACTGCCTTGCCAATCTTATTTAAAAAAAAAAAAGTACTTCTCCCAGATTGTACTGATACCAGGGTTTGCTCTGACCCAAGTACAGGGCCTTGCTCTGATGATGAATCTATGAATCTTGGGTTCACCTGGGCCCAATGCTCAGCCTGTTTAGGTCCCCCTGGATAGCATCCTGTCCCTTGGGCACACCAATGGCAACCGCAGCTTTATTTGGTAAAGTCTGACAGCTTTTAGTGAGAAAGAGCAGCCTTAGCTGCAGTGAGGTAACAGAGCAGCGCTACCACATGTGGTCTTTCCTTTGTAGGGAGAAGCAGGCTCAGTAATGCTGTCACTCACCTCTCACCCTTGGCGTTCTTGTCACATTCAATGTCGAACTGCCACCGCTCCAGCACCTCGTTGTTCTCTATGCTGGAGATGACCACCACCAGGCGTTGCACGGTGCACTTGTAGAGCCACTCTGGAAGAGGCCACAGCATTTACTACAGGCCGTGAGAGAAGGGGGGGGGGGGGGGAGGGATACGGAAAGGAGGAACACCTTTCATCTGTTCCACCACGTTGTTGAGGTAGTTCTTCAGCTCGGGATCGGTGGTGACGAGCAGGGTAAGCCCGTATTTCTGGACGCGGGTGAAGGTCTCGGGGGGGTAGATGCCCCGCTGGTACAGGATGCTGTTGATGCCATAGGCTGCGCGCACAAAGCGGGGAGGCGTGCGTGAGGGGGGGGCCGCCCCTCCCGCCCCACCGACGGCCATGTCGGCCGCAGGAGAGGAGCCGGCGGCCCGTCTGCCCTCTTCTCCCCCCGCCCCCGTCTCCCCGCGCCCCTAGACGGCCCATAGACCCTTACAGAAGAACTCGGCGACGATCTCGGCGCTGCCCCGCAGGGTGATGCCCTGCTGCTCGCGGCTGAGCTGCGCGGCCATAGAGGTGCCCGCCCGCCGCCCGCTTCAAATAGCGCCCCGCCCCTTCCGGCCGTCTCGATGCGCTGCCGCGCAGGCGCACCGCGAGGCCGCGCCTCTGCACGCTCGCCCGAACACGCGGGGAGATGAGCTGCCGTGCTGCGCGTGCGCGTGGTGCGGCCGTTACAGCGGGCGGAGGCTGGGGTGGCCGCGTGCGCGCCGTCAGGTGCCTTTCGGTGCGCGCGACCTTGTGGAAGCTTTTGCGCTTGGAAAGGGCGTGTTCCTGGTGCGAACAGACCGAAGTACTGCTGTGGGCGATCTCTGGCGGTGCTCAGTGCGAAAGGCGCCCCGCTCAGCTTTTAGAAGTTGGATTGCCGTTAATGCCCGCTGTTCTGCTTCAGCCCCTGCCGTCCCCCTGTCCCAGAAGGGTCTCGGAGCCCTCCCTTCCTTTCCCCCACTGGGCTTTTCTCGTGCTTTGCATCCTCCGAGGTTCCAGGCGGGCGCGGCGGCTCGCGGTTCGTACAGCTGCTGCCTGCGCTGCGCCGTTGGTGTTAGAGCCGGGTGAAAGGCAAAGCCCAGCGCTCACCGAAGCGAAGTTCACCTCCTCTCCGCTCTGGTGGGTTCGTTAAGGGTCTCCCGCTGCAGTTAGCTGATCTCTGTTTCCAGAAATTGGTTCCTCTGTGTTTTGGCAGAGGTGGACGAGGGGGTGTTGTTGATGTGACCGTGCAGATATACTTAATTACTGACTACAAGTTTAATTGCTTCTCTCTTCACTGCCAAAAAACACCCTTTGCATTTTGCAGTTCTGTTCTTTCTGTCTCTGTAGGGAAATACATTTCCCTTTTACACTGTGTCACTATTTCTCTTTTAATTTCTTATGTTTCCTGTAAATGTAATCTAATGGTAAGAATGCACATTTCCTATTCTTTTGAACTTTGCAGTACAAAGCTCCTGAGGTTTCGCTTTGCCTTTCAGCATATATATTTTTTTTATGACCAATTTATTAATTTTAAGCAGTTTGATCTTTTTAGTCTATAACACATTTATCTTTCTTAAACTTTACAGTTTCCTTTTTACTAGAAGGTCCTTCACCTTCACTGCTCTTTTTCTTAATCCTCATATAGGCAAGTTTTCCTGTCCTCTGCCAATAACTCCCCTCTATGAAGGCCTAGATATCTGACAATAAGTGTGCTGTTTTTCTTTTTGCATTCTCTAATTATCTTGTCTTTGTTTCTCTGTTACAGATCCTGAGCTCCATGGTACCTGTTTTAAACTGTCATCACTTCATTGAGGTCAGTGTCACTCACCTTTTCTGCCAGGTCAAGCCCAAATCCCCCAGCAGGCAGCTAGGGGATGAGTGCAACTCTGTCATGTATCCAGGTCTGTGGTAATCGCTTGACCATGCTGTGCTCTAACGGAGCCACCAAGCTGTGATGGGGACATATGTACTTAAGTCCTTTAGTTGTGTTACTCAACAGGCCTGCTCTGTGTGCTGCTGATGCCTGTAGTTCACATTTAGGGCATGTCCAGCTGCGTGACAAGCAGGAGGCTGTGGGGCTCTCACAGAGAACAGCACGGATACTGCCGTGGGTTAGGGAATTTGTGTGTCTGACAGCCTGCTTCCTGACCAACTCACAGGGACTCAGGAATGAAGATGACAGAATGAGTTATAAATTCTGGCACATCATGAGTTGGCTATCCCCGGTTTAATTATTTCATGCTAAAGCCTTAATTTTCATAAGGAATGTGAAATCCCAGTTGCATTTAATTTGGTTTTCTTATGATTCTTTAGTCATTGCTCTATTTCTCAGTTACATTTTGAAGTTATGACAGATTTTTTTTTTCTTTTTTTAATTCTCTTTTTGTGGAAGGAAATGTCCCCTGTTTATCTTGGCTTTTCTGCAACATTCAATGATTGCTTCCCCCTGGCAATTGTTAATGAACCTGTGACAATCCAGATTATTGCTGCTCCTTCAAGTTTTTTAAGGCAACTCTAGTCACGCTCCTGTAGTCATTCAGCAGAAAGAAGAAATAATCCATGTGTAGAGTTCATTCCCAAGTTTGGGGCTATTTTTTGTTTGTTTGTTTGTTCAGTTTTTTAGCCATCAGGGCAATGTGGACAGGTCTCTCTTGCCAGCATAATAAAACAGTCTGTAAAATAAAAGTTCGGTTTGTTACAAAAGCCCTCTTATCACATCAACAAATTGTCACATTAAGTCTCAGTAAAATCCAGTTCTTCCTGTGCAGAGAAAGGCTCTGCTATCCAGGGTAAGATTTCCTTACTTCTTCTTCTGTTCTGGTAGATCTCAAGCTCTTCTGAGTAATTTCCTTCCGCACTACAGGGGGAGCTTCTCTACTTACTAGCCCTTAGAAAGAGCTGGTACTTTCACCTCTGTGTCTTATTTTCTGTGCATTGTTTTGAGTCTCCTTTGGGGTTTTATAATGCTGCACATCTGAAGTTGTCTGTGCCTTATACTGATGGTGAGTATTGAGCTTGTTCTTGTTCTGCAGGTTAGACTTTTTGTTGCCTTTCTCCCTCTGTCCATCTTCTGGTATTTGTAGATCCCGCGTTGGATGCTGTCTTACCTCCTGGTGGGCTGAAGCCCTTCTCAATTGGCTGAACTTCTGTGGTTTCTAGTGAAACTTTTCTATTACAACTGTTTAGTTCTCTGTGCTATGGGAGGGAGCAACGTATGGGTTGTTCTGGGCTAAAGCTTTTCCTGAACACACTAGCCCAGCCAAATACCATCTCTGTTTTGTTATGCAAGTGTTATTTTCAAAACTTTTAAATTTCAGATCACAGTGTGTGGGCATTTTGCTGTCTTCTATTGCATCTTCATGGCTTTCAGACAGGATTCCTTTGATTTATTATTGTCTGGAACTAATTCTAGAATTAATGTAAAATATTTTTACATACATACTTTTTAAAATCAGGTTTTCTATTACCAAGATCAGTTTGTTCAATTTTTGTTGCTAGTCAAGTTTGTTTTCAGCAGCCTTTGTAGCACTGAACTTGAATAAGGTACCCGTGCTAGCTGTCAATATGACTTCTTAACATGTTGGCCAGTGCTCTTTTTTACAAAGTAAACCATGGGATATTGTTATGGGTAGCCATGCTGCTTTCTTTCATCAACAGCAGGTAAAGTGCAACTGGGAAAGAATGTTTTGAATCTTAAATATTCATTAAAAAGAAATTGTCTTTAAAAACAAGTCAGTGCAGGCTAATTAACTGTATTAAGACTTGTATTATGATGAATAAGCTTCCTCCAAAAGACTCACTTGGGGAACATGGTGTAAAACTCTTTAAAATAACTTGTCTTTTTACCTATTATCAGTGATTCTGAACTTATTTTGAAATTAAAAATATTTGGATAAGTCCTTATTTATTGTAGAAAAAGGAGACAAAAAAAAAAACCCGGTTTCTTTACTTAAGCCAATGTGAAAATGTCATTTGGCTTGAATGAAGCTATGCCCTGATAGTGAAACAGCTTTTGTGAATTTTGAGAGTTTAAAAAAGCTACTACTGTGAAACAACGTTCAGTGATTCTTCTGATAGTTTTATCTCTAAGCTACCAGGAGATGGCACCAAGCACATGAGTTATTTGCATCCTTTCAGTTTAGTCCTGAATTGCAGCAAGTTCATTTTACTGACTACTTGAGTTTAGATGAATTTTAGATGCACTTCTTTGCCAGTTTTTAAAACGTGTTCTAGAATGAAGGAGATAATTGACCTGAAATCAGAAAATAAAGGTATTGGTGATAGAAATCAAATTGGTAAGATTTTTTTTAAAAGTCTGTATGCTAATTTTCCAGCCTGCATCCTGAAAGTTGTAGGTTAATTTTCATCCTCTGACCTAAATATTTTTGATTATAGAGGCTGCTTTTCTAAGGGATGTAAAAAGTGCATACATTGAAGTCTTTTTGCCTGTGCATGGGTATTTCCCTTTCTAATATGGTTTACCATCTGGTGCATCTGGCACATTTAATGCACAGTAAGAGCTTCTTCCACAATGTATCAGGTTTTCTTTTGAACGCCAAGATCTGGGACATATGTGTAGATCACTGACAAGCCTTTGAGAAGCCAGGAGGAACATTAATATATTATGGGTATAGTTCTAAATGTATGTAAGTATTCTTTATAAACACAAACACTTGTATTTTTGATAAGACTTTTTTCATTGACTGTGGTGAAAAATCAAGCATATTCATGGCACAGTGAAAGTTTCATCTCACAGTAAGGCATTTTGTGAAGGTGCGCCTACATTGATTATATCAGCATGTCTATAGAATCGTGCATATCTATTCAGCAGTTAACATGGGGCCTTTATGCATGTCATTTCTTTCTAGTTTAGTTTCTATAATTTATGGAACATGAGCTGTATACATAAGCTGTCACTTTTGTTTACATAATAATTCTTTCAACACTTCTCTGCTTTTGAGCAGATTTCTACCACCATATAGGTGGTACTTCTTGTATTTGAAATGATAACAGGTTAAGAGTACCAAAACATCTTTGAAAGGAGCTCCTTATCTAACACTGGATGAAAAATACCCTGTTTTAATTTATCTTTTGTTGTTGTTACGCTAAAGTCAACTTAACTGATGAACAATTCCTGTGAAAGGTTTTCAGTAAAGACAGGAATCCTGTTACAAAATCAGTAAAAGCAGAACTTGAATGAGTTTTTCATGCCTTGAAAACTTTGTAGCTCTCAGTGATGTCACGGTGTAGTGGTAACAGGTGATGTGAAACACACTGAATCCAGCTCTGACTAAATCCCCAATGAAATACCTGAAGACTAATGATTGGAAAGATGCATGTTAATGCAGATCCTGTAATATCTGAAGTTCTCATGCTAATAAACTAATGGAAAACAATACAGTTCTCAGATAGTTTAGACTTACTAAGAGATATACCACAGTTTAAATTAAGAACAGGTCTTTTCTAAGTAACAGCTGAACAGACACATCAGCATAGAAATAGACTGTCATTGTGACATCAGGTACTGAGGTGCAAAAGAATACTGTAGACGGGCTAGCAGGGCAAATATACCTTGATAGTATCAGAAGAGCTTTTAATAGGGTACTGTCGCACAATTACAGTGTCTTTGGTAATTGTTTATTGCGCTTGCTTTTTGTTGTGTCTTTTCTGATACATAACCATGGTGGACTTGTTCAAGTAATTGTGTCGCGAGAACTGCCTCAGAATTATGATGTCTAAAGAGACAAATAAATTGTGGAACATACAGTGTTTGCATTAGAAATATTTGAAGCAAAAAAAAAAAAAAAACAAACCAAAAAAAAAAAAAAACAAACCCTGTGAATCATTCCTTCATTTCCTCTTGAAAAGTGGAGTCTTTTTGCATTTTTTTCTTCATTTAGATCTCTATGCAAGTTAGGTATCTCATTGTCAGAATGATGATTGTTTCTGAAAACAGGCACGCGGAATTTTCTTTTTAAATTACTGAACAGCTTAAGAAAACAGGAGAGAATGATTTTCTAAATAAGGTATCTGTTCTGTATGGAAGGAAGAATGCTTTAGCAAATGTAATAGGACTTGCTGGAACTGTACATTGAGTCTCTCCATCTCAGCAGCTGTCCTCATTTCAGTTTGCTGCCTTGGAATGTCTAATCCAGTAGTGTGGAGACAATTGCCTGATCTATGAACTTTCTGTCATATTTCCATTACAACTCATCTGCTTAATTAATTAATAGCAGAAGAACCATGAACAGTTTGTGAATGAGATGGATTGTTGAAAACACCTTTATCTAGGCAATACTTGTATACTTTCATTAATAGCTTAAAAGTAACTAAAGATGTATTTGCACGAGAACAGTAATGAGCTATGGGCCATATCAAGTACAAAATCCAGCTTATACAACTCTAGTTCAACCACCTCAGATAGGTCACATGGAAAGTGCAATATTGTATTTCATCATTATTTTTAAGAACATACAAAGTAGCAAATAAGTAATTTTTTTTTTTCTTAGAATTTACTTGTTGCCATGTGAGAAGCGTGGAAAGAGTCTTCGGGATTATCTTTGTTCTTTAAAATAACAATAAAAAAAAATCACTTAATGATAGATCATGGGGTCACTTGAAATGTAGCCAGGAAAATGAGTGAAGAAAGGATTTGCTAGAACAATTTCAATCAAATGCTTTTATTTTCTAAGCCATTAATGAGACAAAAGGGCATGCTGTTCACTTGTTTGTTGCGTAAGCCTGTACTGGCAAAGTTTTTTGGAAAAAAAAAAAAAAAAAATGGAAACAGTATTTGAAAGTTCAAGCTAGTTATCTGCATCTCCTGCATAATGGATGGCCTCATCCAAACCTCACGATCTGATGCTGCTAGGAGTGTAAAAATGGAAAACAGATGTCTTAGTAATGTGAGTAGCAGTTTGATGCTAATTGTTCCCTACAGTCTCCCTTCCTGGAAATCTGACTTGAGTGAAAACATGGCATTACTGCTCAAGGTGAGCTCTTCCTTCATTGTAATCTGACAGTTAGCACATGGGTAGACCAAGGGTGGGTAGTTATTCTAAGATTCTGGTCACTTATGCTACTGAGAAAAATTCATTGAGCTAAAGCAAAGCTTATTTAGTGTTTGCTGAAGATGTTGCTGCATCTTTGATATGGATAGATGTTAATGAAGAAATCCCTAAATTTGGACTTGTATGTGATGAAACATCAACCTAAGCAGTGATCTGATGTGTCTAAGAGAGCGGAAAAAAAAAAATCATTAGTATCATGAACATAAACATAAACATTTTCATTACATGTGTTACTTCAGTTGTTGCAGAAGTGCAGTATGATCTGTTAAAACAGAAGAGGGAATCTGCAGGCCTTCTACTAGATGAGAGGAAGCCATTGGGTAATAACTGATGGCCTGGCTGCATTGAAAAGTCACATCATTGCTTTGTTGCTCTCTTTGCTTAAGCTACAGAGTGGCCCATAGTTTCTGCTTTCTTTAGAAACTCTCAGGGACTGTGCAGTATAACTGTATGACATTTTACAAAGTGAATTGTCCTTTGCAGCTTCTGCAGCTTGGAGCTGGCAATCTGGTTCACTCCTTTCTTGTTGGGGAGTTGATATAAATTTGTGCTGATCAGTTTAAGTCAGTGTTTCCAACAAAGGATTTACAAACCCTGGAAGCTCAGGTACTGCAATGTCTAGCTGGAAGATGCATTGGTCACTGGCATTGCTATGTTTTAAAGAACAGAGATGTTTTATTAATTATATGTAAAGGAGATGTCGCAGTGATGATGCTGCGTTTACTTATTTAATACTGCACTATCAGAACAATCATCTAGCATTGAAGAGACAGGTTCAGTAACTTTTGCAATCAGAAGAGATTCAATTCAAACCTTCCTTTCCCTCCCATGACCAGGGGTTCTTGGCATCATGCATGAGGCTGGTTTGACTGGGTGATATTTATTATTTATTATTTATTATGTTGAAACTGTGCCGCAGAACAAAAGGGAATTGAAAATCCATCTGAAGATAAATGGGAGAAGGAAGAGAATGAGTTTTACTGGTCAAACCTGGCAAAGAGTCTAGAGCTGCAGTCCAGCTGCCCAATTATTTTCTATTTCACATGCTGTTTTTCCATACAGTTTCATTTTGCATAAACTTTTTAAAACAGCAAAATTCAAATTTACTGAGTGGCCTGCTCTAAATTAAACTCATGCCAGGAAATATCTTTTAATCTTTCTTTCTGAAGACTGATGCATTTGTTATGAGTTTTTATTGTAAACAATGTTAAAAAAAAAAAAAAAAAGCAAAATGATACCAGTGGGAAATGATGATAAAGACATTCAGTCAAATCACGATAGTAAAATTCAGAAGTACACATTGTAATCTGTAATGTTCCCTATTTCTATTACTGAAGTAATTTTGTAAAATGCTCCAAGATGATTCACCATGTCTGCATGTTGCCTGTGCTAATTTGCTAGGTAAAATATCCTGCATCTTTTTGAATTCTCTTCAATGTGTCCAAAGTTGTGTGTAGCTCTTTCCGCTCAGCAGCACGACCAGATTGCTGAACTCTCTGCCAGAGGCTTTATCTCACTGTGAATGGCTATCTGCAGTTAGTGCCACACATGCACTTCACGTTACGCTGATAATGTTTAGATTTCATCTGTGTAGCTGCCATAACCTTGCTCTGTCCTTGAATGTGTTTTGGCCAACCAGCTTGCACATAAATTTAGAAATCATAATCATCTCACCTGCAGGCTTCTACACATTACCCTTGCTGATTTTGCATTATGTTTACAAAGCAAATTGTACTATCATTCATACAGAGGGAAAAATAATCTAGCCAAGTTCTTTGCATACAGTAGATGAGATGCACATGCCTATTCCGTCTCTAGTAATAACCATGCTAATATTTCATGAAGAAGATGAAAAAACACTGACAGTAACAAACTTAAGTTACTTACTTAAATAAGACTTAAGCAAAAACCTGAAGGAAAAAACACCAATAGCCACATTACATAGGTATTTTTCAACTTTAAATGGGATGCTCTGGTGCCAGAGGACAGGGTCTGTTTGGTAGGTGAGTGCAGTAAGAAAAAGATTTGAGTAACACCTTAAAACATGCAGTAAACAAAAATAACTTGGCAGAGATGATCTCTGTATGGGCGCATTCTTACTAGTAAGCAAGAAACTAGAGCTGAGGAAGTGCTGGATTTATTCTCGTGTTCTCATTTACCAGTGGCTTTCTGCGTCATATTCCTTTTTTTTCTTCTTTCTTTTTACCCCAGCCACATTCCTCAATTTCTCATACTTCAGAATGGGATGGCTGTAATCGCGGTACCATAAGTAAAAGGGGTTTGAAGATTTTGTGATGTTTTTCTGGGCGCTACTCATCAGCTGCCTCTGCTTGAGAGAGTTGTTTTAGTATGTAGTTAGAATAAGCTGTAGTGCACAAGTGCTGATTGCAGCCAAAACTGGAAAATGAGTGGCTTTATGTTAGCATGGAGAAATAATGTGAGAAAGTACTGGCCGCATAGTATCTGGAGACTTCTTTGGCAAACTGTTCAGGTATTTTAAAAAGGCCCCATTTCTTGAGATGATAAGTCATTGATGAAGTATGATTTAGCCAGCTTTCACTGTGTTAAAAGCTCATAAAGATCAACGGCAACTACTATTAGAGAGCAGCTCATGTCTGAGTTGCTGAGACACGGGGATAACTGGTTTGTGTGCAGATGGCAATGCTTGCCTTTGTGGGGCTTCTGAGAAGGAAGAGACATGCTTTTCACTTTCACAATTCATTGTTTGATGTGACTTGAAATGTATATTGGAAAGGCTCTATTTCACAAACTGATCTTGACCCACACATTAACGAATAATGACATCAAGGTATTATCGCCAAATTTGGATAAAATCAAGCATGTATTGGTTTGAAACAAAATACCTATGCAGTGCAGCAACTTTTGTTTTAATATAGGGAAGTGCTGTTGTGTTAAATAATTCTTGGTCTTTCTTAAATGGTTTTCATTTTTAGCATTGATTTTGCCAGCATATCATTCCTACTCAGTGCTGTTATGACGTATTTTTTTCTTCTTTTTCTCGTTACAAATATGTTGTTGTTATCTTTGAATGGTGGAGAAGGAAATGGTACAAAAGTATGGAATTAGCACTGCAGGTCTCCCTTATTCTTACTTCCAATTTATAGTGTGCAATTATCAACATCTTTAACTTCATTAAAATAAGATTTTGTGGAGTTTCTCTTTTCCTGCATTTTCTGAAGATGTTGTTACTGAGTTGTATGCTTGAGGAATTGGCTTAATAATTAACATTCTTACATCTCATTAACCATATTACTAAGTGAAACTCTAGAAGATAGGCTTGTGTTAAGAATAGGGTTACTCTTTATAACTGAACTCATTTTAGTTGAAGCAAAATCATTGTCCCTAAAAAGAATGTTCCCTTCCCATCAAGCCTCCATTCTATTTGACACAGTGACTGCTTATGCTCTGAGAATTTAAAAATCATTGTTAGTGATTTATGGACTGCTGTTGCTAATATTTCCATGATCCTGTTAAAAATGAGTGTGTTTTTTCCCTCAGTGGCCAAGTTTTGTATTTCAAATAAGCAAAATGTCAATTAAACTGAAAACAGGTCTAAATCATGTATATACTAAAATTGGCAGCTGCTTGCTGGCAGGTTTTATAAATCATCAGAATCTGTCTGTGTTGGAGGAAAATTAAAAACTATATTCTGAATAATGTAAGAGACCAGAAAAGGTGTAAATTTACATGGAATATCAAGTGAAATAATCACAAGTGAGTTGAATTCAAAATATTCCTCATTTGTATTTACGATGTTAGTTGTACTTGTATTATTCTTAGATATGTTTTTGTGTATGTAAGCATGCTGGTGTGAGGAGTTATTCTATCCTAGTTGCAGGACTTTGGCCTTCCGCTTGTCCAACTGCAGGAGGCTCCATTTCTCCATCTTACTGATGTCCTTCTGGATGGCAGCATGATCCTGGGTTGCATCTGTCATTCCTTCCCATTCTCTGAACAGTTTCATCTCTAGAGAAGCAGCTTCAGCAGCCTAATAAATCAGTGGGGTCTTTTAAATTCTTTTTCTTTTTTTTCTTTTTTTTCTTTTTTTTTTTTTTTTTTTTTTTTTCTCTTTGAGCAGTGCAGTTTCTTTGCCATCTCTAGGCTTTGTGCACAAAGGCTCTGGGACTAAGGAATCTCCTCTGTCTCTTGGCAGAGCAAGAGTTCACAGCCCCAGATGCCTCATACACAGCAGAGAAAGACTGGAGTTTCATACTTAGGAAATTTGGCTGAATGAGGGAATTTCAGGCAGAAGATTTAAACCTGCCAAAAGCATCTGCTTTTCTTGTTTCTTGTTTCTTGAGAGAGACATGGTGGACTTTCTGTCAGTGACAGCATAGTGATTCTGCTGCTTCCAGCATGCCCTGATTGAAAGGTAAGCAGCAAAGTTTGGCATCTGTGTAGCATGAAAGCATCTTTGGTTGCATTTGTCCAAAATAAAGAACAGCAAACAGAAGTCCTAACCTTTAAGGTGTCCCAGTAGTAGCAAGAATTCTAAGTGATTTTATAATGGAATATATGACTGGATGTCTGATAGTGGTTTACTGGACTTGGTCTCTTCTGTCTAGTCTTGTCTTTCCTCTGAATACTGGGTGAATTGATGCAGCAAATATAACATCATGTGATTATGGAGGAGTGAAAACTTTCAGCCCTCATCATGACAAAATCCACATCAGAATACGTTCAGGAGTGATGAAACTGGTGTAGCTATACCATATCTGCATTTGTGTAATTGAGGGCAGGCTTTGGCACAGTACCTATGAGGCCAGATGACTGCCTGTAATTCACAAGAAGCAACAAGTGTTGGGGATATTTATAATCTGATACTTCTTAATAAGTGATTCAAATTGGATGCTTTAGTAAATGTACTTTTCATTAAATTACTCTGGTGATCATACAATTTCTGTTTACAAGTGATTGAAACAGTAGTTTTTCTCAGTAAACAGAGCTAGTACACTGACCTGCTTGTTTTCAATGAACACTATAAAATCTGCAGTATGTATTTCCTGCAAAGAAGAGGTTTTTTTCTCCTTTTATGCACAGTTGTCCTCAGTGCAATTTATCATAGAGGAGATCACTTTATCAGTAAATCTATTTAGCTGTTAGTGCTGAAAGGGGGCACAGGAATAAAGGCATTCAGATGGGAAGATCCTCACGCTTAGTATTTACTGATGCCGAGCACAGTCTTGCAGAGTAAGTGCTGAGACTGAAACATCCCTCCCCACTGAGAATGTAGATAATTTCATTAATGTTTGGTCTGAGAGCTGAGCTGCTTAATTTTTCATGAGTTACTGCTCTTTATTTAAGTTTACTTCTTAAAATACTTCTGGTGCAACCTAAGTGCTGCGTAGTAAAAACTAGGTTTTGTGATGGGTGGTGTCCATTGTTGAATGTTTGTGACTCTTGATTCTTTCCCTTTCCAGAGAGGCCCCAGTCTTCATTTGATTGCTGCATATTCCAGGAATTCTAGGTTGCTAATTTTAAAGATTTTAAAATTCATGTACATCATGTAGGTATCATTTTTGAAGCAGTAGTTTCATTGAATGCATGCTTTTCCTTAAAATTACTCATATCCACTGGGTATTTATGTACATGAAATATAGATGGCATTGTGTGTGATTTTGTTTAAAGCACCAGCTGATCTTGGCACTGCTAACTGAAGATTTGAGAGTTAAATCATGACTAGCAGTATTTTGGGTCTGTCTTTGATAGAAATAGTTCTAACTGACACTTATGAAAAAAGCTGTTGTTCCATTAGAGTGTGAGGGAGGTCAGCACTGTCTGGTAAATGCTAAAAGGCTGGTATTTCTAGAACCCCATAGGGAGTGTTTGATGTCAGTATTATTAAAACAGAGGTCATAGAATTGAAGTGTATGATTCTGTCTCAAGAGCACAGTCAAGGGAAAGTACCAGATTATAATGCACAGACATAAGCAATAGTCTGAGTTTGTGCATGTGTCCTGTGAAAAGTTACAGGAAGTTTTATCTACCAGGAGTTACTTCATCGAGGAGGAAATGGGCTGATCAGAAGATTGTGAACATAAAATACAAAAGTCCATAGAATTTTCTGGATCTATCCAGATTTACTAAAAAGAAAAAAAAAATATATATTATATGCCTGTTCAGCTTAAGAACTTAAGTTCTTAAGTTCTTCTTAGCTTCTGTTCTACAGGAAGTTAAAACAGAACACACTTTTAAAAATATTATCTCCTGATTTTTATTTTTATAATAGCTATATATTGTAATATACATAATTTCTGTGCTATCACATCAAAATTACCATGAACCTATGTGGATTATGAATTGTATTGTAGTCATATTAATAATGTTCATGGGAAATACAGGAGGAAGCGGAAAAGTAGATGCTTCTAAGACTGGTTAAGACCTAGATTTAGATGAAAATTTTCTGACTAGGTATGGTTTTGACAGTAAATATGATTAAATGAAATTTTCAGTGAAAAAGTAAGATTTGAGATTAATAGTGTTGGAACTTCATTGGTTTTCATTTTTCATCACAAGGTGATATTTCTTCAGGCTGTAAGAAAGCATTTTGACAAAACCTCTTTTTAATTTAATCATTTGATATCTTGCTGTATGAGTAGCAACAAGGAAGTAGTAGGCACTGAATTGAAAGTGAAGAGGTACTTGTCCCACTGGTAGCTGCACAAGGCACAAGAGCATTCAAGGTAGGAAACATTCTAAGAGCAGGAAAGGTAAAGAGTTGTGTATGCTGCCCAGACGTGTGTGTTCTCCATCTCGGTGGGCATTTGCCCGAGAAGGGATCTGTTCAGAGCTCATAGTGTTTCAGTTGCTGGCAGTGTTGTAGGGCACATTTTGTCAGAGGGGAGAGAGGCTTCAGAGGTGTGAATTGTGGGAGTGCAGCATTCAGGGCTACACAAAGTCCAGAGCTGGGAGGCTTTAATTTGGCACCTAAGAAACAAAATAATTTGCTTTCTACTAATCCTGAAAAAGTGACTGTATTGGCATATGGACAGAAATATTAACATAGCACCATAGATTCTGTCTACAATTTCACATAGCTTCCAGAGGGCTTGATCTCTTGCCACGGTACAAAAAAAAAAAAAAAAAAAAAAAAGTAAATATACGCTAATAGTTTTCCATTATTATTGTATTAAGTTTTACTTCTGTTATTTTGTTTTAGCTTTGTTCAGGCAAATGTTTAAAGAAAAAACAATACTCTGAGTGGAAGCTCATAAGAATGTATTCTTAAATAATCATTTAAATGCTGGGAATGTAGAGAAAAACAGATCTGTGATAAAATAGGGTCTAGTGGTTGATGTGCTTTTTTAATTAGAAAAGATAAAATAGTAGCCATGAAAACTCTTCTTCATGCTCATTTTGGGCCAAAATAGCTGCTTTTGTTGAAGAAGGGGAAAAAATAATTGACTCAATTTACTATTCAGTATCAAAATTAGTTTGGGATCTTTGCTGCCCTGGTAGAGCTCTATCACTATCGTGGTAAGGTGCTGAGCCTTTGCCAAAGTGGGGGTAAGTAAAGCTGTCTTGCAAGTAAAAGACAGCTGTGGTCATAGATATGCCGGGTGGTCCCAGCTCAGCACTAGCCTTGCCCCTCTGAGTCCCACTTTCAGTGTTTTCCAGATCTTCTTCCTAGCCCAGTTGTAGCTGTTCACAGCATGCTTGGGCTCTCCTTCTTGTGTGCCCATAGCTGATTTACACGCAGAAACAGGTACCTGTCCTAAAATAACTTTGGAGACTCTTGTGAATCCAAGTGCAGTTGGGGATCAAAGCTGATAGCACTGCGCGTACCTTCATTCAAGCATGGGAACGTGTTAGGATTCATGGATTTCTTCACTGCTCTCTGCTGTGCAGTGCAGCACTTCTCTTGTAACTGAAGTGCTGCGCTGTTTGGAAGCTTAGTTACATCATTTGGTTGATGGCTGCTATATAATTTCTGCCCCTGTGTTCAGTCATTCAGTTTATCTCCTGAATGTGAAAGTTGGTCTTCAGTGGGAGTCTGTTGCCGTTCTCCTGCTGTTGGATGTGCTTGAGAAAGGCACTGTAGCCAGGGTCGTTTTCACACGTGCTATGAGGCAGAGTGCTCCACAAAGAAGGTCTCCGTTCCAGTGTTAATGACTTGCTCGGTGAATGTTAGTAAATTCTGTTGTGTCCATATGTTCAATATATCTTTCCTGCATTGTTTAATTAATCCCTAGTGCCTTCACAACTCTTGCACAAGGGGTAAGATTGCTAAAATTAAATTCCAATAAGTGGGATTCTTTCATTGTTTAGTCACTCTTAATGTTGCTATTTTGCTGTGAAAAACTGAATTGTAATATTAACTATAAACAATTCTGAATGAGGTTCATTTGAATTCCCATTAACTGTAACTGGCTTTTCTTTTACTGAATATAAAAACCAGACTGTCTCTAATTAACTTCCAAAGTACTCCTTTTTACACAAAGACTATCCCAGGGGACACTTGGCAGACCTCCCCATTGAGTTTTTTTCCACATTCCTGTATGCAGAAACACAGCGGATGATTAGTGTAAAGCCACACCATTTGTTTGCTATGAGGCTTCCCTTAAATGCGAGTGTTTTCATAAAGATGCCACCCAAGGGAGTGGAACTTCCTGGTCATGCAGTGAAGTTTGGAGTGCAACAGAGGGAGAGTTGTGAATATTTGTTGAGATGAACACAGAGGAATGCAGGGTACTTAAAGAGATGGTGATACCTGGTTAATACTAGGGTATTTGCAGTAACTGCTTGCAAAAAGTAAGTTAGTACAATTGGATTGTCTCCATCACACAAGTAATTAATTTTCCTCTCTTAATTCTTACGGCCTGGGTGTGCTTTCTTTTGTTTGTCCTGTCTTCTGTCCATTTCACTTTCAGATCTTGGGGTAGGTAATGTGAACGGTAGGCACAGGTTGATTGAATGTGGTTTTATTTTAAGTTTGAAAGCTGACCCAAGGATCTGTATAAATATAGCTTTAGAAAAAAATAGGTAGGTGACCTACAGGAACCACAGCTGCAGTTGAATTTCTGTAATGATATGTTTTAAGTTACTATATGTTCCTACACCATATGATGATTAAAATTAAAGTCATTTGTGAAAGAGACAATACTGCAGTAGTGAGAACTGCATCTGGGGAAGCAGAATCTTTAGGAGAGGAGCATAGGTAGAAATATAAGCTGGAATTGTGAAATTTTCTTCCAGAAATATTTCAGAGATATGCCCTTAATTGTGTACCTGCATGTTCAGTTAATTGGCCACTGGTTTCCTTGTCTGTGGTATTTGCATTCACTCTTCCTTAGGCTTAGCATTGCCTTCTGCCATTACTGAGGTTGGCATCCAAACCTGAGGATCAGTGAGCTCGCCAGTTCTTTATTTTTGCTATTAAAAATTCATTCATTTTTTTTGTCTAATTGTCACAAGCAGTGGAAGTGCTGAGTGATTATATTAAATGGATCTCGGTCTTGATATCTGACCAGCTTGCTGATCTTAGTCAGATAACCTAGGAAAGATGGTTCACTGACTGGTGAACAGGATTGAAGTTAAAAATGGTTGACACTAGTCATGTTGATGTTTTTAGTATTTCACAAGACATGGCAAACAGTTAAGAAGTCCTGCTTTTCCAGTATCCAAACTATTGTTTTTCCATTACTTATCATATCCCAGACATGCAGCTGGTGTCAATGTTAATACCACTCTTGAATTGCATATGTTCAGTCCTTGATTTTGCAGAATTAAATATTTCGTTTCCTACAGAGAAAATCATTTTATAAATAAAGTCAAGTGATTTGTTTATATAGGAGATAGACTATACAATTCTGACGCTTTTTGTATCTTTCCCAAGGAGACAAAAACGTCATATTTTGTATATTTTTATATGAATATTTTTCCTCTGATGTCTTCTTTTTGTCTTATGCTGCAATAGAAAGCTGTGTTAAAAATGTAGTTCAAAGAAAGATGATCTCAAACTAATCCTTTGAGTCAATTAAATAATACTGATCTCAGTAGAACATCCATTAGTTTACATGTGATGTTACTACTAATACAGCATGAATTCATTACAGCTAGGGGTATGCCAATGAATTCCAGATGAATTCACAATAGCTGGATTCTTAAAATGCTACCAGGTTTACTTCAGGTTTTCTGTTTCCATGTATAATTAATACCAGAACTCAGCACTGCTACCTGCTCCTGTATAAAAAATAGCAGTTGAGTAAACGCATATATAAAATCAAACTGAAAACTTGAATAGATGAGTCTGAGTCATGGCATTTACCATCTGAAATATCAATTTTGAAGTTACCTGATGGCATTAATTTTATGTAATCAAAATTTATTTGTTTATCTCTGTCAGCACAAATCCAGACAGCCCAAATGATCCGAACTATTGTAATATAGTAGATCAGTAGCTTACGTAAAAGTAGTTCATTTTGTATTTAGAGGTATTGAAGTGTGAAATTGACTACAAAGCTGTACTTCAAAGATGTCTGTGAAAATAAAAAGCGTCTTTTGAGATTTGTTAGCCAGACATACTAATCCCAGGTAAATACCTAGCAACTTCTTTTCGTAGGAGTGGCAAACTGTTTCAGCTGGTACTTTTTATAAGAGGGAAAATCATGCAGTTTCACCCTGACACTGGTTGTATTAATAGATTATTATTTTTAGAAATATCTTATGATTTTTGGAAACTTCAAATAATCATAGAATCATAAAATGGCTTAGATTGGAGGGGACCTTAAAGATTATCAAGATTCAAGCTCCTGCCATGGTCAGGCTGCCCAAGACCCCACCCGACTGGCCTTGGGTACCTCGGTGGATGGAACATCCTTAGCCTCTTTGGGCAGCCTCACCCTCTGAGTAAAGAATTTCTTCCTAACATCGAGTTTAAATCTCCCTTCTTTTAGGTTAAAGCTATTCAGTCTTGTCCTATCCCTATCAGATGGTGTAAAAAGTCGATTCCCCTCCTGCTCATAAGCTCCTTTTAAGTACTGAAAGGCTGCAGTGAGATCTCCATGGAGCCTTCTCTTCTCCAAGCTGAACAAGCCTGACTCCCTCAACTTTTCCTCACAGGAGAGGTGCTTCAGCACTCTGATCATTTTCATGGCCCTCCTCTGGAACTAACTCTGTGTCTTTCCTGTACTGGGGGCCCCAGACCTGGACACAGTACTCCAGCTGTGGCCTCACAAGGGCAGAGTAGAGAGGGAGAATTACCTCTTGCTCTCTGCTGACCTCCTCTCTTTTGATGCAACCCAGAATACAGCTTTCTGGACTGCAAGTGTACGCTGCTGACTTATGTCCAGCTTTTCATCCACCAGGGCCCCCAAGTCCTTCTCCACAGGGCTTCTCTCAGTAAGTTCTTTTCCAAGTCTGTACACATATCTGGAACTGGTATAAACAGATAGAGGACAGCTCCTCTATTCCTAAAGTGTACAAAATAAATTAAAAAAAAAAAAAAAAAATTACCCAATCAATAAAATTTAGACCTAACATTGCTGGAAATCCAATTGGACTAGTGGGTTTGTACATGCACAGAGCTGTATAGAAGCGCTGTAGAAGGCCACAGAACATCTCTCCTAGAGATGAAACAGTTACATTGCTAAAGGAGCTTGTTGCTGTCTCTGTAGAGCTGTTTTGGAGTTTGTTTGTAAGAAAAGAGAAATGCTGCAACCGAACACGTTCCTTCACAATACTGCTGAAAACGTTTCTTGTTTTAATGTAGGAACCAATCAGAATTAACTACTGGATATATCATTTGAAAAATCTGTGAGCTAATGATATTCTGGCTTGGGACTTTTTCAGTCAAAAGCACATGCACATTGAATTTTCGTGTGAACGTTGGGCCACAAAGAGGATTAAACACTCAAAAAAATCACTCCAGCAAACACAAAGATGGAAGAAAGCAAAGGCATCTGGGTTTTGCGCCTTTTTCCTGTCGTGCTCGAGGAATGAACTACAGGCTGTTGATTTAATTGCGCTAAGTGCTGCAGGCCCTCAGCCACGCTCCCTGTGCGCTATGGCGAGCAGCTGTGCCGCTGGCTGGGAGGCCAGCCCCACTGCAGCCTGCCTGTGCTCCCTGGGGCTGGGGCTTCAGGGTCAGGCCAGAGGGCCTTTCAAAGCACCAGACTTCACCGCCTGGAGGAACGGCCTCGTTTCCTTTAATTTTATACCCGCTGTAAAATCAATTCCAAATAATGATATCTAACCTATTATTGACACGTTATCCTGTGGGGAATAGCGGGTTTTGACTGTTATAAGCAACCGCTGATTTTCCCCAGGCCCTCAGGGCCTCCTGTTGCGACTGAGGCAAATGTTGCTAATAAACGCCTCCTTCAAAGTGACTTTTCCAGCTGAATCGGAGGGGTTCCAGTCACCCATTTGATGGAACTTTAACCAGAAACGTGTTAGACAAATTAAATACGGGTTAGCCTCTTGCTCTGGACTATATCAAGAGGCTATAAATGCAAAATGTTTGAGTCACAGAAGACTGTGCTCTGTAATTAACTATTGTAACTCTCCTCACAAATCAAAAGCAGCCTAACGTGTGGAGTTCAGTATGTCAAGACATGCTAGAACGGCCTGAAGAAAGAACAACAGGGAAAGGTAAACAAGAGGCTTGCATATATGTGTATGCTATTAGCTAATGTTGTGAGGCTTGGCTTGGACTTCGCAAAATGTTACAGACAAGCAAAGAGCTCAAGTGCTTTAATGTGCGGACTTGCATTTGATATCTAGTTAATCCTACCGAGGAAAAAAAATGAAGGTTTTCAGATTTATCCACTTGGAAAATAATGAAGAGCTGGAAACATTTTGTAATTAGATGTATTGATTTTTCTTTCATTTGGGCTGTTCCAGAAATATTTACAGTTCAGTTTAAAATCTGGCAAGTTGAATATGGCAAGGCCATTTGCCAACAACTATGATGGAGTTAAGTAGGCTGAGGCAGACTCTGTTTTCAGATTTCAATTTGGAAAGAAGGATTTTCTGAAGTGGGTACTTAATATCTTTCTTCTGGTTTTAGTCAGCAGTTTAGTCTGTCAAAACATGGGAGAAAAAGGATTTGATGAGCAAATAGAATAATAGAATCATAGAATGGCCTGTGTTGAGAAGGACCTCAAAGATCATCTAATTTCAACCTCCCAGCCAAGGGCAGGGTCACCAATCACCAGACCAGGCTGCCCAGAGCTACATCCAGCCTGACCTTGAATGCCTCCAGGGATAGAGCATCCACAACTTCTCTAGGCAACCTGTTCCAGTGTGTCACGGCCCTCTGTGCAAAAAACTTCCTCCTAAAATCTAACCAGAACATCCCATGTCTCAGTTTAAAACCATTCCCTCTTGTCCTATCACTATTAACCCTATAAACAGTCATTCCCCCTTCTCTTTATATGCTCCCTTCAAGTACTGGAAAGCCACAATGAGGTTTCCCCAGAGCCTTCTCTAAGTTAAACAAGCCCAGTTCCCTCAACCTTTCTTCATAGGATTGATGCTCCAGCCCTCTGATCATCTAAGTGGCTCTAATCATAGTGGCCCTCTAATACTGAGCCTGGTATTTTAACTGGACCCAAAGTATAGTTTTAATCCTAGTACAATGAAAGATTTCTTAAAATATTTATTGAAGAACTTCTTTCTTAAATTCTTTCTTTACATTATTTGTGAATGTGCTGTAATTCTGCATCCCTCTCTTACCAGCCACCTTCTAGCAAGCATTTGATGTTGTTTTTTTAAACGTAAGTTCCTTGGAAAACCTCTGAAATTGCAACTATTAGTAATACATATTTCATCAATAATTAGTGTGGTGGTTTGTGCAGAAAAGCTATTTATCAAAGATTATACTTCGCTAATCTGTCTTTAACTTATAAGTAAAAGCTGACAAAGTAGTATAGAGAGAATGAAAGAACAATTTGCTGATTTTTGTGTTATTTTTGTTTTTTTCCATGAACATATGTGTAAGCTTCCTTCGTTACTATATCCCTAACAATTGCATCCAGGAAGAAATGAAGAGCTATTTAATAATTTACATGCACATAGCTGTAATTCTAAATGGAGCAAATAATACGTCTCTCCCACTTTCTTGTACTGGTTCTTTCAGATATTCCTTTGTGATTGTGTAAAACTTTGTGTTGTTCACAGTGGGGTACTGATTCATGACTGCAGTTCCAGAAAGTAGTTACCTTGTCAAGAGCAGTAATGTATTTCCCACTAACGTCATGTGGGGCATTATTCTTCACACCTCACTTGCTAAACTCGAGGATGAAAAGGAGTGACTTTGTTTAATTTCCATTCTTTTTGATAATATTTTTTCTATGTTATATCACACAGTTGTTAGGTCTAAGGGATCTCCTAACTCAATCTGTTGACTTTGTAAATTCAAGCTGACCACAAGGATAGCAAGCTGAAATAATAGGGAAGAAATCTTTTTTCTCAGAAATACAAAAGAATGAGGAAGGAAGAAGAGATATTCACAAATACTTGTTTCATCTCATCCTTCTTACTTTGAGTGTATAGGAAGAGAAAGATGGAAGACTCAGTGAGGAAGATACATCTTGAGATGCTGAATAGCTTTCACCCTGTAGTATTTTAGAACTGCTTCTTGGTACTTATGTTATGCTACCTGCAGCACCAGGATATTGGTAAAAGGATTCCATATCTCTGACCACAAAATAAGAGGTAATAAACATGAATGCTTGTAACATGTGCAAGTGAATCTGATATATACATAGAGTGGCCAAGAGGATTCTCACATGCATTTTTACTATTAGATAACATTTAGGCTTATAATACCGTGGCTTTTCACTTGAAAATATATCTAGGAGCAGTAAATACAAAACCAAGGTAGGACTTAAGCTGAAAATGCTCTTTTCATCAGGTAATGATTTTTAGACACTGCATTTGAAACTCCAGCAAGGAAGCATGACAGAGCTCTGTTATCAAAGTCTCTGTTGGAAGGAACACAGTGTAGCATTTCCTACTGTACACAGAAGGCTGAAAAGCTGATACCTGTAGCTTCAGAGGGAACACGTTGTTCGAACAGGAGTAGACCAAGCAATGACACTTGCCATAAAACATGGTTTTCTGTGATGTGCCTACTTTTCATAAATAAGGTCTTTTAAAACACAGAGAAAAGGAAACAGACCTTTCAATATCGTGGTAGTGCTAGGAAATTTTTCATTTTGTCCCCACACTGTATCATATTGAGGACGATTTTGAATGAAATGGCTCGGAGTTCTCAGATTGCTTTGATAATTGACTACTTTATCACAAGTGTGATAGCGTGCTGTTAAAAGGTAAAAATGTTGAATCCTGTGCTGCAGTGCAGTCGTATCTATTTGAAAATTGAACATGAGCACCTAAACACTTTGCATTCATTCAAGTATTTGAAGAATATCTACAGCTATAACAAAACGTGTCAAATGTTGCACCCAGTGGTGGGTGTTGCAGTCAAATTTGTTTTGGTGTTATATTGGCCAGAAACTACTACTCATTCATGGAAATTAAATGTTTTTTAATGTGTCGTATTTCACCTAACTTTTTCATTTGATGGCACCTATTTTGTCATGTTACTGTGAACAACATTTTTTTCCTCCATTTTAAAAGGATGGATTTACATGCCGAAGCCAGTAAGCTAATTTCAGGTTATCTTTTTTTGTAGAAACTGCTAACATATGAAGCATATATCATAAAGTCCTGAGTCATATGCCTCTTTTAGCTTCAGGGTTCATTATAAACTTTAGGGGGAGCCTGGACAGAAGAAATAAAGAAAAAAAGAAGATTGTTTATCATGGTCCCTTTAATAAATCTTATCCAAATAATGGTGTTAAATCCAACTTTTATTAAACTCCGCACCATGGAAAATTTAGGTGAGATGTAGCCAGGGATGTTTATTATAAATACAAGGGTTTGTGTAACTTTCTATCTGAAAATTAGATGTGGGAGATACAGACTCCCTAAGATATGTTTGCACAAGCCCCTGCAAAGAAAAATCACTAACTCTGAGCAACTCTATTGCATAGTCTGAATATTTCTATGATCTTCTTGTGTTTGGAATGTTTTTCGTGCCATGACATTTAGATACATTCACTTGATGCTTAATATAGTTATGAGAAGAAAGAAAATGGGTGAAATTCTGGAAAGTTGCTCTTCCTGTAGCTGTGAACTTGTGAGTAATAAGAAGTGTGTTAAGTATTTTTGTTTTTGTTTTTGTTACACAAAACCCTTTAAAGAACTTTTGATTTTTAGAGTAAAAGTACTGCTGAAAATTAATTTTTCTTGAGTTGTTTGAAGCGAGACACAGTAAAGCTTCACTAAACTACTGGAATTTTTGAAACTGTAATGCTGAACATACACAGCAGCATGATTCAGGGAAGTGAGCATTTTAGATCGTGTAATACATAACATTGAATTATAAGGACTTTTCTTCACCCGTACATATAAACGTGGATTTACCAGGCAAATAACATCAGAAGTCAGTGTCCAGCTGCCATGCAGATGGCACTGATGTGGTGTCAGTTCCTAAAGATATCTGTGCTGATGCTTTAACTGTAGCAAATCTGATATAGTGGCAAACTTGGTGGGAAAGTGGAGGATGTGAAAAGCTGTGTTGTATTCCCTTGTCATAGATTTAACGTTAGACAATCTATGTGTGACTGATACCTAATGTAAAACTACAAAATTGGTGGCTAAAGTTTAGAACTATCACTATGTAGCAAACAGTAACTGTGCCAGAAACTGTGCATTGTCTATGTGAATCCTACCTAGGAAATGGAACTAGATGGGATCCTGGGAATTACAGATAACTGAGTTTGCTTTTTTTTCTTGGAAAGATGAGAGACTGTAAGAATGAAAGAGATTTCTAAATTCATGAAAAACAAAATGAAAAATATGTTTTGGCTTAAAGGGCAAGTGTAGAGTCCTACACCCAGGGAGGAATAACCTCATTCATCAGCACAGGCTAGGGGCTGACCTGCTGGAGAGGAGCTCTGCAGGGAAGGATGTGGGGGTCCTGCTGGACAGCAGGTTGGCCACGAGCCAGCAGCGTGTCCTTGTGGCCAAGAAAGCCGGTGGTATCCTGGGGTGCATTAACAAGAGCACGGCCAACGGGTGGAAGGAGATGATCCTCTCCCTCTACTCTGCTGTGGTGAGGCCACATCTGTAGTACCGTGTCCAGTTTTGGGCTCCTCAGGGCAAGAAAGGCAGGGATCTCGAAAAGATCCCAGTGGAGCGCAGCAGATACGATGGGGGACCTGGGGCATCTCTTGTAGGTGAAAAGGCTGAGACGTGGGACTGCTGAGTGTGGAGAAGAGAAGATTGAGAGAGGATCTTATCAATGCTTGTTAGCATTTAGTGGATGGGAGTCAAGTGGATGGGCTCCTGCTTTTTTCAGCGGTGCCCACTGGTAGGGCAGGAGGCAACAGGCACAAACTGGAACACAGGAAGTTCCATATGAACGTGAGAAAGAAATTATTTCCTATGAGGGTGGCAGAGCACTGGAACGGGCTGTTCTTGTGGAATCTCCTTTTCTGGAGATAGTTATAACTTACCTGGACACTTTTCTGTGCAACACACTGTAGGGAACATGCTTTAGCAGAGGGATTGGACTCGATGATGTCCAGAGGTCCCTTCCATCCCCTAACAGTTTGTGATTTTGTGAAATCTGGACTGTGGCAGTGTGCAACAGTGGGATGAAAGTTACGAAGATTTAAGTTTGTTCGTTGTTGCTCCTATTTTATCCAAGCTGGAACTTCCTTTCCTTATGGAGCAGCAGACCTAACCTAACTAGTACAATTTTGAGTTAATTTTCTATTTAATAGAAAAGACAAGGTGTGAAGGGGCTCAGAGCCAGTTCCTCTTCCGATGAAGTCAGAGGACTATTTACAAATTAATCTCGGTGTACTGATCTGCTGTAAGTTAGCACTGTATGTCTTGTAACAGTGGCTTCCTTTTAGGACAAAATGTTTAGATTTTACTGGCTGGACTAGTCAACAAATTCATTTAATTTAACAGAAAAAATTATGTTTTAGTCTCTAGTATTGGTGTATGCCTTCTGAAGTAGCTGTCAATTTTTGAACCAAATGATTCATTTCATGAGGGCTTTTGAGGAATAAAAATTGGCTTCTTATGATCTTACAGTTGTCTAAGATAGTATTACAGATTATGAACAATTTATGCATATTGGCACAGCTGGTAACACTGTTCCTCAATGCCAACGGTAATAACTAAATGTTGGTTTATATAAAAGATGTATCTGCATATTTTGTTCTACAGTTGTGCTGGCCAGTCTTGCTGTCCATTACTGTCATTAGTAAGAAAATAAAAGTGAATTCACAGACATCTAATAATTCTTTGCATGTTATACAATATAAAAATGAATTCCCTGGGCAGCTGATACTTACCTGACAAGAGTTTGTTTCTTAAATGTGTTTTATTAATATAGGCTATGCCTAAAATGGTGAGAACCTACATTTGAAATGTAATAAAAAGAAATTCATCCAGTTATTTAGATTCAGTGTTTGTTTTCTTCTATAATTCTGTATAGACTTACAGTTATTTTTTTTCCTCTGTGTTTAAAATTTGATCTGCACTTAAAATATTTGTTAGACAAAATGTCAATATCAGACTGTGGGTGAGTAAATGGAAAACATTTTTGTTCATTTTTGTTTTATTCATAATTGCTTTAAGAGGGCATTCTGCATCAGACCTGACTGCAGGCAAGTTGCTTATTTCTTCTGGTCATATATGGTGAAATCCTAATTTCCTTTGGATCAGAACTCAGACTTGCTAAGCATGAAATAAAAACTCAAGTATATTTTGTAGCTTCTGTCTTATTCAAACCCCTTTTGCATTTCAACCAGGTGTTGTGTTGGCTGACGTGATTTTGTAGCTGTTGTAGTGTTATGTTGATGCACTTAACACTGTCCTGCCCCAAAATCTTGATAGTATACAGGGAAAAATTAACACTAGAGAAGTGTACATTTTTTGTGAACATGCATGTGTACACTAACCCAACTGATGAAAATGACAAAACTGCCATTGGATCTTGTGTAGGTGAAGGTGTTTGTTATGGAATTTGATTTTGTTGTTGATTATTTCTTCTGTGAGTAGAAAAGAATAGAATTTGAATTTCTTGATCTGTCACTTCATTCACTAAGTCTTAGCTCTATGTAACCAAGTGAGAAAGGAAAATTTTAAGTGTAGGGCTGTGGAATTTTCTAGACGGTGAAATATTTTCCTAAAGAATCAAGAAAATGACATATTGATTCATCCAGGGTTGCTATTATGGATACTGATAGAGCATTAGTATTATTGCTTATAAAATATTCATATGTCTTGCTAAGTTCTTCATATGGTGGAGGTGGATTCCATGGATTAAGGCTTGCAAATTTTGGCTGATCAGGACTGTAGAACTAATGTTATTCCTCAGATTAAAATGCTACAATGAAACATTCTCATAAACCATAATGATATGCTACAATGAACTTATTCTCCTTGTAGTATTCTCAGAGAGCTGGAAACTTCCCTGTTGTTTTTTTTTTCTTTTGTTTTTATGTTACTGTTAATCAATATTTTCCTTTAATATTTTTGTTTGCTTGTGTGTGTGTTTTGTTTTGCTTTCTTTTTACAAATGAGTCATATACAGAAATATGCTCAGAGGGAGGGAAGCAGCCAATAAGGAGACAGATTGATTAAGAAACTAAACATTTAACACCATGATGCTGAAGAATAAACATGATAAATAGAACCTGTAGTGGAACAGTCAACTGATTTATAGAAAGAAAACTGAAGGGAAGAGAAGGATAGACGAAAACTACTCTTGGCTTGCTTGTGGATTTATCTATCATGCAATCAGCAGTGTGTTCACCTGTTTATTTCCAAGCCTCAGAGATCAGATTGAAAAAAAAATTACTAAACTCTGTCCAAAGACTTTTTTTTGTATCCAAAATCTTTTGCAAACCAGAGTCCTACTGTTCACATATGATTTTAATTGCTATGGTCTCCAACAGATGGGCCATAAAGCTGTTCAGTACTCAATCTTTATAACTAAAAATAACAAGAAAAAGAGATGATTGTGCTGTGCAGTACCATTCTGTTCCAGTGTGTCTCAGTACTTAAATACAGTGCTTACCTGAGCCAAGGCTTTGTTAGTGGCTGTTGCAGCTGCCTCATAACTCAATATGACTGAAGTTCCACCCAGAGCTTGATCACAGATCTCTGATCACTGTCCCTGCTCAGCCCCTTTGACCCATCCAACTGCTCTTGTCTGTTTCAGATCATGTCTCGTCTGGCTGCCGAGACTCTTATCTTTGCCTGGTTTCTCTTATACTTCCCTATTTATTCTCTCAGCACATCTTTTGATCAGATCCTCTCTGATTTCCTTCTCCTTGTCTGAGGCACAAAACACCCACAGATTTCCAACTTCTGTATCTCAACTTCGGTTAATTTCTCAACAAGGACATGCAGTTGTCCCTGTTGGCTCAGACTGAAAACTTTTGTCATTCTCCATTAGCTTCCACTCTTAAATGCTTTACCACCAACTTGGCTCAACATCTTGATTCCTCTTTTCCCTTCTGCAGTTACTCTACAAGCCACACTGCTCTATCATTGCTCTGCTGCTTCTAACAAATATCTCTCCCACAGATTTCTGAGGATATGAGGTTGTTTTTTTGGTTTTAGATTGCCAAGCAAGCATCTTGTGCTTTTCACAAAGCTGTCTTTCTTGTTTAGAAGGATCTCCACTTGCACTGACAAAGACACTTCAAAGCTCTTCATTAGCCTCTGATATTTCTACTTTGTGATGTTGTCTATGGAAATACTGAAAGCAAGTATGCAAATGATGCTCTGAAACAACTGATCATACTGCTGTCTAATTTTAGTTTCTTTTTTTTTTTTTGTAGTTTCTATTATCTATTTGTCTGTATTTGAGGGGCAGCAGCTATATTCTTCATCTTTATTTGGCAGCTGGACTCCTTGATCTTGACCGTGTTTTAAGTAATACCAATAATTATTCCGTGATAAAAATGTTTTTTTAATTGTGTTGAGTATAGGCAGCAGGAGTTACAAATGCTAACCTATGTCAAATGAATTGTATAACACTGAGACATTCATTTTCACCTATATAAAAATTCAGTGCATGATAAAGTTTTTCTGTATTCCACGACATCAGGCTTTTATGTTCTCATTATATGTTGCTTTTCCTCCACCCTTATATCGGCTGGGGATACTTTCTAGAGGCCGCAGGATATTGCTTTCAGGTTCTTTTCTAATGGCTTTCACTTGCTTTTCATAATATTTTAATTCATTGGCTTGACTGTACCTCTGTTTTTCCTTTATCCTTTTAAGGAAACGTCTGCGCTAGTCTTGTTGTTAAGTTAGTAAGCCACTTGGACAATGAACTTTGCCAGATCTTCCTTACTGATTTATAGAACTGAAATCTCCCCATTCTCCAGGGCATGCGCTCTGATATTATTATTTTTAAATGTATAATAACCATATTTACATTGTTCTTACTTGCTTCTGGCCAAGGAAGCCTCTTGTTCTCCCAGATGGAGTACTATGACTGCTGGAGCACAGTGCATCTTTTTTAGTTGGCTGGCCTTTTGGAGATCTAGGAATTCATAGTCGCGAGGGTTTTCTAAATGATTAACAAACAATGCATCTGTCCTTTGGACTCCTTTGAGTGACAAAGAGCTGCTCTATGTAAATGCATCTGGGTTTCCTCCATCTGCACAAGATTATTCCCATTGAACTTCCTGTATTTTTCTCATCTACTTCATTTCAGCGAGAGTGGAATGTGAAAAGAAGTGAAATTTGGACTAGATTTACTATTAGCCTAACAGTTCTGTTGTTACATTTGACATATTAAGGCATGGGATTCTCCCAGAAAGAAAGTTTTGATCCAGAAACACATGCTAAAGAGGACAGGCACAGCAGTGGTGTTTAAGAGTGGCTGAAACTGTAACTAACTAAAAAAAAAAACAACAAAAATCCAACGAAACACTTAAAGAATAAATCCAGTATGATGGGCTACTGCATTCCTTCTAGTAACCCTTAACACAAAGAAGCCTTTCTTCCATTTCTTTGAAGACTTCAGCTCTGTATTTAGGTTTGATTTTTCTGACTTGCTACTGAGAGGAGAGAATGGTAATAAAAGGACTTTATTCCAGAAGTGAAGGTCTACCAAAATTCTAGCAAAAAAAATCTTTTACCTAGGAAAACATATTTTTTTCTAATTATATTGTCATCTAAAGACATCAAGACATTTTAAGGAAGCAGGCATTTGGTATCTTCACAAATTTGCTAGAGGCGGTGTATTCTCTGTCTGTATATCATCAATGATCTCTGAAAATTCAATAGGAAAAAAATTTCCAGCATATATAATAAACAAGAGCAGAGAAAGCTGAACTTTATGTAAAATTTAATGAAGAAGTCCTGAGTCTCAACACTGGAAAAAAAAAAATCCCAGAAAATTGTCTACTGGGACATATTAAAAAAAGACTAACTTAGATGTTCACATATCTACTTTAGTCTTCCATCATTTTCAGGGACCATTCACCTTACTGCTTGTACGTTTATTGCTTTTTTATCATGAGGATTAACGTAATCATGCAGCTAGCCCTAAAATTTATGAATAATAACAGAGAACTATTAGCAACTGACAACAGACATTTTGAGCTAAATATGAGGCTTTATTAAGCTTACTCAGCAAACAGCAAGGGAAATCTTGCATTTCAACAGTTATAGCTCTGTATGCTGTTAGCTATGGAACATGAAGAGTACACAGTGATTAATCAAATTTATGCAATTATACAGTAATGCTTGTCTTAAACCAGTGGATGGGCAAAGTGAAGGACTGCAACACAGTACTTTTTAGTGTGCAGCAATGGGGTCACAAATACTAGTAATTCCAATGTCATTCTTTGTGCAGAAATTCAGAATATTAACTATTGCTAGAAAATAGAGCAAAGTACATATGGAATTACATCTGATAAAAAAAAAAAAAAAGGACAGTATGGTTCTGTTTTTGATGCTTTGGGGGTTTTGTCTTATTATGTGAACTTCTCCTAACCCATCAGGCATAGTGTCAGTCCTGTCCAGATTCTGAAAGAAGACACTCTGCTTCTCCCCTTTTAAAGGAGATGAGTATAAAATATGGTCTTTGGTCTTCATATTGCAGTTCTCATTTTAATGTCCTCAATAACTTTCCGGCAAGAGTTTTAAGGAGTCACCTGAGATACCATATACTGTTAGCTCTTTAGTCAAATATTCTGCCTTCATTGGTAAAAGGATACCCTGATGTTGTTTTATTGATCTTCCTTACATTTGGTTGGGTGATTAACCTGTGTACTTTGGTTGAACATCGGGGGCAGCATTTACGATGAGAAAGCCATAAATTTTACTTTTTATTAGCTGCCCCTGTTACAAACAGATTCTTATCTGAAGAAGTAACCCACATAGGTCACAGAGACATAAATATTTTGGCAAGAATTGCTATCTCACATTACTCCCAATTTTCAGTCCATCTCCTTCTCCCTCCAAATATTTGAGCCATTCCAAACTTCCATCTTTTACTGTATGGGCCTCACTGTAATTTGCTTGCAGGACATGGACTTCCCTTCTCCATTTTTTTTCTCTGCTATTATCTGCCTTATTACATAACATTGTGTTATCACAAACTCATAAATTTTACATGGAATAATGCATTCTGTTTGCTTATTGGAGTAAGCAAATTTAGCATCACAGATATCGATTATTCAGTCAAACGTACCTTCCTACGTACATTTTGTAAGACTCTGATTCCCTTTGTAATTTTATTAGCTTAAGAATTTATAGTTCTTACCCATCCATCTTCGTCTGAAAAAATGATAAGTATTGATCTGTGATTCCATAAGGAATCTGTTTTATTTCCTAACCCAAAAGGGGGATTACTTGGATAAAGTATTATGCCATGCTTTTCAGTACTGGCTGCTTAGTGCCTTTGCTCCTTCTTTGACTTCTCTTGATTTTGACCTCATCCCAGTTTCGCACTTGTGCCATCCCCTTTAAGACTGACTCAGCTAGGTATCAAACCGTCTGCTCAGGTGCTCTGTACAGCTTGCTGCTCTAGCTGTGGATTGACCAAGTACTGTTCCTTTGTGCCTGTGCATGTTTCTGGCTGCATTTCACTCTTGCTCTGTTGTTACTCTAACCTCCAGCTCTCTCCTCTTCCACAGATCAGACAGTACAAAGCATGTATAGTCATTTCTTTATCTAGTTTGAGCAAAGGTGTCAGGAAATAGATTAGCAATCATATAAGGTGTATAAACTATCCTGAACTGAGTCAGGGCATTGTCAAATGTGGGCAGGCCTGCATTCCTACGAAACCAGGAATCCTCCACAGAGGAGATGCACTGGGAGGAGGAGTGGTGAGTGTTACTTGCTAATCCAGTTCAGCTTCAGTCAGAACAGCATCTGATTACAGATTGAACATGCATAAATGTGTGACTGAACTGTCCTGTGTATGCCAAAGTCAGCCTAATATTTTTACTTTTCTACTACTGAAAACAATGTATACATGGGAAAGTAGCCATGTGAAAAGATGGATCAAATGTTATTGTACGAACAGGAAAATTGTTCTTGTGGTTTCCTATATCGGGTTTCTGGAGCCTGTACAAAACATTTGTGAACCTCATTTTGTTCTGATGGTCAGGTGGATTTGTTTTTCTCCCAGCCTCTGTACAATTAGCCCTTTTTTTCAAGGGTAAAAGTCCTTTGTTCATACTGAGAAAATCAGTTTCCCTTTCATCTTCACTGTCAGCCCACACTGCTAGCTTGCTTTCAAGACTGAGTAACTTCTCTTCAGCAAACAACTTCCATGTTGCTTCTATATATGCTATCAATCTACACTAACAGGAGTCAAAACAAACACATATAATTCCTAGGAGGTATTGGAGCAATATGCCCAATCTAACCTTTATCTTTGCACAGAACTCCTGAGGTAATACTGTGCTAACCTTGATTTCAAGGTGGAAGTATTGTGTCTTTTAAGAATACATCAGTACCAAAAATATGCCCCAATTCTTTCATTATCTTACTACATATGTTGCAATGGCATTGTTTTTGAATTTTAAATGACTATATCATATTTTTTAAATGTGGTTTTTATCTAGGAGAACAAGTAGAAGACAGTGTCCTGAAAATATATTGGAGGCCATAATTTACTTCATACCTGGATGAGATTGCCAAATGGTTCAAAATAAACATATGAAAATTCTGTTGTTTCCATTAGTGTTCCTAGTGAAGTGATGGAACATGGAGTGCATAATCAAAAAGATCTCATATGTCAAAAGTACTACGTTAGTAGTCCCAGGTGCATTAATTCAGAGAAGAAGAATGTTTGAAATGTATCATTGCAACCCAGAGTGAGAAACATTTCGCTGATGAAAAGGGCATTACAGTTTTCTCAACTTGGTAATTCATTGAGGGCAATACTGGAGGTGAAAGTTGCATGTCCCAGCTAAAGGGCCATTTTGTTGTGATGGCCAGGTAAAACAATAGAAAAGCTGTATGAAGAACTGCAATCCATGTTCTTGTGTTCTGCGACTAGATAGGGAGCCCTTTACCCTGCTCCAGAATGTACTGGTCTACATTCACTGAGGAGCTGAGTCTACATGAGGCTCCAGAAGTGTGTTTTCAGACATTGTGAGCTGTGAAAATAGATGCATGGTAACTTGGTCTGAGGGATGGTGTCTTTCCATGAAGTACACAGACGCATCAGGAAGGGGCTTTAACCACCACTCTTTGATTTAAATCAGTAAGGTTTCATTTGTTCTCCAAAGTACATGTCCTTTGTTCTTCTTCAAAAGTACATGTCCTTTGACTTTTGGGACATAGTTTAGAATACAGCTATTTGTATGGCTACCTGTTGATGTCTAGCATTCTGAGAAAGTAGATGATTTCCTGTGAATTGATTGTTTCTTGCTGCTTTTTGATGTTAATTCAGTAAGGGCAAGTGTAGAGTCCTACACCCAGGGAGGAATAACCTCATTCATCAGCACAGGCTAGGGGCTGACCTGCTGGAGAGGAGCTCTGCAGGGAAGGATGTGGGGGTCCTGCTGGACAGCAGGTTGGCCACGAGCCAGCAGCGTGTCCTTGTGGCCAAGAAAGCCGGTGGTATCCTGGGGTGCATTAACAAGAGCACGGCCAACGGGTGGAGGGAGATGATCCTCTCCCTCTACTCTGCTGTGGTGAGGCCACATCTGTAGTACCGTGTCCAGTTTTGGGCTCCTCAGGGCAAGAAAGGCAGGGATCCCGAAAAGATCCCAGTGGAGCGCAGCAGATACGATGGGGGACCTGGGGCATCTCTTGTAGGTGAAAAGGCTGAGACGTGGGACTGCTGAGTGTGGAGAAGAGAAGATTGAGAGAGGATCTTATCAATGCTTGTTAGCATTTAGTGGATGGGAGTCAAGTGGATGGGCTCCTGCTTTTTTCAGCGGTGCCCACTGGTAGGGCAGGAGGCAACAGGCACAAACTGGAACACAGGAAGTTCCATATGAACGTGAGAAAGAAATTATTTCCTATGAGGATGACAGAGCACTGGAATGGGCTGTTCTTGTGGAATCTCCTTTTCTGGAGATATTTATAACTTACCTGGACACTTTTCTGTGCAACACACTGTAGGGAACATGCTTTAGCAGGGGTTTGGAATCAGAGATCTCCAGGAAACACTATAGCTTCTGTTGTTCTCTGATTCTAATCATTTTTCTGGTTTTATTCAGCTGCTCTAAATTATACTTCAAGTATTCTCTTAGCGAATTTGGTTTTGATATATTTCTGTATTTGCTAAAATTAATTAATGGATGTTTCATAAGAGAGCGACTACCTTTTAGTGAAGTTTTGTAATTGATTCTCCTAACAGGATGACCATAGTAGGAATAGTACTTCCTACAGTCCTAAAAATACTAATATCTGTTGCTCATTGTGACATTGTTGGCAGATATCATTTATGTTGATTTTTTTAAACTTAATCTCAGGAGCAGCCTGATTATTAGAAGTTGAAGTGCTATTCTAGAGATGTTCAAAAATAATGCTTGCTGGAGGCTACAGATTGCACTATGTTTTGCTGCTTGGGACCATCTTTTGGGAGCTAAGAAAGAGCACATAGGCTACTACAGCGCTATTTTTGCCTTTCCTCTCTACACCTCTTTTTATGATGTTCTAATGGCTTTTCATCTTCTTCTCTTAAAAAATAGATGAATAAATAAATCTGTCCAGTGCTTTCTCCTGATGAGAATGTCTAGAGATGTTGTAATGGTTGTTGTTAGTGTCTTTTAAGTATGTAAGCATGAGGATATTGATAGCTTTGATATGGTTAGATTTAAGGTTATTGCATTTTGTTTTGTGTTGGTTTGAAAGATGCTATGAATTCTGATTTCGTTGTTAACATTTTCAGAATTTATGATTGCCTCATTTCATCTAAATGCTGCTCTTTTTATTTTTCCCATTTTTGTTTTTGCATAAATAAAATAAGAGACACACCTTTGGTATGTTAGTCTAACATATGCTTGTGCACTTTTAAATCCGACCCTGGGAAATGCGTTCATTATTTTATGCTCTTTTGATCTGCTTTAGACACTGGCACGCTAGAAGAGCACAATGCAGTAGAAGAGGGTATCTTGTTTTCTTCCATGATCTTTCAGGATTTTAATTCCAGTAATTTCCACTCGAGAGCATAGAACAAGATTATATACTCCAAACATTTGTAGAAAATATCAGCTGGTATGGTGCTACATCTCTGGATGATTGTCAACTCTTACAAATATTTTTTAAGATATGGTCTGTAGACCTCAAACATAGCATAAATCAGTATGAATTTGCTTTCTTCTTATTTCTATTGATATCAAAAGTCTAAGTAATGCCTGTGGAACTTGTTCTCCCATGAACAAGTAATTGGAAATACTGTCAACACGGCTTGAAAGACTAGAAAAAGTAAACATACTTTCATGTTTATTTGATTTTATTTCATGTACATTTATTGTATGTACATTCACATCATGTACATACATACATACAGCTAGGATGTTTTTGAGTTTCAGTTTGATTTTAGACTTTATGAAGTGACAGTGCTATTCAAGGATTCAGTGGAGATACTATGATATAAAAAGAAGTCAGGAACTACTGTCCCTTCAGTCAATCAGGATACATGTATGCAGGCAGTATTTTAAAATAATGTATATACTCTTTCCTTTAAAAAGCTTATGCGTTGTGAGTTACATCCAGTACTTTCCATAGGTAGACCTTTAGCTGTTTCTCTTCTGCTACTTGGAGATTTGGAGTGTATTAACTTTATGAACTTCATGGAAAAATTATTGCTTTTTAGAGGGATTATTCAATTACCCACTTCAGGCAAAATGCAATAAATCTTATATTATGCTAAAGCCAAGCATTAATCATCAGACCCTGCAAGCATGATGGCTGTTCTTCTCAATGTCCAGCAGGCTTAAGCCAATATTCCTTGTCGTCATTTCATTCCTCAGAGATATAAGTAATCAATTTTTATTACTTTGCAGCATTTTTTTTCTTTTCTAAACTTTGTCTTCATCTTCTATAGTTGTAGTAACCCCTTGCTGTCCATAATAATTTTGCTTGCAGTTTTAATTCTTGAGTTCTGTATAAACATACAAAGGCAAAATATTACCTATTTTCCCATAAGCTCTTATATTTTTAAAATGCTTGTCTTCTTCGGAAATTCTAAACCAAAGCAATGTTTGTGACAGAAAGAGATACCTTACAGTACTTTTCTTGAATACCTAAATTCTTGTGGGAGATTGCTGGTTATGAGAGACTTCACGTTTGGAGTCATTTTCAATACTGTTGATGTCTTAAACATTTTTAGTACAAATGCTGTTTTCTGTTTCGGTGCTGTGTTTGAACTGTGGCAAGAGTTTATGAAACTCCATTTTCAAGTAGTCATAGAAAACAGGTGAAAATCTGGTATTTGTTAAGTTTTTGCTTACAAACATTTTCAACTTAAGTGTTAATTCCAGAATACAGTTCCTTATTATTTATGCTTTTTTTCTTTGTAAGTGCATGGCAAATGTATTTTGTTTAGAAAGGGAGTGTGACATATTAAAAAAGGCAGAATAAGAAAACTGTTTTCTAAATTATAATCCTTTGTGTGAAGTTTTTTTTTTTGTTTGTTTGTTTGGTTTTTTTTTCCATATTAATATTTTAGTGGATTTTGCACAGCTAGGAGCATTCCTGGCAGTTACACTGAAATTGCTTGTTCCTCTTCAGTGTCTGTGTGGTGAAAAATTGCTTGCAAAGTCAGCGCAAGCAACTTTTTGTTTATTTGTACTGGTTATCTTACAGACTGGAAAGATCCTGTTACATTATATCATTGCACTCTGTTGAATGTCAGCAGTAATGAGAAGCTAAGAAAATATTTTTCAAGGCTGTAAGTGAAAACCTTCTCGGTGATGAGAAAATAGAAGTATTCACACTGCTAGAAGAAATTAGGGCATGCTTTCTTGATTAATATCTTTTCTTGGTTCTCTAGCCAGGCACTTATATTCACTGTTCAGTAGATGGTGCCAGAGTCAAGGTAACCTCTCGCTCTCTTTGAAGGACTTTATTGTGTTTGCCAATGGTGTTAAAATGTAATTTCAAAATAGTGTAAAAATATCTTTCGTGGATACAGATGTGAAAAAATGTTTTTATTGTCAGGAAACTCTTTTGGAAAATTTGCAGACATTTGATTTCATCAGCTTTAAACTGTTGATAGAAACTGAGCGTAGAGAGCAAGTGGCTGGTACATCACTATTTAGGAAGATGCTGGTACTGAACCTTCTTTACCTGATCTCTCCAAATGTTACATGGGAGAGCACTGCTACTGAAAAAAGAAGGAAAGAAAAATTATAAGAAATGAGACTATGAAAGAAAGCATCTCAGGGAGTTAAAGCTCCCCAGGCATTCCTGGCTTTGAACATCTCACAGTATTCTTGTGGCAACTAATAATATTTATTATTTCTAAATATCTATTTATTATTTATATATTTCTAATGTTAAAAATAATACAAAATTCTCCTGTAGTAAAAATTCTCCTGTAGAAAAAATTCCCTGTCTTGGAAGAGGAAAGACAGATTAGCAGCTCTGCCTATTGAGTTGAAGATTGAAGCTCCCCTAACTATGGAAAAAGTAGAAAAAATGCCAAGATCTTTGTAGTTGACGTGTACACTTCACTCAGCAATGTGGGAGCTGTTAAACTCGCTAAATGATGGACTATTCTATTTCCTGAGATTTGGAGAGACTGTGACTTAGAATAGTGCTTTATTTAAAACAACAACAACAACAACAACAACAAAACATGAGGGTTAAAAAGAATAGGAAAGAAAAAATTTCAGTATTTAAATATGTTTCAATGAGACTTGAGAACAAGCATGCTTTGGAGGCCTAAGGTGAGAAGTACAAACAAGCAATAGTGTTAGTCAAAGTCATGCCCTCTGACGATTGCTTTGGTCTTCTAAAGTTCTTCAACTATTTTTTTTTTAAATTATTTATTTAAGAAAATTTGTTTCATCAGGACTCCCATAGTATTACATGTGGGAAAAGTTTAAACGTGGTATTTCTATACCTAATCTTATCCTCTAATTTTCTCCACAGCTGCTGGTCAGTGGTTTTTGTAGTTGCCCTTCCCTTGCTCACACCGGTGATATCACCAAATGAATCAGGTTTTCAGGGCAGATATTTTAAGTTTACCTGCCAGCTAGCTTCTGGCTTGTCTTTACTTTTGGAACATCTGGGGTCCTCAGAATGAGGCTTCCAGTTGAAAACTCTTGAAACAGCATTTGTAAGGCTGGAGCCAGGCCCAGCTCTTCCAGAAGAAATAAATACATCCCTGTGAGAAATGTTGCTTTCAGGAAAAATGAGTAATCTCTCAGATACCCTTTAGGATCATTTCTAACCAGTTCAAATTAAGAACATTTCTATAAATGTGTTCTACTATGGCAAAGATCCTGCTCTTTATCCATTCTATTGCCTATACATCTAGTCTTATTTCAGAATTTCCTTAGATATTTGTTTGCTTCTGTCCTTGTACAACATACAGCTCAGCCTTTAGGCTTGCTCAATATTGGGCTGAAGATCCCAACTGGAAAGCAAATGTGGATGCATCAGTGCAGGTGAAATAGTTCTCATTAAGCTTGTCTTGCTGTCACTGTATCCGGATGACAGTCATTCATCTGCTTTGTTAAAAGTAACTTTCAACTTATTTGATTCTATTTGATAGCTATCTAATGCCAAAAGGATTTTTTAAACTTTAAAACCAGTTGAAGGGAGATCAAATACCTACCTAGCGTGTTTTGTACATGAGAAGATCAGTGCTTATTTCGCAAGGAAGCATAAATATTTTTAACATTCATCTGCCCTGAAAGGTTCTTCACAGATAGAGAGAGACAGCATCGATGACATTCACTTCAACATGTTGGCTTTCTGCTGTGCTTGTGATTACGATTTGTCTGTTTATATAACCTTGGTTCATATCAGTAAGACTGCAAACTTTTGCTTTGCAGTATTCGGACTTAATTAATTTAAAGCAGGACAAGCAAGGTCTTCAGACATGCTACATCTTCACTGAGTTTCACACATCCTGGCAGCACAGCTGTGCTACCAAGGATTCTTTCAGTGTAGTTCCTACAAATCTAGTGACGTTTGCTCTGCAGTGTCTCATCTATCACATCTGTGGTAACAGTCATTCCAGAGTTTCCTGAATATTGCCATATTGTTGTTCTTGGTACTGCCTTCAGAATGGGACAAAAGAGATCTATGGATTAATGTCTGTGGTCCAATTTTTATCTAGAACAGGTGATCATCTTTTGTTACCCATTTTGAGATACAGTTAAATGAATGACCTAGTTTAGTATACATTGTGATTGAAATTTCAGTCTGGGAATTGATTAAGGAAATTAGTTGCTCAGGCATGATTCTGTGAGTAGTGAACTAGGTCAACCATCTTCAACGCAACTTGGGTTGTCTAGATCTCATCACATCCTAACCATCCAGATTCAGCCACAATTATATGTTGCTTATATCCGACTCCCACTAAAAGGCCTATTCAAATTTGTCAGGTGCTTTCTTCTGATTTCATAGCTTTTTGGGCAAATAAATTAAAGCTGTATTTATTACTGTATATTGTCCCTGAGTGTCCAAGTAAGAACTTAGAGTGAGGCACTCAACTACCAAGTCTATTCAGTATCTTTCTATTCTGACACCTAAATAAGACAAGTCATGCATTCATCCAGACATATATATAGCTGCCTAGAAAAAAATAATACATTTTAAAATTTAGCCACACTTACTTTAAATTACTTAGCCAGTGGTAGGTACTTTGGCCAATAAAACACTGATCTTGATTGTTACAGCAGTGCATTTTTAACTCTTTGTGTAGTTTAGGGGAGTATGAAGAGTGAAATATTCTGTAATAGGAATTACTTTTTTACATATAATTTCCTGTTCTTGATTAACTCTGTGCTTTGCAAAGAGAAATAGTTAACACCAAGAGGAAAGTGGCTAATCCATGCTGAGTGGCAGTTCCTGGACTAGAACTCCCTTTCTTAAATGCCCTTGTGTTGGCTACAAGGCAGCTTAGAGTTGCTGCTCTAGGCGTAACCTGAAAGATTTACAAGAATTCATAAACAGAACATCCGTATGTTGGTGGGTATTAATATTTCAGAATATTTGTCTGTCTGAAGGGATTTGTATACAACACTCCACATGACTTTTTTGCTTTCAGACTGCTTTTTTTTTTTTTTTTTTTTTTTTTTTTGGCTTTTTTTCTTTTTTCCCCAGAACATTCAGAGGGAAGGAAGGATATGTGACCTTTTGCTTATAAGTAAAGCATATATTACTTTCCAACATTAAAGTCTTGAATTTAAAGAGAAGATAAATCCCTCCACACGACAATGGAAGTTGCAATAAGGAAATAGTATGGCTGTTCAAGTATGTAGAGTCCAGTGCTGGTGTTGCATAGTCACTTCCTAAGAGCCTCAAAAAAGCACTGAACTAGAAGGGACCACCCAGCTCACTGACTGCAATCTCCAATCAGATGGAGCCACTCAAGAACTGAAATATTTCTAGCACCTTCAAATAAAATTTCAACTCTAGTGAAAGGTCAGCAGGCAAAAGCTATGGTATCTCAGAGAAAGAGCATGAGGCCTGGCAGGAGGAAATCTAGCAACATAGATGATTATGTATGCTTCATGTAGCACTGTGGCATGTGGCTGTGCATTTTCATCAAAGTTTTGTGGGTTAAATTGGTTGGGCTAGATAAAAGAGATTGAGGAGCCACAATCACCTAAATCCCGTTTAGTTTCCAAGGTCTGAAACTTTTGTAGATGCAGTACTCTGATGGAAAATATTTGAGGACTGGTTAAACTTGTGTCTGTTGTGACTGAAGATAAAAGAAATACTTAACAATATGTTCCTTCTGTTGCTCAGCGCATTACTGCTTGCATGAAAGCATGTGAAGTCCTCTCCATAGACAGTGGAGGTAACCTAGTGCAATGGGATGGGAAAGAGTGTGTCACTGGTTACAATTCAATTGTAACAGAGTGCCTGAGGTTATTCTAGCAGACAGTGTGTACAGCTTCAAGATCTGAAAGGGCTTTGGGTGATTTGAAACATGCAGTTGCTAAATGCTGGATTTGATTTGTTTGCTGAAAGCTCAAAAGAAAGAGCATAACTTTAAAAGGAGTGTTAATTCCTTAGCCAGGGACAGTTGCCATCTCACCAGAGGCACATGTGTGTAAGATTAGCTGATCTCTAATATGAAAGAAAAATGCTGAAACAAGCAAGAGCTGTCCTGACCTCCTGTATGAGGGCTAAGACTGGGCAATGACTTTTTGGGTGGTAGAGCAGAAATTTCCATGAAATGAGGGACCTTCTCTTATAATTTGCTTTTGTACTGGTTCCAGTCATAGGAAGTTCACTCACTGACAAGGTCAAAGCGTGATGTTCCAGCTTGTTTTTTACTTCTTGTTTATTCCCACTTGTTTATGTAATGTTTTGGATCTGAAAAATGAGAACCCTTCTTACACAGTGTGATTTCAAGTAGAACTGGTATGAAGCAGCTTGAAATGAAAGTGTGCAAGGTGCTAATCTTACTATCAGTGTTGCTGCCATGTTTGTTTGATGGCAGCTCTGATTGGGTTGAGTAGATGCAGAACCAATACTTAGAACAGTGTCAAAGATGGCCGTGTAACACGTGCTCATTTCATCAGAACACACACTCATTGCAGTGGAATGATGATTCATCCGGGAAGCAATGAGAACAGTCACAGCTCTGACAAACAGATGAGAAGTTGTGGTTTCATGAGTGTGCATTGCTGCTTAAAAACCCAGCATTGTTTAGCAATCATTGTAAAATCTTAATGGTGGAACACTGTTTCAAAAAATACAGTCTACAGATGTTCAGTGGGGGCTCAAATTTCCCCACATCACAATGAACTTCTAGATGAATCACCTGCATTTGTTATTATCTGTGGTGAAAATGAAAAGCAAAATATTTGAGGGATATATATACTAATAGGATTTTAAAAAAGAGTTGTTTTCATTCATCTTATCTGGGCTTTCATCTCCTCAAGTGTGGGCATGGTCAACCTTATTCTGACTTACTTTGAACCTATTTGAATACTACAGGTGTAAAATTGTGACCACACGTGTTATATTAACATTTTATATGTGAAACTGGAGTGTATGTGAAAGAAAAACCTGATGCATATATGAAGTGGAAATAGAACTAGTTGGAAAAGTCTGGAAAGAAAAAAGAGAGAAAGGTTCAAAATAATATCTTGTGCATATGTAGCTAAATAGATAATACAAAATTAGAGTTATCTAGACCATCTTGTTCTAGTCTAGCATTAGTGAACACTTCACAAAATGGTTTTAGGGATGAGAAATAAAACTGTTTCAAAAACTACTGAGTTACTATTTTAGTAAAAATACTATAGGGAGGGCTTTTATGATACAGGCAGCAAAAATATGATGGACTTCAGTTAGATAGAGGAACATAAAAAACAGACATTAAGGCTATCAAAACTGTGAGTGGTCACAGGATTTTTCTATTTTTGTTGCAATAGAAATGTAAGCTTCCTCTGTAAGCCAAGAAAAAAAAATCTGAATGTCAATAATCTTTGAAGGATAGATTTTGTCTCTGTCTCCTATTAATTATCGGTTTAAACATATACATGCTTCACAAGGAAACAGCGTATGTAGGAAGAAATATTTCAGATGGCATCTTCTTTAGGTTGTGGGTTACTTGAATACTTTTCAATTTGAAGGTCATGTCTTTTTGATGTTTTCTTAAAGTTATTTAACTCCTCAAAAAAAGACAACCCAGATTTTCTCTGATTATTGCAGCTTGGATTTTGAATGGATTTTGCTGGTTCTCATAGCATACGAGCTTTGAAATATTTTCAGTACCCAGAAGTCTACTGAAGTCAGTTGTTCTTTCACTTTTGCTCTTGAAATATTTTCTAAAGATTAGTCTTGAGCATAGCTTAAGCTACGTTTTCATTACAGCCATGCTGAGTACACGGTTTGAGTATTCTTTCATGATATAGTTGCAATCATGTTTTGCTAGCTGTCATGGGGCTTTGAGAAGCCCTCAAAACCATAAAACAGAACATCAGGTGATGTTCTGTAAAATCACCAAGAAAGTAGAAAAAAAAAGTATTTACAGATGGGAAAAAAATTAGTCAACAAAAATCAAGACTTGAAGTCAAGTCTGTTTTTTACCCGCACGTAAACAAAGCCTATTGTAAAATACACAAAAAATAGCTGTTTATTTTTCAGTTTCTGAAGGTCAGACGGTCTCTTGGTTTTGCTTGTTTGTTCTTTCCAAGGCTGTTAAGAAGCTGTCTGAATAATGAAAATGATCAATACTCCTTATAAGGAGCGCAGGCATCTTGAAAATCACTCCTGAGATTTTTCTCAAATTGTGCAAGTTGAAATGAAGACTCATTTTGATAAATGGTCTTCATTTAAGACTATCTTGTGAGGTTTTAAGCCACTACAGCACTGAAAGCCACAAAAATATCCACGTTTACCCAAAACACTTCAGTAGTGACCCCAGAAAAGAAATGGAAGCTCTTGGGATGCATGCACTGCCCTTTTACATCTATTTCTTGAGTACTCAGTAACCATCAAGTACAAAGTCATCTTGTGGACTTTGGTCATTTCACGGGTGTAGGGCGAGTCAGTGGTAGATTTCTGCAAAACCTACTGGAACCCAAAGAACACCCAAAGAAAATCATCTTATTAGCACAGACAGCACATTTTGATGGAAACTGATGGCATTTTTAAGTTTTCCAAATAGGGAATTTTAAGGAAGAGAAAGAACATGTAGAGAAAGGGCTTCCAGCCAGAAGCAGCGATATAGATGAAAATGTCTTTCATTGTTTCCTTCCCATCCAGAATCTAGCATAAAGCAAGGGCAGTGAATGTGATAATAAAGGCAAATGATAAATGAAAAAAGGAGCACTTTAACAAAATCTAGATAACAGGAAAATTTTAAATGGACAATTTAACGTGAGAGTCTGCATGGAATTATTTTTCATTAAACAGTCAAAGCTTGTGATAATGCAAATCAAATTCATTTTTAGGTGCAGGAAATTTTGACAATTTCAGAGGAGTAAAAAATATGAGAATAATAATATCATGATGGTAATTCACGGTAATTACAGAAAAGCATAATTGCACAACACAAGCACTAATCAAAGCTCAGAAGAGTACTTTGGCAGTCATTAGGATTTCAGAGCCGTTAGCATTTACCTTTGTCATTGGGCACCACACAACAAGCATTATTAATTTCATGTCAATCTAGAGCATAATTTCCCTGATCAAATATCAGTTCATAATAACCAACCACAAAGACTGGCTTATCTGACATTGATTTTTGTGAAGCATTTTAGAAAGAAAGCTTTGCTGGTGATTGCTTTGGAAGCAGTAATACTCTTGTGAACTTGTGTTATTTCTCAAAGTTTGTGGGCTGTCCTATTTGTGTACAACTTTCATCCATTTCGTTTGGACCTGCTGGCTTGAAAAACCTTCAAAGCACTGTCCGTACTTTTCTCTTGGTATCTTACAAGTATAATTTTTCTGAATTTCATGCATCGGGGAGTGTTAGGAACCAAAGTATTATTGAATTGTGCATATATTTTGTGTTTCTGCATAACTCATTATGTGTGCTTACTATAATTTACAGTCTGATGTGCAGCTCGTCCTAAATTCTTCTGTGTATATTCGTGCCATCTGTTTGCTCTTTATTTTTTTGCCACTGACTGGCTAAGCTTTGACTCAGACTTGCCTTGACTGCCTTGTACGAAGAGAAGAACATTTTACAGTTGTCACCATAAAGAGATGGAGGTGAAAGAAACATCTGAAGTAATCAAAATTGAATTTAAGAAAGAGGATTGTTTCTGGACAACATACCGTACCCATGGAGAAGTGATCATCAATTAACAGGAAGGGAGCTGGTTTTCCAGAAACCTCAAGGGAGAAATAAAAGTAAAAGTACATAGTTGAAACCAAGAACAAGTAATTGGAAATTGTCATCTGGGGAAAGAATGTCCTGTAGTGACTAAGATCATGAAGGGCATGTGTTGTTTTTTTTTCTTGGGTGAAGACTTGAAATAATGAAATTAACTAGAACCCAAACAGCTAAAGCAGAGTTTTTAAGCTATTACTATTTATAAGTATTTGCACACTGTTCTCTTACACTCAATAAAAGAACAGTTTGTTTTTGTGCATTAAAAGAAACTAGGATCAAAACCAGGACCCTAAACATGAAATGCCAACTCTCTCAATCTTCTCCTTATGTATATATTTAAGTAATTCTGTTACCTTACTGACGTTTATAAGCTTTAAGGACGTAGATATATAGCATTAGTCTATAGCAGACGATGTTGGCTGGTAGATAAAATTATATTTCAATTTGAATTTTAGCAAAGTAAGATACAACTACTTGTCATGCTGGTGAGATCATTTCCCGGTGTCAGAAAGATGAGGCATTTGAGTATCTTTCCTATTTCTCAACTGACTCGCAGTCACAGAGCTTTTCTTTCACTTGTGGCAGGATTGTTTTTCTGTTAGCAACTTATTTTTTAGCACACCATTCTGACACCTTGACAGTTCATGTGCTAAATCAAACTTTACAATCACCGGCAGGCAGTTATTAGATGTATTGCAGTTAATTAACTTTGCACCTAATTACGAGCAATGCTGCCCGATTACAAAGGGCATAAATATATTAGTGCCCTAGCTGTCACATCATGAACATGACTGTTTGAACAAGTCAAGCAAAAGCAATTACTACATTGTGTGCATGGTTAAGTGTAGCAGAGTGCAGAAAGAGGAATGAACTATTTTACTATTCATCAGAATTTAATTTTGCTCTTTGCGTTTCAGGTGACCCAGATGAGCAAAGAGTATGAAAAAAAGATCTCCTTTCATCTGTATAAATACTTCAGGATTGCTTTGTGTGTGTAGAAGGAAAACAACAGTTAGAGGATAGAAGCTGAGTTAGTTTTTGTTAGATACCCACTCTTTTGCATCTATGGATGATAAAGTATGAGGCTTATAGCGTTAAGGAAAACAAAAAAATAACCTCAACAGTCTATAGATGATAAGCAAAATTTGTGATTTAGAATTGCACTGTGCAACTGCTACTTAAGCAGCAGTTGCCAAAATGAGAAGGAGAGCAGAATTTGGTATTTTTTGGTATTTATTCCGTAGAGGAATATGTTGTAAAGAAAAATGCTAGCGCTAATCTGGTGTTCTGCAGAAATCTGTCTTGCATTAGCACAGGAAGAAAACATCTCTGCTTGAAAAGTAAGCTAGAAATGCACAGCAAATTTCTAAATTTCATAGCTGGCTTTGCAGACAGCCTGTATCCTTCTGTATCCTTCTGTATCCTTCTGCATCCTTCTGCATCTTTCTGCATCAAGTATATTTTCTAACCTCCACATGCTGTTTCTCAAAGGAATATACACAAAACATGTTACAAGTGTCAATTAATTGTTGCTGTACATACAGCAATAGAGGGATGTTACGTGCATTTTACAAGAAGCCTGGCTAAGGAGGAAAACTGAAAATGTTTAAATACATTTCATTCCTTAAAACTTCTATGTGCCTGCTTAGCAGAAGAATGGTCTCTGAATTAGGAATGTTTTGGAACAAACTAAAATGTTTGATTTCCTTTTCAACAAAGTTTGGTTGAAGACTTCATTTATTCACCAATGCACAGCCATCCAATCTTAAGCACAGGCATAGGAATTTCATGGACAGCAGTGTGTGCCATCTGCTTTGTACAAGGTATTTAATACTTTGCACAAAACAGTGTCCAGATCACACGAACCAATTTCATATATATTGGACAAAAAAAAAAGTCACTAGAACTTGATTTTGCTTTAGGCAAATAGAAGAAAACAGAAGGAGTCACAATGTGGTGGTAAATTAGTGGCTGTAGGGCTTGCAAGCTGTTGTTTAGGAGCTCTGAATAAAGTGAGTTGTGAGAATGTATGTAAACCTTTCCCAGCCTAGCACAACTACTCATTGTCATTCACTTTTAAATAGGCTGTCTGTGTTGTTTCTGGTAACTCATGGAAAAAGTAGGTGGCCTTTAACAAAAGTTTTGGATGCCTTTGCAATTGTATGTACATAAAAAAGTCAATTCACTCCTTTGTGTGCAAGAGCATAAAGTAAAAAATGGGGAGATAATGTGTTTTCAAATACAACATTACATCACTGCTGAAAACATTGATGAATGTATTAAGAACTTGGGTGGCCAGCAATTTTTACCCAGTTTAAAATTAGAAACATTACTGTAGAAAAATAAACTTGTGCAGAAAAATGTCCTCATGGAATGATCTCAGAGAAATAAGTACTATCAAGTCAGGTAGCTTATGCAAGAGCACTCTGGCTGTTTGGTTACTCCTTACTACAAGAGTCAGGAGTTCAGTTTAAGAGAGAAGTTAAGTCATGAAAGGGTTTGTGTAAAACTCTATGATTAGTCCGAGTAGTCAACTACTAAACTTTCTACTGATGAGGAACTCTGAGGTACAGGGAGTTAATATGAAATAATCTGGACTTTAATCTTGCAACATACAAAGGGAGTTGTGTTCCACACAAAGTGTACTGAATTGTCATTTTCTTACTTGAATGTATTAGAACAAACAATCTATCAGTAATGTTTAAAAGTTAACCTAAAACCAGTTAGGTCTTATTAATATTAACATTAATAAATTAATGTTAAGAATACTCCATCCATTTGAGCATAATCAGATAAGACAAGAAGTTGTTATAGTAGAAAATTACTGTTTCTTATGTGCTTAAGATTTTTTTTCTGATGGTTACTCCTTTGTTGTTGCTGAATGGCTGCTACTTTTTTTCCAATTGATTTTAGTTAAAATATTGAATGATCAGTTAATATATTTTTGTTTTGCTTTCCGATGTATTACAGTCTCATGATGGGGGGAAATGGTTATATGAAGTATATGTCTGAAATAATTTCTTCTCAGTTTTGAAGCAGGATATCACTGTGTGTGAGGAGCTGTCTCTCCCTGGATAGGCTGAGGGTTGCAATGAGAGGCACAGCAGGTTTGGGAGCAGGTCACTGCAGAGTACAGGGGTCTCTCTGCTCCTCATGGCTTCCAGGCTCTCAACAAGAGCTCAAGGTCCCGCCTTTTACAGTTGAGATTCAGAATGCTGCTAGTGTCTGGTGCTCTCACAAGGTAGGGACTTCCAATCCTAGTGGTGATGTCCCATCACTTGAAACGAAACTGTTCATTAAGTGTTGGTAAGGTGTAAGCATTGAACAATTGCCCTGTTTTATTTCCACCTTCCACAGCATACACAAGTGAGAATGTTTATAATATAAGAAAAGCCAGGAAGCCACCTGTGGCAACTATTTTCCCTGTTCTATAGCATTTCACTGGCCACTGTGGAATCTTCAGCTTTTCTATATGTATCATATTTGTCTTAATTGAACATTGACAGAAAACCGACCTTGCTAGTTTTGATTCTGCAGATTGAGAGATCCCTCACCTGTGATTTCCAAAGATTTAGGGCCTTAGTGCTCTCCTAAGTCATCAGGCCTTCTAAGATTCAAGAAAGTCATTTTTATCCTTTTTTATCCTTTTTTCTTTATTTATCCTTTTTATCCTTTTTTTTATCCTTTTTTTTTTTTTTTTTTAAATACCCAAACAAAAAGAAAACTACAGTGATATATGAAGAAAAATACGTTTAAAAGCCCTCTGACTAGATTTCATATCTAAGTCTTTTTTTTTTTTTTTTTGTTCGTGGAACTGCATGGTTTGTAGTTTGACTTTTTAGTCTGTTATAATGGCTCTTTCCATGTGTGTGCATCATACTGTTGGAAGCTAATTGACTTTGACTTCTCTGCTTCTGTTCCCAGTGGGATAACACCAGCTGTAATTCTTTTATTGATTGTTTAGAGCAATTAGCAGAAAACAAATTTCTCCAAAGAACATATAATTTGGTTTTATTGCTCTCTACCATTAAAGCTGATCAATTTGTTATCTGAAAAAGAAATTGATAAGAAACACATTCCATCTGTTTATTAGCTGAAGAGAGACAGGTTATCTTGTCATTAATGTCATCAGTACTTAGCACTCTGTGCTGCTACCCTCTGTACCAGTGGTTGGCAATCTGTCAGCAGCTTCAAATGCCAGGGCTGATTGTGTTTATCAGTGCCAAACAGTGGCAGACCACGTGTGATCCTGAAATTTGTAAACAGTAGATGGCTAATGTAATTTAACTAGGCAGTTTTGTTATATGTGTAACTGCAGCCTTGGGAAGGACATGAGACTTTAAAGCTCCAGGGCAATTCCCAATCATTGGGTCACCAACACTAGGTCCAGAATTTCATTCCCAATTAATCAGGTTTCTGATAGCCAAAACTGGTTTTTGTTTCCACTTGGGATGAGGTCTGGAAAGGCGCTGTGGTCGGGGTGGTGGAACCTGTGCTCACATTCCATCAGCGTCACTGGCCTCCATGATAACCTGCTGATAAACCCTAGATGTATTTCACAGAAGCCTCATTAATTGGATAGGCTTCTTAGTTGTAATGTAGTAGGGAACTTCTCATTCCACTCCATACTGGATTTTGTTTTACACTGGGTGAAGTTTCCTAAAAACAATAATAACAACAAAGTAAGTCAGGGAAAAGGAAATAGTTCTCTAATATTTAGGTACTAATCTTTTCAGTCTTTTACTGACTTCATATTATGTTATTTTTGATCTAAAAATGCATCACATTTAATTTTGAGTTTTTTATTTTGGGGAGAAAAAAGATCTGAAAAAATCTGACTGCTTCGTAAAATAGCTTCTGAGGGTCAGAGACTCTCGAGGTCATATACACAGCAATTCGAAAATTTATGTAAAAATACATTTGTAAATGTGGAGAGCTAATTTCCATGCTTAAATTTGCATCATAATTACAATAAGAGAATAAATGCAATAAGAGAAGGAGCAGTCCTTTTAGACCTTACTCTCTGTTGTCATCTTTATGTTACTTGCACTGTAAGGAATATTACTTCATAGTTTTAGGAAAAGATATGGAAGATAGGAATGTAAATTAGAGGAAGCAGGATTGGAGGAAAAAAAAGGAGGAAGAGATTGAGTCAAGAATGTAAATGGGGAATATTGAACTCAGCTCCAATCCCAGAAATTTTGTGATTTGTTTGCATAATTTGAAAACAGAGTAACATTCATTTTGCTGAAGGTTTTTATTGCTTTTATCTTTTATAAAGGTTCTGCTTATCAGCTATGAAAATGACAATGCTTTGTTTTAGCTAAAATGTGTTCACAAGATAGTGAGTTCATCTTTTATGCTTTGGTTGATTGATTTAATCAGAATACTGTGCCTCTGAAATTGAGTACTCTCTTTTTTTTACCAAGGCAAATTTTCATATATCTATATGTATATATATATACATGTGTGTGTGTTTTTTGCAATGCCCACTGAATTGGGATAGATGACAAAACAAGCTCATAACATAATTTTTCAGTTAGAAAAATGTAATGTAATCATATTAGACTATTAGAAACTGTTTCTTGTTTGTAAATAATATTCATTCAAACAATGAATAATTAATTGTAGACAAAGATCAATTAAGAAAAGTCATCTTACACTTGACTTGTTTTATTTGTCTCTGTGGTTATGGCTGGCCAAATCATTATATATTTGTCAAATGACAGTTCAGGAAAGATGGGTTAAATGTCAATGAAAATTGCATAAATATATAGTTCTTACTACTTTTACTTTATTCTTGTTTATTTTCTGATGTTACAACTAAAGCTTGAAGCAATCAGTGATCATTCAAAACACTCACAATACCAATTTAATTTTATTAAGAAATTGACCTAACTGTAGGAATGTAAATGTCTTATCAGAGTGTATAAAACCTTAAGGTTGTTCATTTTATGAAGGTGCAAAATAAAACTTAAAATAACAAAAATGCTACTTCCTCTTACACATGAGTGAAGGAATGTCATATAACTTCATGAGGGCTTCTAGAAAATTTTCAGGCCTTTCCCATTTGCTTTATAGTTGGGCAGTTTCATGCAGCTTTTGGCATGCTTCTCTGCTCTAAGAAATGCACTTCTGAACTTTCAGGTCATTCAGTTTGAATTTCAGCTGCCTCCTCCTTTGACTTATGGATGCTTTATACAGAACAGTGAGTCGAGAAGAATATAAAGTAGTAGTGCTGAGGTTCATAGAATGCACTACAAATGATGGGACTGTTGAGGAGCGTGTCAAGTGAACACGCTCCTCAAGAATTCCATACTTGGTAGAATGTTTTATGAATTTTTCTTCATAGGCTGTATCAGGATGGGCGGTGTTGGAGGATGATGGATGTTCCCTCACCATTATAGATACATGGCTAAGCATCCTGCATTATTTAGGACTACTAGGCTCTTGAAAAATCATGAAAAGCAATTTTCATAATAATGAACAGCAGCTCCCAACTTTGTAGCTTCTTTTCCTTCCCAACCTTTCTCCTTGTTCTTCACAGCTTTGCTTCATACTGTGCTGTAGCTGAATGTGTCTTCAGACTTACTGTGTCAACAGTCAGATTTGGAGATCTTTTTGAGACGTGCTGATGCTGACATTTTCAATGAGTAAAGCTGTCCAGAACACTTCAGTACAACCCTCTTCTGGCAGCGCTGTGAATGGTGCATCAGTGGTGGGTATCAGATCTGAGCTAATGCAGATCAGATTTCTTGGTGCTTGCTGGTGTTTATGGGGATGGAAAAAAAAGAAGGATTTGCCCAGTATATTGCAGCCAATTTCAAATGCAAGTAAAGGGGTCATGAATCTGAATCCCTCATCCATCATAACTCTCAGGGGCAGAGGATAGCTGGGACAAAGCCAATCCCACGTGGTCTAAGTCATGAGCTAAGGAAAAGTGGAGTTTAGTAAAAGTGATTATTGACAGAAATGCACTGGAGGCAGTAGACATGTATTTGCTCTACTGAATTGATCACAGAATGTAAAGCTTCACTGTCTGAAGCTTCATTTTCTTTCTTCCTTTTCTACCACAATACATTCTGTGACACAAGTTATGTCCCGCACCCGAGAAGAAACTGTCTAGAAAAAATGTACTAAAATTTCTTTCAGCCCTTTTTCTTCAGAAAAAGATTAACAGGGACATTAGATATATCACTTGGTTTTTGTTACCGCTAATATTGACACATGAGCTGGGGAAATTAGTGTCTCTATCTATTCATATATATACTTATATATTTGTCTGCAAATGTTTGGATTGTGGCAAACAGATTAGTCTTGGGTACAGATCACACTTTGTTAAAAGTAGTTACACCAAAAATATGCTTATTTTATATAACTCAAAGCTGCATCTTGTTGCAGAATAAACTGGCCACAGTGTCCTGATGGAACTGAATTGACAACAATCAGGCATTCACTCTATTGATATCTGTGGTAGGATAGAGAACTACATCATATGCCTCAAATAATTAAAATTTAGATCAACACAGACTCCTCAGTGATAACAAGAATGCTTTATTTTGGCTTGCATCCTCTGAAATAGAATGAGTTCTGAACACCAATTTATGATGTACAGTTTTACAAGTGCAGGTCTTGAGCGATGTCACCAAATTCTTTGCACAAATACTTACTTTTGTATGTTAGATTTAAACAAAAAAAATATTGTGGACTATTTTCTATTTTGAAAGTAGAAAAGCTTTGAGACTGATTTTTGGGGTTTTAATCTAATATGGGAAAAGAAGGTAACTTTTCCAAAATAGATGCATAGACTACATATGCAAACAGGAACAGAAACTGCCTAGAGAGCTTTCATGCTTCAAGGACATTGTGTGATTATTTTTATATTCTGCCATGAAGATATTCTGTAGTAATATTCCACTTCTTGTTTTACAGTATTGAATGAAGGCTGAGACATTAAAAACAGAGTGTGAGAGAAAAGAAAAAATATCAGTAAGAGCAGCTAATGAAAACTTATTAAAAAGCTATGCATGTCAGACTTCCTTCTGTAATGTGTGTGTTTGTAGTAGCAGTTCTGAATTCTGCAGGGTCCTGTAAGTAATGAAGAAAATCGGTCAAGCAAAAAAAAAAAACTTATTTGGAAACTTGAGTGCTGCTGAGCCCCTTAGCATGCAAACTGTACATCCGCATAAAATAAATCTGTGCCCTGCTGATAGCTTTTATATTGTTCCCCTTGTATGCATCAATTTGTTTGCTTGGTTGAGCTTACTTGAGTAAACGTTCTATGATTTTATGGGAGGAATGATGTTTACAGTTTTCATGAGTAGTTAGTAATGAGACAAAATGCAGAACTAAATGAGGCAGGTAGTGTCGCCAAGGAGAAGGTTACTCTTTTACCTACAGGGGGTATCTTCTGATCATGATGTATTTGTCCCATTTCAGAAACAGAATAACTGGAGTAGAGAGGGGAAATGGTCAAAGAATTGCAAATACTGCTGGTGTGACCTAATGTTGGAAACCTACTTTAGCAGGAGAGTTGGATCTCTTGAAGTCCCTTCCAACTCCTGCAATTCTGTGAAATATTCCAGGAAGAAAGCTGCAGTGTGAAAATAAATCAGAAGATTCCAACGTGAAGAGACAGGCTACATGAAAGATAAAAACTAAGAGGGAAGGCAAAAATGATAATGAACCTTAGTTCATTCAGGAAGGAAACCAGTTACTTACCTACAAAGGCAGAAATTAGAGAGGCAGGAATAGATTCTGTAGTTAGAGAAGAAACAGAACCTATTGACTTTGAGAAAAATTTGCACAGAAGTTGTTCCCTTTAGAGTGACAGAGTATCTAAAATTACTAGTTTGAACCCCTGCAATTAATGTAAAGAATTGAAGGGAAAGCTGTGTACTCAGCAGAGTTTTGAGATGGGACAAACATGTCTTACCCAGAAAGCCTTAGGCTCTTTCTTATTTTCACTCTGTCAGGAAAAGGTTGTTGATCTCAGGGGCAAGAAAACCTGATAATAGCAAGCTGGTAGAAATTATGAAGCCAGAGAAGTGAAAGAATGTGTAAAGTTCACTATTTCTTGCCTTTGAGAATAGAGAGTAGTAGAAGTCAGGAAAGAAGATGTGATTAAGATTCCAAAAGATGATGGTTTGTCAGAAAAAATAGCTTGCATTCCCCTGGATGAGATTTTTGCCATGGTGAATGCAGTGCCTATCAGATTGTTGTAAATGTTGTCTAGAACTGCCATCCTGGACTTCAGCCATTAATCAGACTCTTAAGTGAAAACTGTTTTGAAAGCGTGGCATTATAGAATCTGACTGTACAGAGCTGGTTTTGCAGTAGGTGGACTTTAAGGCACATACTGTGGGGGAAGAGTATGATTTATGTACTGAATAATCTTTCCTCTTCTGTCCAATGAATAAATCTGGCAGGCCTGAACCTGGAAGGCCCAGAATCAAGGGAAGTGCGGGGCTGCTGGTGGAGAGATGATATGATATGATCTGTAGGTTGCTCTGAAAGTACATGATACAAAATGCATGTAAATTGTTTGTTTTATATAAATACATATGAAAGGAACAAGTCTATTTTTAGAGTGACCTTAGAAAATTCTCAGTGTAATTTCAAATTTAAGTGCCTTCTTTTATTCTCAAGTATTAGGTTGACAGATGACAAAGAAGTGTTATAGTATGCTAGTACTAAGCAGGGCAAAAAGTAAAGGTGTGTATGATAATTTTGCAGTTGACTTTCAGAGTACACAGCCACTTACATACATGTGAATATTACCAGCTGCATCTCCAAATTATTAACTACTTTCTCTTCAGGTTTAGCTGTGGAAAAGTATGCAAACTTATTTGATTGTGTCCTTGAAGAAAATCTCCTAGAAAACATGAAAGACCATTACAATTGAAAGAGCAGACATGCTAAATTGCTCCAACTAAAACAAAATTGGTTTAAATATGCTTTATGCAGGCAGCATTATTTGAACACAGGTTTTATTACACAGTCGAGCTGATAGCAGTAATTCAATAAGCCTTCCCCCTAAGCTTGTCACTCCTCCAGACAGCAATACTTTAAATAGGCACAACATGTTAGGAGAATGCCCAGGACACTAAGTCAGTCTTTGTCAATTTGATGTCACACGTCAGTGAACTAAATATTGATTTAACAGATGCACGCATCATCTGAAGGTGTGAGAGAGAATGCTAGGAAGGTACATCAAAAATAAGAGCCATTAAGCGTCCTCTGTGTGTGGTATCAGTGTGTATCAGGTAGTTATAAAGTGTGAAAATTAATTATATTTTTCCTTTATTTATTCTATTTGTCCCAGGGGTAATCTGCTCCAGCGCCACACTAGCTCTTTTCAGTCTTGTGCAAAACCATATAATACATCAAAGAATTAGGATCGTGTTCAATGAGAGAAGAGATTCAGGTTAAGGAAAGTATGACATGGTGGTTTTGTTTGCATTCCCTTAACAACTGTAGGGTATAGAGAAACATGCAAGCTATTGAATTCAAATGGCTGTTAACATTATTATTGAGTGCTGACACTGTAATAAGGAAGTAACGCCCCAGAAACTTGTAATAAAATGGCACATTACTTTCTCCTTTTGGGAGAATTTTAACCTGTTAGCTGGGACATGAGGTAGGAGAACAGTTTAAATGGATAGTAGTCCTTGTACAGCAAAAGGTAAAGTACAAAGCAATCTGGGAAAATTAGTAATGTTAAGGTGTAATACATAGTGGCATAAATGCAAGAACTTTGTTTCACTCTTCACCATCTCTCCATAATACCTACAATGTGTGCCGATATTTGACATAAAATATTTTTGAAAGTTAAATCTTCAATTTTCAGTTCCAAAAATCATAAGGACTAGCAACAGATTTAACATTTAAGATTTGGAAGTGGCCTCAAAAGAATAATGTGCTTTGACATATTACTTTGTTCTATTAAAGTAAATGAAACAATTAGTCCAAGTGAATTTCCAGAGGAATTTCTTGTCTGCTGAAAAATCATGAATAATAATAAAAGAATAGAGTGCAGAAAGGAAGAAGGGGTCATTAGAGTAAATAATCTATGGTTGAGAAACAAAAGCCAGTTCCAGGGACTCTTGAGGTTTTGCTGAAATGTTCAATTTCTGTTTCAAAGTATTCAGTAAGCCAAAAGTGCTACAGTAGTTCATATGAACTTCTGCAAAGTGCTTCATGCACTCATTTTATTTCTGTCTTAAATAACTGATTATCCTCCAGATTTGTTTAAAACATTGCATATCCTTATTTCTGTTAGTAGAAAGCATGTTCACTCGCAAATGTAACTTGTATCATATAAGGGCAAGCTGATCTTTCTGCTTTTCTGCTTTCTCTTGAAACATACTTTGCTTATTTTGCAGTTCTGACCATCTCCCTCTTATTTTTATGTTGACTGTCCTTTCTATCCTGCCTGACTACAAATGCTTAGAGCATTTTGTTGTAGGTCAAGCTCACTTTATTTGCTGAGTTTTTCACTGAACAAGGCCTTCATTCCTGGAGGTAGTGACAAGACACTACAATATCATACAAAGCATATATATATATGCGTGTGTGCATTAATATAATGATATCAGTACTGATACCAGTATCTATATGTACTCTCTCCACTATCTGATGGCACTTAAGACTCTTGCTGCTGCAGAAATAAAATATCTGTCTTCAGACTTGATGACTACATGTTCAGTGCCCAGAACAATTTTATGATGTATGTGTAATAGTCCTTTGCCTCCTACGAATTTTATTTTAGAAGTCAGTGAGTTTTAGGAAGAGTAGTAAATCAGCTATATTTAGCTGGTGAGAGGCAGTTAGCACAGAATGGCTAAAAATTTGTTTGGCTACAAAACAGCCAATCTCCTACTTTGCTACTGTACGCTTTATCTCCATTCCTTCTGCACATAAACTGTCCTTGGTACTTAAGACTTCAACAGCACTGCAGAATTTGAAATGGTTTGAAAGAAGAGAAAGGAAGAGAGTTCATTACCATTCACCAGTACTTTTGTTCATCTTATCATATGAACTGCTTTTGGTTTGTGCGTATCAGGAATCTCAGCAATGTCAATACTTGTTAGTAATTTGCATTTTAGGGGATGCTTGTGGCGGTGTGTATCTGGCCTCCCTTGATCTCCTCACCAGGGGCTTGCAGAACTGGGCAAGCTAAATTCTTCCCCTGTCTACCAGGCCAGTTGTTAATGAGGGAAAGTAAGCTGCATTAGTATTTTGTCTTAATAACTCCTTGCTTTTTGGTTCACAGTGCTGTAAATGCTTATAAATTGATTGTAATAATTTTTCTAAATGTTTTCTCAAATAGGTAAATTAATTTGTCTGGTGCTATATTTTCCCAAGCTGTCTTTTTTTCACTCTGTTTTTGAAGATTGTTTGATCTTCAGTTTTCTGTATCTTCACTGAGTAAGGACTGCAAATAGGACACAAGTCCATGCTCTGAGGAATAAGGAAATAGGAATCACTGACATAAGGATCCAGAAATTATTCTTTTAAAGGAATCCTTTTTGTAATTAAGTAAAAAGCTCGTAATGTTCACACACTCATTTTTATATGCCTTCATTTTGTTGATTATGTAGAGGCGTGGCTTCGGCTGGCTGGTTTTTCATTGGGGGTTTCTGTGCCACACAGGATTTTGGTTTGAACTTTCCATTTTCTTCAAAGGACAAGAGGCTGAAGCCTGAGGAGGCAGTAACATCTAATGCGGCACAGCTGATCTGAAGATAAACTAAATGACTGTTGAATATAAGTAGTAGTAAACAGGTGGGGGTCATTTGAAACTGTAGCTGCTCACTCCCTATCAAAGACAGGAAAGAAATAGTTAATGTTTCTTTCTATTCTAGGTGGGAGGGGTGATCTTTATCACAATTTTCCCCTAGCTGTACTAATAACAACCACCCGAGGCAGAAGAGGTACCCGTATTTTAAAAGGCAGCAGTAGTTGCCTCAGGTCACAGAAGTAAACAAGGAATTTGAAACTGAGTTTCACTTGTTTCCTATCCAGAAGTGGGAAACTCTTTTGATAGAAATAATTTTTGCGTTACGTTTGACTGAGGTGTCTACAGATACATGCAAATCAAGATAACAACAAGAAAAAGGAAAAAAAAATCCTTTAAAGCCTCCAAATTAATTATTTTTTCTACTGTACCAAAAAGAACTGTAAATCGTATCTATATCTATAACTTTTTTTTTTTTTTTAAACAGAGTTTTTTTGTTAAACAGCCAGCTTTGGTTGTGTGGAAGTGGAATAGAAGAGGGGAGGAAAACGAATAGGAATGAGGTAGTCTTCTTCAAACAGACCTAGTGATGTCACTTAAGTCTGTTGGTGATACGTCTCATTGTGGGAGTGCTTTCGTGTAAACCCACAAAACTGTGCAAAATTGGACTTTGGAGTTCTCACACATCTACTCTGAGTCATTCTAAGTCTTCCTATCCTGGTCCCCACTGACCAAAACAAGTGTAAAGGAATGGCATCCAGTTCCCTCAGAGCTGTCCCAGCTACGTCCAGTACCATGGAATGAGCAGGCTCAGGAGCTGTCCCATCTGCTAGTAAGCAGTAAGATAGAAGGCCTTCTAGGTCATCAGTACCTCTGAGATGTTCGTGAGGATGGATCAGCGCAGCAAGGGGATTCCCAGAGGGGAATTTCCTCGACTGGAAATCCTCAGAATTCAACAGGACAGAAACCTGACCTAACTTTGAAGTTGACCACGCTGTGAGTAAGAGGTTGAACTAAACAATTTCTAGAAGTTAATTGCATCTTACATCATTCTGTAATTTTAATTTAAGTACTAGAAACATTATACCTTCTCTATAAGAACTGAGCTCAGAAAAAATGGGGAATCCTGCTGCCTGCAGAGGCCAGAACCTTGGCTAGTTAATTGGAATAGCCTTTAAACTAACGTTAAACTGCAGCATAGGAAGTTCCGCACAAATGTGCGTAAGAACTTCTTTACGATGAGGGTGACAGAGCACTGGAACAGGCTGCCCAGGGAGGTTGTGGAGTCTCCTTCTCTGGAGATGTTCAAAACCTGCCTGGATGCCTACCTGTGCGACCTGGTGTGGGGAACCTGCTTTGGCAGGGGGGTTGGACTCGATGATCTCTGTAGGTCCCTTCCAACCCCTACAATTCTGTGATTCTGTGTGATTCTGTGATTCTGTGATGTCCCCAGCTATGAGGTCACCTGAGCTCACCAGCTTACATGTCCACCTGTGTAATAAATGAGTTGGCCTTCTTGTTTGGAAGATTTTGAAGACCATATGCAACTATTAGGCATCCCTGGTCTCAGAAGTTAGCTATGACCACTACTGCCTGGCAGCTTACCCATTAGCCTAGCTGTGAAGCATTAAGGATGGCGAGGTATACGGTCCATCTTGAGATCAGAGGGTAGTGGAAGCTGAGAGCCATTACTAAGAGCACTTGTCTCAGGAAGAAGAAGCTGCCATTCACTCCTAACAGCTCCTTGCATGTCTTTCTTCGTTTTCAGCTTTTGAAGGATGTGCAGTGTTACTCTCCCTTCATTCTCTTTCCACTGTCATAATGTAAGATGTAGCATTTTTAATTCTTTCAGTACAGAGCCACAAAGGGAAAAAAATGTGGGAATCACTTTTTTTATGGGTAAAAATGAAAATTGGTGTTTATGCCATTAAAATCTCACTGAGAAAAAGATGAGATGCTGCTTTTGCTGATGTAGTGAGATAATGAAAGTACTGTTCTAAATCTTTAGAAGTACATCCATTGGAGCATGAGCTAATATATAGAGTGAATTTGCCATTTCAACCACCTAAGTTATCCCATGGGTTTTTATGTACCTTGGGTAATGTTGTCTTAGAAAAACTTTTCTAATGCAGTAGATGTAGTACTACATTCTAATGGGAATGTAGTAATGTACAGATATCAAAAGTGACACTTAATGATTTAGGAGGTTCTCTAAGCTTTTCTTGACTGTTTCTAATGAACCTTTTCTACACAGCTATGGCAAGGTAAATTTCCAAAGCAGTATTATTCAGTCTTGCTACCAGTACAGATAGTACTTGGTTGAGCCTTTGAAATTCTGTACTTGTGTGTAAAAAATTAGCTTGTTTGCTTTTTTGTGGATTTTCTGGGGAATGTAAACACAAAAGCATTCCTCCCCGTAACATAAAAGCAGTGTTCACATATCAGAATCAATTCCTTTCAAGTGGCATATTTGCTGCACCTTGAAGGAATGCCAGGATCTGGGCTGATAAAAACTATTTCAGTTAAGTCAGAGGGGAATCTGAAATCACCAGAGGTCCAGACCACACTTAAACCTAGCAGCGTGAATGAAGGAAAATTTGTTTTTGTCACAGACTAATTAGCTAGAACCTACTGTTTCACAAATCAGATCTCTCCCTGCTGTTCAGAAAATCTTAGATAAAATAAATCTGTGCCTAACTAATTTATATGTTTATGTATATATCTGTACATAGATCACACCATTGCCCATTCCTTACAAATCCCTTCCATTTGCAAGCATCATGACTGGTTTAAAAAGGGAATATGTGCATCTATACTAAACAGAATTTGTAAAGTTAGATACCATGCTCATTCATCATTATTAGGTCACATGTCTGTAAGAGTTTTGTGAAGTGCTCTGCTATTTTGAAAGTCAGTTTAATGACTGTTCACTATAAAAGTTAAAGCAATTATATATAATGCATAATTAACAATATGACTTCCAAATGTTCACATGTAATGCGTGTCAGATTTCAGTTGAAAAACCAAGCAAACAACCTCAAGGTTGCAGTCTGCTCTTCAGAAGATTTATATGTTGTAACCTTAAAATATCAGCTGGTTTCTATGAGTGACCAGAGCAGTGTATTTGTGCTGCATTCTGTCCTTTATTTTCTTGAATCTGGCCAGAGTAATGATCAGATGTGATTTCTGACAAATACAGTCAGTGTTTGATCCATGTATAGATCTGAATTGGTCAATGCCTTTTTTCTCATGGCATATCTCTTACTGGGATTATTTTTGTATAGGATATAACAAAGACAGATAAGCAAATAAGGAATTTCCAAAATTCAGCTGCGCTTGCTCTTATATTACTGCTGGTAAAATGAAAACATCTAGCGACACCAAATGAGATTGTTGACCACTACACTCATACTGGCGGAGATAGCCTGTTGCAAAACATTTTAAATCTAAATACTTTCCACAGATATAAAGCAGCTTTATTTGTAACTAGAATGAAGAATAGAAGTGATTGGTCATGGATGCCAAGAATGCCTTGCCTTTGTCATAAGAGTCCCTTGAGTGAGCTAGCTGCTCTCTGTCCATCCCTTCAGCACAAATTTCTACCTCCCACACATCTTTCCTGTTCTGTTTTTTGTGTACTTGCTTGTCATAGCCCTCCTTTGGATGCTCTCTAATGGCTTCTTGCCCTTCTTATATTATGGCACCCAAACCTGCAACCAGTGCTCAAGGTGAGGCCACACGAGTGCAGAGCAGGGTGGGACAATCTCTTCCCTTGCTCAGCTGGCAGTGCTGGGCACCCTGGGATATGGTTAGGTTCATATGAGTTTCTTTGGGTTATTCCCTTTAAACAGAGAAACAGTGACCGAAAGAAGGCATTTGAGTATCACATTTGGAAGGTAAGTGTTTTATATGGCCTTAAGTGTATTTCATGGCCTTACGTTGTGCCAGGGTAAATTTGGGTTGGATATCAGGAAAAACTTCTTTACAGAAAGGGTTGTTTAGCACTGGAATAGCCCTCCCCAAGGAGGTGGTTGAATCACCATCCCTGGATGTGTTTAAAAACCGTTTGGATGTGGTGATCAGGGACATGACATAGTTGAGGGTTGTTAGAGTTAGGGTAGTATGGTTAGGTCGTGGTTGGACTCGATGAGCATAGGATGGTTTGGGTTTGAAGGGACCTTAAAGATTATGTAGTTCTAACCCCCTGCTGTAATCAGGGACACCTCCCTCTAGCCCAGGTTACTCACAGTTCCATCCAACCTGGCCTTGAGTGCTTCCAGGAAGGGGGCACCCACAACCTCATTCTTTTGGTCTTTTTCAACTTGAGCAATTCTATGATTCCATGATTCTATATACGAAAATAAAATTCTTTGTATGAAATTTTATTTAATAGAACATTTATGTGATTTTTGGTGAAGATGTCCAGCAAGGCCAAGTGATGCTTGAAGAAATTTTTATTTTACTTCTTTGCTTATATTGTGGCTGGTATAAGCTGCTTTTATTAGTTTAATAACAAGGGTAGCAGGAGGTCAAGCACTGGGAGATTAATTTAAAAACTAGCTCAGAAGAATTAGTCGTAGGAGAACAACTGTAGGGTGTCTGGCACGTATCAGCATTTTGTTTCATTGAACCAAAATATTGCACATGTATTCATAAAACATTTGTTGAGTTTTTTCTTTTAAGTTTCACAGTGTGTTCTTTCTTTTTTTTTTCTTTTTTTTTTTAAATTTGTGGTAGGTCAGAATTAATGGTGGCAATTTTCTTCACCAGTGGCCTAAATTCTCTTTTTAAACTCTGGTAGATGCCTTTTTAAAGAAGGGCTGGAGGCTCTTCTGGCAGCATCAAGATAAAGCATGGAATAACACTTCTAAATTATGTATCTACATTTGTATTAAAAACTACAGTGAACCTTGAGTTTTTCTGAACTCACTACAGAATGTATTTGTTGTTCATAGGTGAAACTTTGTATATTTTACATAGAAATATTCTGTACAATGACAATGACATTCATCTGAAAGTTATATGTGAGAATATAAGAAGTACAATTGCTGTAGAAATGTACAGAAGCTGAATCACATATATACATACATATATTTCTAAGATTATCACTCATATTTTCCTGCCAAGTCTTTCTTTATTTGGAAAGAGAAAGAAACATCACAATCCTTTTTTTTTTTTTTTTTTTTAAAGTAGCATTTGTATTGATTGGTTGCTTCCTTTATGTATTTTAAAGGAGAGTAGTTGAATAATTTGTCAGCATTCTTCATATGAACTTCTTGGGTATAGAGGACATATCTCCATGCAAAGCTTTTTTATCTGTGGACAGCTTTGAGAGCATTTTCATAGTAGAAAAAATTTGTTATATATTGTATCTGTTTATGGCACAGTTTAAAATAATCTGCAGTCAAGGGTTTTTGTTTTTGTTTTTTTTCGTATTTTAGTGTTTAGTTTTTAGAGGTTATGATCATTATTAATTCAATTCAGACTAAGCACCAATGTCACAGACCTATGGGCCAAAGATGTACTGACTGACTTTGTCCCACAAGGATCAGTGAACTAAGCTACTAACTTATGGAATTAACTTGTATTGTGCAGATTCATACTGTGATTCTGTTCCTGATAATACAATATCTTTACTGATGCACACAAAAACACAGCTATAATCTGTATCAGATACAGATTATTACAGATACAGGAATACAATTGCCCTTCAGCTGAATAAGCCAGCACAATTACTGCAGTCTCTGTCTTTATGCTTTTAGATACTCTTGAAAAGCATACCAACACCCCAAAACACCTTTGTGTCCAATCAGTAGTTGTTATTGTATGGCTACAGCAATTTTAAGCCTGCCGTAAAAGAAGTGAAGTTTCTTGTTTGATCCTTGATTTAAGTGGGAAACAAGTGCTTAAGAAGGCTACTCAGTTAGTAGACAACTTATTCATCAGTGTCTAGATACAACCACAGACATACTTGTTGTTGTTTTCCTTCAGCAGTAGAGAGGATGCTTGGTTGTGTCTTTGGTTGACATGTACCAGCAACTCTCTGCTAGTTCAGCAAAAGGCCAGGAAAACTGATTTCTACAGTAAGGGAAAGACATCTATTTGGTTGAGAATGTCATATGAGAGGTTGTGAGAGTGGGCCACGGTAAGCAGATTATTCAGGCAAGCTATGTCCTACAAATAAGTATTTTCTTTGCACTTAAAGGGAGTCTCAATGGTAGGTGTACTTTGGTGATGACAATGCTCTATTTGAAGTGTTCTGGTCTCCATTTTTTCCCTCCTTCCAAATGGCAGCTTCAGATGTCATCAAGGTCACAGCAACACTTCATCTTTCTAAGAAAGATTAATAGTGTGCCATAAAGTTTCCCTTTCCCTTGTGTCTTTGTCTGTATGTCTGTATGTCTGTATCCATCTGTGGAGCCTTTAAAAACCTTATCTTCTTAGCAGGCTTTTTTTTTTTTTTTTTTTTTTTAATACAGCTGTAGGGGCCCCAGTGACCTGACCCAGTTGCACTTTAGAAGTGGCTGCCTTTTAATTATTTTGGTGCTGTTTGTGAAGAACTGGATAAAGGTAAGGTATACATTGAGTTTTTATCAACAGAAATGACTGATAATCAAACTTACTGCTTGTAGAAGTCAGTCTGTCTCAGGTTTTAAGAGGAACTGAAGCAGGACACCAGTGGATGTTTATGACAAATGCATCACTGCACTGTCGGGCTGTTTTAGTGAACAGGAAACAAATGCATCTTTTGTTTCCCTCTTTATTGCTTCTGCAGTGTTTTCTGATTAATCATGGCTGGAAAGAAATGATTCACCTCTGTTTTCCAAGCATGGAAGTGTCAATGGATTCTTTCCTTTCTGTGGGTGCTAACACATGGAATTGCTGTTTCTACTTTGTATCTATGGTGGGTTGGATTCTGGCACAAGTACAAAGACATGCTCTGTTTATTTAAGGGTGCTGTTTACATAGTTCCACTAGAACTTGGCCTGATGGTCCCTTTTGGTTTATCTGAAAAACTTAACACTTCTCATCTATCTGTGCAATTGACTTGAAATGACTGAAAATTGAAATATCATTTAAATACTTTTATTTGTCTTCCTTTTGCCGGTGCTATTCTACTGAACAGTGTTTTTAAGAGTGGTGAGATTTTTCACACATTTCTGTATAGTTCCACACGCACACGTTTTTATTTAAATACATTTGCAGTCAAATGTTCTGTGCTTATTCTGATGGAGCTTGTTATAGGACAGTTTTGTAGTGCAAGCAAAGTGCTGCTGCAGCACCTCTGTAAAGCCCTGCCAACTGGGAGCCTAGTTCTGACTTCCAAAGTTTGTGATGATGATTTGTTGGTGGTTTCTTGTTCTCAAGCGCATCACATATCCACATATCACCCCATCCTATCATTCTAAATTAAGTTATTGCAAGGGCTCGATAGAACAGAATACCTGAAGGTAGATCCAGTTGGCTTTAAAAGTATTTCTTTATTCAGATTGCTATTATTGATGACAGCCTGATTGTAACCCTAGGAACTTGTTTCTCTTTGTCCTTAAAGCCTGGAATGAACATAATTGTATGTGTTGAGCAGGGGATTTGTCACATGTTTGCACAGGAGCGGTGCGGTAGCCACTATCTTCACTGTCCCATGTCTTCCAGCCTTCCTCTCTCAGCAGTGTCTCGTACTTAGATTCATGAAGTAATTTCCTCAAAGAAGAAAAAAAGTACACAGACAGTAGCTGGTGTATGAGCAACCTCTGCTTTGACGATTTGCAGCTCACAACAGAAATGACAGAGTGTCTTCCATCCCTAGCTCTTCAGACTGAGCCAGTGCCACTGGCTGCCAGTGGCATTGTGGAAATGCTCCTTAGGTTGGTTGCCTATTCCCCACAAAGGCCTGATCACTCACAGCGTTCAACTGGACAGAGCAAAGCAGGAGCTGAGCAGAGCAACATCAAACGGTTCTTTTTGTGAGAATATGGACAACGCTATAAAACTAACCTTGTGTTAACCCACTGAGGAACAGAGAGCAAGAATTCTGAATGCCAAAACATAAGGAGATGCATGAAAGGGAAAACTTATACAAAAGTAGACTGACTGAATAAAACTATTTATCTTTAAGCCACACAAGTCATGGTAATTAAATTAGGTCAGGCTGGCTATAGAGCTACAAAAAGCAGGCTGTAACTAATTTAGAAAGAGACAGAGGAGACTTGAAAAGAAAACAGATTGACAGGCCCCTATTTTTTTATCTAATCGAGGCAACAAAACTTAAGAAAGAGGAAACGAAAAAAAAAGCCTTGATTTATCAAGATTTTCTCTCAAACCATTAGGATAGACAAAAGCATATAGTCACATATTTGATGTGTGAAGGTTTTTACGTTGTCACTAGTGTTAAATGAGGGATACATGCATATAGACTTTATCGCTGAGAGAGACAGAATAATTGAAATCCTTAAAGCTTAGAAAGAGGTGGAAAATACAATAAAGTTTAAAGCTGATCTGAATTTTATCATTACAGTATCATTTCACCGAACCATTCTGAACATCCTTATCTGCTTCTATATGAAAAGAAGTTCTAAACATTTGCAAAAAGAGAACAATTAGGCTTTCATTTAAAACCACTTCTTTGTAAAAACTACCTGCTAGTTCTGATTGAAACAGACCTTTGGAAATGTTTTCAAATTTTTGCTTTGAATTTTAATTTCTCAGAACATGTGGAAATGCCATTATTGGAAGAATGGAAGGATTGGGAGCTTATTTTCAGGTGTGAATCCAGGCTCATTAAACAAAGTTTAAAATAATATTTTGGTTAATTTCTACAGTTTCTGCAGTTTTCAGTCCCCAAGTGATTAGAAAAATTAGCATTCCGAGGCTGTCTGAAGGGTGATAAGGACTGTGTGAACGAAATGGGGGAAGGGAATAGACAAAAGGCCCAGCTTGGTTTGTGTTCATGTTTAATAGCAAACAACCCTTTCCCACCCTGCTTCTCTTTTATGCCTGTTCTTATTTTAAGTAACTTCTAAAGGTTTTCTGGCAGCTGATGATGCTCAGCCACTACATTCATCTGAAATAAGATACGAACTTTGCCCTGCAAAGAAAATATTTGAGGTTTTACAGCATAATTAAAGGGTTGCAAATTCTTTGTGAAAATGGAAATTCTGTCCCATTCCTAGTGATAGGTCCTTCAGGGTGAAGTTTTGACCTTGCTAAAGTCAATGGAAATTCCATTCTCTTTCATTAACACAGGAGTCATCCTTCATAATCATACTTGCAACAATGAAGTGGATAGCAAAGGAGAATCTGTCTGGCTGGATATTACCATTAGATAGCACTTCTTCCAGCCACTCAGATTCAGACTTTAAGAGATGCTCAGAACTGATATGCAAAAATGCATCTAGTCAGCAGGGAGGGGAAAAGCAGCACGAAGCATTTCTCTTTGCGGGACCTGATAGCTAGTGGGTAGAGACAGAAGGAAGAGCAGTCCTCTGGAAAGGGCCCCAAGAGTGAGAGAGTGCTCTTGTCGCTGCAGCAAAGCGTGGTACATGCACAGTCTGAGCTGCCTCCCAGCTTCGAGGCTGAGCTGGCTCCAACCAGCAGGGTTTAATTCTGCTTTAGGGAAGAAGGGAAGTAAGAAACCCAAAGGCTGTGACTGGAATTGCAGGACCAGACTGTGTGGAATGTGGCTAAAAAGCAAGAGTTCAGAGAAATAATTAATGAAAGAGCTAGCATGAGCAGAAAAATGTACACTTATGAGGAGGTTGGAAAGTGAAAATCTTAATTCTGAATGAATTGTGGATTGGCAAAAGAGTATTCATTTTCTTTACCTTTCCCTGAATCTAATCTTCTTTCTTTTGAAGGCAGAAATTGATTTTAAAGAGTGAATCAAAAGGCTTTATATCTAATTTAGGTTCCCAGCAGTGGAAATGCCCTTGAGTGCTAGATGTATGTTTTTGTGATAAAAAAAAATGCTCAGTCTTGTATTACGTCTTTCATCAATAATTCTCTATATATTTCAGACACACACAGCATCTCTGGTGGTAGAGAAATATTGTGGATTAAGGACATGACAGTGGAAGCCCTCATCCTTCAAGCTGAAGACCGCTCAGAGCTCCTCATCACAAGACAGAAATTTTTGTAAGCAGTTACAAAATGAATTAACAGAACCCAAGAGCATTGGCCCAGAACTTGACCCAAACACAAGCTCAGAGATTCTCAATGTTTTTGTACCAGAACTTGTTGGCAAGACTTTCTCTTCATCCCATCCCTTCTGCTTGCCTCCTCTTTCACCTTCCTACCCATCACTCAACGCCGCTGATTCCACACTGTTAGTACCTCTGCTTCCTCCCTGCACATCTGGTGTCTCTGGCAAAGGCTCTAGGGATGGCCTCCCTGCCCTTCAAGACAAACACTGAGCTCCTTCACATCTCTGTGAGTGCACAGTTATTAACATTGCAAGATGATTCTTCCTCATCTATCACTTCAAGTCATTGGGGCATAAAGAATGGCTAGCAGACTGGGTCAGCTCCAAGGACACTGGCATTTCCTCTGACTTGTGCGGTACTGAATTAATATTGTTACGTTGTGGAATGGTCAGCATCACAGCCCTTCTCATTCTTATTTCTTCTGCTTTTAGAACAGAGCATAATTGAGGATAGATACTGTGGTACATGTAACCAGATGAGGAGCAGACACAGAACTATTCTACCTTTGCATACCTTGGTTTTAAGGATCTTAATGCCACTTATGATTGTTAAATGTGGGTCAGACATTCTGCCATACTCTTCTTCACTTCTTAAGTAACCTGTTTGTGTGTCTGATGTTTATAGAATGCTGTGGAACTATCAATATGTCAGAAACTGCCAATGGAGATGGGCTGAGAAACCAAGATCAGACATAGCTGTTGCCTCTGTAGGCAGATGACCATGACTACCCAGGGAGCAATATAGAGCTGGATTGTTCAAGGTAAGCCACACAAACAGATCTGAACTCCTAGGTTTCAGTATAGCAATATACCGTTCTGTGCCAATATGAACCAAGGGAGTGAATTAAACCTAGTTTTGACAGATAGCTATTACTCTATTTTTGTTGCTTATTGATAAAAAGGGATCTGCCAATCTATTATAGATACTGGACCTACAGAATATGGACTATAATATCTTAAAATCTATTGTGTCGGGTTTTTTTGCTTGTTTTTAATTACCTGTCTTATTTAACTAGAAGCTGTAGTTTCTATTTTATACAGAAGATAAATTGGAGATGGCATGGAGCAGTGGAAGAGCAAAAGCCTTTAGACACTCTCCAAGATTAGAGTTTGTGAAATACTTTCCAAACATCTGCATGAGCAGTACTATATCAGCCTTCCAGCTGACTGCTTAAAAAAAAAGTCCTTTAATCTAAACCATGTTCCCTTGGATTTCCTAATGTAATTAATTCTTCATCTTCTTTTTATATTTTGCCAGCGAGAAATGGACTAGTGGTAGTTACCACTGAATCCTTTCCACTGTTTCTTTCAGTTTTGGCACGATGTTGTAGGTTTTCATTGCATGGGGATCTCCTCAAACAAAGGAAAATTGTGAAACTGTCAGATCAGATTTCATATATTACTCTTGGCATTACATTCACTAGACCCAGTACACAGTGAATTTTGAAAGCCTCTGATCTTTTTATAACCATTTCCAGTCTTATACGTACATTTTAAGTTTCTCATCTGCACTCACTGGGAATATGATTATTAAAGCTGAGGTAGTTTGGATATTTTCATTCTGTAAAGATACATAGAGTTATCCATTACACCATTAATCATTACCAATATTTCATTAACCTTTCTGCGACACTTCTCATTATTTTATTAATACTGTCTTGGTGTTTTTTTCTTTCACTTTTTTCAAATTTCTGCTTTGGTTATGTAATATGGTAGAGCTTATAATCAAGGTTCTTAGATGTATAGGGTAATTTAATTTAATTTATTTTCATCACCTTCATTTTTTAAGTCAGACTAATGCTTCCTTTTATTATTTTTTTTACTTCGTGGTTTTCTAAAGTGTTATTTTATCTCCAAGAATCTTTGGTTTAATACATTTATGTGCTTATGTAAATAGAAAAAATGTTAAAAAGTATTTAAACAAAAAGGATATTGCATTTTTATATAGCTCTGACATGTAAGTTGAGATAAAATCAGTGTTTTTTTGGCTACTTTGGAGAGCAAAGTTGAGGCTTCTCAAGTATTGATCAGGAAGCGTGCTTATAGGGATTGATCATTGACAATGGGTTAGAGTTTTGAGCTTCTCCTAGCACTTTTAGCATAGTAAATATTTTCCTCACCAACTTCTGTGTTGATCTGAAGGCCTCACAATCATATATTAGCACCTTAATTTTTACCATCCTTTGGACTGGGATATGTGTGATTTCTCTGCACCGTAGTGTTCCTCATCAATCCAAAGAAATCAACCAAACTGAGGCTATGTTTACCTCTTGAGGCTTAAATAGAAGATTGCTTGACAAAATTCTCAAAGTTCATTATTGTAGTGATTCCCTTGGCCAACTCAAGAGGCCAGAGCTGAAAGAATGAGTCTCAACAACTTGGGGTATGGTCTAGATTAAGTGAAAAGGCTAGGCTTACTGGAGAACATGAACAGACAAATCCCTTGTTGCTGGGGGATCATAGCTCAGCTGTTTGTTTGAGAGAGCAATCAAACGTTACTTATTTAGGAAAGAAGAATAAGTTTTCTGGAACAATTGGCTGAGATGATAGGTTATTCAGATGTCTTCTGAATGCAAACAAAACATATTATCTTCAATGCCTATATTGTAAACAACTTGCCTCCACTTCTGAGTCCTAACCCTTATTTCTGTCATGCATACAAGCACTTTGATTTTAAAGGGAGAGTTTTTGTAAATGTGGATTAAACTTCTGATTGTTCTTCTGTTCTTATCTGTACAGACCATAGACAAGTTAGCACAGAATATCTGTGTCCATTTGTTGTGAGTATGGTGGACTGTTTGCAGCAGTCATATTTAGGGATTAGTAACTCTCCTAGATGGATTATGTCTATTCTGTTTTTTAATTACTTCCTATTTTTCTTGGCCACCTACTTGCCTATCAGTATGAATCTGCACCCCAATACTGTATGAAACATCAGTTTGTTTCTACTTTTCTGCACTTTGTTTTTGATGTACTATTCAAATTCCATTTTTTTTTCCTAGCTGAGATGAAAGTCCATCCTTGTCTTCATACTGAATGTTGGTCTTCTAGCTCTACGTGTCTTTTTACAGATCCTGTTATCGGTGCCATATCCCCAATCTTTTGAAATTTCAGATAGTATATCCAGCTCACACATCAATGTGGCTGCTTTTATTTATCTCTGTACAGCATGCCTAACTGACATTATATCTGCCATCTTTCTTTGCAAACTGCTCTGCATGAGGCATGAGTAGAATTTTCTTCATTTTCTATCTTCAACACATTAAGCATTTCTACCTCTGTTTCCTGTTTTTTATCAGATTACTATTTCTTCTCTACATACTGAAATACCATCGTGTTTCAGTTTGAGTAAGCTGGTGAGTAATCCTTCCAAAGCAAAAGAAAAAAATCTTCTCTAACACAGTTGTACCTCAAGAGTGCGGTTGGGTTGAGCTGGAACATGTCAGAAACAAATCCTTCCCAAGCCATCAGGGAATAATTCTTCATGGATCCTTCTCTTAACTTAGAGTCTCCTTCTTACTTCAGAAAAATTCCAAATTTAGCTCAGCTATTTTTTTTCTGCAAAGGGAAGATATGTGTAATGTCTCTGAGAGCAGGACGTTGAGACATTTTCCCTTAATGAAGTCTGTGGAGAGTGTTGCCTTTGCTGGTCTTAACAACAAGCATGTTGTTAAAACAGAAACTCTGCAAGTCATTAGCTTTCTTTCTTTCAAAGAAGATAAAAACAACCAGACAAAACAAAACAAAAAAATCTGATCAAAATGCCCATCCAACAATATCTGAAAAGAAACTTTTTGTTAGACTGATCATTTTCCTCTGTAACAACGATGACAAACAAAGGAAACTCATGCATTAACTTTTTGATTCTCAGAGAAGAAACTCTGTAATCTAAGAAATGTTTTACATTTAGAAAATTTGTATAGAACAAAAGTTAATGCTTAGACTGGGCTTCCGTGGTATGCATATGCCAGCTTTAGCACTCTGCATTAAATTTTTGTATCTGAAAAGTAGTTTTTGGAAGCAAATATCACAGCACTAAATAGAGAACAGTGAAGTAAACAGAAATATGATAAGGTTATCAGTGAGTACAGCCTGAAAGAAAGTAGTCCTTAGTAAGTAGAAAGGAAAGTGTTTTAGGTGGGAGTTCCTGTGTTTGACAGAGCCTCAAGCTTTAAGTGATTTGGGCAGAAAATCTGTGAGGTGGGCTCACAGTGGTTCACCTTGTGACCAAGCACATCAGGGAAGCTGCTATACAGCATCAACTTCAGCATGGAGATTATTACACCACTTAACCTTATCCTTAGGTCAGGCCCTCCTAGATCCATTTGCTGGCACTTGATTTCCTCCCACTTCCAAAAGCCCTTGAGATGGTCTGAAAATAAAGGGCCTGTTTTACTTCAAATCATTTAGCATGGACCTAGTTTTGATCATGTAACCTATAGCAAAGCAGGGCAGCACAAGAGCATTGCAGCATTACTGTGGTACAGAGTAAGCAACTTTGTGTGACACTGGTAACCCTGGCATTTGAGATACCATTTCCTGTTATCAGGACTTCAATCATATTGCTAGCTGGTAAAGTCAGTATTTTCAACTTCTAGAAGTGAATATGATTCTCGCAGAATAATGACTGAACTTAATTCTATTTCATCTTTAATTTTCTTTGAGATTCATTCACAGAAAAGGGAAGGGGAGGGGAGGAAAAGGAAGGTTGTGGTGATGAGAGGTTTGGCCTCTTCTCCCAGGCAACAAGCAGGACTCGAGGAAATGGCTGCAAGTTGCACCGGAGGAGGTTTAGATTAGACATAAGGAAGAACTTTTTCTCTCAGAGAGCGGTCAGGCACTGGAATGGCTGCCCAGGGAGGCGGTGGAGTTGCTGTCCCTGGCAGTGTTCAAGAGGTGTCTGGATGAGGAACTACGGGATATGGTTGGTGGTAGCAATGGTAATGGGAGGATGGTTGGACTAGATGATCTTGCAGGTTGTTTCCAACCTTGTGATTCTATGATTCTATGGTATTGGGCTGTATAAGGCAGAGAAGGAGGCATGGCAAGCACATGTCACACTCCGGTTGTTCTCAGCTGGAAGATGGTCCTATGAAAGCCCCTGATGATCTCTCACCTTAATCCAGGGTCCTGACAGAATTTGTAATTTGGCCTTAATCATGATTCCACTATATATAAAATTGAACCAGTGGGTCTTGTTTAACTAGGAGGATTAAGCTGTTTTTAATTTGTAGATGTGCACGAATCATTCAGATTGAAGACAATGTACCACGTGTAGTACATTAACTTATTCTCTTACTAGCGAAATTAATTGAATAGTTTTTCCTAAGTGAATAATGAATGGAAAAAAAGCTTTTGTTTAAGTAAAATGTTGGCTTATTTTGTTATGATTAGTACAAACTATTGCTGGAGGTGGTCTTAATAAAAGTCTCATGGTGTCCTTAAGCCGTAACTCTTGGGGCCAGCTCCTTTCTTACAACCTCTTCCTGAGTGAGGGTGCTTTGGCAGAGCACAGTACAGAGCTGTGTGCCCCGTTTTGGGAGCAGCTTATACAGCAACCTGGGTCTGTGGAACTTTGGCAGGTAAAGAAATGCTTTGGAAATCTGTGGGAATGCTGATGACCTGACAGTGATTTATAATATTACCTTAGAAAAATAAATATCTGTACGATACAGCAGAACCTGTCAGGATGGATAAAACAAAGATTTGCTGTTAACCATACTGTACAGCTTTCTAACCTGCTGAACCTGCTGGTTAGCTGAGGCCTTTATTTCCTCCAAATCCCCATATGAATTTATTACAGATGGGTACTGGGGAGCCACAGGAAAAGAAGCTTTCACTGTTCTAACATCATCTCTGCCTTATGAAAGTCTTGTTCCTCTCCCTTTTTTCCCCTCCCCTAGCCAGAGTGATTCTCTCCAGCCCTACAAGGTTTAATCTTCTCTTAGAAATGATGGGAAAAAAAATATTAGCCTAGCTGGGATAACCAAGGGATAAATTACCAAAAAGCTGCATATTGAACAAGAGAGGCTTAAATTATGCTTGCAGTTGCCAGCATGATTTCAGCTGCTGTGCGAGGAGCTCTGACAGTATTCTCAGCTCAGGAATTCTTTTGCTCAAGAGGCTACATTTAACTAATGCCTGATATATCAGAACGAGACAGTTTTGTGTGATTTGGCTTCTCTTCTCCTATGTATTCATCAAAACATCAGGAGCAAAGTGAAAGCCCAAATGAAAGCCAGTCTGGAGATAGTGTGATTTGGTGCTGAGTGAAAGCTTGCACAATGGGGACCCTCTCTGGCACATGCTGTGGTCTTGAGCTTCACTCTGTGAGCAGAGACAATGTAGGCCCAGCTTCCAGATCCAATTGGGCATGGTATAATAATAAAACAGGAAATAGCTAAGGAAGTTAGTGGATTATGTTATTATATATTATATTGTTATAGTAAGATATAATATAGTTTGCAGGGTCACAGTCCTAATGCCCCGATTTGTCCTTTTGAGCCTGATACAAGTACAGTCCTACTTTTTAAACGTTAAGGTGATCCATCTAAATCTCACTGGCTTAAAAAGGCCTACTCCAGAACTTCACAATGTGCACCTGAGCAGTTTATTTGCAGAACCATATCTTGTCTAGCGAGGTGTTTGAAAACAGATCCTCTGTCATCACCAAGATAAGAGTCCAAGGTTGAAAAGGTAAGCCTGTGATAATGATTTCTCTTTTTCCCAAAGGGAAAACCTACTTTATTTAGATTTCCAGTTTCCTGATGTAGAAGGTGCGTTTACCAAAATTTTTCTGTGTGCATACACTACTTTAAAACAAGTGAACATTATATATTTTTCTTGCTACTTATCATAAGGCACTGGTGATTCTATTGGGAAATATCACCTCTGAGGGATTTGGGATTTTACTCCTCAACCAGTAAAGTCCAAGAACTTTACTCAGCATTTGCTGAAAATATCAGGAGCAACTGGAATTACGTTAATATGCAGGGGGTTGCACCAAGTACCAAATCCTAGTAATAGGAATCTGTACAAGCTGTATTATTTTTTTCCAAATAGTCACTGATACAGTCTGACTGAATATATCACATTTATTTCATTGTTAACAACTGTCTTTTGTCATGAAAATACACAAAATTTAAACTCATCCTGTAGATTCTTCTTAAATAAAAGAATTATTAAATGCTGAAAATCCGAAATAGAGAACTTTTTACATGTGAGGAAACAAGTGTGTACAAAGATTATGATTGGCATTCCATAATGAATAGCATGTGAATAAATTCTCACAGGCCAAAATCTTATTAAAGGACACTGAGGAATATAAATCTTGCTTATTAAAAAGCAGACAGCAGGACATATGCAAGAGTTAATCAAGTATGTGGTTCAGTTACACATGCCCTGAATCAAGATTAGATGTTGAAATGTGTTACTATGATTTTAATATTATTATTCTAACTATTTTCATGCATTAAGGGGTTATAAATATAAGAATACAATCTCTTCCATCACAAGAGAAAACTTCTTGCTGCATTAAGACTACGGATCTGAATGCATTTTACATGGAGCATGAATTGTCCTTTGTGCATTCCTGGCGACAGTAGGTTAAGTCTCTAGATAACAACTTCAGACTGGCTGCATACTTCATTATTTTTTCCCCTTTACAGTTGTTAAAACTTTATAGAGCCTCAAAACATATCCAGATGGACAGTTACTGTGACTGCCACTTATGAAACCAGTATAATCTAGTACAATACACAAAATAGGGTAAGTGCGGAAAGAAAACAAGTTCTGAATAGAGGACCTCCTCAGAATATTGGATCAGCCATCAGACACACCAATTCTGTTTAGACAGGCCTGTTATACACACCCAAATGTTCCACAAAACAAAGCAAACCCCCAACCTTTCACCACTTTCCTCCTAAACACTCTGCCCAAGGGTGGTCTTCACCCTGCTTGATCCAGTATTTGTGCCTACATCTTTATTCACAAAATGAAGCTCTCGTTTCCATAGCTTTTTGGCAAAGCTGAGATACATAAACCATTTTATTCCTCTCAGAGGAATATCATATCTTGGCAGCTTTATTTGAGTATGACCTTTTCAGATATGCAACAGCAAAATATGAACAAATAAATTACTGTACTGATGTGTTGCCATGCTTTTGCCAGTGGATTCTCCTTCACACCTCCTTCAGCCTGCATGCATGAAACTAGGATTATCACGAACACTATGAGCAGAGAATTTGGTCAAGATGAAAACATTTGAAAATACAATCTTTGTTCACTTGCTGGATGATGGCTTCTAAGCACATGAAAGTAGCAAACTATAGTAGCTGTTGTAGATTTTTTTTTTTTTTTTTTGTGATGGGTGCAAAAAAACTTTCTACTGTTTGTATACCGTATACAAATATCTCAACAGGATGATTACATAATGGAGTCAAGAAATGAGAAAAAACAAACAAGTTTACGATCTTTACAGCAACTAAATCTATGGCTTCATTCCTCACTTCAGCTAGAACGGGTGCTTATTTCAGCAGTTTTGATGCCTATGTCTATTTACTTGTGTGCTGATGGAGACATATCTCAGTGCAGCAGGCATTCTTATTTACTTTTTTATTAGTTACATTCCACAAATTTCCAACCTAAGTGTTAGCAATTAAGGAAATTGTTTGGGAAATCAAAATTTTAATTCATGGAATTTCGTCTCCTTTTCTGCCTTTTCATTTCAATTCCTTGTAGTCAAATTATGTGTTTCAACCTGGTGCTACAGTTCAGGTTGTATTCCGGTTGCTTCTGGAGAGACTTTTTAAATGCAGTGTGTAAAAAAGACACTATCTCTTAACACATGGTATTAGAGCTGTGGTTTAGTTTGCTGTTTTGCAAGAAGAGGTTGCTTGCCATATGCCTTAGCAGAACCTTCTTTTCTTCTAATCTTGTAAGGATATTGAAAGGTTGGGGTTTTTTGTGTTTTGTTTTTTTGTTGTTGTTGTTGTATGTGTGTGTATGTCGTGATTAAATGAATTAATTATGAAGTATTTAATTAGGCTATGACTGCTGCCATGAGTTGCGAAGCTAAATACTGGGTCATTCAGCTGTACTTCCAATTAACTTAATGAAACACAAAGAAGTTAGATAAAACCTAAATAATCTTGGAGGCTTTTAAGCAGCTGTATCTGTACAACCCTATCCTATCACACAAGGAATTTATCATTTCAGGTTTTTCTCAAATAAATTAATTAATCATAGATATGTATGGATATAGATATTAATTCCATAGTTATAAAAATATATACTGTGATATATATATATTAGTTCTGATGTTTCTGCTTGTTTGTTTGTTTTTTCCATGTTGAAAACAAAGCTCTAATCTCTCATATTTCATCTCCCCTCCATTTTGTACCAGAAGTGACCAGACAACTTGAGCAGTTAGTTGCATGTGAGTAACAAGAATCAGATCATAAACAAAAGCTCACTGGGGCTTCAATTGGCTAAGTACAAGAGCAGAATATTAAACACGAGCCCTGCCTAGGTAAAAAAAATTTCCTTTATCTTGCTCATGGCATACAACAAGGTTTCATGTCTCTTTCTGTATGTCTGGTGCCACAGACTCCGTAGGGATCTGATTTCATTCAGATGCCTGCTCCTTGAAGTACTAGCGGTCAGAGGAGCAGCTATTTGCTGACATATTGCTGGGTTACACCTTTATCACGTGATTTTCTCTCACAGTAGTTCACGAAATAGAAAACTCAATCAAACAACTGGAAACAGAAGCTAGTGCAAGAGTATTCATGCAGCCAACATTTGGATTTTGTGATTTCTCCACTTACCAGCAGAGTTTATTAAACATTGAATACAGCAGTCAGGTCGGTTAAGAACTAATTAGAGATTCTAGCATACATTAGAAAATGTGCTGTGTTGTTAATCAACACTATCATTAACCAGTGCTGTTTTAAACATCAGGACATACAAAAAGTGATAGAAGTGATTTAAAATGACTTTACTTACTTCGCACCTTGTGGCTGCATCTACTTTACACCTTTTAATTTTTCAGCCTTCTGCCTTTGAATTCGAGGAAACCATAACAAAACAGAGGTTAATTGTTTTGATATATTTTCTTCAGAAATTCTCCAAACTTTCCATTTAGTGAATTATGTCTGAATGTAATACTTGGGAGAGGAGTGACTGAAGCCCTTCAAAGACATAGGTAAGAGAGACTTAGCTCCTCCCCCCCATATGCCTCCTCATTTTTCAACTCTTGATTTTGAATAGAAAATAGGATGCATTTTGTTTAGCTGGAGGGAATGCTTTTCTAAGTTCCATAGAGTCATTAGTGAACTTGGGCAGCTAGATTACATATAAACAGTATTTTTGCTCTAGATAAACCAGTTGAAAACTAGACAGTCTCTGCTGATCTCACAGAAATTGCTTAGATTTAATTCATAGTAATTGGAACTAGAGATGATCTATATAATGAACTATGTGTAATATCAGTTAAAAATAATGTAAAAAGGCTTGGCTTGACAGAATGTAACTGAAGACTAGCAAAAATAGGGCATTTCAATATGCAAATGCTATTCTTTAACAAAGTTCTGCACCAGAAAAATGTGAATCCAAAGAAATAATTAGTGTATTTTTTCTAGATGAAAGAGCATGAGTTAAGGTTCATGAAAAGGTGGGTTAGTTTTGTCTCCATCAGCAGATTGTAAAAATACAAAAATTGAAAACAAAGGGGAGAGGGAGATATTTCCTGAACCATTTATCTGAAATCCTCCTATCTCCTCCCATCTTTTCTTTTTAGGCTCATTTGGACAAACATCACTCAGCCTTGTTACTTTAGACCTTCTTGTTGATGTTCTGTGGGTTTCCACTTTGTTTCTACATAATCTGAAAAAATCATATTTGCATCACAAGCTGACCAAAATGTTCTTTAATTACTTCCCAAGAGCTTTGCTTCATTCTCTGAGTGGGTACCACTTTGTTGCTACGGTGAGGAGCTTGTCAACGCTCCCTTTAGAGATGTCTAACTTTACAGGATACTGTAACCCAGCCAACCTGTGGAACTACAACTCATTTTACAAGTTTTCAGGAAAGATGCCAGTTATTTAACATGTTTACACTGAAATTACTTGGCTTTTTTTTCTTTTTGCTTTTACTCAGATGTGAGTACGACAGTACAACCACAGCAGACCAAATATGTGCCAAGTCTTTTCTTGTCAAGGTGGCCCTTTACTCCTGGTTCTTTGTTGCCTTTCTTAGACACTGTCTTTCAGACTTGAATGTCTGTCAGTTCTAACGTCTTCCTCAGGAACTCACTATCCAGCTGCTTTTTTGTGTGATATCTTTGTCTCACTTTTAATCCTTACTTGACCTTGAAGACTGTTCCCAAAATCGGGTCATCAAATATTTAACGACTCACTAGAAATGTAGAGGTATTCAAAATAAGATGTTGAGGGACACTCTCTTCTTCAGCTGGGTACCACAAACCATCTATTTGTAGCCTCACATTTCATCTGTTACTATGAGTAGACACATAGTAATTGAGTATCAATTTATTTAGCTCTGAGATGGCTTCTGCCAGTGGATAGGGAGAACATTTTAGGTTCTTGTGAGCGGTGCTATGGCCACCAACCAGAGTACTCCCCTCCTTCACAGGAAAGGCAAGAAGTCTCTGCATACATGAAGCCTTCAGAAGTTTTCAGAGCAGTTGGATCAGGTTCAGATAAATTTCTGGCTTTCTCAGTTTTTACACATGAAAAACCTGTGACTGATTTGAAAATTGTCAGTAATGCCTTCTGTATTTGTTCTGCCCGTGGGGATTTTAAAAATTCGGATTGGAGCAGCTGAGGGTGAAAGAAAGTTCAGCCCTTATCAGTCACCCGTATTTGCTGAGGCAGTTTCATAAAAGCAGTGAAGTGAATGCAGAAACAAAAACTGGGGACTTCTTGATAATGTTTTAGGTCAAAAACAAGGTAAGAGAAAGAAAAAGGCAGGCATAGCTACTTCAGCTTGCATCGTATGTGATTCAAATAAAAGGAAACAGATTCGATATTAAGAGTGTGGGTGAGGTAGGCGTACACATTACATTAGAGATACAAGGTCAAACACAAAAATGTTTCTTCCAAATTGAAGTCCAGGGAATTGCTGATGAGATCGAGCCCACCTGGAGCAAGTGAGAACCTGATTGTGAGGGGCCTGATGATAATCCTTGGACAAGCACTCTTCTCGTCAAGCCTGGCGTGAACTCAGAAATCTGCTGCTGAGCTGGGACCGCTTTGCCTTGCCATTAAGCGAAACTGGAGCAGAGTTGAGCCCTGTATCGAAGCTCGCTTATCCCCAAGGTGAACACGCGCATCTGTTTTAATATTCGAGTGTTTTCTTGTACACTTTGATATTTCCTTGCTGGTAACTTTTGGGTTATTTACACAGGGTGAACCATTTTACCTGCAAAACTGTAAAAAGGGAAGAGCTAACAAGGGTCTATGAGGTGTTATGGCAGAGGTGATGAGGTGTCTCTATTGGACCTCTGCAAAGTACTTTGCACACTGGGGATAAAATCTCTGTTTCACCAATTTCTTGGGGAAGATGGGAGACAGAGCTTTTCCCAGCAATTGCTCTGCTGCCTGCATACATGTAGGCAACCTGTGAGATGTGGCATGCCGAGTGCCCAGGAAGGGGTCTGCTTCCCCGGCTGCAAACGAGTAGTAATCCTTCGGCCACAGGTTTCAGCCATCTTTATGCTCTAGTAATGGTAGATCAGTCTTAATAAGGAAAAGCTCTGCACCAGTTTCAGTTTCCTTCTAAATGGTGTAATGACATCAACTGCTGTATGCAGATATTGAAACTTCTTACCAGTGGGAGGGCACTGGCAAATTCTTCACAGCCAATTTTTATACATGATGGATGCATTAGCTTCTTTTCTTGCCAAGGAAAGCCTAGGATCCTGGCTTTCAGGCTCTTTAAATTTGTCTTGGCCAAATAGTGCAGCATTGAAGTCTCAATGAGCAGCACATTACAACCTCTGCAGTATAGCCTTGGAGTCCAATATCAGAGAGATTTCTCTGCTTCAAGAATGCAATAGTAAAAGTAAAGGTGACTTTTTCTGCTTAGGTGATGTGCCTCAATTCTGCCCGGATCATGCCCAGCACCTTCCTGAGAAAAGATTTCTGTGAGACTTCAGCCTGCAGAACACTGTTCGTATCTTCTGTATGCAGAGATTTTTGGGACTCATTGGAGAGTTTTTGCCCTAAGAAAGAAATGATTTGAGACTTTTGCAAGGCAAATAATGAAACATAATCACCATGGGAATCGGTTTGTTGGAGCTGGAGGTAAGAAGGAAATAGGAGCATTTCACTTAACCACATTTTGAAATTTCAAAGATTTAATCAACTCATGAGAAAAATTACATCATTCCAAGATCAGATTTTTTTTTTTAAATAATAAATTAGAATCTAAAGAGGTTAAAATTAGAAATTAAATTGTAACTTAAAAAAATATGAGAAAGTTCACTAGACTTTTTAAAAGGGTACTTGTAGTAATAGAATGATAAGTAAGCAGTGCAGAAGTATGGCTAAAACACAGCTTCTTTCAGAGCTCTGTTATCCTGTGAATACTGGATGTGTTGCTGTTTTTGTAATTAAAAACTAACTTCTGCTGGGATTATGTTCTTCTGAACTATGTTCATCACCCGCTTGAATGAATAGGATGGATAAAAGCTTTACACTAGTCCCCACAATTCTTTATATACTATATCATCCAGTTTTTATAAAATCATTCCATAATTTATCATACAAATATTTTTATATGTTTTCCCTGAAGTGGGAGGGGAAAATTAGCTCCTACGGTGTGAAATATTTATTGAATAAATAGCAGGTAACTTTGAACTAACGTGGTTAAAGTCCTGCTGAGAAGGGCTTGGACCATTTGCAGCCAGTTTGCATGTGTTTTTTGCCATTTTGATGCTTTTTTGTCTCTTGATTTGCTTTGTGACAATCTGTCAGTACTAATCTGAATTATGTATAGCATAAAAAACAAAGCAAAACACAAAACAAAGTAAATAGAACAACAACAAACTAAGAGAGAAGTAAAATAAAAAGGAAAACAAAAATACATTTAGATGGAAACAAAAAAGAACAATACAAAAAGAGAAGTTGCTGTATATCAGCAATATACGTGTTGAGGGTACCAACCTAAAGTTATGCATATAGACATGGTATATCAGTGTTGCACCTGTGGGCATACTCTGGGATGGTGGTGTAATGTTTGCATGAGGCCTGCTAATGAAATCAGGTAGTGCAGATGGAGGCAATGGCAAATCAAGACTTGAGTCCCCATCACTGTCCCAAGGGCTGTGTGTGAAATGAAGCGTGAATGATGGCCAGGGACTGTCACACAGCTCTTCTCTAGAACTTCAGCACATTTGGCCACAGTGAACACTCACTGGCTGTAACACTGAGATGTGCAGACAAAAGTGTTGTGGAAAACTTCTCTTGTTCTTTTGCTTTGAAGTGACTGTAAACACATCTAAGATAAAAATATACTGAGCATTTGTATTGTGTTGTTTGAAACTAGGTATTCTATTTCCCAAAGATAATGCAACAGTTAATTTTCTGCTTTACTTACAGTGCTTTTCCTCAGCATCAGTTGCTACTAAATAAGTCCTCATCATTTTTCAAGGGTGTAACTTGCAACAGGCAGCAATAACAATTACATATTGTTTTCAAATAAGATGCCATTTTCCTTTCTGGCTGACAGCAACGGTTTTTTAATGTGTAACATTTGTTTAATAAAACTCACAGATGCTTCCTTAACAGTTGCAAAGGAAGAAGAGAAGAAAACAAAATTAAAGAAAAGGCAGAAAATATAAAGAGCAAATGAAAGATTTAGCTTCTGTCACAACTATTCACATTGTGTCCAAGAAACATTTGCATACTTTTGTTGGACCAGACATCTGCTGAGCATAGTTTGCATAGCAGGGATGCCCTATCTCTTGATTCCATGTTTTGCTGCAGCATTGTTTTGATTCTCTGCAAATGAAGGAATGCAAAGAGTATCCATGTTTTATCAGAAGGCCCAAACTTCATGAAGATCACAGCATTTTGGCTTTTGTGTTTCAGAAAGCAATTCAGCAGAGCAAGACAGATTTTCCTTTTGATTACTCAAGGCTGCCATATCTCCAGGATCTGCCTATCCTTTCTAGTTAATTGAGCTCACTAATTTCTTCCCTTTCTTTGGAGTAAGAGGTAATGTGTTAAAATTTTTCACCAAATTTTTTTTTTTTTTTTGGTAAACTGAAAGAAATCTCATCCTGCTTTCAGGTTTTCTGATGTTCAAGCAAACAAACATAAAATGAAAATCCACTTTGATTCCAAAGCTCTATTAAACATAACCAGCAAATTATCAGCTAGTAACTTCAAAAGGATGTGGGACCAAGAGAGTAGTTTTCTTCTACTCCCCCAGCTGGCTGCAGAGCTCCCAGCTTGTGCAGCAGTCTAAGCCTTTCCAATGTGTACTGTGAAACACTATAGGAAAGAAATGGAAGAGGTTTATGGTACAAAGAGGGCCAGCATGGTGAAATCAAACATTCACAGCGAATGGAAAAGCCCACATGAACAGAAGAAGAAAGTGAGTAGTCCTGGATGATTCTTACTCCATGTCTCTTTTTGAGTCCATCAGGATATCTAGTGTGGTGGTAAGACACACATTGAGAAATGAGTCTGTCAGCAAAGCCTAATGGCTGATGTCCCGAAGGAAGAGCTGCTTGACTGTGAGTGCTGTGGTTGAAGTGGCTGGACAAAGTACAGGAGCCTCTATATCCTGTGTTAAGAAGAGAAATGAAGTTTTGTATGGGTGTCTGCAAATCAATCCTGCTTACCCTACAACAGGTGTTCTCCCCAGGCTTGGGAAGAAGCTTTCCAGGGAAGATGGCATCGTGCTTGTTGTTCCAGCACTCGCTCCATCAGGATGCAGCCCTCAGTTGTCCACTGCTCCTCACTGTACGTGGAGTTGAGTGTCTGAATGTCATATGAAACAGGTTCAGTGAATTTTCACTCATCACAATCCTTGAATTTCAACAGACATCTGAAAATACCGTTTCCCAAACTTGGGTGATCCGCTAAAGTTTGCAAGTCCAGTTCATGTCACAGTGTGACAAGAGACCATTATAATTTTTAATTAAAAACTGTATCCTTTCATAATGTCTTCAGCTGTCAGAAAGCAACATGAGTCAGGCTCCATAGGGAATGGGGCATCACATCCTGACCTTGGCGCATAGACATTTTTATTTCAGACAACACACAAACAGCACTCTGGTGCGAAAAGCAGTGGGCAGACACTGCCTGGTAATGGATGGCAGGCTGGAGAGGGAGCAGTTCCCAATTCACAGAGCTGCCACGCTTTCCCAGACCAGTCTATTACTTGTGATAATAATGTGCTCAAAATCTCTACTGGAAAAGGAATTCCCCAGACAACTGCAGACCGGAAGATACTTTCTCATTACCCACCAGAAACTATGAGCAAACTCGCCCATATTCAAAATAAAGCCCAGAAATGCCATAGCAAGTCCATGTATTTTTCTTTTCATCCAGAACTAAAGTGATAAATGTTTTGCTTTTGTGTCTCATTTCCTGTCTGTACCTATTAGAGCTAGATGTTAGAAGTAACTGTAAAACAAGAGGAGACTGCTTTGTTTGTTTGTTTGTTTGTTTTTAAAGCAGGATTTTGAAAAAGAGATACCTAGTAATAGTCATGTCCAAACTTGCAGAAATGTCAAAATCATGTCCTTGTAAGTCTGAAGAATTGTTAAGGGACTGTTTTCTGGGGATCAGACAGAAAAATATCAGCCAAATTCACTGATGTCTCCTGATGGCTTAATGTTATTTTAAGCGGTAAAATTCCCATTAGTTTAAATGGAAATATGCACAGCTTTTAAATCAGGACAGCTATATGTTCCATGTACATTTCCATGTACTATGTACTTGCATCATTGCAAACGTCTGAGCAAAAATTCATGGCTGTGTTCTGTCCCTGCACTTCTACAGTCAGCCCATGCTGTCCCCCAGGCATGTCTTTCCTGAAGCTCTGCCAGAAGCATCTGTGATTCTTCAGACCCTGGGACTCCATCGCTCACTTTCCTTAGGAGGTTGTGCGACAGTTTAGTACATATTGCTAAGATATTATTTTACTTCCAGCACTAACCCAAAATTTTATTTACATTAATTGAATTCTGTTCTTTTCAAATCATTTTCTTTTTTTTCTTCAATGGTGTTTCGTGAAGGTGTTCTTTTTTTTATTCCAGATAAGGTCAAACTTTTATTTGCAACTAGAACACAGTATCATTCCTTAGCTGGAGGGAGCTCATCTGAAACAGGTATAGGTAATTACAGGCTGCACTTAGGGGTCTGCTAAAACTTTCTGCTTGATTAACTGTGCCTGCTGGGCTGAGAATTGCTGTTAGGCATGAAAGCATCCAGTGCCATGCAGAGACATGGTCCCTCAGCAGCTTTCAGGGCTGCTGATCCTCTTGTACCTCAGCAGAGACTTGGTGAAATGTGACGATTCAAAGTTACTAGAAGAGGAAGGAATGGGTTGTATTCTGGTTTAATATTGGCTGAAACCAAGAGCTCTTCTAACAAGCCCAAGAAATTAGGTGGGTCTGTGCAGCCAAAGTAACATGCAGCTCAGTCAGACCAGAATCTCAGAATCACAGAATTGTAGGTGTTGGAAGGGACCTCCAGAGATCATCGAGTCCAACCCCCCTAACTTTTTCTTTATATAAAAAACTAATTTCCAAGTGTCTTATGCCCATTTATCAACACTTGAAATCTGTACCAGGGAAACAAGGAGCAAGTCTCCCATTTAATACTAAGTCCAAAACGATTTTTTTTTAATAACAATGCCTCCCGTAATACTATATCCCTTGGATTTTTAATTGGAAGCACTTTGGAAAAAAAGTAAAGCAAAGGAAAACCAGCAGTTCTGGAAATCATGAAATAATCTGGAAGACAAACCTGCATTTACAACAACAAAAAAAAACAACACAAAAACTAGAGGAATGAACAAGCTAAAGGGCCCATCAAATATCAGAAGGAACAGACAGCAGAAGAGAAGCACTATTTACTACAGCTGCCCTCAAATAGAGAAGAAAAAAAAAATCAGTACGCAACAGGGAAACAATCCAGAGGGAGAACAATGTTGTGTTCTACAGGCTAGTGCTATGTGGTAGCAGGTTTTTGAATGCAGGAACTGAAAAGAGACAGCAGTGTTAATTCAGAATCAGCACATTCATGAGCCAAGGTCTTACCTGCAGTGGTACCTGAAAGCCTGGACAAACATTACCTTTAGAAGAACCTTCTGATCCTGAATTTCTGAACACGCTAATGGCCGCTTCGTGCTCAGTTTCTTCATGGGCTCAGCATCTAAAAGGTCTCGCTCCAGGCTGTGCAACAGAAGCCCACTTGAATTCATAATTACTTTCCCACCAATGATGCTCAAAAGTCAATCAGTGGCAGAGGACTCCAGATACCCTTCCTAGCTGTTTTGAGCTGCATCCCCCAAAGCTTGCCTCCTGCAATACAGTTTTAGCCTTACGTGCTTTAAAGTTAATAGACTTATTTGAGCAAATGGCTTATTTGAAATCTACACTGGAAAAAAGTGAGCATAAACGTGCACATGCCAAGCTATAAACACATTTATACAGTGCAGTAAATCAGTCCTGCTGGCTTTTCTTGGAGCAACCAGGCCAATTGTACGTACAGGGCAAGAGGGTGGAAGTGGTTCATCTGATTATGGATCCAGTAGTAGGGACTGCAGCCATATCACCCCACTGGTTCTCATTTTGGTATTCCCTCTGTGGCCGAATTGTGGCCAGCTTGCTCTAAGCTTTTCATGTACTGTCTGCCAGAAGAGAATAAAGATATTTTGGAAATTATCTGAAACAGGTGATGGAAGTGTGGGGAAGGGTCCAAGGCAGATAATAGGTGATTGTTTCTCTGTCTGACAAACTTGAGTAAATGCTTTTTTCTTGGAAGATCTGTTCAAATATGTGCTAGGCTGGGAACCCCAAGAAGTTTTCCTATAGTCACTATATAGCACCTGCTTAAATTTAAGCTTGTGTGTGATCAGTTGCATGTATTGAAACATTTGTGCAAACCCCAGATCCCATTCTCTCTGAGCAAAAGGAGAGAGAAAACGATAAAAATGTCATGGATTAGCTGAGGTCTGGAAAGTGATGCCTCTATGGCTACCTCTGTAGGATGTGTCAGCTCTGTTGTTGCCCTCAACATAGTATGGCATGGCACTCGATCTTTCATCTGTATACTCTTATTTTCTTAGTATTTGGCCTGCTTCTCCTAGTATGTAAACAGCCCCTCTTGCTTTTATAGCTAGGATCTCTCATCAGCTTAATTTGCCTTTGACATTTTGAAGACATTTAGAAAAGCACCTCAGAAATTTCTCTGTCTACCTGTTTCCAAATATGGTGTGTTATTCCAGTGTCTGTTACATTAAGTTTGTGTTGTCCTCACTACCTACAGGGTGTGGAAGTTTTTCTTTGCAGATCCATTATAATGGCCAGATTTCTAGGTTGGACTGACAGTACATTTCATTGCTAATAAGCCTGCTTTCTGATGCTTCATGCAGTTCCAGTCTGGTGTAGCTTCAAATCTGTTTTTTTCAGACTCCCATTTAGCCTTTGTAGAATGCACACTGCATAGACCCTTACAGTAAATAACTTTACAATTGCCAGTGTTTATTCTTCCACTCCCATTTTTCTGTATTTCCTGCAAATACACAGAGTAAAATATCTGACTAATTATTATCTTCATGTGGAACAGCTCAGACTAGCATAGCCTCTGTAATCTCCCCTCCTGTATTATATAGAAGAATGGCCTTCGTAGGTGATACAAAATCCTCAGTGGGGTTATAAGATGTAAAACATTTTAAATAAACCTCACAAACTTTTTTGTGACACATGATGTGGACTGGTGTGTATGTAAAGTCTTGGGGGTGCATTTCACCATAATTCCACAGCAGGTTAAGCAACTACTTTTGCTTCCTGTTTGCTTTGATACGTGTAAACATATTAAAGTTCATTAGTTCCCTGACAGTTTGCAGTGTATTCCTGAGTGCTTCCTAGCAGCGTTCCCAACAGCAACATTGAAAATGTCCACAGAGATTTCAGGAAAAAAATCTGCAGAGAAAATAATAATTTACACTTATTTACTTCCACCATAACTTTTACGTCTGCTTTACTGACACTAATTAATTAAGCCTAATTTAATTAATTCTTCTCTCGTGGGAAGGTATTGTTGATTTTTGTAGCTTATGATCAAGGCAGAGCTGAGGAGCACAGGGCTCCTAGCAGTATCTTACACGAAATCCTTCAACTCTGTACCTGTATGTGTAGACCAGATTGGGCCATGAAACTGGAGCACACTGAACCTGCTTTCTCAGTTTTCTTGAATTCCTGAGATCTAGAAACTGCCAAAATAACTTCTAGTGCAGAAGTTACATTCCACATACTGAGCTAAATAAACCCCAAACCCAGAAGTACACACGCAGAAACCATGCCTTGAGTTTCCCTTCAGCACCCTCAGTGAGACTTCCTCCTCTATCTATTTGATCATATAAAGTTACTGAACCTTGCTTGGGTAAAACACAGCTCCAAAGGGACAGATCTTCGCTTGTTCTGGATCAGAGTGACACAGCCCCCAGGCCTGCCTTGCACATCACTCCTGTTCATAGAATCATAGAATCACAAGGTTGGAAACAACCTGCAAGATCATCTAGTCCAACCACCCTCCCATTAGCATTGCTACCACAAACTAAACCATATCTCGTAGCTTCTCATCCAGACGCCTCTTGAACACTGCCAGGAACAGCGACTCCACCACCTCCCTGGGCAGCCATTCCAGTGCCTGACCGCTCTCTGAGAGAAAAAGTTCTTCCTCATGTCCAAGCTAAACCTCCTCTGGTACAACTTGTGACCATTTCCTCGGGTCCTGCTCGTTGCCTGGGAGAAGAGGCCAAACCCCTCGTCATCACAACCTCCCTTCAGGCAGTTGTAAAGTGCAGTGAGGTCTCCCCTGAGCCTCCTCTTCTGCAACCTGAACAATCCCAGCTCCCTCAGCCGCTCCTCATAAGACTTGTGCTCCAGACCCCTCACCAGGTTCGTCACCCTTCTCTGGACACGCTCCAGGGCCTCAATGTCTTTCCTGTAGTGAGGAGCCCAAAATTGAACACAGCACTCGAGGTGCGGCCTCACCAGTGCTGAGTAGAGGGGGATGATCACCTCCCTGCTCCTGCTGGCCACACTATTTCTAATGCAGGCCAGGATGCCGTTGGCCTTCTTGGCCACCTGTGCACACTGTCGGCTCATGTTCAGCCGAGCATCAACCAACACCCCCAGGTCCCTTTGCTCTTCACAGTCGTCCAGCCACTCATCCCCAATCCTATAATGCTGCATGGGGTTGTTGTGGCCAAAGTGCAGGACCCGGCACTTGGCCTTGTTGAACCTCATCCCATTCACCTCAGCTTAGCGATCCAGCTTATCTAAATCCCTCTGAAGGACTTCCTTAACCTCAGGCAGATCGACACCACCTCCCAACTTGGTGTCATCTACAAACTTACTGAGGGTGCACTCAATCCCCTCATCTAGGTCACCAATAAAGATATTAAACAAGATGGGCCCCTGGGGACACCACTTGTAATGGGCCGCCAGCTGGATTTAACTCCATCCACCACTACCCGCTGGGCACGGCCCTCTAGCCAGTTCCTTACCCAAAGAAGGGTATGCCTGTCCAGGCCACAGGCAGCCAGTTTCCCCAGGAGAATGCTGTGAGAGACTGTGTCAAAGGCTTTGTTGAAGTCCCAGTAGACTACATCAACAGCCTTTCCTTCGTCTACCAGGCTGGTCATACAGTTGTAGAAGGAGATGAGTTGCTAAGCTGTTTACACAGGTAACTTTCCATCTAACCCTCATGCTCTATATCCCAGAGGTGTTTTCTCTTGTTCCCAAAATATTGTTGCTCATTAGTTAAATTTTAGTAAAGCAGGTATATGTTTGAGAACTGGACGTTGTTAATCTCCTAATAGGCTCTGTGGTTAGGGAAGAAAAAAAAATCTAATATTTCCTATGCTGCAGTAATTCCTGCTAATTTCTTGTCGATCTGTTTGTCAATGCTACTCTATTCTCTGACTTGAGTTTGTACATGAAATCATTGTAAGCAGTCATTTTACGAATACAAACTGTACCTTTCTCCTTGAATGCTATTTCCAGGAACACTTTCTTTAATGAGAAGCCCTTCCGTAATTGCACAGCTTGTGAGTCCTGCTCCCAGCCTGGTGTTGCCGACTGCTGCACCATTATGCCGGGCACAAATGCAGTTCTCCTGATTGTTTCCTGTGGCAGGATGTTGCATGCATTTACCATATCCCTGGCAACAGGGAATCTGCCTTATGGCCACTTCAGGAGAAAGAAATAAAGTGAATCAGAATAAGCCATAGTCCCTGCAAAAAGGAGGAAAAAGAGAAGAAAGAAAGAAAGGAATAGCCACAGAGTGGGGTCTGGGAACATCAGGTACTGGTTTGACAACAACAAGGCAAAGAACTGAAATCCAAAAGAGTATCTGTCTACTTTCCAGCTGCACCAATAGCCATTTCTCTGCTAATTACCGTCCCTTCTGTGGAGGCGGTGCCACTAGCGGTACCATGGCAGTGATGCTGCTGTATTCATGGTGGCCTCCAGGTGTGTGTGAGGCAAAGCTTATGCAGTGAGTGTGACTGGGGACATGCTGTGGGATCAGCGACCAGACGAGTTTCACGAATGAGTCTTAAATGCCTGGGTTTACTTTGTGTTGCTTGCAGTCATCTGAACTCTTGAATTTGGCCAAAAAAAAATGTAGCATTTTTTGTAGCTCTCTATCAGACTCCCTATAGAAATCCAGCCAGTGGCTTATGAGAAGCAGCTCGGTTGTTTTCCCTACTCTGAGATCCTTCTTGCTCCTGCTGTTCAGTCAGATGGAGAGTTTCTCTGAACAAAGCCTGGTACAGGACTGTGTACACACCCCTTTAGGCTGTGGATATTTATCTCACTTTCTGTTGTCAGCAGATCTGTCTTTGAAGGACATAACCAGAGGCTTGTTTAAAGTACAACAGAACCCCTCTCCCCAATCTCTGTCACTCCATCCTGCCTGCAGAGCAAGCTATCAGCAAACACTTTCAGCGCTTTATTGCAGGTGATTACAAGAAACAAGAAATATTTGGCTTCTTTGAGTGTATTCTGTCTTGGTCCTCACCCAGGGTGCCACTTCCACTTGGAAATGTTTTTCACCACTGTTATCTGAAGCCAGCAGATTATAACAGAAAGCACTGATTATGTAAAAACAAAGTGACATCGAGCTGTCAAAGCAAAATCTCCTCTCCACAAATCACAGCCTGGGCCCTGTGCCCACAGCTGGCTGGCAGAGCAGCAGGAATGCCTTTGTGAGGCCAGTGCAGGGACTCGTGCTGCCCAGCAGCACATCCCAGCAGGAACACAGCTCGCACCCCACTTGTCCCTGGGCTGGGTGCTGGGGCAGGTGAGCATCTTCACACCACCCTCACGTGGCTTTTGTACTTCACTTGCTTCTCAGTCTGAAAAGACATGGGAGATAGATGAGGAGTATGGATAGAATATCTACAGCATTCATGTAAACAATCTGGAGCAAAGCACTGCCCTTCAATAAATGTTTGATTTGTAATAGAAGCCATATTCCTCTGCAGTGCTGAATAAACTGTAGCTGAGCAAGAAGCATAAGGTTTTGCAAGGCGTTTGAATTTTGTACATTGGCTCTGTGTCATGGATCATGTTTGCATATACATATATACATATATAAGAACATGATTAAGTGGATTCTTTTTATTTACATGATCATAAGCACGCTGCCAGAGCACGAAGCCACAAACTTCATTTTACACTGTGTCAAAGGTAGCTGTCTTCAGTCCTCTGCATTATATCCCTATTTAGGGCTGACACTTCCACTGATAATTTCAATAGAATTTGTTATTTAAAAAAAAGTCATAGAACCAGGGCAGGATTCAGCTCAGCTAACATTATCTTGGGCACTTAGCCTAAGCTGCTTATTTTGTCTTTCTCTAGCGAATGGAAAGTAAAATATTTCTCTCCTGTGCAAATGTTCCCTTCATATGGGGAGCACTCTAGAGGTACCTGTTTTTCTGCTTATTCCATTGGAGGGAAGTAGCTAATCCTTGATTCTTAACCAACTGAAGCTGGTTCATTATGATCTGAAATTACTATAGCATCTTTATCTGATGTTTTTTGTAATTGTTAGTAACTTGCTTAAAATCCTTCTCCCAACATAGCATAAAACCATTTAAACATGTGTAAAACTGTTCCCTCTTGCAGGATAAGGTTTTCATTTTAATTTTGACATCATCAGTAATAAAAACTATGATTTCATAAAGGCTGCTATTATTGTCAGCAGAAAGTCAGCAGTCAGTGTTGGATTGAGGAGTTTGGTTTTAAGTAGAGGTTATTTCTAGAATGAATGGCTTTCATAAATTAGGAACATGCTCAAACTACAAATCAGAGATTTGAACTTCCAAAAAGCTCCTCCTTGGCATGCAGCGATCTGACTTCTTTTTCCCTACTCCCATTTTTTTTCAGAACTGGCAATTTCTATACTAGCTGTGCTAGTTAAGACCAATCCTATCAATAGGAAAACTGCCATAAGGAAAAAAAAAAAAGACTTTCACATCAGAGAAGTCCTGCTATGAAAGGAATCTGTAGAGATCATCGCCCTGGGATAAAGTAAATGACATGAAAAGAGCTGGAAAATGCAATTCAAAGCCAAGATACCCATACTCTTGGGCAAGGTGGGAGCTCTGGAAGGTCCCATCATAGAAAACTGAGTTCATGAAAAAGGTGTTAAACCTATTTTTATTATAAAGAAAAAAATATCTCTTAAAAATGGGAAGTGAATGATTTTAGCTAAACTACGTAATAAATACTAGAATTTCCTCCTGGAAAATTCCAAGGAGAAAGAAGGAAATTCCAAAAATATTTTGGTGCTGCTTTGTAAGCATTCACTGCAGAGGGTGGGTTCAGTCTAACTGCACTAGTACTGAGAAGCACTTCGTTACTGCAGCGGGTTTCTCCTGACCTCTCAGCTGTCCATTTGTGGTTTCCAGCTGGAAGGCAGTTCATGGCTGCACGAGAACTTAGAGTGGCCTGAACAGACGCAAGCAAGTTCATCCAACCCACTTACACTGATAAGCTTCCTGATTGGTGGGGCTCCAGGAGTGCTTCTGTGGGCACCCACATCCTGCAGACCACTCATATGGATGCGATCTCTCTTCTGTTGGCATGTTTCATCTGCTTCTCTTCTTCTGAAAGTATCGGGCAACTGCTCTGAGATGTTGGAGACCCCATGCTGCGGTTGTGTCTGGACTGCTTGCTCCTGTAAATTGTTGTGAATTATGCAATCAGAAACCCATGTCTTCTGCAGCTAGGCAATTAAGTTTATATTTATGTCTCATAATTGCAAACTGAGAAAAATGGCTTTGTTTTAAACTGGAATGGAAATTGTCAGTATCTTAAAGCCTTTCCTGAATCTCAGAATCTTTTCTGAAGCTTCATCGTCTTCAAAAAGCACTTGTTCTTTGTAATTATGATAAGAGCAAACTGTTTTTCCAAGCAAATGCCATGTAAGTTTGAGGTTTGTGCTCTTTAATTGCCTGTTAGTAAAGAAAGGGCACTAGGACATCTGATAGAGAAAACAAACCAGATTATGTTCTTATACCCTGTGATTCACCAGGGCCAGAAGGAAATAATAGCCTGGAGGGTTAAGCTAAAGAAGAAAATGAAAAGTATGTAGAACTCATGGCAGATGCTCCACGTTATGGTGAGTAAGCAGCATGCTGAAGGATGCTGCCATCCAGACAGATTTGAGGCCATAAGTGCAGTATTGCATTGCAAAACCACCGCTAAATGTGAGCTAAAAAAAAAAAAAAAAAAGAAAAAAAGTCCCACTCAATAGCTTGTAGGCCTGGAAATACCTGTTTTTCTGTGACCCCTGAAATTAAGTCTGTTTGGTAAAATGGAAAAAGTAGCAGCAGATCTAAAACCTCACATTCTTTGTTCCCAGAGTTGTTTGCTGAATGCAGTAAATACTGGTTTGATCAAGTAAGTAGCCCTTCCCCATAGTGTGTGTCTGCTTTCCATGCCCCGTTTCCTATTAAAAAGATGAAAAGATGATCTTTTCGCTTCCAGTCCCTAGCTCCTGCAAGACTCACAGATCACTGTCACCTTGTTCCTGGTCAACACCAATCAATTTCTATTTTTCAAACTGAGACACAGCAGAGTCACTGAGTGAACATACCTGCCTTTCACCAGCCTGGTAACATGCTCCTTGTAAACAAGTGGCATTGTGTACATCCTCCTCAGAGCCTTGTATTACACAGACATTAAAGAGAAATGTGATGCTTGCTGTATATTTTCCCTACGTTGTCATCTATGGTATGGCACATTTACTAATGCTGCTCCTTTGTCTATTTTAGTTACGAGTTGTGGGATGAAATTTGTTTAGAATCTTTTCAGGAGCTTGGATGCACTTTCACTGAAACTGATGGATGCTCATGTCTCTGACTTTGCTGTGGAAGCTTCAGCTGTAAATCACAAATGTGGTAGGTCTCCTAAAATGGGGAGGGAGAGCGTACGCTATAGTAAAACTGCTCCTATTTATTTCAACTTTTTTGTCACTGCCTTTTTTTCTATTAAGAAAAATCAATATTCTGTTATCCTTGTTCAGTGCTTGATCTCACACCAAATCATTTCTCTAAAACAGTTTGCCATTTATGATGTGACATGACCGTTGCCTAAGTAACCCCCAGCCCTGGTCCTCCCCCTCCCCAAACAGCACTTCTCATGATGGATCCCATATGGGATGCCACTGGCAGAGCAAGGCTTAACACTGCTGACCACTGAATGGGCCTTTACAGCGCTGCCAGCCTGCATGGGGAGCTGCAAACAATAGGGGATTGAATTGTTTTGCCCATACGAAGCTCTTATCCGTGAGGCGTATCTTAGCTGTTACAACTTACAGTTTCAATTGTAGTTCTAGTTACATAATTAAGTGCTCTAAATTAACTTTCCTAACACATACTGGATTTCCTAAACTCTTCTTTTTTAATGTTTTCCCTGATTTAAAATAAATAAATAAATAAAAATTAGAAGGAAAAGTCAGTGAAAGAAAACCAAAGAAATGACTGAAAATTTGACTGGGAAGCAGGCAGAGTATTACGTAGAGTATCTCTGGTTATATACTTGAACCATAACAAGGTTTTCTCAATGTTTTTACCGTGGAGTTGCTTTGAAGAGAGCAATATGAAGTAAAACAGGAAGAAAGTGGAAGCTTAGACTCGGTTGTGTGCAAAGGTATGCATACAACACAGAGCTCCAGGAGGGATGTTTTCCCTTGAGGAATTTCCAATACATCTGTTGTTGGCAAAGCTGAAAGAAACGGGAAAGCTCATACTACAATTTTGACTAGCATGTATCTCAACACAGACTATTTCTGAGCAGGTATTTGACTGTGAAATTAGCTGAGCTGCCGGTATTCTTATAAATTTAGGAAAATGTGAAATTCACAAAGCCAAAGAAAGTACTTCTCAGTTTATACTGTTGCTGACTTTAATATGTCAGCAGAGATCAGCACAAATGATAATACTGATAGCATCTTTATTGTGAAAGGAGTTTTCTGCTTCACATTCTGAAATTACTTTTTGCAGAACTGAGACACAGGTGAGACTGAGGTTGGTAGGGGGCAGTCAGCTGCAGTTAAGTTTATACTACAGTAATTACTTAATCTTGATATCTTTTGTCTAAGGACAGAAGTTCGTGGGGGGAAAAACCAACAGTTTTTGAGATGGTCTGAAGAATTTTTACTTAACTGTATTAGAGAAGAAGCTCTAGGGAGTTCCCTGGAGTTACAGTGACTTGACAACAGTTTAAGTGCAGACGGAATATGATGCACTGTGTTTCAACTCTTAAAATTAGACGGTAAGTGCAGAATTCCATTTAACAGGAAAGCTGCAACATTCTGTCTTTTGATACGTACTTTCTGTGCCATGTTCATCCTGCCTTGTTGTGGCTCTTGGCTAATCCCAAGGGGAGCATCTACAAGCCTCAGATCCCATCTCTCTTGGTACAAACTAGACCTACCAGAAAGCAGCTCAGCACGGCCAAATTATGCCTCCACAGACATTTATCTCTCTCTCTAGCGGTACGAAAAAATCCTAGCTCAACCAGTTACATGTGCATGGCTGGATAGGCTGTCTGCAGGGCTCAATAGGTGCAGGATGTAGTGTAGTGCAGTGGATAGACCCTTGAGGCAGGGACCTGCTAAGCCCAGGAAGGTGAAGAGCAGCACCACATAGCACCATGAAGATGTTACTGCTGTAGAGACTCCACTTCCATGTCCATGTCCATGATGCAGAGAACCAGGCCAGACTTTTCCATCTCTATTATGGCTGAGTCAACCTGTTGAAAAGAAAATATGTATGAATTTGCTTCTTGCAAACAGTCTCTTGCTAATAGAAAACAATGTGTGATGTCTTTGGCTCTAGAGAAGTGCCAGGCACGATTAATATTGTTCAACAGAGCATCTGGCTTGCCTCTGATGAATAAGAAAGGTCAGAGACTAGAGATTGATGTTGCAAGCTAATTGCTGAAATTATTTGTCTGGCTTGTGTTAGATGCTTGGCTCCTGCTATACAAGTCAGAAGTGCAGAGTGCCCTCAGTGCAGTATTTTAAGTACTTACAGTACAAGAAACTATTCACTGATCATCTCATTAGAGGCTTAGCTGTTTACATCTGGATAGGTTTTCATCTTTGATCTCATAAGAAAAATGAATGGAAGTTTAGGACATGTTTATTTGCTTTTGTAAAGACCTGGATCCAAGCAAAACACACTTATATATGAGAAATAACAATGAGAAGTTCTAAATAAAAAAGACCTTTGACCATCTCAAGATATCAAAAGAGAGATGTCCATGGTTAAAGAATTCAAGAATGCTGACTCCCGGCTTCCATTTAACTCCCATTGCAAACCTAATTTCTATGCTACTAAACTAAACAATATACTTCTACCTGTGGACTCATGAGTTAGCTATATGCTCATTGTTTGGGTTGTGGTTTTTTTTTTATCTTTTTCCTTTTAATCTTTCAAAGATCTACAAGCAGTGTAGCCTCAACATTTCATGAGCAGAGAAATGTCTGCTTCTGTCTATTGATGAGCAAGAGGAGAATGCTCCAAAAAATAGTCAGTCTGTTCAGTTGTTCAGCCAGATCACTGGATGGGCCTATAGTCCAGAAGTAGGGCCTCACTGATACCATCTATTGCTTACCAAATAAATGGCCTTCTTTCACTCCTCACTGCTGGAGTGGCATTCTGGGAGATGAATCGTAGAATCACAGAATCGTTAGAGTTGGAAGGGACCTCTGAAGGCCATCTGGTCCAACTCCTCTGCAATGAACACGAACACCACAGCTAGATCAGGCTGCCCAGGGCCTTATCCAGCCTCTCCTTGAAAGTCTCCAGGGACAGGGCATCAACCACATCACTAGGTAACCTGTTCCAGTGCCTCATCACCTTCACTGTGATTTTTTCCTTGTATCTAAGCATATCAGTTGCAATTAAACGATTGACAAAGTCCTACCACTCTTCCTGGCCTCTTATTTTGGGAGGACTTCTCTGTAAGCTCTGGCAAAGGATTTTGCAAGTATATAGTGGAGAAATGTGATTGTGATGGGAGCTGAACAAAAGGCAGTTTTCTCACTCAAACCATTGGTAATAGCAGCAGAACTGAGATGCCTTCACTGAAAACTCCTTTACTAAGCCAGGAAACAAAAATTAAACCTTTAGATGGGGGCCTCAGGAAGAGAATTTAGAATACAGCAGAATACTGAATAGTCTGCCTTATCAGGATTCACAGCTCTGGAACTGCTGTGTCCAAGTACTGCAAAACTATAGGGAAATTCAGAAGATAGGGAAGGGAAAATGATTCGCATAAGGAATGCGTGCCTACAGGAAATTCACAGCATCAACTGGCAACAGAATCAAGGGACAGTTGCCAAAGGAACTGAGTGAAATAGATGACTTTATTTATTCTGAATTGTTTCCCTGAAGTTAATGATATCTGTGCTTTGCCGTTAATGAAGATCTCTTTCTTCAAAGTGTTTTCATGCTTGCAAGCAATGAACTCCTGCCTGAAGGTGCTTGGAAAACTTTGTGGGTTGGAAGTGAGACAATGCTGTACACTAGTTTTGAAGGAGGAGACACGGCCTCGTCGCTAGCAGGAGCTCTAGCTGGATATCCAGCAGTTATATGTGATGGCAACATCCCAAGTAGATGGAGCAGAAAACAGTCAAAAGAAAGTAAATTACTGGATTCATATGGGAAGGCTGAATTTCTGAGCTCATCAGCTTCTTCACTTGAATTTTCTCGGCATCTTAATCTTAAATGAAGCCTTGCTGCTTTTGTTAGAAACAACATTCAGTTCTTGCCATGCTCTCATCAGTGGTCATTGCTATTCTGAGATCATTAGGAAGAGGTGCAAGCATGGTAAGGAATGTAAAAGAGCTTTGTGGGGAAAAGATGCTGCTGAATAAATCAATACTGGGATGAATACAATTCTGAGACAGAATATTATTCAGCAGAATGGTTTATCACCAAAAAGTGGCGTGCTGCATTTGTACTAAGATTTTCTAAAGAAAAGTGCATCTGCAGACAGCTGACTGATGAGTTCACATTATAAAAGCCTGTTCAGGAGTTCATCCACTGAAAGGGCATTTATGGGCTTTACTTTCTCACGGTCCTCCTCTGGAAAGAGTTACTCTGCTTGTAGGACTTGCAGAGCCCATGCATATCCTCCCATTGTTTCAAGTTAAGAGAACATCAGCTGTTTTTTCTATTGTGAACAGGGGCAACGATGGAGGGCTAATTGGTTCTGTTTGGTTAAGTGTCTGTTTTATGAGGCCAGACTATTGCATGCACCCATGCTGGACAATGGGACAACAGTCTGAATCTGTGATCTCAGTTAGACAATGAGCATTTAGGTCTCTTCTGAGGGATTTAGTAAAAAAAAAAATCCTTGTTTCTTTTTCCACACAATTAAAAAAAAAATAATAATTAGGTAATTCATAATGGATAATGTTAATCCATAGTTTGGAAGGAATTTCTGGCTGATGAAAATTCCTTCGCATCTATAGTACAAACTGAGTTACTAAAAGCTTGCTGACAGTCTGAGGATGAAAGTTTACAACAGAATTTTTTAGGGGTGTGAGGTATTTTAATTTGTCAGTGTTAGATACAGGCAAAGATACATACAGGCCATTGCTAGCAAATCAAAATTGCAGTCTTGCTAAAGAAAATTCATATATCTCTACCACTTGATGACATCGTTGTGTCCAAACACCTTGCTATTTTAATGAAGAAAACTGAAGTAGCCCAACGGTCATTATAGTCTGTACAAAAACCTACTCAGGGTAATATTGCCCATGGAAAAGAGAGAGTGGGAAGGTGGTTTGCGACCTGCTGTAGGGAACCTGCTTTGGCAGGGGGGTTGGACTCGATGATCTCTGGAGGTCCCTTCCAACCCCTACAATTCTGTGATTCTGTGATTCTGTGGCTTAGGTCACCTCTGAGCTCCTGAGGTGGATGATTCTGAGGAAAGTCTTGCTCTTAATGAAAAGCCTTATAAAGAATAACATAATTGTTTCAGAACAGTAAAAACAGAGGATACTTTACCAATACGCTGCCATGAGACAATCTTATTGGTTAATAGAAATTTTTTGTTTAGCTTGAAAGAGAAGAGGTCAGCAATCTACACAGCTGGGTGCTTGAAGACAGTGGTTTTTCATTTTTGCAAATGTAGGTCTCTGGGAGAATACATGATTTTTTTGTTGTTGTTCTGCAGGGGTAAAATTAAAAAAAAAAACTTGGAAAAATGTTAGAAAACAAAGGACAGGGTTGGAGGATTATTTTATGTAACACATTTCGTAAAGGCCGTTTTGTGGGAAGGAACTAAGTGCATCATGGCTCATTATGCAAGGTTCCTCTAATATATCCTGTATTTTCTCCTCCCGTGCAGTACACAAATATGCTCATTTATTCACCAGAGAATTCACAATATTTGTCATGTAGTTTATCACTTCTGTTCACAAGTGCTTGTATCCCTCGTGGAAATGAAATGAACCTTAAAATCAGCTGAATATGTTCACTGGTAAATACATTGTTTTTACCAGGTTCTTTCAATTCCTTGTGCCATGCTGTGCATAAGCATTTAAGTTGTTGCTAGGTATTTGGCTAAATCCAAAACAAGCTGGAAGTTTTGAGAGAAGATGGTTGTTTAGCTCTACTAGCAGTTGACATTAGAAAAAGAACTACGTAAGTACAATAAATGGTTACATTTTACTAAATTTGATGTGTGGCTATTTGATGAAAAATTGCATAGCAATTGTACACAAATACAGTACAATGTGAAACACTGCTGCTTTCTAGAAATGCAGGACCCTTCTCTTCGCAAACTTGCATATGAACTCAAGCATAGATTTCTGCAGATTAACTGTAAGGATTCCCCATCCTTACCATTTTTGAAAGGGAAAAGTGGACAGCTGGTGCCTACTAACCAAATCATCTGAAAGCCATGCATCCATAATGCATGCAACCAGAGAAGCTAAGTATCTTTCTTCATAGAGAATCTGGGGATGAACAAAATGCACTGTGAGAAGATTATGAAGTACAAAGTAAGTATTAAAAAGTTCGTTGGCAGTATGGAAGATGACAGTAGGTAGAGGGAGGCAGAGAAGAGCTTCATTTTTATTTCAATTTGTAGCTTGAATTTACACCAAATCTAGTTCTACAAAAGCAACAGCATTGTTTAAAAGACACTATTTCCCTAAAGATCTCTGTCTTCTTCTCTTTGTAAATAACCTCTGTAAAAGCTTAAAAACATCAGATCAAAGGAAAAAAGTCTGGATTTAAAACTTGAGCCATGCAGATTGCACTGAGGCTTGATTTAGAATCAGCTTAAAAACAAACCGTATCGCTGCCGAAGTTTAATGTCTTTGGAGAAGAGAGTGCTTATAGCAATTAGGACAGTTGCTGAGACGACTGTTTTGGAGATTCCCAGAAGATATTAAAAAATATTAAAGAGGAAACAATAATCAGCATTTCAAAAGTGTGTGAATAGGATTGTATTAGGCACTCTAAATGCAATGGAAACAGTGTTATGTGAAGCCTAAATCACAGGAAATTCCTACCACAAGCATCTAAAAGCGGTGCTTCCAACTAGTCGTAATAACAAGTTATGCATGGGGATCTTTGACTTTCTTAAAGAATTTATCCATACAACCACTGCACCACATAATAATTTAAACAGTGGCTCACTCCAGACACTGCTATTTTGGAAAAAAAAAAAAAAAAAAAAAAAAAGAGTGCATCAAACTGCTATGGATCACATTAATGTGGCAAAACAGAACTTTATCTATCAGCGGGGGGGTGGCTCAGCAATGGAAAACCAGTGATGCTTAGTGGATTTATGTCAATATGTCCAGCTACCTAAAAGGCATCAGAGAGATGAGGGAAGGCAGCCATCCCAGCAGTTGGGTGATCTATATAAAAAGATAGAATGCAGTTACAAGCCTGGAGGCCTGCTGCGTAATTGCACAAGTTACAGAATATGGAAAACATCCTAAAAAGAATGCCACAAAATCCACAGAAGATTGCTACATCTCGCTTTCCATTTGGGAAAGGCAGGGACAGCAACAAAACAGAACTTCTTAGTGGACGATGAATAGATAATATTTACTTTTTTTGGCAGGTTATAGCCTCTAACATTACTCATCTGTTCCAAAGTAGTTAGGCTCCAGGTAGTCTAAACTGCGTATTTGCCATAAAACTATGTCCTGCTACCCCTTTAGACCATAGCAGAATTTGAAGTGTTGCCCATTTACAGACCATGTTGACAGAATTAGTGCATTATTTGGAAATGTATTGGAAAAAATATTTTTTTCCAGTGTTGCAGAAGTTTCAAACAGAAATGGTATTGCTTAGCAAATGTCACATTAACCACTGGCACATTCTAATAGGTTCCTCACTGAAAGTCATCCTAATTAGGTTGGAATGTCTAATTTGAAAAATGGTTCCCATGGGTGGCTTACAGATGGCTGATGGCTTCGACCCAACTTCATTCATTACATATAAGTGAAAGCTAGTGTAAATAAACTATTCCAAATAGAGATGGCATAACTTGTTATTGGCTAAACAGAAAACCAAAAGCTAAAAATTATATTCAAAAAGTTCTTTGTGAACACAGAGTACTGCAGGAACTAGCAAGCTTATCAAAGATCTCTGCGTTGCCTATAGTATCAAGTGTTATGTTCGCAGAGAGACCAGACAAACAAATTGGCAAGATATGTCAATATAGTGCAGACTGAAAAGGGTCCAGTGAGAAATTAATCTACAAATCTTTCAAGTATCACATTTTATGTATTTTATCTACAGTAGTGCAGCTCTTCACATCTCTACTATAAGAAATATGTTGTTAAAACTTGTTGAAAATAGAAAGAAATAAAAGGAATTCCTGTGGTTGTTTTTTTTTTTTTTTTTTAATCTAACTGCGCACTTTCCCAAATGCAACTCAAAGCCCCATTCAGCAGAATAATTACATGTGTACCCGTGTCACTCAGATTGCCCACACACTCCCTGTACTCACCAGAGTTCGTCTGAAGCTTTTTAGGTGCTGAAGTGCTCCACTGTATCAATCATAAGTTAGACTTCATTTTTTTTGAGGTGGAGGATGAAGATCTAGCTGTTCCTCTTGGAATCAACAGGAGTTTGTAAGAAAGGAGAAGATGTGGGGAACTTTGTTCCTCTCTTCTTCAGGCCACCAGACCTGATGCGTCAAAAGTAGTCCAGATAGTGAGGTGCGACGTGGCAGGCAGCTTCTTCATCACTGCTAGCATCCTCAGATCACTGGCTTTGTATGCACACATTGAAAAGACATGCATGAAAATGTCATGCATTGAATCAAATCCTTGTACGAAGGAAATGTCACGTCGCAAGAGAGGCTTTCTTCTTTTCCTTCATTCTTCTAAAGAAAACAGAGATAAAACCATTTCGACCGAAGGGGATAGAACATAGATATTACAGATAGTTCTGAATTGTTTGCGTGCTGTGTACATTTGTGGAACATTCTTCATGTTGTACAAATATAGCTGCCATTGCATGTGCATCAAAAAGGGAAAAAAGCACAACCTCTGAAAAGATAATTAGTATTTCATTACTGAAAATAGGGTTATTTCTTGATTTTTTTTTTTCCCTTTCCTGGAGAAGCACATCAGATTGTTCTAGGAGGAATGCCTTATCTGTGACCCTCTGTGCATGCAAGGCACTCACCAGGGCGGAGTATCCTTTCATCAAAGCATGGGCAGATGATTCTCAAACTGCAGAGATTTTGTACCACAGTAAAACATGTCATATTGAAGGAGTACGTATCATGCATCTATTCTTTCACTAGAGAATACAATCTCTATTGAATAGCAGTGGTAACATTATTTAAAACTCTGTGTAAGAGGAAAAACTCCTAAATACCTTGAATGTTGGCTCATTAAAGACTTGAAATCCATTATATTGCCCCAGTCCTAATCTTGCTGGTATTTTTTAGTCTTTTCCATAACTAGTGTATTGATTAAAGATAAACGTGAGATACAAAGAAATAAAATAGCATCATAAATAGGATCTTGCCAGCTCTGACATCCAAGTGCACTTTTTGTCTTTATATTTGCAGTCTGTCATTTCACTAGTTGTGGCTCTCTACCTTTATGCTTTAGCTTGCTCCTGTGTCACTTCCATACCCAGTTATCTCCTGCCTCACTGGCAACCAGACAAAAGGTTGTCCCTGAGTTGTGCCATTTATATCAAAGCGTTGTGGAAACAGTAGCCAGAACTAACCAGCCTGCCTGAGAGCGTGACAGGCGATATTTACCTGATAGCAAAACACTGTTTTAAAGTTGCATTTAAGGAGAAGAATTCTTAATAGACTTGTTTTCGCCGTTCTTGTGAGTCGAAAGCAATGTTGGTGTTCTGCTGGCTTCTGCTGTGTCATTTCACTATGCAGTAATCTCTCCAAGTTGGCTAATTTGAAATCGCTGCACGCTTTGCAATTTCAGGATAATTTGATCTAAATAGCAGTTTCATGTAAATGTTTTGGCAGTAACAAAAATATCCTCAGCATTTCCACTTGCAGATTCAAACCCCAGTAAAGACTTTACACGCTGGCAATAAAAGAGTTTGATAGGCAGTTTAAAAATCATTAGTTCTCTGCTCTGAAATGGATATTTTCCCATTGAAAGATTTGAAAACAAACCGACTTCCAACAGGTTATGCCGATCTGAACGTGATACCAGCCGCATCTATGCGATGCCTCTTTTCTCCTGTGGGCAAAAGCTGCCCAAGGAAGTTCACAGAGACAGAGCCCTTGTTTGCTTCACCCCACAGCTGTGGGGTAAACATGCAGTACAATATCTGAAGTGTTGAATAATTGGAGGAAGAGAATGATAACAATAGCAGAAGTGCTCTGAGGAGGTTTTCTGGATGCTTGATTACGTACACACTGGATACCCACTCCTCTCTACTTGAATAATGCATGGGAAGCAAGAGTTGTTTACTTTAAAATATCAAAATGAGAAATGACCATGTTCTGAAAATAAAACCTGTGTTTCAACTCTGCCATCGCTAGCAAAGCCCAGTGGGAGGGATAGGATTGCCAAAGCCAGAGAGGCCTCCCTTTCCTTGTTATCATTTAACAAAATCTGAAGGCATCTTCCCTTGCAGAGAGCAGGAAATAATTCCCATGCTGCTCCAAGGCCACTCAGAGGTCATGGTGCCCATTTTGCTTGTAGTGTTAAACAGCACTGTGCTTCAGGATCCCTCTGGAGTTGCACTGAGTCACTCAACACCAGGCAAGGGAAACCGGAGAGCACATGTGGGTCCCTTCCAACACAGGATGTTCTCTAATTAAATGTAGAGTGGAGTGTTTCTGACCTATCAGCAGATGGAAATACAGTTCTCATTAGCCACCCCCTCTCTCCAGCAGCCATGTCTGTTTTCTGCTATTGGGGAGATTGCCTACAGGCTCATTTCAGGAGCATAAGGCAGTAGACCAGAAGTTCCAGCCAAAGTGTTCCTGTTAATTGGTAATTGTTTTGGACACCTGAATATGAAAATGGTGAATCAAGGTTGTATTTCCAGCCTCTGCTCCATGCCTGCTTGAAATTAGTGGCCTGAAGTTTTATGGTGATAAATGACAGCATCCCATTGAGAAAGACTAGTATACATGTTGTCTGCATGTTAATAAATGTAACCAGGCTTCTCTTAAAAACAAGAACAGGGCACATGACATTTATGTAACGCACTGTTCAAACATCAACATCTGGGAGACAGATTATATCTGCCACTCCTGCCTTGGGACAAGGCAGTCTGGAGGTGTCAATAGCTGAGAGGTCTTTGCCTTATACTACAGATCTCAGCAGCAACATTCTCAAAGGCTTTTGTGCTTTCTCTAGGCTTCATCTTTATTCTCCATATACGGAAACAAATATTTTGAGATGTCAAGTGTGATTTTTGCTAATCAAAGGATATTTAATCACTTAAACAATTTATAATATTTAAAGAATGCACATCTCAGATTTATCTCGCACGCATCTTATTTTTCTATTCAAAGTTGATTGTTATGCACACTCTGAGGATTTAAATATTGCTTGAGCAACTTTTATACGGTATTATAAACAGTGAAAGGACTTTGGAATAGATCTGGCTACAACCTTAGGGCAAACCTCCCAAACTAATACAAGCCAGTAGGTCAGTACTGATATGGAAGAATTGCATTTCTTCATGGTAGCTTACTGCAATCAATGTGGTTTTCCTTTTTTGGATCCAGTTTCGTACTTTGAACTGCTGGGAGCTTTGGATCTTTTACCCTCCTCCATTTTCTCCCTTGCTTGTACAGAAGAAACATATGGCATATCAGATACCAAATGGCCAGTGTCACGTTGTTTGCTTTACTAAGTACAACTACAGCTAGAGTTATCAGCTAAACACCCTGCTCATTTCAACTCCCTTACCATCCACCCTTTGCAAAGATCCTGTCTTATGTTTGCAGGTTTGCAGTCTTTTCCCAGCTTGTTCTCTCCAGGTGTGCAGTAGCAACATTCTCAGTGCAAGAGAGATAGGAATTGGGTTGTGACCCTAAGCTGAAGTCCCCAGCAGCCTTAAGCTCATCCATAGCCACTTCCACCCAGGTTTCTCATCCTTGCCTGGCTTTTAAGCATCAAGCAAAAAATGTGCTCTAGGACAGGTTTCACCTCACAAAGGATAAACAGAAAGGATGGGCACATCGCTGCATTTCAGGGAGAACTGAACTGGTGGAAAAAAACAGAAATTTCCAAAGCCTACTATATTGGGGGTTTTTTTTGCATCTTTGCCTTAACTCACACTGGGTCAAATTCTTTGCCATTTTAAACTCTCTTGATCCATGCTTTTAATACAGCTGTTAGAGTCAACTGAAAAAGATAGACTTGTCCGAGCATGTTCAGAGGGCCACAAAAATGATCCAAGAGTTGGAACAGCTCTCCTATGAAGACAGGCTGAGAGAGCTGGGGCTCTTCAGCCTGCAGAAGAGAAGGCTCTGAGGTGACCTGATAGCCCAACTTTCAAAATCTAAAGCTTTGCTACAGGAAAGAAGGGGACAGACTTTTGAGCAGAGTCTGTTGTGAACAAGGGGAAATGGTTTATAGGTTAAAGAGGGGAGGTTTAGGTTAAATATAAGGAAAAAATCTTTTACAGTGAGGGTGGTGAGGCACAGGTACAGGTTGCCAAGAGATACAATGGATGCCCCATCAGTGGAGACTTTCAAGGTGACGCTGGATCCGGCCCTGGGCAGCCTGATTGAGCTGTGGATGTCCCTGTTCACTGAAGGAGAGTTGGACTAGGTGACTTTTGAAGATCCCTTCCAACTCTTAAGGATTCTATGATTCTATTCTGTGATTCAAATATGTTAGGAAATCATCTCTCCCACTGCTACATTACCAAGAATGTTCCAATGAAATCATAATCCTTTTGATCTTAGTTATTTGGGAGCTCTTCTACAGCTTGTATCTCAGCAAAAAACCTAGCAATCTGTTTGCGTTTACTGGAGGAAAAGAGATGTTGCCCTGCCAAAATAATTACATTGGTCAGTTATGGAATAACAAGTGAGAACAGATGAAATATTTAGATATAAATAGTCTGTTTTCATGTGCTGTGATTGTCGCTAATAAGGCAAGAGCGTGTGGTTTGTGGTTTGGGGACAGGATGAGGAACCGTGACATCTGGGTTCCTTTCCTAGGCTTACCGCAGTGAATTGAAGGAGTCATCAAGCCTTTTTATACCTCACCGGTTGGAAGTGGATAACAACACTCTGGAGGCTAATTCTTTAAAGCTGTAGTTTACAGATGTGCAGAAGGGAAGAGCAGTGTGAGTGCTATGCAGAAAATCTGTCCATTTATAACTTCAGATATCCAGAGAGTCTCTCAAGAAACTTGTCTAGTCTTGACTTGGGGAATTGGACGAATTCATAGCAATGACAGAAAAATGAGAGAAAAATTAGAAACATGATAATTGTTTTTGAGTGAAATTCCATCTGAAAGTACTTGATCTTAAATTTTGTGATAAGTTTTGTGGGTTTTACATTCTTTCCCCCCCCCCACACACACACATTTCAATTTACCATTTGCTTTAAAAGGTGATGAACATGAATTCACATTCTTTGCTATATGAGGAACCGAACAAGCAGTGTAAATTCTAGTTGATTCTGGTTTACATCACCATTATATCTTTCACATTAATTTCCCTAAAAAGGCATCTTAACGCTCACCACACATGCGCATCTCTCTGCATCAATGTATGTGGAGTCATTTAAATAACTGTATGGTGAGACAAAGCAGCTTGAACAACCAAAGATTTAGCAACAAAAATTCTTTTCCTATGGCATAAATCTCACTAGTAGTAATTTCAACTTGAAATGCAAAGCATAGCATTACAGTATTTGAGCACAAAGGCCAGATTTTCCTGGTTGCCATTTAGACCCCATGATCGCACAAACACAGCAGGAGAAACCTAAAATGATTTTGTTTCCTAGCAATACTAATTCCATCGCTGCAGAAAATGTAATTATATTTATATTGACATTATAATGGTAACTTTGCAGGACAGATTCCGATCTGTCTGTTAGGCCACATAGAAACAAAGCACCAGCAGAGACCTCAGGAATTTCTGTTGCTCTGTGGTGGTGGGGCTGGCAGCCTAGCTAGTAATTTCAGCAGTAAAAAGAAAGTTCATTATGTGAAAAATTCACTTAAAATTTAATTTTGTTTTAACTATAAAATCTCTCAATTTTATATTGATCATAGCATCCTCAAATGAGCTCCATCTGGAGTTTGCAATTTGCAGCCTGAGGTTTTGTCCTTAGTATGTATAAAAACTGGTCAACATTGATTTTACCATTCTTGAGCCAACCATTTATACTCCACTGTAATTCATGCGTGTTCTGCATGGCATTTTTATGTGATCCACTGAAAACATTTTACATTGAAAAAAACTCAAATATGAGTATTAAGAAAAGAGCAGTTTCCTACGTACAAAATTTTTAAAGCAAATAATTCTGTGTATATGTTCAGGGTATTATCTTCAATGTTTTCTTCAGCTCCTGAATTGAAGCAGTTTTCATTGCCTAAAATAATAACCTGAATATATTTGAGTTTTTTGTTAAGATTGTTTCAGTGAACCTCAGTCTGGAAATTTGGACAATCCTCCCACTTCCTCCCCCCCCCCCTTTTTTTTTTCTTTTATCAAACAGTATGAAAAAGAAAGAAAAAATGGAAGAAAGAATGAACTGATTTTTTACTTTTAATATTAGATCAGTACAGCTCCAGGAGTGAAGGAAAGGATATAGAAGTGAAGTGATGAGCAGTAGAAGTATTTAAGTTCTGTATAATACTTCCTATCAAACAAGTTCTTACAAAACCATCAACTAAAATCTGTCAGTGGGAGATTAAGATAGAGGAAAGTGCACATAACCTCAGAAACAATAAGTGCAGGTTTTTTAGAGGTTGAGCTTAAGGTTGGTTGGTCCTTTGCAGTTTTCTTTTGCTTAGGAGGGCTTTGCAGAGGGTAAACAGCAAAAAAACTCTCAGGCTGAAAATAAAGGGTAAGAAGTTGTAAGAGCTACTGATAAGAAGTAGCTTGTGGACTCTGTTTGGAACACTGGTGGTATTAATCATCATTAAAAATATCAGAGAGAGGTAAGGAATGTCACCAGAAAACAACGAAACCAACACCCAGAAATAAATATTGAAATGCAACCTTTTAAACTAAGTGATTCCTCAGGGGAAAAACAATCAAACAATTTTAGATTTTGTATTTGGGTGTCAGCACTACGCTCTGAATTGAGTACAGGCTTATTAATTCCTTCAAGAATAAACCCATAATAGTACGCAGTAGATGCAGAATAGATGGCCAAGTGGAGACCACAGTATCCCTTGAGGAAGAACAGATTATTTTCTTGCCTCCTGAAATCTGTGGCATCCATTGTAAATGTAGGCAGTACTTTTGGCCGTAAAATACTTCACCGATGGTAGTTCAGATGGTGCTTTTTATTTATTTTAACTGCTCGGGATCTCAACAGAAAATTTTACAGTAAGTATGCGTGTTAACACATTGTCCCTCCTCATTCCCTGGTTTGTTTTGCCCAGCAGGAAGACAGTGACTAGAGTCTGACATCACCCGACTTGTGGATTTACTTCCTTGTTTATCAATATCAGTTGCCTCAATATTAAGAGAGAAGCCCTGCATGAATTGAAATTCAGGGATGGCGGAATTGCAGCCTTTCACTGTTGATTAATTTAATGCACAGTGCCATTTTTAGATATTTACCTATCCTGACCATGTTAACTTAGTATGTTATGGGACAGGTGCCACACTATCCCACTGTTTTCATGAGACTCTTTATCAGTGTGAGATATTGCTAATTCTAAAGTTAAGGACATAGTTCTCTGGCATGAACTGGGGGCTTTTTCTTGTATAGTTCATTAGGAAAATAGCTCCAGATAGGAAGTTATTTGCAAGCTGGAACAGAACTAAGTTAAACAATGAAAAGATAAAAAGATCTAACAAGCCTTAAAATTTTGAAGATTGACTTTTGTTGACAAAGTTTTTCCCAGGCAGTCAGAATGTCTGTTTTATTTCAGTGGTTTAAGAGGAAGAAGAAAAAATTGTTTCGGTCAAATGAATTTAATCTTCTCTGCAATTTTCTTCTACTAAGATAAACAAACAAACAAACAAACAAAAAACAACAAAACACAGGTATGATATCTGTAATAAGGATACTAGCTTGAATTAGTCACTGCTCCGCTGCCCCTGTTAAGCTAAGAAAGTTAGCTAAGGTAAACTCATTTTTCCTAATTTAACCATGCGAAAGAGAGGCACCTCTTTTAACATACTATCCCACATCCCTCCTCTTTTAACGAGGTGAGAAAAGAAAGAAATTAAAATTTGTTCTGGAATCAGTCACTTGGTTGTGGCACCTCCTCCCCTACCCGGTAAGAAAGCGCTGCCATATTAGGAACTCAGATTTCTCTGTTAAACTGAAATTTCATCACTCCCATAACACACAGAGGACTGTGACATGATGACTGTGGGACGTTCAAATATTAGGGCAGGAAGAGGCACATAGGAGCCACTGAGAGACCGTGAACTTCATGAACTCTGCAGCCATTGCGGCTGAACACAGTGGCAGGAGTTCATCAGTCCAAGCGTGGAGCACAGATTTGGCCCAGCCCGCTTTTTCCATTTTCGTCAATATTGAAAATATGTCCTCTATATGGTACTTGTCTGGCATTTGCCACAGAAGGGCCTTTACAGACTGAGCTCAACACCATAACATTTTTATAAATGCTTCATAGAAGAGTACAGATTTTGCAGGCTTACGTTGGCTTAAATAGGGGAAATTTTATGTGCTTTACCAACGTTACCTGAGGAAATATAGCTCCCAGATGGTGATTTTTTTCCAGAATACTGTTATAATATGGGAGTGGATAATATTGGCACTGTTAAATTATTTTAGATACGGAGCTTTCACAACTTGCACGTTCTTAAAATTTTTTCTTTTGCAGCACTTTTCAAACTTGATTAGATTTATTAATTGAATCTCTCAATGAGCGTGTCATTTTTAAAGTCCAGTTGCAGGGTGACGGTTGAGCAGCCAAATATCAAGTCAAGCGCAAAGTAAATGACAAACTAGACCTAACTCAGTTTAGATTGTTTTTGTCCCTTACAGCTCCATTCTTCAGAATGGTGCCATATCAGATATACACCCTTCTTTTTGAACCAGAGAACTCATAGTCCATTCATATTATAAATCAAACTCACGAAAGAAAGTTTACGTAGCATTTTTCAAAGTCCTAGTAATTCTGAAATACATCTTCATATTCTGCAGCACCAGCTGTGATTTTCTTCTTGTCCTCTTGAACTTTTTCAAATTATCTGGTTTGCATGAGCCATCTTATTAATTCAAGTACTGCTACGTCATTAAGAAGTACAATCTAAGAGTAATTAAGCATAAAACAATGAATTATTGAACTAATATGTTCATGTTGCAGGCTCTGTCTGAACTAGAATCCCTTCCTTTTTCCTGACCACTGATATCTACCCTTAAAAAGATTTTCTGGGACAAGAATTTACCTTCTATCAAGTCTGTATCCCCTTTAAGCCCTTTACTAGCTACATGACTGTGTATACCTCCTCTAAGTTACCATACAAATATTGAATGCTGGATGTGAATTGTGCGTTGGGATGTCCTTGATAAATTAGGCTGCTTGAAAAGCAATCAGGAAAAATGGAGAATGGCTTTAGAGAAGCCATCTCACAGCAAACTTTCTTACTATAAAGCTTGAGCTGTTCTTGACATTTGTATACTTTGACCTCAGCCACCTTGGGAAGTTCACCAGTTGTCCACTGTCTGAGTGGACCAGCGCACTAGAGTCCGAGTTAACGTGGAGTGAAGAAACTTGAGAAGAGCTGAGCTTTCTTTGGGTTCCCTCCAAAGGCAGCCTGGACAGCCCAGCTCCCCATGAGCCCCTTGGCTGCCAGCCGTCCCACAGAGCAGTGCCAGGAAGGGAAACAGATGCTGTCCCCTCAGCTCCTCACTCTGTGTTTCTGCCCCTCAACCTCTCAACCCTCATCAGAGGCTGCAACTGAACAAACAGGTTAGAACAAGCAATTTCCACCACTCACAGCACGTGGCTGGGTGCTTTGTTACTCCACAGCAGCTTCTTCACCCTCTCTCTCTGTCTGGCCCAGCCAGATAGGGTGTTTCTAGCTGAATATAAATGAAGAAGTACGTATACTGCAAAAGCCATGTGGTACCTAGCAGGCACATAAAAACAAATGAAAACTTGGTTTTTGTGGAACTGCAGCAAACTGCGAGAGATCTGTAGAGTTTTGAATTTCAGCGTGTATCTTTCCTGTAGAAAGATGTTTTTTCTGTATCATATTATTATGAATAGGATCACGTCCAGAAGTTCACAGTGTGCTGAACTGAAATTAGTGGTATAAATCAGGTGTCTCAATAATTTCAAAAGAGCCGAGTCATGTTGTGTCAGAACAGTAACATCATAGTTACTTTGCACAAACAAAGATGATTATAATAATGCTAAAGACAAAGGGAATTAGGTCTCATGAGTAGAAATTTTGAGCTAAGGAATTAAATTATTTTTGTTTGAAAGAGATCAGCGAGGCATAAATACGTTCAGGAATGTTTAATCCTAAAAGGAATGAGATCTGTCAAAGCAATTTGAAAGGATAATACATTCATTTCTGGTTCTACGGGCAAAGGAAAGCCAAAGAGTCCAAAGCGTCATCCACTCAGAAGCTATTTTTCATGCCTCCAATGAGGAATTCTTTTCATGCTGATGTCGTTACCTAAGTTTGATGCTAAATTGAAAAGCAAACCTCGTTCTGGTATGCAACTATTACCTTGCAGCAAGCATTAGTTTTAGATTTAAAGATCAAAGTAAACATACATAAACAACTCAGAATACATACATATCCTCTGCTTTACGCTCTTGCTCGTTGTAGTATGTTCAGTCAAGTTCTCTATGTTTCCCACTCACAGTAACGAGTCTGAGAGCAACTGGATGAGCAACTGGAATCTCTATGGAAAAGAAAATGGAATGTATGCAATAAATGAAAAAAAAGAAAAAAAGCCAACAGGCAGAGATTACCTCAGTTAATGAACCAGACTAAAAGATCTGACACTATCTACTTCATTGGAGAGACAATAAAGCACTTTCCCAATTGTGTTGTTATCCTCCCCTCTAAAAATAGCTGTCAACCAAAATATCAAACCATTATTGATAGATTCTTATCGAAACAAAATGTATCGGACCAATCCTAAGGATAGAGTTCATCGTAAGTAACATTGCTACTCGATCCTTTTTGTGTCATGACGGGGAAGGAAGTCAGCAATTTTCTACATTAGAGAAAAAAGGACCTTTAATGTTACAGCTTCCACCTGCTCACTCCAGAAGTGAACTCAAACTCTATCTGTAAAAAAGCTATCTGTAGGTCATCACTCTCGTCCGATTCTGTGTCCTTACATAACTAAATTCCACTTGAGATCTTGAATAAACACAACTCTTTGTCCTCCATCCAGTTTAAACTTTTGAACTTTTCAGCGATGACATAATTTTGAAAGCCCTTACTGAAAAGTTGAATTTCCAAGCATTTTATGAAGAGCTGAAGTTCAGGCTCTAAATAAAACAAGTAAGAACTTCTGTTGGATAAAACGCTAAGGTGAAGTAATGAAAGTCTGCTTTGTTTCATTTGAGAGCAGACTGCTAGATGCGTATTCTGTATCATCATCGTAAAATGTAATGAGCTATTCCTCTCAATTCACAGGTAACAGATTAGTTTAGAGCATATATGACAGTAAGTATAAACAAGCAAATGAACGGTAGATTTATAGTCATTTTGCAGGAGGTACTTAATGCACCTGTCATAAATATCCAAGCCTATTCTGCGTGCAGGTAAACTGCGAGTAAAATAACTCTTGAACATTTGCAAGAAACCAAGTTCTTTAGCCTAACTGCTTGAGAACTATCTAATCTTTAAAATAGACCTATTCCTTCAAGAGCTCTGAGTGTGTGTCACGGTCACATCACACTCACTATTGTGTACTCATATTGATGTTTTCGTGTCACATCAAAGGCTGCTTCTGGCTGCCGGTCGTTCACAGTTCCACAACACAGCAAAGCCTAATGGAAATGCCTAAAGCCAACTTTCTTGTGCTCTGTGTGTCTGCTTCATGAATAAGCTACTTTAGATCTTAGCTCTGCTCCCCAGACTTCACTACTGACTGGCTAATATGGAAGATGCATTCTTCTGTGCGATAGCATAACAAATTTAGTTATGCAAACAAAACATGCAGAGATGTCATTCACAGGATTTACAGAAGATCTGGCTCCCAAATTTCCTGTAGTTCCCAGCTGCTCTTGCCATTTCTCCCAGAAGCTCAATACTGTAGCAATCTATCCCCTGACCCTCAAGTTCTCTTTGTGTTGAATGAACTTTTTTGTTGGCAAATCACAACATGAAAATGTGGAGTTTTTTTTTTTTTTTTTTTTTTTTTTCAATAGTACCTTTGGAGTTTTAGTTTTGGTTTCTAATGCACATAAGTTGAATTCGTTGTTATTTGTAGAGTCCAGAACTCTCTTTCTTAATCGTCTGAAGTATACCATTGGTTTTACATGTTTTTTTCACATTGGTTTGACTTAAAACCAATCTAGCTCTTTTGATACAAATGGTTTTAGTGTGCAAGTAAACTAGGTGGCAGAACAACTCAAAACATGTTGAATTCATTTAAAATATTAACATCCACAACTGACTGGAAATAAAAGAGAATTACTCTAGACCTAGTTAGTTTTATTTCTGACAGATCTTTTTTCTTTTTTCTTTTTTTCCCCTAGCCACTTAAACATATTTTAATGTGGAAAAAACCACCAAAAAAGAAAAAAAAAATCCTGATTCATTTTCCCTTCAATGCAAAACTGATCTTGTAAATGCACTTTTCATGTCCCAGTGTCTAGCAACTTTGTTGAAGCTTTAGATACTGCAATTATGTAAATCTGATTTCCTAGTGAAGATCTAAAGCTGCAAGTATGATTTATCTTCAGTTCAAACCAGTGATAGGGGCTAGAGGCAGTTACTATCTTGTAAACATGCTCATGACTAGCTTCACCCATCACAGCTGATCCTGTGTTGACCACTACGCTGTTCATGTGAGTTAGGATGTACCAAATCCCTCCCTGGCGTGGAAGTTGTTAGCAGGGTACCAGTGCTGATATTCTAACAGGAGATGGTAGAACCGAGTCATCAAATAATGTCGTGAATCAGATCGCACTGAGAAATAAATTATAGCCAGTAATATCAGATGGTCACCGAATACCTTTTTACATAATGTTTTCCCCTATTGTATTAAAGATGTCCCATATTTCTAAGACGGATCAACTTTAGAGCTCTTCATAGTTGCCATCTACAAACTACACCTACAAAAATACAGGGTATTTTGCAGCTGATGTAAACAGTGGAGTGAGGCAGAATAGTGCAGATGAGGCATGTTACAGAGCAACTGGCTCTACAAACAACCTCTGCTGAGCTGGAGGCCAGCACGGCCCTCCTGCCACCGCCCCTGGGGAGAGCAGCCGTGAAGTCTGGTGTCCCCTCAACACTTGGACCAAAAGAACGAGAGCGGGTCCCAGAGTTCCCTTTTGGTGACCTTGGCCTGCAGAGATGGAGAATACCTGCAGTGCAGTGCTGTGTTTGTGCTGTGACTGCTAGGTCTCAGAAGCCACCAGGAGGCTGGACCGGTTGTCTGTAGGCAAGTCCGCAAACTCGTACGCAGTAGTCCCATTATGCAGTTCCCTGTGTTATTCCGCCATTGCCTCAGTATCTCGTTATTTTCCACCGTGCCTTTACAGATGTAAAGTCTCCAAGATTTGAGGCTATACTCCCACAGTCTGTCCCAGGGACCTTTCCGGGAGTGTTAATGATTTAATGGTAAAGGCCACTTCAGAAAGGGTCATGAAAGCTGAGGTGTGAGAGGTCATTAGTGTTTAAACATATTTGTTTTGCCGTCCTTTTCAGAAACTTTAAGTCAGAAGAGATTTCCTTAAGCAGACTGCCCAGACTGATATCTTTAAGATGGGTGAGAAAGACAGAGTTAATTTAGTGCAAGAGATAAGACATTTCTGTGGGGAAGTCCTAATTCCAGGCCTATTACCTCTCAGTGTCATTTCATGTCAGCACACTGCATGGAAAAGGGTGTGAAATCTTTTTAATCATAAAATATTTTTCTTTTGCTTGCTAAAATAAGGTTTTGCCTGGAGGTTACAGAGTTTTAAAATTATTTCTGAACTACATCCAATTTCTGGACAGTTCATCAAAAAGTGCAAAATGAAGCTAGTCTGTCGCCTTGTCAATTTATAACAGACCAGAGAAAGGAGAAGGACTTTTCCTCGGTGTCCCAAATGGAATAATTATATATGTTAAAAAAAAAAAAGGTTGGAATTGCAAAGTGCAGGCATGTACAGCGTGTTAAGATTTGCCAGCTGTCACAGACGCATCTGTGGGTGTGAATACATGTGCATACATGTCATAATTATGCATGCAAAGCAATGGGGTAACTAATCTTGGCGGTTGAAATTAACACAGATTCCCTCTCCCTTTTTTGTTACTGAAAGTTCTAAAAGTACCAAAACTACTGATTGTAATCTCTTTGGGTTTTTTATTCATCAGTCTCGAAGTGACCTCACAAAAAGAAGAAAATGGAAATATCTTTTAAACTTTAGCGCGTTCTGTGCAGAGACATCCGAAAGCAATGATCTCGCTTTACTCAGGCTTCCACCCATTACAAAAAGAATTGCAAACAGTCACAGACTTTTCCGGTTTTCCTCAAACTAAAGAATGAAGATCTAAGTAACGTCCTCACTTTCACCAGCATAGGCACTAAGCTGAGAGAATGCAAGGAGAGTCCTGGAAGGCACAGTTCCCACCGGTATGCATGACATACTAGAAGTTTTGAAAATACTTAAAGATATACACGTAGTATATTTAGATGACATTCTAATTCACATTGTGCCGTGTTATTTGTTTTTGAGGTCTCAATACACAGGCTTAATTACATTCTGATTTGGGGAGCAACATATTTAAATTGGTACTCTGCAGGTTGACGTTTCTACAGAGACACCATCAGCATGCAATCTCCAGGTAACTGCACTACTTGCAGAACGCTTGTCTGTTGTTTTTTGTTTTGTTTTTCCTTGAAACTCCTTTGAACTGGCTGTACTCTTTCCACTTCTCATGCTTGCATAACGTCTCCTCTGATCTTTACTGAAGAAGCAATATTTTGCTTTTCTATTTCAGTCCTTACCATTGTTTTCCTAGCTTCTAGTTCTCAAGAAATAGGATGTCTTAATTAAAAAAAAAAGTCTAATTAGGCTTTTACAAGTGGGTGGTGTGACAAATTAGCCCTATCTTCCACCAACAATCTGATGGATGGGAAAATAGAGATGCAGAGGCTGTTATTTTAGCTGGAAGCTCTCTACCACATCAATTTTGGCCCCAAGCCAGAAGACCCTAAGAAATGACGAGAACGACTGACGGGTTTATGAAGTGTATTCCTTGTGAGGAACCTGACCTCAAAGGAATGTGTCTTTACAAGCAAAATCTCTGTGCCTTCTGCAAAAACACTTCTTTTGTCTTCATACTGGTATGAGGCCTGGTGTTCTCATGTTGCAAGAGAAAGGTTATCTTCTTCTCTGGCCTGACTCTGAAAGTTTGAGCCTCCAGTTTAGTCAGCGTTGTGATGTAGTGGTCTGAGATGAGGGTTTGTCCGGATTCCAGGAAATACAGAAGGATCACCTCCTTCCAATCCTGAAAGGCAGCGCACATCACTTTACCTGCTGAGGGATGCAGCTTTTTCTTCGATTGGGAATTCACGCGTTGCCTCTTGCAGTTTGAGACTCTGGCTCATCGTGCTGACTCCACATCTCATCACCGGTAATGATGCAATCCTGGAAACTGCTACCTTCAGCTTCGCCTTGGTTCAGTAGGTCCTGACAAACTTACTGTGAAACTTCATGTGAAACTTCAAAATAAGGAATCAGAATTCTGGTTGAGAATCTAGTATGAACCTTGGAATGCCATAATAACTCAGCTTCCCTCTTCCTTTTAACACGTTTGACATCCTTAAGCACACATCCTTAAGTAAGCTCTTTCTTAGCTGTTGCTGATCTTAGGGCTAGTTATTAATCACATCATGTGGGGGTTTTCTTGCCATTCACTTGCAGCACTTCATATGAAGCTGTAAATAGAGATAACACATGAGGTTGGCTGAAGTTTTCTACTCACGTGGTACTTTTCCAATAAAAATTAAGCAAAAGTTTACAGCAGTACACAATTAAGTGTTCAATAATTACTGCTTCTGTCTCAGAAAGGCAAGTCCTTGGCCAAATAGCATAAATCCAGTTTCGCTGGCAATTAAACGTTATTCGGCGAAAGAGCAGTACTGAAGTTGTCAAGGAACCAAATTGCTTACTTATAATTAGCAACATTATGGTCATTGTCTGGCTACCCAGACATACTGTAAATAAGCCTGTGCAGTCTGTATGATTTAAGATTATTTAGAAGACAGTCTCAAGAGAGAGGTAAACCAACTCCTTTCTTAGTCACTCAGTCAGCTTGCCTCAGCAGGATAGTGCCTACAACTCTGTCCAATTTAACCCTTTTTAGCAGACTAAAGGAAGGTCTGTTCCTTTCTCTAAATATTGCTCCAATTCCTCTATCTCGCAAGATCATTTAGAACCGCATTTGTCAGATTTTTCAGTTTCCTGGATTTCTCAAACTGTTTTGCAAGAAGTGTTAAGAGATGTTGCTCCGTAATTTACACTTTTCACTGCAGTTCCATGGGGAACTTAAGCCAGCATTGGAATCCAGAAGAAATAAGAGCCATAGATTTGTTATACTCTACGCTTGGTTGCCAGATGACTGTTTTTTTTCACTCCGTACTGTACTTTTTCATGTTCTAGTTTAGCCTTTCAGGTTCAGCTTGGCTAATGTCTGGGAAGAAATTTTCAAAAGCAAACACTTCTTCTCAGTGCCAATTCACATTTAAGAGAAAATGTGAATAATTTACTGTGAGTGCTCACAGTCCTTAACCAGCAGTTTGCAGTCCAAACGACTTTCAAACAAACGAACAAACAAAAAAAAATTGCTTTAGGTTGATTCAGCGGGTGGATCGAACCAGGTGTCTTCCGAAAGATCCCTTCCAACCTCAACTGTCCTCTGACCTTTTTTTCACAACTCCACTGCAACACTGTGAGTCCATGCACTTACAGTTTCTGTCTAAAAGCACAGATTTCAGCAGTTAACCCTGAGTCAGAGTATAAATTAAGTCCTCCTTTATTTCTACTTGGACATGTTATTTCGTCAGTCAGGGCTGAACAATACACAGCCAAAGTTTGCCATTAAATGCTGCTGAGTAGGTTTTGCAGGAAATAACAAGTTTAGTAGGATAAAACTGAAATTAGAAAGACAAGGCATAACTCTGATATTAAAGATAGACACAAGCATACAGAATTAACCTTGGAAGAGCTTGTACTGTTCCGTTCTATCCGCGCAAGTGAAATTGAGCTCTAGAGAGTGAGTCAGAGTCTACAGATCGTGATCAGCCACAGCAAAGGAAGTAGAGATTCAAGCCACAGTAGAGGTTATTTTTGTCTTGATTTGTCCTCTTCTTAATCATGGAAGTATTATGTATGTTTTCATCTTAAATTAATTTTAGTCTCTCGCATCAGGAACAGTTTCTGATTTTAGGAAGGCTTTCACGGGAGTATTAAGATGGAGATTTTGCTCGCTGAATGACACATGAAGAGGATAATGATTTCAGAGCTGCATGTCCTATTTTAGCAATTTTAACTATCAGGAGAAGATGGGCTGACCTACTTTCAAGTAACAAAAATAGCCAGGGATCTTTAAACAAAATCAATCTCATTGAGTTGAACAGAAATGGAGAAATATAATTGTTCCATTTGCAGGTTATGCACTGCTCACAGTGTAACCTGGGGACGTGCCCACCGAGGCTCTGGAAGCATTAAAACAGAGCAGCCCGACTGCGTATACTGCCAGCAGAGATCGGGGATCACTGAAAATCTCAACAGATTGCTTTTCATAGGATTAGTGAATCACCAAGGTTGGAAAAGACCTCTTAGATCATCCAGTCCAACCGTCCACCTATCACCAATAGTTCCCACTAAACCATGTCCTTCAGTACAATGTCTAGACGTTTCTTGAACCCCTCCCGGCCTTAGCAGTCACATTCCCCACCCCATCCAATTAAGGATGGAGATTCTCCTTAGCCCTCCTCTTACTGTTAATACATTTACGAAAAAGGTTTTTGTTCTCTTTGACTGCAGAAGCCAAGCTGAGTTCAAGCTGGGCTTTCGCCTTTCCGATTTTCTCCCTGCACATCCTAGCAACTTGTCTGTACTCTCCTCTAGTTGCCCATCCCTTCTTCTACTGCAGCTAGATTCTCTTTTTCTCCTGGAGCGTCAGGATAAGGTCCCCGTTCATCCGTGCAAGGCTTCTTCCCCATCAGCTCATCTTTTGGCACAGGGGAAACCTAGATGTTTTTTCACATATTATTTAAATTGTAGGCCGAGGAACTTCAGTGAGGATTTTGAGAAAGGTCACTCTGTGGACACGAGGATATAAACTCGCCACTGAAGATGCAGGCTGACAAATGAGACAAGAAAAGTGGATCGGGAAAGATCAGAGGCTGAAAAGATTCTTGGTCGACTGCATCTTTGAAGAGACGGAACGGAGTAATTATGAGCTCGATTTGGTGCAGAGCAATGCGTAAAGAACTTCCGAGGTCCCTTTCAGACCTGAATAAAGGGATGATCTGTCTGAAGATAAACCATCCGCAAGTTTCCAGAAGTAACAGCAACTAAATCCGAAGTTTGAAATTTTTTAGGACGGTTTACAAAACAGAAAGCGCACAGTTGTCAGGAGAGATACGTTTCTAATTCTGAACTTACTTTGTTTTCATCCCCAGGAAACCTATTTTCTTTCTGCAAAGAAAGAATAGCCTGAATTTAAATCACTGCCAGCCTGCAGACGTTTGGTCCCTGCTTTATTCAAAACCCTTCTGAGTGTCTTTATAGTCATAATCGTTGTTAGAACTCTACGATTCGACTTAATCTACCTAGTTTATTTTGTTCCTTTTGCTGTTATCCTAAGGATATTACCCACGTTACACTCAAACTCCATTTCCTGCACAAAGTCTCATAGGCCACTAAGATACGGTTAGCTGTTTTAAAGCTCAGCTGAGACTGTCAAAACCTTCATTTATGCAGCGTGATAACTTCACTAGATGGCAGTGGAGAGAAATATTAGTTCATAAAATTTCCTTGTTCTTTTTAATTTATTCATTATTATTATTATTATTATTATTATTATTATTATTATTATTATTATTATTATTATTATTATTTTAATAGGCCAGGGAAACACCCCTGTAGGGACTGCAGTTTATGAGCGTCATCCGTGTTAGGTCCAGATCACAAGACCACACAAGAGTGTAGGGGCTTCTGCCCTCCGGTTCAGTCTGGATGCAAACTTTTGCAGGAGCACCGTCACATACTCTTCTGACCCTAACATGGAGGTGCGGAGAGCAGTGCTTATCTTTGAACTTTGATGTTGCAACCACTCTTTCCTTACCTTCTTATCTTCAAGGAAGAACTTCTTTAACGTGAGAGTGACGGAGTACTGAAACAGAGATGCGGAGGTTATGGAGTCTCCTACTCTGGGTATATTCAAGACCCATCTGGCCACCTACCTGTGTGGTTGGCTGTAGGGAACCTGCTTTCGCAGGGACTCGGACTCTGTGATTTTCAGAGGTCCCTTCCAGCCCCTATGAATCTGTGATCGTGTGTGAATCTACACTTGAAAAAACATCACGTTTTCATTGGTAGAGTGACTAAAACAAAACCAGGGGAAGAATTGATGCCGTTGTGCACTGACCACTCCCAGGACCGGGAGAAGGGCAAGAGGCAAAACTCAAGGACCAAATACTTCAGGAACAAAGTTCTGTAGCTTCTAAGTTTCAAAACCCGTAAAAATTGGACCGGTCTTTTGAATATGGAGAATTGAACGGAGCGGATGATTTCCCCCAAAATCACGACATCCGTCTGTCAGTGAAATTCTCCAAGAAGTTCCTCTTGGCATTCATTCTGTGAGATTTCCCTTACTTTTCCTTTTTTGTAGCCTTTGGAAAGCAGAAATACGTGCAAATACCAAGCCCTGGGGTTTAGTTAGTGACACAGCAGGTTGGAATCTCTGCTCTGCAACGAGCGCGTCGGTTTAGTCAGATATACATAAATAATAGATACGTCAGTCGTAGCACACAACTTGTTGCATAAACCAGTCTGTTGAAAATAAGTCACTGCCCTTGAGCATCAAGATGTGGATGAAAATAAGTAGTGGGTTACACAGATTCATAGAAAAATACACTTCAGATTAGCTTGTTGGGTTTCCCAAAGTGGATGTATTTTTTGTAGACGGTTAGAATTCAGTGTCTGTGGAACTAAGTACACTCAGCAGTAATGGAAAACAGAAGACCAACGTGACAAAACAGATGATGCAACGTGTCCTCACTCCAGCCGCGGTCACGGGGAAGCTATTATATTGTCTCATTGCTATTAGCGTCGTGCTATATTTCCCAAGCTAACTGCAATACACGGTGAAATGGTTTGGTACCGTGATCCTATAGGTCTTTTCCAACTGTAACGATTCTATGGTTCTATGAAGCTGTCCTGGTTGTCAGTGTTTTTGACCCATACTCAGGCACAGCCACTCTTAATGGTTATCCTGCGCTACACAGTTTGCATGAAATGGACAGCACCACCCCAAATCCTTCACCCTCCCTTTGCCTGCAGCTTCATCCTGCACCCTTTACTCTTTATCGTCGATCCTTCATCTCACCCCTGCCACTGCATCCCGCATAGCGATGTGATATCTACGGCCATCTGGGCTTGCAGTGAGACATCACCGGGGACATTACTGTATGGGTGAGTTAAGTCCCAAGGCCTTGGGGTAGCTGTCAAACGCTACGGCTTGCCTTAACGAAGCTAGGCTGTGCTAACGAAGCAATGATCTGCACATGATGCGATGCAGCTGGGGCTGCCCGGGCACAGCTGCGCTTTGTTTGGAGCTCAGGGCAGGGCCAGCCCCCAAAGCCTCTTAAACCCACCGGAGGCTGCTGGGAGCTATTGAGGGCTGCTGGGAGTTTGAATGTGCTCCTGGGGCTCACTCCTTGCAGTAGGAGGCTGCTGGGTTTGCGGTTGTGATTTTTGGGGGGCTAGCCTCGGGGAGGTATTGGTTTCTTTCTCTCTCTCTCTGTATTTCTAGAAGCAGATTTCTGCTGGGCTCCCTGGTGTGTGGTTTTTGGTGTTTTTTTTTTGGGGGGGGAGGAGGGAACCAGCACAGTGCTGCTGGGCTTTGAGTTTATTTTTGTGGGGTTTGTTTTTTGGGTAGCTGAAAGAATTGCTGCTGCTGCGCTCCTCTGGCTCCTCTGATTTGTGGGGCTGTTACAGAGGCTGCTGCTGGGCTCCTGTCGAGCTGCTTTTTCTCAGGGCCCAGAGGGTTCTGAAGGTGCTGCAACCCCTTGTGCTCAGAGCGACAGGTAAGCAAGATGGAGCTATGCCCTTTAGCCCAGCTCTGGTGCTGGTAAGTAAGAAGTTCAGGGGCTGTTGCTGGGGAGTGCCTTGCGCTGAAGGGCTCCCGGTGCTTCCTTGACTGTGGCAGTAGGTTGCTTGGCTCCCACACAGCTTTTTCTGGGGCCAGTATAGGGCTGCAGCTGGGTTTTTCCCCTCCTCTCTTTTTTTGTCTCCCCTATTTCTCTTGTAGGGGAGCTAGTACATCATCACCTGAAGTGATGACTGAGGACATTAAAGAAGATGTGGCCAGCAGGAAGAGAGAGGTGATCGTCTCCCTCTGCTCAGCTCTTGTGAGTGCCCATCTGGAGTACTGCATCCAGCACAAGATAGGCACAGAGCTCATGGAACGTGTCTGGAGGAGGACCACCTCTCTTGTAAAGAAAGGTTGAGGGAACTGAGAAGGTAAGGGCTTTGGGGAGGCCTCATTGTGGCCTTCCAGTACTTGAAAGGAAGGTATAAATGGAAGGGGAATTGACTGTTTACAAGGGTGGATAGTGACAGACATGGGGGAATGGTTTTAAGCTAAAATGGCAAGGTTTAGGTGAGAGATCAGGAGGAATGTTTTTTTGGCTCAGAGGGTGGGGATGCACTGGAACTGGCCAGATGATCTTTTGCTCTTTTTCCACCCAGGCCTTTCAATGATTCTGTGACGAGGGGAGTGGCTGGCCCAGGAAGCACAGGTGAAAGTAATTCACCTGTGCTTCCCACATGACTCAGGGTCCGCCCCTTCCTGAGCTCATTTAAGGGCTAGCCTCTGCAGGGAGAACATCTCCTGGATGAAGGTTGCTTTCTGAGAAGGGATGTTCTATAGCTGGAGACCCTTGTTACTTCTCAGGTGAGTTGGCTTTTCCTATGTTGTTGTTGTTCCTACTGATAGTTTACTTGGTATTGCAAAGAACTTAGCAGATGCAGTTTCACTGCTTCCGAGGACCAATGCGTGGCCAGTCTGGTAGCTGCTGGGAGTAAGAAGCAATGCAAGGGCAGGTTTGAAAAGAAACACTGCTTACAGTGTTGTTTTTTTTGTTGTTGTTGTTGTTGTTGTTTGTTTGTTTGTTTTTGTTTTTTTCTTCCTTGTGCAGGGTCAGGGCTTAGCAGATCCTCTTGTAAACCCAGGCCTGTTAGCAGTTTCACTGGAGGCTCTCTGCTTTTGGTTAGATGGTGCTGGTGCACCAAGGTTCCCTCGGTCTGCCATTTGGGTGATGCAGCCAAGTAGGATGGGGGTGAGAAGGGCTTTATTTTTGTTTCCTGTGGCAGGGTCAGGGCTGTATGAGAATCACTTCTAAGCCTGGACCTGTGAGGAGTTCCACTGTTGGTGAGTGTGTGGGGGTGACCAGAGGCTCCCTGCTTTTGGTTGGAAAGAGCTGGGTTGTTGCTGGGGGTGAGAAGAGCTTTATTTCTCTTTTTGTCTCCTGTGGCAGGGCTGTGTCTGAGCATGTTCTAAGCCTGGACCTGTGAGGAGTTCCACTGTTGGTGAGTGTGTGGGGGTGACCAGAGGCTCCCTGCTTTTGGTTGGAAGGTGCTGGGTTGTTGTTTTGGTTTTGTTAAGGCTGGTGCACTGTGTGGCAAAAGGGAAGTGAAATAAAAGCACTGCCTGAGTTGGGCTTTATTTATTTATTTTTTTTTTCTTGTCTCTTGTTGCAGGGTGGATGCTGCTTTGGATCTGTTCAGCCTGTGAGCAGTCCTAGTAGTCCCATTGCTACTGGGACTGCTTGTGGATCCCAGAATTGTGAAGATGTTTTTGCTGCAGGTCTGGGACTCCTGTGGTGAGTGGTTCTTTTCCAGGGGTTCCCCTCCTGGAGGTTTTTTTCTCCTTAGGTTTTTGTGTAGCCCTTAAGTGGGAAGAAGAGAGTCATGTGCCCTCCTGTGATGGATGTCTTTATTTCTGGTGAGTGCTATAAGCATGCTTGTGTTGGTATTTTATTGCTGAGGATAAACTTTAGTTGTGTTGATTTTTTTCATCTTTTTTTTTCTTTTGGGTGGTTTTGGATTTTAGTGAGGTTGGCTGGTTTTTTTTCTTTGGGGGGTTGGAAAAGAATTTTTTTGTTTGCTAGAGAGTGTGTGTTGCACTATCTCTAAAGAGATATATTTTTTTTTTTTTTTTTGGTGGGAGGGTGGGTTCTGTTGTCTTTTTGTGTCTTTTGGCCCCTTGCTGGGGCCCTCCCCTGGGGTGGGGGGGTGTGGAGGGGAGAAAGATGTGTTCTATTGCTTGTGGTGCTCCTACTGCTGCTGGGCTTGGGGTGACCTTCCTTGCAGAACTGTGTTCCTTCTTGGCCAGTGAGGGTGCCCTGGCTCTTCTTTCTCTAGGGCTAATTGATTGAAGGTGGAAGGCCTTGTTCTGGAAGGAGAGCCCACTGCCTTCCTTTAGGGAAGGTCTTGAGCTCCAGTGCCTGGATGTCTTGGAGAGCTTGTAGGTCCTATCTTAAGATTAGATTGTATGTGATCTCTGGCAGCTTTAGTGAAGTTGGGCATATCTTCTACAGCTAGGGTTCTGCCCTTAAGCACCAGTGAATGAGAACTGTATAAAGCAAGAAGAGGTGGTGTGGTGACTTATTTTCTGACTTTTATTTTTCCCTTCTTTCTAAGAGGTGAAGGAGGTGGAGTGGTGTGGGTGTGCAATTGTAGCTGCCCAGTATAAGAGCTGACTTGTTCAGGAAAACATGAAGTGTGAAGGAGAGCTTTCACCCTATATATTCTGATAATACATGCAAATAGAGTGGCTGCTGAGCCTTGATCTGTTTCAAGTTTAAGTAACAATGACCTGAAGCTGAAGACTGAGTGCCAGTCTGCAAGCTAAACTGCAGTTCCATACATAGGAATCCCCTCTAATAAAATTGGTTGCTGCTTAAGATTGTAATACTTAACTACATCATAAGCAGTAGAATAATGAAGATGCTTCATGGACACAGAGCAAGTTGTCTTAGAGGTACACTTTTTATTTTTGCATCCAGCTGATGTTTTAAAAAGACATTTGGGTTTGAGTAAAAGTAGCTTACCTGACTTCAAGTTTCTCTTCCTCAACAAGCAAAGCCAAGTTCCGGTGCTGTCTTACTTGCTGTGGATGTGAGTTTAGAGCTTGCACTGTCAGGCTCAACCTGCTTACTAGGCAAAGCAACTGCGATGCTAGGCAAGAATGAAAAGCCATCAGCCTAGAGGGGAATGGAATGAATTGAGTGAACTTTACTTGTGGCTCGCTCTGGAAACTTGAAGCTCTTGCAGGATTAAGAAACTCGGATGTCTTTCCAGACTGCGTTGTCTTTGCATTTGCCACTTGTTTTTTGCACACTATTGTTTTCCATCTGGTTTTACTTACAATTGTAACACTACATAGCTTGGTTTCTGTTGTCTCAAATGTAGGTCACAGCCAAGAGACGTACAGAAAATGAACAAGATGCAGCGCCTCTCTAGCAATCCCTGATGATTGCTGTGATAGCTTAATTTTGCAGTACTGATGTTGATTAGGTACCAGCATCAAGCTGTCAAAACCAGTAAGTGGCTTTAATTAGTTCTTTCCTGATGTAGTAATAGTCATTACTTTTTTTATAGCAAAAGCTGGAGTGCAGTTGCGTGGGTGGCTTCTTAGAACATGTAAGTGAATACAGCTTACCTGCATTCACCAGCCCCAAAGCCTTGCTCTCAGCTGGTGGAAAGGTAGACTGGAGCTGTTGCTTCTGTGAGAGTTATGTTGCCTGGAGACTGGCTTTATGATCTTTGTTGTTTTCTGCGGCTGCTGAAGACTATCGTTACTGTTCTGCTTCAATAAGACCTGAAAATAGAACAAAAGTTAGTAAAGTCTTAAATAACAGTACTAGAAAAATCTTCTCTGCACAGAATTAAGCTATGGGAAGCCCCATTTAGAAGGGAGGAAGAGAGTATATGTGCTCCTTAACTGTCTTGCTTGCTGCTAATTTTGCTATGAGGTATGGTTTTGCTACAAGATATGGTTTAGTAGTTTAGTGGGTAATAATGGCTATGGGAGGTCAGTTGGACTAGATGATCTTGTCCTTTCCAGTCTTGAATTCTATTCTAAGCTCTTTTTCCTCTAGGTTACCAGTTTCTTCTGTTGTAGATAGTCAATGGTACCTGTAAGTGGGCAGAGCCCTTTCATGTCTATGGCCTAGTCTTTAAAATAAGAAGTGGGATGGCTTGTTTTCTGTCCTATTCTTCTGACAAAGAACAGTTATTCTGGCACATATTATACAAACATTATCACTACATTCTGTTAAACTAGTAGCTTAAAAATAAATGAAGAGCAGATCAAAATTGTTCCTGTTTCACAGAAGCCTTAACTTTGTTCTGTCTTGCTAGAAATGTGACATACTGCTGTTAGCGTGAATGCTTCCATGAGAGCCTGCAACTTCTTTTAGCTTAGCTCTCAAAAGAGTAATTAAGAGCCCTTAAAAATAGCTAGGGGTCTAGGGTATCTTTTCCATTTTTTTCCATGCAATATCGACTTTGGGCACTAATGGTAGTGTGATTCTATTGCAGACTGTGACTGCTACTGAACAAAAGATGATACTGGTTAGCAAGCGCAAAGCTATTATTACTATTAATTAAAACCTTGCTACTATTCTTCCAGGTTAGCTATGAGTTTAAATAATAGTAAGTTATGAAATATTATGAAATACTTGCTACTGTTCCTGCACAGGGTCAAGCAGTTATGATTACAGCAGCGCTTGTGGCGTATCCCAACTAGGAAACTAATACTGAAGAACAGAGCTTGGTGTCATCAGTGCCTAACTTGCAGCTGAAACTTTTCTGGAGTCTTGTTAAGAACGGTGCCAGCTGATGAATGGAGGCTTAATGATTACAAAATTGTGGTGTAAGTAAATAAGCAAGTCCATGCACAATCTGCCAGCAACTAATTAAATCTTCAACTGTATTTATTTTTGTTCCCAGCAGCTGCTCTTCCTAAGGAAATTTCAGGAACCTACTTGACAGTGGGAGAATTCCACAGCTGAAAGAACTATGGGTTGTTAAGCAATGACTTGAGCTGAACCATCTTAGTGGGCAGACTCTCGAAACCCCTGTCTCTAATTACTCCAGAAAATAAGTATGTACTTATTTCTACCCTATTTTATGTGCACGGGGGGGCTGAGACAGTGGATATGATGCATTTCCAGGTGGACCAGGATAAGGTCTAAGGAATGCTTAGAAATGCACAAAAGTAAACAAAACTTGCAGTGAGAATTACAGTAAAAAATGATGTCCAGAATTTCCAGCAAGACATGACAGATAAATTGTTTTCTAGATGACAAAGTCCTTACCCTGGATGCAGAGAGCAGTGAGGTCTATTCTCCTGTCAGGGCCAAGGTCAGATCTGGTATTGCCTCTTCAAAGAATGAAATGCTGCAATGGATGTCACCGAGGCTCTGTTCTGCTACCCGTAACAGCAGTGGTAGTATTAAAGGGCTTTGTGACCTTTAGAAAAATATTCCTTCTTACTATCACCAACAAAAGAGGTGTGAAAATTGTTTTGTGTACATACAAGCACTACTTAGCAGCAAGGTCACTATTCACTTAACTACCCCTTGTTCTGAACAGCACATAAAAATTCAACTTATCCTGGACTGTATGCATGAAACATGCCTGAAAGCAGAATAAGAGGAGGAGAGATTTTGTAAAGCACTTTTTACAATCTGCACAAATATACAGAAATCACTCTGAAACTCATTAAAGACTTAATTATAGGCTGTGCAGTGATTTATGGAACCAGGCCTTGATAATTTTTGTAAAATATGCTATGTTAACTTACGTAGGGCAGAGCTGTAGATTTAAATAGCTCTACATGTTATGATTAAAGTTGAATAACCGTCAACAACATTAATGAATGACACTTTCTGGTTCATATCCCCAGCTTTTATGAACTCTATTGACTTGCTGAGTAGTTTGTTGAAAGCACTAATTTTCTATCATGCAATCATAACTCTGAATGGCTGCACTTGTTGATATAATTCTGCTCAGAAGAGAAGTGGTAGAAGATCAAAGTAAATATGTGCGCTTCCAGAAACGCAGGTCCTGAGCTGAAATAATAATAGCACAATAATAACTCTGACAGTGAGTGTTTTGACAGTGTAGGATGTAGACATGTTGACAGCTACCTCACTGTTTGCGGGATGCCAAAAATCCCTCACAGAAGTTTGTATCTTCCCAAAATTTATCTGTAGAACCCTTTAACAGAGCTGTTTAACATCCTCGTATGGCCTGGTTTTTATTCTGTGGCAAGACGTTACTGGGATTACCATTTGTGTAATTAGTGTTAAAGAGCATGGTTTTGAAAAATTAACCTTGTTTCAAGTATGGTTTAGAGTAAGCAGAGAAAATAAACGCACAGCAGAAATATCATCTTCTGCTTCCCTGGGAAATTCATCTTTCTTAAGCACCATATTTAATCACAATGTGCAACATCTCTTTTGACGTGAATTTATTATTGTCACTCTATTTTGACACGCTTCAGTAATTCCCAGTGATCATCATTCTATCTCACCTGTCACATACAGCTTCCAACTTCTACATTGATTTCTTACTTTGAAATAAAGACTGCATTTGGCGTTACATATATGGAGATATATAAGACAAAAGTTCAGTGATATTGGACCAAAAACAGTACAGTAATGCTCATTTTGAGGATACAGTCTTCCCACAAGCTGAACTGTAATAACCAGCCACACACGACTGCTTGAAGCGCATCCTCCTTTCCCATTCTTACAACCTCCCTGACCACAAGGGTGAAAACTAAAACAACTTTCCTCTATTTTGTGATGGACAAATCAGGAAAGTTTTCCTTGAGATCGGGTGAGCAGCTATGGCACGTTCCAGTAACAGCTTACTTTAGGGTATTTTTCCCCTTAAGTGGATAAGTAAAAATAAATGTACTCATGATGAACTTAATTCCCACCTGAAGCTTTTACCCACTCTGGTTTACAGGGAAATTGGTTTCCAGCACATCCTCAGCTGCAGAAGGAGAGACAGGTGCAGGCTAAAAAAAAAAAAAAAAAAGCCTGCCATAATCACTCCTCTTCAACACAGCTGGTTTAACAAGAGCACAGAGGTTTATTTGGACCACATTTGGGAAATGGGAATTTCCATCTTTTTGTTCTGTTCTTAATGTACTGTGCAAAAAGATCACTTGCTCTGGCAGCGGCTAATACATGACATCTGAGCAGACCCTTAACCAGGCTAAATAGCCATAGTTCAGTGGTATAAATAAGCAGCAGAGCACTCAGCGGCCAAGGAGCCACCCTAAAATGCTTTTGATTAATTTCCTGTTTCTGAGTTGGTCTCAAAAAGCCTCTAGATAACTTCCTGGCAATGCAATAAACCCAATTTGCAGAGCAGCGCTTCCAAACATTTTCCTTTTATTCACAAGCCAGAACATGATGCTTCCTATTTATCTGCCTGTGGCCTTGGCAGGGGGCTGACTGGAGAACTACACCAGCGCAGTGCAATTGATGTTGACGCAGCGCAGATAAACAGCAGCACTAAAGCCTTCCACCCACCGCCCAGGGGTTTTCCCCATCGTGTACTTACCCCCCTGCAAAGACCCCATTTTGTGTAGGAGGACTTCTTGCTCTTCTTCCTCTGACACAATCCTGGATGACACCCATGTCTCACTCCTTCACCTTCCAGAATGAATTTATGAGTCGTCACTCTTGAAGTAATTATTCAGCTACAGTGGCCACTTTTTATTTATTTTTGCATGACCACCTGCATGAATGAGGTAGAAAGAAACTGTTGCTCCACAGTGCAAGAAAAGCTCAAGAAAATCTTAGCAGCTTGAGGGCAGAAGGGAGGAGAAGTTCCCTCAAGTCCCAGTGCAGTCCCAGTGAGCATCCCAATGGAGCTGGACCAGATATAGAGCCACAAAAAGCAGTTTTTGGGCAGTTCCTGTAGCTCCCGTTTCCTGGCTGTTACTTCCAGCCAGCATACTGAAGAAGTACCTGGAAAACACTGAGGAAAAGGAGAAAAAGGAAAATAGTGCTCTTTTTGTCAGTTATGTGGCCACACAGCAATAGTGGGGAGAGAGAGAGCGTTCACATCTCAACCTGCCTTCACGCCAACTGTTCGCAACAAGATACTTAGTCCCCGTGTAAGCAGAAGGAAAAAAAGATAGGTTACTTTATTGCACATTCGCATAGATTTTTGAAAGGAGGAAACCACACAAGCTAAAATTAAATATAATTTTCTCTTTTTCCCCATAGACTCAGTCTGGATGAATGCCAAACCGCATTCCTGAGGGGTGAGAAAGGCCCCACATCTGCATCTGGTGTAACTGTTTGTATCTTCACTCTAGGAAAATTAGGTTTGAAATAATCTCAAATTGTCTGACACCTGTATCCTATTAGAAGTGACACATGGAAACACCTTCAGCATACTGAATTTAGCACCATGTCAACAGCTTAAAGTTCACGGGAAAAAATGGCAAAAATCATTGCTTCCCACTTTTGGCTGAAACAGACCCGGTGTCTTTTCACAGGATGATACTGCAAGCTTGGTCCATAACTGCAGTGGGCTTTGAGCCCATAATTACAACATAGTCTGTGCCCCAGCCGTGGCTGGAATTAAATCCAGTGAGCACCTTGTGGTGACTGGAGTCATGCAATAGACCAAGGCTTGTTAAGACACACCTAAGGGCTGGGTGCCAGCCAGCAGCCAGCGCGTGGGCACACAGAAGCTTCAGGGGCAAAGCCATGCTATAATGTGGTGGAAAGTACAACAAAAATAGCAGGTAGGCAAAGTAAGCCTTTGGCTGCAGCGAACAAGGATGAGCTCAAATGCAGCAGCCACAGATACTGTAGATACAAAAAAGAAAAAAGGAAGGAAAGCTGCTTACCTTTGGAAGGCCTCAAGAACACAAGGATCTCCAACAAGATCCTCTCACCTCCGCTGCCAGCCCTTAAATGAGATCCAGGAAGGGGTGTATCCTGGCTCCACCCCTTCCACTCACTCCGGTTCATTGCATGCACCTGAGCTCCCCTAGGTTGGCCCTCCCTTCCCACCGGGTGCTCAATCAGGCTGTGATTTAGCAAATCTGTTACAGAGAGCTTCTCTGAAGTTTGGCCATGAATCTTGATTTTCGCAACTCACAGCTTCTTTTTATGGTGAACAGACAATATATCACTTGTCTCAAGCAGAGGAGTCAGATTGGCGCTACAGAAGATAAATTCTGCCACGGCATAAAGGTTTGGTCATGTTCAGACACAGAGAAGAACCAAATGACTTCAGAAGCTGTGCATCTAGTTTTGCTATGATGGCCTGCGCCTCCCTCAGCGCAGACTGCGACACACTTGTAGTGCTTTACTTGAAGCTCCGTGTGGAGCCTCCCATTTGCAAATTCCTCTATTAGGATAAATCTGATGCCCTCTCTGCCAGATAACTCACTGATAAGAAAACGCTAGTTCTGCTAAGTTAGGAGAAAGTGCTTTCTTTCTTTTCAGATAGCATTGTTTTGCAGCAGTTCCGCTGAAAAATCACGAGTACTCCCCAGAGTCAAGAAAACCAGAAAAATGCTGTTCTTGATCATTTTTCCCTCACGTTCCGGCCCTTCGCTGACACCGTGTAAGCAATCACTTTCTCATCACAGTAGTTGTGACAGGCAAAAGGGATATTTACAGAAACACAGGCAGGTCACAGAGGTTGTTAAGAGCTCAAAAATTGCAACTTAACTTTTGGAAGAGTAAGCAGAATGCCCACGGCAGGGTTTGTATTTTGTTAGGCGTGGCCAGTAAGTACAGAAGGGGGGGTCCAGTTCCGACAGCACTGAGGCTCTGGATGGTCAGAGAGGGGCGAAGGATAACGTGTAATTTCAGCACACCACTGCAACTACCTTGATAAAATGATCAAGGAAAATCTTACAATGCAACCTATAATACAATACAACCTAGCTGAGGTGGTGTTTATTCTGAGAAAACATCTTCAGTGGCACAAGACCCGTTTTGGATCCCAAAGCCTTTCTCAGAATTATAACCTTCAGCTTACAAGAGAAAACTGTGACTAGATCCCTGCAAGTTTCCCAAGAAAGAAAATGAGAAATTGCTGTAAGTGAAATGTGTGTGTGTGCACTGGAGGAATAGACTCACGGCAGTCTTTTGGAAACAGCCTTCCAAAAAGGATGTTAGATAGTAGGACGCTTTCCCAAAAAGGATGCTACAAATCACATGCTTGAGTTAAGAAATGACAGCAACAGTCCAAAGGGAACATACGGGACAGGCAATAATACTTCATTATGAATGCCGATTAGATGATTTCTCTTTCTAAACTATTTTTGCCTCTTATGAATAAATGAGACAAAACAAGGGTGCCTTGTAAACAGCTGCTTCGGGCCCTTGCAAACCTTCAAAATGACGAGGTGCCAACGTGAATTTAATAAGCCCGCTCTTCCTGTATTCTGGTCAGTTCCCAGCTGAGGCTCAACTGGGATACGGATGCAGTGTTGCTATTTGTGAGTGCAAATACTGATCCCATCCAGATATCTGGATAAGCCGTCCTCTTCCCTATGGGCAGCTTGGCTTCTGAGACAGACTTTAGCTGCACACCCCGCTATCCCTTTATCCAGACTGAGAGCTCCACAAAGAGCAGAATTGACAGATACGCATTGTGACGGCAAACATGGGCTGTTGAACTCCAAGCCAAAATGCCAGCACAGTCGTCCCATGTATATCAGCTACCGCCTTTATCATTATTTCACATACCTTAAAGACAAAAGACTCTTGCTTCATATAGACTTCAGGGAAAAAGAGCTGCCTGCTGGCCTCTAAGCAGCCCAATAAGTGACACTGGCCAAAACATCTGGGGCACACGGCAGTGTCGTCCTTGGCTGCATGGGCGGATTGCAGCAAAGACATGTACAGCAGTGATAGGTGGTATCAGAACATCCTCTACTTGAAACTTCTCTGAAGGTCAGTGTGATACTATTGAATACAATAACATGGAAGAAGCCTCAATGCTCTTCCCAAGATGAATCCCTTTCTCCTGTTTCTAAAGATTTGCACTTTTGTGTCATCAGTTGCAGTCGGCTACACAGTCATTAACAGCAAGGACTAGAGGTAATGGCCTTAAGTTGTGACAGGGGAGGTTCGAGTTGGATATCAGGAAATATTTTTTCTGAGCAAGAGTGGTGACAAACTGGAACAGGCTGCCCAGAGAGATGGTGGAGTCACCATCCCTGGAGTGTTCAAGAAATGTGGAGATGTGGCCCTGAGAAACATGGTCTAGTGCAGTCACAGGCATGAATTGGTGACTGGACTAGATGATCTGAGCGGTCTTTGCAACCTTAATGACTCTATCATTCTGTAACTAGAGGAACATGGTGACAAGCAAAAAACAATGAGCTTCAAGGTAGACAGATACAACAGACAGTTACACTAGTAGTCCAGTGTCCATGTGTACTTAATTGCAGCGTGGGACTCAAAATCTTAATGAGAAGTAGAAGGATGCCAAAATAATCTTTTAAACCATAAACAGAACTTCGCAGTTAGGTAGACTTCCCCAAAGAAAGGAATCTGTTTCCTTTGAAAATACTTGCTAATAGCAAGTCCTATGAAGTTATACATATCTACAGTTTCTACAGCATATGTATTATGAATTTTTTTTTCTCTCCCCCCCCCCCCCCCCCCCATTCTTGGATAGCTACAGAAGAAAGCTGTGAATTTGCCTGATTTGTTGACTAACAGTGTTGCATCTCTCAAGCCTGGCAGCTGCTCAGGAAACAACAATGATGAGCCAGGGTCTTGATAGCACTCACTTCAGTCCTCAGAAGACTCATGACAAAGCAGAAGAAGAGAAATACTATCTTCACTATGTCTGAACCTTTATTTGTTTTTGGCTCAAAGTTAGCTTTCCGAGGCATTTCTTGCAATAACGCTCTGACTTACCTAGGAGATGAGAGGGAGGTGTTGGTGTATGACAATCAGCATCATTTTGTGGACAATTTCACATTTGAAAGCATTTCTTTGGAGCTGATTGCCTTGGGAATACTGTGCTCAGGAATGTGTACTGGCAGAAAATCTGGCCTGTGACCAAATAACTCCAGCTTGGTATGGGAGATTGGAGAACAATACCATCGTATCCTGTGAAAAACAGGATGCAGGTGGGCACCTCCCTGCTCCCTCTTATCTGATGGCAAGGCCCAGAAGATGGGAACAGAGGAGTTTCTGCTGAGATCCCAAAGCCAGAAGCTGCCAGTCCAAAGAGAGAGGACTTGACCGCTTTGTATTTGAGCTGTTACTCCAAAGGGAGCTGACTCGACCACTTTGGACTTATTTATAAGTTTGTACAGTCACCGTTGTTATCGTCAGCCAAACAACAGCTCCCATTGCTACTGAAGATCAACGTCTGAACTATGAGCAATGCTAGAATATGTGATGGTGACTATCTCCCTCTTGCTTCCTACAAGAACTCCCTGCTTTTATTTCCTATCGCTTTTCTATCATCTTCCATTCCCCATCTCCTTAAGCAACTTGGATTTGTAATAAACTGGTCGGGCTAACATTTGACCCTTTGTGTCTTCATCTCGCCGTCGGGTATACATGTATCAAAGAACCTCTTCTCCCTCCTATAAATTGGGACAAGAGATTTTTTATGGCATAGTCTGCAGGATACTTGTCATGAGAGTGTTGTCCTTCCAGACGTACTTTGAACCTCTTCTCTGTGTGCCTCCTGGAGCTGCAAGGAGCAATATTTTTCCTCTCCAGGAAAATCACTCCACATACTGGAACTTAATTGCATTTTTGGAGCTTTTTATGTGTATACCTCTCTGGGACATGTGAATTAATTTTGAGTATTTGCATTTGTTTAATACGCGTGTGCCTCTCCAGGAGGACCACTCCACATTTTGTGATTTTAGTATCTTGTGACTTAAGTGTGATTTGAATCTTTTTTCTGTGTGCGCCTTTTGGAGTTGAGAGGAATTATTTTTTTTTTCACTTTTTTTGTCTTCCCCCCCCAAAAAAAAAAGATCACTCCGTATATTGAAATCTAAAAAGTGTTGTTTGAGCCTCTTTGTCTTCTGTGTGTTCCCCTCAAAGAAAGGAAGGAGTGATTTGAGCACTTACATTTGTCTGATAGGCGTGTGCCTCCCGGGGGAGGTAAGAAGTTACTTGAGCTTCTGAATACCTGTACCCCCATCTCCTTCAGTGTAGATCTTTCTGCGTATTGAGAAATGAGTGACAATGTAGTCACTATGAAAAGCAAAAATGTGTTGTTTGACCTTTTAGAAAGGCGTGGTGTTTGGCCCTCATTATCAAGGGTGGACTGGGCATGACAGAACAGGCATAACTTGTGGAGTGTTTCAGACCATATTAGTGTCCTACAAAATGAGGCTCGTACCTGAGCCAGAAAAGGAAAAACGTTTATCTGTGCACTCGGGGCTGCTTTAAAAGCTTCCGTGGAGCTCTGAATTGAAAAGCATTTGGCAGAAACCCCAATGATACAAGCATTGCAGGAATCAGTTAAAGTAACACAGGAATTGGTTAAGACTCTGCAGAATCATATAGTAAACCTTGAGAGACGATTAGAAAGTGAGAGACATGGTACAGCTTTGTTGCAAATAGCCTTAAAGGAACAGTTAAGGTGTAAGGGTACCAGTGACACTGTCATCCAGAGTGCACCTCAGGAAAAAACTTATCTTCAGGAGGAATTGAAAGAATAAAGGCAAGGGTAGAAAAATCAGAGGTCTCCCCAGCGCACTTGCATCCTTTGATAAAAACTGAATATACATTTGATAACAGTGATGATCTAGACTCTCAAATGAATGTTAAACAAATTCCCTTCTCAGCCATTGAATTAGCAAAATTAAAAAAAGATTTTGTTCGCTCTGCAAAGGAATCAGAAACAGAATATGTACGGAGGGGTAGCCCCACTGATGCAGTCCAAATACTATTAACTGAAAAGGAAGCTGAAGGATACTGGGAACCAGGAGTATTTTTAACTACTGGCAACAGTTGAGCTCCCTGGTCCTTAACACAGAAGGCTGCCTGTTGGGCAGGTGTTCTCAACCCTTTAGAAAGGGGAGACCCTCTTGCTGTTACTGGAACGGTTGATCAATTAGTAGAAAGTGTTCAAAAGACCGCTTGTCTCCAAAGGATGTATGCTAGAAAGCTGCAGCCGCACCATGAATCGTCTGTGATGATGCCTGCTGATCCTGAGAGGATAACCCCTTTAATTAGGGAGGCTTCCAGAATCGTTAAAACTTATGAGCATACAACTACAAGGAAAAATACAGGCTATGCCTCAGGGAGAAGGAGTCTGGGCAGCCTCTAACCATCTGCAGTCAGGATACAAAGCATGGACGTGGGCGGAGGTTGCCCAAGAGTTAATAAACTATGGGAGAAAATATGGGCTGGTGGTTTCTTCCACCAGTATATTCAAGACAAGGAAAGTGAGGCTTGCCCCCAGACCACCTAGCCTCAATAGAACAGAAAGAGCCTCACTCCCAGTAAAAACGGGTAGGCGAAACATTGATCATAAACGCAACGGACTTTGGTTGCTCTGGGCTAGCAAAAGGGTATTCCGTGAGATTTGATGGATGGACTAACAACAGTTAGACTCAAGAAGTTGGTGACTGGATGGCTGACTGCGCTTGAGGAAAGCAAAGCCCCAGGTTCTCGTGCCTCTCCTGAGGAACCTGAATGACTATCCAAACCATTGGAAAACTGATGCCTTCGCACCTCCCACGTGAGTGGGGAGAGTGAAGAGGGGATGCATTAGAAAGCTCTCAACAAAGGAAAACAGTCCTTGATTTAACACCTTCTGTCCCGAGGCCCCACCGCTCTTGCCCATTACCCCTGTGTGTCACGATCCATTCACTGACAATCTGGGGAAACTCTCTCATCTCCCTGGACAGCCTGTGTCGGTTGACTCAGCTAGCGTGAGGTCAGTTCCCTTAACCTTCCTGGAACCTCTTAACAAATATCCTTGAAAGGCTAAGGACATCCAGAAAAAGAAATATAAAATCAACACTCACTGGATTGTTCCCTCATTTTTAATCATATTAACAAAGCCCAAAAAGGGCAAGTCGATGTCTTGTTATATTTTACAGAAAATCCCCGTGGGACCTTGACTGAACACAGGAAAGCTGATAGCTGACTTTAACCGTTCGTGTTTTATGAGAGAGAAGTTGAAGATTTGATCATGCTGCAACGCTGAATACTCTTGATCATATATTTTGATTACATATTTTGGTTGCAATAGTATTATGTTTTGGGTTGCTGTGGTTGTGGGTGGTGACTGATATCAGTATTTGGATCTGTTAAACTTCACACTTGGGTTCAGAGTTTTCACGGGTTATCCTGGCTTACTGGCAACTCCCTGTAGAGTGATACCATTCCTTCTGACTCCTTCTTTCATCCCTTTTTATCATGACTTGCATGTACATGCTCTATGGTGTTTCCAACTTCCTATCAAACTGGGAAATGAAGCAAGGGACCCATCTAATATCTGTCAGATGTGGTCTGAAAAGAAACCCATCATAAAGCCCTTTGCAATATGATCTCCAGTGTCAGAAAGTTGTTGATTTAACACCAGTAGAGGAGTTCCATCCAAAACATGGCTGTTGGAAAGTGTCTAAGTTTTGGTAAGAGATGTGTGTGTTTCTGGGGTTACTGGGATTTCTGATGGCTTATACTGGGGGGTATCCTACACACACTATCCTCTGAAAACTCTATAGACTATAACGATACTTGAACTTGTCCGACTAGTAACATATATCTCTCAGCACTTGAATTGCTTTGGAGATTCTCAAATGGAAAATTCTGTTCATATTTAACCTTACAGCAACGTGCAATGTTGCAGTGTGGTGCAGTGATACCTTCACTCTGCCTAAATAGAGTGTTCAGTTTTGTTAGCCGCAGGACTGATAATCTCTGTGATATTAGAAAACATATTTGCTCCATCTACTGCCCTGGCAAAACACCAAGTCGTCTTTGAAAACGTTACCAGGCAAGTCCACGTATTGCCAAGCTGGACTAGATAAGCTTTTTGAGAATTAAACTTGCAAGAGCAACGAGTGCTGAAAATGGCATTGCAAAACCAGTTAGAGCTTGATATGTTGTTACTTAAAGAATTGGGTGTCTGCGGCAAATTGAATGACTCTAATTAATTGTTTCCTAAAAAAAAAAAAAAAAAAAAAGGAAGGAATGAAAATAGTACTTGTTAAATAAATTGCCCACGGGTGAAATGTGTCCTACTATATTTATTGCAACTCTTGTGTTGGTACCTTGTAAGATTGCATGTTTTACTCAACTTATACAACGTGTTGTACTTTGTAATCACTTGTTCTGATGAACAAGTCCAGCAGATCATGGCAACATTTGCAACCAAGCCCACAAAAAACTTTTGTAGTGATTGTGTAGCACTTAACTCCTCCTTCACCCCCTCTTTCCCTTATGCTTTTTTTTTTTTTTCCTTCTTTTTTTCTTTCCACCATCCTGGATGGTCACTTATGCATCAGTTTCATGCAATCTTCAAGCCACATGGTGGTGTCTGAAGCCTTTTCTGTTTTTGGCCCAAAGTTTGCTTTCCGAGGCATTTCTTGTGAGAAGACTCTTTCATAAGACGTATTGAAGAACCTCCTCTCCCTCCTATAAATTGGAGCAAGACACACCACAAACAGAGTAGGAGACAAAAGCCCAACTTAGATGCAATATAAATTTTATGTTGTTGAAGAACAAACTGCCTGCTGTCTCAGTGAAGCCCAGCGTTACTTAAAATTGTTTATTAATGTTTTGGCATAAGCGGCGAAGAAGGCCGGCCTGCAGGATGACCTGCTTTTAATGCTTGTAGAGTAGCCCTGAGGAACAGAAGAAATTTCACAAATATTCAGTGTGTACACAAAAGCATCACTGCCTTTAGCAACTTATCTACAGCAACTTAATTCTTAATTTAGAGCCTGTGGTACATATTTTGCTTTTATCACCACAAAGTCCATTTATTGCCTTGTTTAATCTAAAGATTATAACACACTTAAGAAAACAACCTCCCTCAGAAAAACAACCAAAGAACCAACCGACAGGGAGACTGCCATGTGGTGTCATGGCTGACAAATGGGAGAATTCAGCTCGTGCCAATTGCTCCGTTGCCACACCGGTGTCAGGCTTGAATGAGTTGCTGGGGGTTGCTTGTTGGCACCGTGTGCGTTTTTTCATGCAAGGCTGTGTTGTAAACCTCACTGCTCGTCAAAACGTGATACAAACTGCTCTTTATAAAGCTTCTGAATAAAGCTGTTCTTTCATATCGTGCAAGAAGTGACCCAAAGCCTGTTCCAGCAGGAAAACCACGGGCTTGCTGCTTGGAACCTGCCGCCTTTTTTGAAGGGCCCTTCACACAACCAGGTGATGTGAGACTGCAGCCACAAAAAACTGCTCAGATGCCCACCCCAGCTTACCCTTCCCCAATGATCCTGCTACTGCTGCCCTTTGTACCTGAGAGTGCATCTCACTCATGAGCACGCCACAGCCGCGGACCAGATGCATGTGGCTGTGCTGTCCCAACTGCTGCCATGCGTCTCCCATTCCCTGGTGACCACAAAAATCAGCTGCCCTCCGTGGCAAAGGAGCAGGATGTGCTTGCTGCTGCTGACGATGTGGGGCTGATGCTGCTGATGGATGTGGGACTGGAGTGCAGGATCTCCCCTGGCCTGAGTTAGACAAATTGGTTACACAAGTAAGTCCTGCACAAAAAATCCACGCCACATCTTTTCCCTAAAAGGGGATCCATTGCAAATACAGTTGTGTGCTACAGGCATATGTTGTGCTGTATCTCATACTTCCAGCAGGCTCCTTAGGATGTGGTATTGAGTGTTAACTCTTAGCCAAACGCATGTTTTCGAAGACATTTCCAATGTCTGTTTAAATAGAAATCCTTTCTTATTTGGAAAAATGCAAGTGAGAGTATTGCAGCTATCTTTCACCGATATGCATAGTGAATCATCTGAATGTGCATTCTGCAGACATTTAAACCTACTTATATTTTGTATTAATACAAAGTAGACTGTCACTTCTAATTTATTGTTTTAACAAGAAGTAGACTGCAAAGGTCAAAATCATCTTAACTGCTTTAAAATCAATTATTGACTATTTTTCTCTCCTCTACCATATTAACTACCTCATACATCAAAACTGCTTTCAACTGCTTTCACAGATGGTCCAAATGCACAAAACCACAATTTAGAAAAAGAACTTTCTACAAGAGTATAATCTGCCAAACCAAAGCAAGTTTCCTCATCACTGGTGCCATCTTTCTTTCTGATTTATGGAAATGCTATGCAGTTAATCTCGCTCAAAATTCATCAAATTGGAAAAATAAAAGGGTTGTTCTCTCTATAAAATGTTTATGACCACGAAGCAAAGTGCAAGCAGACCAAAGTGCAGCAATAAAGGATGTTTTCAACAGCACTGAATAATTTTGTGTAATTTGCTTTCTGAAAAGCTCGAAAATAAAACAACTGGTCCTGCTCAGTAACCCAGTAAATGCTGTTATGCTCAGAGCAGTGGCAGTTTGAACTCACTGAGTTGGAATTTCGAGAGTCGTTCCCTTCTGGAGAATAAGCGTGTCTGAGTACGGTTATGCTTTACCAGCCAAACACATGCTGAGATTTCATACAGTATGTTCAGCATGTCTGGCATAAGTTACTCAGCAATCTAAAAAACCTGACCACAACACATTATTGCCAGAGGAAGTTTTTCTCCACTGCACATGCAAATGCAAACTTTTTTTTTTTTTCCCTGAGAAAATATGGTTTTGTTGCTTTCAGACACAATTTGAGGACAGATTGCTTATATGCCAACTACGCGGCCAAATATTGATTCTCATGTTATTTGGATAGCAATCCCCTAACATACTGCATCTATCACACAATTACCTTGTCACTAGCTCTTGAAAGTCTCAAAATACATATATGCACAAGCAGCTTTGTTGATGAGCGTCATTCCCTATACAAATAACACGCAGTTGGGAAAATAACCTAGTTTGTACCTTTTGGGTCAACAAGATGCTCTGACAGTTCTTTGTGCAGATGAAATTCGGAGTTCAGAAGTGTATTTTTGCTTATTCTCTGTGTTTCTTAGCAAACCAAAGATAGCGTTCCTGAACCGATGATGTTGAAAGTGCTGTGAATTCTGCTATTGTCGGCAGATGAAACAGGACTGAGCTTAAATTCAGCATGCAACTAGCTGCTTAAGAATGTATTCAGCTCCAGCTGGTTGAAATCCTAGATAAAGTCCTCTCTTTGCTCTGGCCCTGCTATTTCTAAACTGCATGGACTACTACAGCATTCAAAAAGCACTCAGGAAAAAGACTTGCACATTTTACAATAAACAGGCTTTTTCAGTTTCTGAAGAAGTCAGGGCAAAAAGAAGGTGCATTTTTTTTCTTTTCTTTTCTAGAATACGTTTTGAACCAACCATTTCAAGTATAGTACAATCACCGTTTTTCATGTGCATACCTGCATTCCCAGCAGACTACAATCAAATCTCACAAGATTTGTTTCTAGGACAGACCAAAATATCTCAAAAATGAATTGAAGGAAAATTATCCTCTGAAAAGCCAACATCCCTAAATTTCTCACTTTAAGACCTGACATAACCATTCACCTAAACTGTGAACAGAGCCCAAAACTGCGCTATGGGAGACAGCAAGTCAAGGACTGATGCTACCTTGCATATGGTGGTCAAATAGCGGCATGGAGACTTTTGGAAACACCTCAGACAGAGTTTAATCAGTTCCATTTACAAATAGAATCATAGAATCATTTAGTTTGAAAAAGACCACTCAGGTTGTCTAGTCCAATTGTAACCTTGCTCTTGGCTCAAAGTGCTCAACCATGTGCTTAAGTCCACTTGTGCGCCTTAAAAACTCTATACAATTACTGAAGAAAAAAATCCAGTGTGAGATTCATCTCTCATATCTCTGTATCTTTCTCTTTATTTTCTGTAGCCTAAAGGTCTTAGACACCTTATTTGTTCTGAAATAGAAGGGCTCATATTTTACTATGATCATATAGAAAATCGTAAATAGTGTCATGGCAATAAAAAAAAAATAATATCTGAGCAAGATAAATCCATCAATGACACGAAACATTCCTTCACTTCTACTCTTTCCTTTCTTAACTGATAATGTTTGGAACAAGGATTGTACTTCTCGGTAGCCTGTGAATTAGCCAACATTAATGTGTTATTGTTTTCAAGCAGTTAAAAACTGCTCCAGAGCCTCCGATCTGCAAGCCTGTCTCCAGTAGTTTGTTGGATTGCGCTGGGAGATAATGGATTGACATCATTCCTGGTCTTGGCCAAGTGCTGTTGCTACAGTGCTCAAGGTCATTCACAGCTTACCTCTGTGTGTGCTGGGTGATCTACAGCAGCGCTCAGCCGTGCTGATGTGTTCATCGTTCTCTGAAGGCAGTGACCAATGTTGAGCAGCTGGCTGTTTGATCTTCCCACTGCTTTGCAGGCAGTACCATGCGGCTCAGAAAATTAAAGGGGAAAAAAACACCATTGAAAACATTTATCAGCTAACGTCATAGAACCACACTTGACCTCCATATCTTCTCTTGTTCCCCAAAGGCAACATGTGTAAAGCGTTTCCTGTCTTTCATGTTAACTGGAATGCATCATGAGGTCCAAATGTACAACCTGCTGTCTGTTTTAGTCATTAGGCATAATTTTCTTTGTCTCTTGATTAGAGCTTCAGCCAACTGTTCACTGTTGTAATGCATAACTCTTTTATTATTCCCTCCCTCCCCTGAACAAACAACTAACTAACCAGTCAGGTTGAAAGTTGAAATTCACTCAAGGCTGCTGTGTCTTACACTGTCTTTTTTTTCCCACATCAGCACATCCCCCTTTGCTCAGGACCACCAAAACAGAGTAAATAACGTCCACCTTTCCACCTTTTATTGAAAGGCTGAAAAACAGATGGTAGTTAAAAACAATTAAAAGGAACTCCTAGATTTCAAGATATGTTCTGCCCCCATATCCGTCTGCTTGAGCATGATAGTTGTAGTTTACTGGCTGCAACTTGGCTCTATATTTGCGGATTTCAGTAACACTGAAGGAGTATTTTTCTAGAATGATGTCCAGTTTGCAGAGACATGCTAGAAATTAAGAAATTAAGCTGATGTGTTATCTTCTCCATCTGCAGTATGCTGGAAGATTGCTCACAAAATTGTTATTTTCACTTCTGACCGTCTTCAAACTCAGCTGACAACAGCTTAGAAGAGTCGTAAAACATACACAAAAACAGCAAAATACCAGCCTGGCTATCTTTTGATCCCAATAGGCAATACGCATGTACTGGTTATGCCCTCATTCCACTAACATTATGTATATACATGCAGTAAATGTCCTTAACACGAAAGAAAACCTTGGAATCCCTGATCATACTTACGATAATAAATCTTCATCAGTGATCTTAGGTCCGAAAAAAAACAAAACTGAAAATTGTGTACAGGCTGAACTGTTATCGACTTTGAAAACTAGATCAGCCAGAAGAATCTTGCCCTGGAAGTGATGAAGCAAATACAAATATGTATATGTGCATATAAATGAATGAATGAATGAATAAATAAATAAATAAATAAATAAATAAATACATAAACAAGCAAACAAATAAATAAATAAAGCTATCCATGAGGCTATCCCCTAATTCCTATGATAAGAGTCTGTACCACAAGGAGCAAAGTTAACAAAACTTGAGTTCCTTTGTCCCCAATATCTCCACCCAGTGCAATAACATAACCATCTGCTCCCTTTGCTACAGCCCTGGCTGCAGATACCTGCAGTGGCCAGTCTGGAGATGGAGACGTGGGCTGGCCCTGCAGCTCCCATCAACCCCTTGTAACTGATGGTTTCTGACAGTGCTTCTGTGTGCAAGAGCACTACCATTAATTTTTTCCTTCTAACCAGTTTTCAATTCTCATAGACCTCATAGGAAATTAAGGTGATTAAAACCTATCTCAACTTCAGCTGGAACTGCTCATCCACCTCCAAGGCTGATGAAGGAGAGGCTGGCCAGCCGGTTGGATGCAGAGGGCTGGTTGTGAAGTTACAAGCAGCCCATTCCTCTCATTCAGCACAAACAGCCAAGCTCTGAGCCTTAGAAGTATAACAATCTTTGACCACGTTACATCAACAGTTCAACAGCTATTTTGTAACTTATAAGGCAGTTTCATATTTTCTTGTTTGCTGCTTGACATCAGCCTTTGAAAGCAAGCTGAAAGACTCCAGCTTACCTCACCCGCTCTTCTGCAGACACAGTGGTGTCACTCCTCTGTGTCCCATCTTATATCTCAAGAACTGGTCTCATTTTGTTTAGAATTACAAGGCAGAAAACAGACAAAAAAATACATTTCAAATGCTAGGAACATCTGCCAGTTTTCTCTTTCACTTAAAAACCCTGTCCTGAAAGGAGGGAAAATATTGAATTGAATTATTCCACAGCAGCAGAAGTTTCAGCCTTTCCAAGAAAAGTTGCAGGATCCCAGGCTTACGTCACTTCTTTGGAAGTATGGGATACTACAGCTATTTTTGCTCAAGGACTTCAACCAGAGCAAGCCAAATGCCTCTCAGACTCCCTTTTCCCAGGCCTCGCCTGACCATACCTATTTACTTGAAAGGTGTGAGCTCTGGTGGAGTACAGGTGTAAGTTATTCCATTGGCAGTTACTTTCCTTAGGGACGCCTATCTGTGCGACCTGGTGTAGGGAACTGCTTTGGCTGGGGGGTTGGACTCGATGATCTCTGGAGGTCCCTTCCAGCCCCTGCAATTCTGTGATTCTTATAGCTCAGATAAATTAATTGACTCTCACTATCCACTTAGGCCCTGGATTTTCTTGTTAATTTTAAACAGATACTACACAAGTCATTCTGGGAAAGCTGCCATAGAAAGAATTACAAACATCTTTAAAGCAGGAATATTCTGCCTACAAGACAAATGTCTCTAATTCAATCCATCAAAAATTGTCTGAATAAATCAATAGAGCAATAAGATCTGCTTGCCTGATAGATGGTATCTCTACTCATAGAAATTACTTAGTTACTTCATCATTCATGGAAATTCGCATCACCATCAGTCACGTTTGTTATTTACAAAGCTTTGTAGAAGGTTAAAACAAAAGAAAAAGCAAATAAGCATAAAAGTCCATCTCCAATACTTCAGACTATGGCAAATTATCATCCTCTTCCAACAGCAAAAAGGCTATGGCAGGTTGGAGACACAGTGTTTGACGCTGGCATTACCATCAGGTATATTCATACTGTCCCTTAAGCAAAGTTTATTTACTAATTTATTTACTTAGTCTTACAAAGTCCAATCAAATCATGTGTCCTTTTCTTCGATACCAGTTTTATTTTCTGTGAACTCATAGTTGGCTCCAAATAACAAGTTTGATATCACATCCAAATGGGATCAGAAATACTGCACAAGATATGTATTTAATACTTCACACAACCACATCTAATTTCAGTAAGCGTAGTCCCAATACTGCATTACATAGTCCCATATATATATGTAGCATACGTATATATATATATATATATATATATATATATATATATATATATATATATATGTAGTCCCAATACTGCATTCAAGCAACAGCAAGTCTTCACTTGCTGCTCACTGAGGCAGGAAATATAGCTTTTCCATATTTTGAGGTTGATTTGCCACAATGTCACATGTTCAGCCTCATGCACAGACATTAGTCTTTTTTTTTTTTTTTTTTTTTTTTTTTTTTGTGGTCAGTTTAGATAAATTGACTGTGCCATCCACAGCTCTACAGATCATAGTGTGCAAACCAATATATAGTTTGGAGTCAAGTATAAAAAACACAAACCCCTAACTACCTTCCACAACATTCTTAATTCACAAACTGACTTATTGAGAAAGGGTAGACATTGCGTTTCAACTCAGTCTGTCCATTTTGACCATTTACATATACCTGCAAACAAATTTCATGATCACTCATAAATTACAGCCCCAAATTTACAATTGCTATCTAACTGTCATGGTTTTATGATTTTTGGTTATCGATGTTCCACATCATAACATCATGTAGTGCACTATGAGCTTAACTGTTAATGCTCCAGTTCTGGGCACTGTCCGGAAGAGAAGAAGAGCTACATACCCCAGGGGGTGGTCAGAGAGGAGATATAACCCCTGGCAAGGTCATCTGATGTCCTCTTCTTTGCCTCCCTGCTGCTCAACCAGACTGCACATCTCACCTCAGCACTACGGTGAGGCCTATCCACCTTTCGGACACTCTCATTATATCTGATTTACTAGCTTTAATTCTAGTTATATTGTAGTGTGTTATCTTGCATTCCGATACTATATTTAGTAAATTAGTTTGTTCTCCTCAGATCGTTGCCACTGTTTTTCACTATTTTGGGGTCCCCTGTTTCCTTTTTCCAGAGGTGCGGCTTATGCAAAATCCCTCTGCCCCGTTAGTCACGGAAGCGGGCTGAACCAGCCCGTAAACCGTTCACACTAACAGATATCCAAAAAAGCACACCTAGGAATGCAACTTAACCCAGCAGTGTTCAGGCCTCTTTAAAAATAGACAGTCTGACAAAAAACCATGCATCTAAATGACTTTGCTAATTAATGGGTAAGCAGTTGTCACCCCAGATAAACAACATCTGACGGGCAAGATGGATGGCTGTGAAAAGTAACCAAGAGCATTTTGAGAAGACAAAATCGATACTGACCAAATCAGGCAGAAGTCAGAGCAGCAGCTCAACAGAAGAGAAAATCTGTGGAGGATAACCAATAGTGCTGGCTTATTTTAAGCACGTCTTACAGAGCCTGCGGGCTACATTTCACTGTAGCTTTGTCCAAAATCAAGCTAAGTTTAAAAATATGTATAATTGAAAGTGATTTATAAGTGCTTGGGTGGCAGCGACAGGGCAGACTGAAAGACATTAACATTAATGTGTATTTTGGGGAACTTGGAACAAAAGTAATGCCTTATCTTCTATGAGCTGCATAACTTGTATGAATTACTCAGTGCCCACAGACTAAAAAATTTTGCTAAAGGAAAAAAGGTAGCCCTGTATTTCTTTTGATCATTGAAAGAAACGGGACTGTGCTAGGGGGAAAGTGAGTCTGGCACATTAAAAATCACTGCTAAGGAAAGCACTAGTGGCCAGACCACACTCGTGATTCAGTCAACTGCCTGCAACTAGGCAATAGGAATGGTTTAAATTCTCAGCTTTTCTGAAGGATGAAGCTTTCTCCCTGCTCATCTTTGCCACCATATGAAGAACTGAGAGAGCGTCTGGCAATGAAGAACACGTTAATCATGTTATTGTGACAACCACAACTGTTGTGAAACAGATATTCTTACAGCACATACTAACCTTCCCTGACACTTTTTTTTTTTCCTCATTCAAAACCTGTTGAACATTCACTTCAAACACACTGAGATACATCTCTAGAAAATCACCAATGCCAGGAAGAAATCTGTTTCAGGTATGTGCAACAGAAGCTGCCTGTAATACGCTAGTGGTATTTATTGTCTGGATGTACCTTTGTTCCCAAATCTGAAGTCATGCAAATATTTCTCAGAAAAGATGTCTTTGAACAGTCTTCAGGAACAACCAACTGTGAGACAAAATGTCTGACTGAAACATATATATCTTTGATTTAGCTCTATAATTTATTCTTACCTGAATATTTACTCTTTACAGTGGAAAGCGATAAGGAAATTTTTTAACAAAGCTGAGCTCAAACACACACAGTGTGAAATTATTGTCAAAGCTAATATTTAAAGTTTTCAAATGTACTTAACAAATATTACAGAAGCAATGTCTGTAGAATAATGTGGATGGACAAAAATAGGATTGCTTTTGGAACACTTTGGTCTAGGAAGAATTCTTAGCAGACTGACTCTTCTCCTAGAAGAGACACCTTACTGGACATTGTGAAGTGTTATAACATTATCTGAAAAGGCATTAATGAAAGCAGGGTCAGTCATTACCTTCCATGGCCCTACAGAGTGCACGAGAGGGCTTGCTGCTGAACATCCAACCCGGCCTACAATCTCCACTCTGGGATGATGAATGGCGTTTCTGCTCCATCGCTTGCAAAATTTCCAGTCTTTTCATACTGCCATTATACTGCATTTCTGTTAGGTTAAATGGAAAATAGTTGTGCTACTCACACATGTTGCACATTCAAACATTTAAATGTTGGTAATTTAGTCCTGACTGCTACAGTTGGTCATTTTGAAAATATCTTCTACAGCCACCGTACAATTATGTAATTATTTGCCTGCTCAGTCATCACAGGCAGGAAAGTATAAAAAATATAAATTTTGGCAGTGAGAAATCAAAGTCAGTATAGAAAACCAAGTGCTGTTCACTGGGCTCATAAAGCTAAATCACACCTGCATCTTCGCTAGCACTGCACTGCATGGCCTGACAGAAGAGTACCAGGAAAGTGTCAGGGATCCAGACTCCTAACTATTCTTCCTCCACTCTGCTCATGAAGTTGCTGAATCCCTTTTACAGCTGAAGATGGAGCCTGGCTAGATTTTGTCATGCACTTAAAAGGTCCATAGTGAGGCAGTCCTAATCATAATGTGCAAGGACAGTAATGATGTTACTCTGCCATTTGCTCCTTTACAGCTACGAGTGGGACAACCCCGTTTTATGTATTAGACAGCGGATTTGCTGAACGCTCAAATAGGGATAACACAGTATTACTGGAGCAAAATGATCTTTGTAGCTTTGATGAAGACTCAAAGGGATGGGAACAACTGATGACAAGATGGTGCAGAGAAGAATCTCTTCATAAGTCCATTAATAGGCTCTATGACAGGGACTACAGTAAATTCAATTTTTTCCAACAGTATTAGTCTAAGTGTAACTTTCAGGCAAACTTTCTACAAAAGAGAAAAATAAGAGAGATATAGGAATGAATAAAGAAGAAAAAAAGAAAGAAAGAAGAAGAGAAAAGAAAAACAGAAAAAGAAAGCTTAACGAAGCAAGGACTCTCTTCCAAATTTTTGTAGAAATGCCTTGCTGCTGAAGATACTAGAGAGGACTCAGTCTAGCAGCCGGAATGTTGGAAAGCAGCTTAGTGTTGAAGCAAGGCAACTGAAGAAAACCTGCTCTAAATGTTAAAACCTAATAATTCTGTCTTACAGGGAGAAAGAGTCAGGAACGCAAAGTAAATATCCACTTGTCATAGCAGCAAATCACTAGGTGTCTGCTAACTACAAGTTTGAAAGATGCCATGGAGCAAGCAAGGCCGTTCTAGGTGTATTTGATTAGTTTAATAACTGAAGAGCTTGAGTTCTTTCCTAGAGTCAACAAATTCAGCAAAGAGCCTCTACATTAACTGCAACCACATCGTGTTCTTTTAGAATATGAGAAACACCACAATCCCTATAAAGACTGTAAAACAGCCATTGTCATTTGGGGATGCTATTAATCAAGGCATTCTCGTGCATTTTGTCTTCACAGCTCCCTTGCCTAGATTCAGTGTAACAGCTCACTGGGTTTTAACTAAAAGCAGAATGGCCATGTACAGCCATGCAAGAGGCTCAGTGTTTTCATTCCAGCACTCTGAATGTTTATCTCTGACCCCTCCTGCCAAGGGGGGACCCTGATATGTCCGCAGGCATTACGAGCACTACAATGAGCAATCCCACAAAAAGGATTGGAAATACCTCCTTCATTCTGAGAGTACCTTCCACATTTAGACACTCCCCACATTGTTGCTTTTTTCTCCACTCCTAGAAAATCAAGAGATGCTACAAGAGGAGAGACGCTAAACTCTTCTTGCACTAACTCAAATAGGCTGTTTTTCTGTAAAGAACAAGGCTAGGCTCCCAGGCAATAGAAAACAGGTAGAAAGAGGGAGAGATGACTAGTGTCTCGCAGTGCTGGTACAAGCTAAACTACTTTGTACTTCAGTTCCTTAGAAAATTGATACACAGGTTATAGCAGACCACAGACAGGACAGGCATGAACAATATCGCTTTGCAAAAAGCTTCAGATACCATGCTGAGCTGTATAAGTGGGAACACAACTTGCAAGGGAAGCTATCTTCTCACTCATCTGAGCAGCATCGGTAGAAGCCCTCAGCTGCCGTACTGTGTCTACTTTCATGCACCATATTGCAAAGATCACAGACTATCTTGAATTGGAAGGGGACCATAAGAATCACGAAGTCCAACTCCTGGCTCCACATAGGACCAAAGATGTGGCTTACTAGGGGGAAAAAGCCAGAAGACAGAAAAAAATATCATTGAACAATACAAACTCTGAGAAAAAGCTGACTCTATCAGAGATTTTCAGCCTGAAGAAGAGTGGACAAGTGAGTGCAAATAAGTCTTGATGAATCTAAAATGCTGCTCCAAAAAAAGGAACATGTTTATGTTCTCTGTACGCACCAGGGAGTAAGACCAGAAATTATGTAAAAGACAGCCTGGAATACTTAAACTCAATATTAAGGCAAATCTTTTGTCATTAAGAGCAAGCATTTGCCTAAAAAAGCTGCACTATTGTCTTCACTCCTTAAACAATTAGGGTTGTTTTTTGTTGTGGTGGTTTTTGTTGTTGTTGTTGTTTGTTTTTGTTTGTTTGTTTAGTACAGATCTCATGCTTTAGGGCAGGAAATCAGATTTAAGGCCATCTCAAAATCCATTCTGGTTGTCTGACTGTACAGCTCTGCAACCTTCACTCCCAAATTTCCCACTCACCATTTTAATAGTCTTCTGTATCAGCTTAAACTCCTGCACAAACCTCCCAGGAATGCTGAGCAGATATATTTGCACTCCCAAGACGTTCCCTGGGAAAGACAGGAATATTAGTCATTTAAGTTGAAAAAAAGGAAAATAATAATAATAATAATAAAATACAAACAAACACAGAACAGAAACCAACAGTGATCAATCAGGATTGTTATCTCATTGAGAAGTAAAACATGAGACAGAAAACACACTTGATAAAATAAGGCAGTGGCAGGCACTCCAGTAAAAAAAAAAAAAAAAAAAAAAAAGGTTACAACGGGGATAGATGTTCTGTTAGCAAGCTGGAAGAAAGCAGACATGTTCCATTTCTCCATAAAGCTACAATATACCCTTGCTGGAGCAGAGAAGTAGAACTCATTCTACCAGCTTGAGTCACAGCCAGCGTAGCGGGGGCTGCTGTTTGGTCCGCACTGGATATCTTCACACTGCACTGGCTGATTTAGTGCCACTGTGCTTTGCAGCATCAGTAGCTGAAGCATTTTTCCAGACACCCAGAAAGCAACTTTGTACGTTAGAGGATACCTTTGGAGTGCCTTCTCTATCCCTCCCTTTTTGTTTCTTTCCTTTTCCTGATAAGTAAAGTAGGAATTATTTAGTTCAGATTTACTTCTTACGACCAATCTGTTAAAGAAGTCCTCTGAGCCTAGCAGCCCATAGCTTGGACACCAGCGCTCTTATCACAGAAACACGAAGAAGAGGACGAAAAGGATCTCAGTTAGCCATTCCCCACCCATAAATCAGGCAGGCAGAAAGAAGACAGCTGGGTAAGACAAGCCTGCAATAGAGTTGTTCTTCCATGTGGCTTTATGGAGCAGTTAACTTTTATTACCTGGTAATTACTATGTGAGATTTCAGACAAGTTGACTCTACAGCCCACATGACAACAGGGTTGCGTGGGCAGCTGGCTTGCGAAGATCCTGCTGCAAGACTGATGCTGCAAAGGGGGAAGCTGGTCCATTGGGAAAACTGAGTCCAAGAATATAGCTTGGCTATACATCGATACAGTTAGTACAAATACCAGCTCTCAAGGCAAAAATAGAAAATTAAAATGGAACCTGCAAAAAGAATACAGTGAATAGGAAGAAGATATCAGATGCAGACTTAAAGCGCAGAACAATAAGTGTAAGAACAATAAGGCCTGGATAGCAGGTGAGCAGGGACTGGGGGACAAAAATGTGCCCATGAACAGAAATGCAAAGAGCCTCAGAGCTGAGATGGGAAGGCTAAGATCCGTGCTGCAGAACAGACACTTGCTTATAATGAGACCACTGTAGCTGGTCCAACAGGGAGCAAGAGAAGTGAGAAGTGAGTTAGAAGAGGAGAAATGACACAGGGAATATGCACAATTCTAAGCAGAAGCAGTATACTCCATCATACAACATCTGTTGCTTTAAAACTTTGGGTACTACTAGCAAGAAAATTGTTTGATATATTTTTCTTCATTGTTCATTACTACAATACTACTTCTTCATGTAGGCAGTAATGCAGAATATTTGTGAACAGAACCTGATAATACTTGAAGGATCAGTAATAGCAGTTTTCTCTGTGGAGGCATGGATTTTTCTGAAACGTGAGCATTTTGGGGGACCTCAGAGTACTTTCAGTGAACAGATGCCAGTTGATTACTTAGTCGACCGACAGAGATGTTTTGATCCTGTGTACCTGTTCTAAACTACATTTAAACCTTAAAGATAAAAAGATATCAAACAATCCTAACCCATGTGATAAACAGATGCCAAAGTTTCCTAGCTCTTCTGTTCATTCTCTGCAATAAAAAGCAAAAGCTATGGTTGATTTACTGTGCACTCAAATGTTGGGAGAATCCAGGAACATGTGGGATCAGTTTAGGTCGGGATCAAAACCCCATAATTTAGCAAGAGAGCAGCTTCCAAACTAAGCTCATGTTTTTTCAGCCTGTACTTTTTGTGCAGTTACTATGTACCAGTACCTCGTAAATGTCCTAAGAACTGAAACAACCCTATTCTTCATTGGTAGCAGCTTTTGCCCCCCTAACTTATAAATACCCATTCTAGCATAATTCCACATCGGCAGTCCTTGCAGCTATTCAGTTGCAATCTGACCTCCAGGTCTGATGGCAGCTGAGCTGTTAACAGAGTTTTCTCATTGCCAGTAAGAGAACAGAATCTTCTGTTTTTCGTTTTTGTCTAACATCTATCTCAGTTCAGCTAAGACCTCTGCTCCCCTGTAGAGTTGGCCAAAGAGTGGGAGATCTCAGGGATAAGAGCGAGACTCTAGTTCCAGCAGAAGTATGTGAGAGAGAGGAGTAAGCTACAAAAGCAGCTAAAAGACTCTCTCTCATGAGCTGCTTCGTCTGTGTAACACAGATAATAATGCACATTTGAAACGTTTTGGTTTCTGTACTGTGTGCTCATCCACATGGCGTTGTTAAAGTCTGGTTATTTCCGATCCCACTGCATTAAAACAGCAAGCGCAGAAGAGTGTTGTGCAGCAGACAAATTGGACACGCATCAGAGACCCAACTTGAACATATTTGTTAGAGGAATGGTGCTTTTTGATGAACGCTGAGAGCCAAAAACTTGTCTTTATCACAGAAGTTGCTGTCTGCAGGGGGAGGCATGGCTGAGAGCAGTGCTGGGGGAAGAGCTGCCAAACGACTGGTATCTCACTCAAACAACACAGGGACATGCTGCGCTCAGGAAGTGGTGGAAAAATGAGCAAAATCACACCACAGACTAAATCAAGAGAGACCTCTGCTCTGCTTTGTACAGTCTACAGCTGTTGCGACACCCACAGACTTATTTGAAACATAAAACATGAGCTGAAAATGAGCTGTTGGAATATTTTTTTGTTGTTGTTTTCTTTCTTTTTACCATTTGAATGTGTGCAGAAGATATACTCTGTGTACTGAATGGTTTCCTAAGAAGAAAATTACAGAGGCAGGAAAAGTACCCTGGGATTTATGCAGACAGTGCATTTTCAGTTTCAGGAAGGAAACTTTGGCAAGTTGTTATACGCATTCACAAAATGGTCTCTGAAAACATCTGAGTGGGGAGCGCCATGATATTTGTGGGATGCACTGAAAGGCAGCCAACACGGCAAGTATCCTGGGTGCTTCTCTGACAATAATGAGCTTTATCAAACTTTGGCTAGTGATGTCAAAATATTTTCAGCTTGTAGTCATGAAATGGGCAACAAGCATACAAGCTCACTGCTTCGTGCTAACATATGTTAAGTCTCAAGAGATTAAGTCCTCATCTGCTTCCAAACTGTGTAAAAAACATACCTTTTCTTCCTGCCCATGCTTTTGAAGTGCAGCAGCCCAAACACAAGTTACAGCTTCATAGGACTTCTACTCTCAGATATTTCTCCTTACGTAACAGCTTCAGTGTAGACCTGTAGAGGAAATCATCGGCAGTTTTCAGCGTGTGTAGCAAAACCAAGCCTTCATTGAACATGGATTTGTTGACATGAGCAAAAATGCTTTGACAGACTGATAACCGAGAAGTTCAGAGTGTTGTAACAGGGACAGCACAGAGCCTGTAACTAAAGCAGTTTGTGCTTCCCTGAAATAAGCTGGGCAGAAAAATACCAGATTTGACCTAAACTTTCCAAGACTGTCTTTGGACCTGGTACAATCAATTACAATGTAAATTATTCACTGATGATGGACAAAGTTGAAATAAAGCACACTTGCTGGTACTGATTTAAAGAAGGAGCAGCACAACACTTCTGATAGCCTACTGCAGTCCTAGTGACATTCCTAGCATTGTCAGGTATTTTGTGAATGTGGCTTTTCAACTTCAGAACTGAGACAATCTATAAATTGAACAAGCTGGATCTACCAGTGATCCTACAGCACTTCTGCCTGCTTTAAGTAAATAAAAAACAAAACAACATCCTGAATCACTCAACCCTCAATCACTTCTCTAATGAGCTATAACGTATTAAATCATAGGTATGAGTCAACAATATCATACTGCTGGGAAAAAAATGGAAGACCATTCCGGGAAAAATAAACGAATAAACAGCAGTATCATCTGTAGAGCACATGGCACACCACCGGCACTCAGCTCAGTGATGGGAAGCATGTGATTTGGCTGCAGGCACCAGAAGTTCAGGAGGATATGATACAGACAGGGTAGAAAAGAACAGAAATAAGGATGTTGAGGAGTCGTGGAAAGGTGGCTTATTAGAAAAGGCTGAAGGACAAGGGCTGTTCACTCTGGGATATGAAAAGCAACCCTCAAGGTATTTTACAGAGGTCTGCAGATGTGTGGAGCAGTTAAGAAGAAAGGAGTAGTTTGTTTTACACACTTTGGCCTCTTAAACAACATTAAGCCCAATGAAGACCGACCAGTGCCAGAGACACAAGTGAGCCAGCACCCCTGCTGTGACTTTTACTGTATCAGGAATTATGAATTTCTACAATATTATTTAGCTACTTTCCTCTCAATCTGATAGTCATAAAAATCCTCTCAATCTGATAGTCATACATTCCTCGTATTCATGTAAGTATTTGCTCTGAAGTTGCCTTCCCTCATGGCCAAAGCAAGAGAGTGCTCTGTACTTCCTCTTCTGGTGCCCACCTGGCCCTCAGCTTCAAGCTGCTTCACTCTGATCTTCCTCTTTTCTGTTTGCTGTTATGAGTTCATTAGTGGTTTGCATATCTTTGTCTCAGCCTGCTCCTCCAGCTGTTGGGAAATACGCTGGGTCCCCATCCTTGACCCAGAAATGTTCTCTGCTCAGCACAGCTAAAATAAGAGAGACTTGATTGTTTCCATAGACTGATCAGCTCTCACGTTAGAATCATACAATCATTAAGGTTGGAAAGAGCACTAAAATAATCCAGTCAAACCGTGAACCCCCTGTGAAAGCTCTAAATCACGTCTCTCATCGCCACATCCACCCTTTTCTCGAATACCTTTAGGAACTGTGACTCTGACTCCACCATCTCTCTGAGCAGCCTGTTCCAGTGTATCACCTCCCTTTCTGAGAAAAAATTCTTCCTGGTATCCAACCTGAATCTCCTCTGGTGCAGCTTAAAGCCATTGCCTCTCATCCTATCACTGACCTTGGACAGATCACTTGCTCTGGAAACACAGGTGAAATACACTGTACAGGAATGTAAAGTACCTAGAGTTTACATAAACATGGAGCAGCAAAATGCAAAATACAAGGCACCCAGTTCACGTTCTAGTGGGAGACACAATAACACTGTTAGAGATAAAAGCAAAGGAACAAAGAGAAAGAAAAGAAATAAAGGAATTTGTGAAAGTATCTAGGACATTTCTCTAAGGTTAGACCTACAGCTGTCCAGACCAACACAGGCACCCACAAGTTGGACACAACCACATTCCCATTAGTAGAACACACACAGGAGTCTGCATACTCACTGTGTGTCTGCTAGCGCAGCAGGAGCTTAATCTGGAGGGCAAGTGAAAAACAAGTGAATTACACTTTTTAAAAGTACTAAGTCATTCACCCTGGAGAGTGGAGGTTCAGATCTATAGAGATCATTGTAAATCCTTTCAGATGAAGTAAATTTGTTCTAACCTACATAAAATTAAGCTGTGAAATAATCTAGGAGAAATTACAAATCCGTGCACGGTTTATTCTTGGTGTCCTCAATTCAGCATCTACTCTGAGGCTCCACGTCCTGGCAGACATTCGTGCAGTCCCCGCCACTTCCAGTTCTTTCCCCACCACCACAGCCCTTTTAAAGAGTGAGGCACAGAATGCCCCCATACACAGAAACAGCACAGATGTTGGAGCTAAATGGAAACAAGTGATTCAGAAAGGTCCTGGCACTCCTCCTTCTGTTACCCAAATGCAGTCCTTGTGCATGTTTACAGTACAACTGAACCATCTTAAACAGCTTAACATGTATTCCTGCTATGTGGCATGGTTCAAAGTTGGCTGTGCAGGGACAAATAACTCCTAAGGAGATCATCTTGAGCAGACAAACATAGATGACAGCCAAAAATTAAAGAAATTCTGTCTTTCATTTCTACTTAACATTTTGATTGATTTATTGTAAAATACATTTCCTTTTTCTTCAATCAACATCCCTATCAACAGCACTTAAATAAATATATGTACAATTCACAGAATTGTAGCATCATAAAGCTTGGAAAGGACTGCTAAGATCACCCAGTCCTACTGTCAACCCATCTCCACCATGCCCACTAAGCCATGTCCCTCAGTGCCACATCTCTGCATTTCTTGAACACCTCCAGGGACAGTGACTTCACCATCTCCCTGGGAAGCTTGTGCCACTGCATTACCACTCTTTCTGAGAAGAAATTTTTCCTAATATCCGACTCCTGGCATAAGCTTAAAGTCATTCCCTCTTATCCTCTCACTGTTACCTAGGAGGCCAATTCCGCCTCACCACAATCTCCTTTCCGGCAGTTGCGGAGCCATAAGGTCTTCCCCGAGCCTCCTCTTCCCCAGACTCCCAGCTCCCTTAGCCACTCCCCATAAGACTTGTGCTCCAGATCTTTCACAGTTTCCTTGCCCTTCTCTGGATGTGCTCCAGGGCCTGAATGTCTTTCTCACAGTGAGGAGTAATTCTTGCTGTAGTAAAACAGTTTTAAATGATTCAAAAAACTACTGGCTGGCACACAAAGCCTCACGTTGGCTGCATTTTCAACCAACCATCTGAGGCTGTCTGTGCAGTAAGCATATGTGCGTTCCAGCAGGTCCCATGGATATTCCCCTCAATAATGAGAAAGGGCCCCAAGGAAATGCTCACCCATGAGCAAATGTGTCCCAACTGATCTGCTCCTGACACCAGTTCTAGCAAGCTGTTTCTCAAGGGTGGTTTTTTGTTTTTTTTTTTTTGCATGATGCAGAAGAAGTATGCCAAGAAAATATCCTTAACTGAGCAAAAGCTTCCTACAGATTGGGAACAGCAGGACAGGAGGGACTCAAAGAGAACTACACCCGTGGGAGGTTGCTCTCATTCTATGGTAGTTGAAAAGACCTGGAGCAGCAGCCTGAGCAAGCTGTTCAGCTAAAAAGACAGCTAATACCTTTGGTTTCACACTCCCTGGTATTTTGAACATCTATAATAATACAAAAAACCTCCCAACTTTCTAGCTGTAATAAGCCAAGAGAATTGTTGCCAGTTGTTAAAGTTTTCCTCTGATCATAATGCATTTATTTTCCTGTCTGAGTTTTCTCACCATGATTTTTTTTTTCAGAAAGAGACTGTCTTTCTTTTTGCAAACCCAAATCATAAGTCTTTCATAAACTGTCCCCCAGAAAGCTATTGGCAGCAACTGAAAGGATTTTATTCTTGTGTAAAGGCAGAGCAGTGTTATTTCTAAAGAAGTATTTTTTAAAATTTATTTTTAGAGGTAACATTTTTGCATTTAAATGTCCTTCTACCAAGTTAAAATGATTCCAAGCATCCCCACTCACCTGAGTATTCCATTTTAAATTTGGAGAAAACAGAGAAAGGGAGCAGGTAAGGAGAGAAACAATTGAAAAAAGAGAAATCTTCTTCAGAATCATGTGTTGATAAACAAATAATGGAAAAATATTTCAAATTTTCAGTGCGCAAGTACCTCAAGTTCCCAGCAAATCTGTCAATGACAGAATGGACAAGGAGCTGAGAACTTTCTTGGAGTCCATTCATAACCTTATGTTTGCATTTGGCAAACTGTCTCACTGTTACATCTCTTCCCCTTTAACATGAATATTATTCTTGTATTACACAAAAAGTATTGGTTTTTAACTGCTGATCTTCCAGCATTTTCTGTATCATCGGAACAGACATAAAAGTTTTCCAAAACTTGCAGAAAGTTGTTCAGGTATTTTCCTGAAATGAAAACATTTTATGCAGTCTGAGTTTCTTCTGTATTTTAAATGACTCACAAACTACTTTTAATAGCATGAATTTAATAGTTTTCATTATCTAGAGCCTCCTATTTTAAACAAAAAACATAGGTGATAACATTCTTGTATTCATACTAGGTTGCTCACGGAGGTGACAGTCTTTGTCCTTGGAGGTTTTCGAGAAAGTGGTGGATGAAGCATGAAGGAACAAGCTCTAGAGCTGTCATAGGCATGGCTTGAGAGTAGAACTAGACAATCGTCTTTCCAATTTTAATGATTCTATGATAACAACATATATTACTTTTCCTCTGTGTATTTTCATTTTATACACCAACTATGTGTTGATTCTTGAAGGGTATCCACAATTTCTCGTAAGGGGGGCACATTATTCAAGTTTATTCTAACTGATGCAGTTGTGACTTTTTAACACAATGGAGCTATTCATACTAGGGAACCACACTCTATGCTGGATCTCAAATAAATACACCAACTCAGCTAGTGTGAATGTTAGTATTTTGCTGAAACTTTTTACTAGAATTTCATCTGGGCAAATCCTTCATCACAGCTTCATCAGCCTTCTGGGGAGAGCAGAGATTCCTGTGGGATGTTTAAACCCGCCCAGGTAAGTCAAAATCCATCTCTTCCCAAAGAGAAGAGATGGATTCATCTGCAAAATTTTTCACTACCTATCCCTACATGTCTTTCCCCACTAATGACAACTTGAGCTGAAATGAAAAACACAGACCATGATAGTCTTGTCTTGGAACCTTTAGAAATAAAAGCAGCTTTCAAAGTGCAAAGAAGCAAAAAGTAGGTTTCAGTGGAACTTCTAATAGGCTGTGAATTACACTTGCGCTTAATTAAATTACTGTACTGAATCCGGTTCTGAATTAAAGTGAGATACTCTTCTGTGTTTATTTTGTTTGGATAATTAAAGACAGTAACAAAACAGGTCTTTAGAGCTAAGGTAATCTGAAGCTTTAGCAATTAAATTTTTGTGTGCTTAAGCACCCAGCACCAGCAAATGCAGGTATAGGTGAATGTTGTTCTTCAGCTGCTCCCCTCTACTATGAAAACAAAAGCAGAAAATTATTGAGAACCTATCTTACTCATCCGGAATAATCTGGGAATACTTTCTTTCAGGCCATTAAATGGTCTGTGTTCCCCCTGGTACTCGTTTTCTGGGCCCTCTGAAGGCAACAAGCAGGAGTATAAGCTATTTGCTTATTTAACTCAAGAAATAGGAAGATACATTGAAGAGGTTGCTTTTTCTTAAGAGAGGGATAAAATTTTATATGGACTTTTATCAAACCCAGTTCTCATCTCTTAGGCTCTTCCTTACTGTCTCAGTCAGTTTTGAAGCTTTTCTATACCAAGCTTTTTTCTAATGTGCCTTTGCTAATACCTATATTTATCATCCATTACGTCTATCTATTTTTCCGACCCTCCTCTGCACAACAGCACCTTGCACGTTATTTCTTGTTTCATGGGAGGAACCCCATGAAGACTGGTTTTAATGAAGCAGCCTCTGCTCTCCCACAGGACACACAGAGGAATCATAAACCATTTAAAGGAAATGTTGCAGCAGCAAATCCTGAAAGGAAAACATACCTGGCTGGTTGAAAGGCTTCATAAAGCTTCCTGCATGATGTTATCAGGGAGTTCATCCATCCCCTGGAGGAACTGTTTCTTGCGCTACCACAGTCATACAGCCTTCTTGTGAGTACCAGTTGAAGTGGCAGTAAATAAACTATAGAAATGGAAAAATACAGGGCTCTTTCAAACTAGCATCCCCTCAAGATCAGGGAGGAGAATAATCACCACAGAGGAATCGTTGTTTATTGTCCCTTAGCCTTACAAAAATTTATTGGAAAAACACAGACGTTGAAGAGATGGTTGAGAGGAAAAAAACTTGGTTCCAAAGACTGCTTTCTGTGGCTTGATATTTCTAGTACTTTCTGGTCAAGTTTCTTACTAGTGTCCCCTAGTTTTCTAAAACTGTGGAGTGACCCAACACCTCCTGATTATTGCACATACAGTGCACAGTCACAGGATTATTGTTCTCTACAGGTACATTAATTTCCTTCCTTTTCCCATCTATAGACAAAGGTACTCCCTTTTCCCCAAGTGAGGAGTGCTGATTACTTTCCACATTGCAATCACAAGTTCCTAAAGGCAGTTAATGCTGTATGAACAGTGCCTTGCAAATGGCACTCTCCGTTTCGGCACAGACTCTTTGGTTTTGTTGTAGTACAAGTAAAAGTAGGAGACATGAGAAATACTATCAATATTCAAGTGATTGAATTTATAGGAAAATACAGTGATTTAAAAAAAAAATATTTACTATGCTTTTAATATACTATATCTGCATTACTACACTGTTTTCTGCATTGTCTTCTTTATCATTTTACCACGGTACTCACAACAAAGAAGGAAGTGAGACTTTGTTAATTTTAAACCTACTTACTGTAATTTTAATGAAGATAAACCAGATCACTCAAAGTGCTGATTAATTTTCAACATAAAGGTTAGAGCAGTACAAGCAATGAGCAATTATAAGATGAGATTCAATTTATTTATAGGAGAATACAGTGTTTTTAAGAGAGCGATATTTCATCCAGATTTTTTCACTTCAGTAACTCTTCAGAACTGATTGGGTGTTAACCCAGGACAAGCAGTAGTCATTATGTTACCGTGGAATCTATGTTTACTGCTTTATCAAAAAAATGCTTGTTTTTGCATCCACAGTGATGAACATACTTTCCACATTTATCATTTTATTGGTAGCAATTTTAAAATGTGCATTTATCCAGTTATCAATTTTCCTCACATCATAACTTTTGGAAGTCTTGGTCTCTGTTTTCAACATCAGCTATAGAGACATTCAGGGTAGTTCAAGGGCAGAAGGTGCAGAAATGAGTGCCTATAACATACTGTTCTTTCTGAATGTTTTTCTAGAAATAACATACCTGTTCTAATATACTGGGAAAATACTACGCTGACTAATAAGCCTTGCTGTTACAAGGCTATATGAGCTTATTACTTTAAAAAACCTCTTCAAACATGTTTTATATTTGCTGTCCACTTTAAGAATGTGAATTACCTGAGATCAGATAGAAGTAGATCAGATGGTCAAGATATGTTGTTTTGTCCCACAGCTACTGGAGAAAACACATTTTTGTCAAAGAAACCATGCTGCCTGAGGTAAGTGTCAGAGAAATATATTCAGGACTCTTTACCTGAACCCAAGACTACCAAGCTTGACTATTCATTAGGAGGCACTGTAAATTACTCAAATTAATATGGGTCACAAATCTGCCAAAACCTTACTAAATTCTATTTATATGCATTATAAAATCTTTCCAATGTCTTGTGGAAAAAATTACTTTTCCTGTTAAAAACATATTTGTAATATGGAAATGTTTTGTGAATCATATTTGTCAGCTACACGAAAGGCCACCAATTATATTGCTCTCACGACAAAAATTATGCCTTTTAGTGTTGGTATCCTAACAAAACTCATACAAGAATAAATCGCTCCATCTAGAGAAAAAAAAACAAACATTTGCAAATTGGATTGAAGCTCTTTTGCTTTGAAATGTACAATAAGATGCCTTTATGTCATTCCATTGCACATGAAAACAAAACACTGCTTTTACCAATTTAGTAGTCAGTTCTATTCAGTAGGTCCACAATATAACACAAAGCTGCATTTTTCTATTTCTTTCCCTAAAATACATATCTTTAGTGGTAGCATGATTAGAAGGTCTAAAAGTCTTTTACTAAATGAGTCAGCATGGCTCTTTTAGATGGCCAGTGTTGTTTCTGTTTGCACTATATTGGGCCCATGAGTAGAGGCCCAAAACTTCAAAGAATCTCTTAAACTGCTGATTGTAGTCTTCTGCTACCACAGGTAGACAATCTGCTTTTCACTAATATCACAAAAAAAAAAGCAAATGAATATATAGAAAACAAATAGGAGCATAGGATCTTTTGCTGTAGCACCTATCTTACCATTTTTTGGGCAGAACTTCTCATTTTAGCCAAGGGCTAAAACTGTTAGTTTCTATATGGTTGGTTTTAAGCATGTTATCTACCATCCTACCTGTTTCAGAAGATTCTCCTTTCATTCTCCTCATCTTCCCTGTTCACTTCTCAGAATACACTGGAGCTTAAATGAATCTTTCTTGCAAGCCGACAAGAAAAATGGCACAGCCATCCAAGCATACACTTCCCAAAGGCTGCTATGTTGTATGCAAGAGGGTGTTTCTGCATAACACACACCAGTATCACTCAAGCATTTCACCTGCTGCAAGGAAGTCACCTTCTTCTTCTTGTACTCCAAGAAGAGGATGTTCTATTATTTTTAGACCAAACCTCACAACATTAAGTCATTATTTCACCAGTGCAAGGGCAATTCCCAGGATGCTCTGCTATTCAAAATGATCGCAGTTGCAGTATACAACTGTGGCTGGTAAAATACAAGAAAATCTTATTTCAATGACTATCTTTTTCACAACCTTCCTGTAAAATTTGCTAATTCTTGCTACAAGGATTACCAATCTACTACCGTTAATGAGAGAGAATACAACTACCTCAGTATGGGACTTTCTGTGAGTTGTTTCATATATTGTGAGTCTGATTCTAGGTGCTTGATTTGAAGTACCTGAAGTCTTATTTTTCCATGTTAATAAGCACCACTACTCATAGGTGGCTGCTGGAAAGTAGCAGCAAACATCCTGGTGTGAGGATGAGTGCCTGGATCATGAGCTGCCACCCTGGCTAGCAGCACTGACATCTGCACTGTGCAAATCTCTGTTTACTGTATTTCAAACTTACAAAGACAAGCTCACTTTTGGCTTGAGACCAAACCCAACCATTTAGACTAAAAGCTGAATTTTTTTCAAGAAATGAGATTCACTGGCCACTTTGCTCTTTTGTTATCATCAATCATTTATTTTTTGCCAACCTTTTTCCCTATTTCAACCTCCATTAAGAGTACCTAGTAGAGGTGGAGTGCAACTTACCCACCGAGACATACTTCCCTCAGTATGTTCTTCAGTGTTTTAGAGCTTGTCATATATTAGAGAATTAATAAACTCTCATCTTCCCCTATTTCCTTTGTAAAATTACTACACTGGCTAATACAGTTTTGAGGCTTCTATAAACTTATAAATGCTGCAGTAATTTCAAGTGTTTGTGTGGTTTGCTCAGCTGTTTCAACATTTCTCACCTCAGCCATCTTTTCTCCCTGTGAACTCACATCCCAGAATAGCTTTGCATCAGTGAAAAACAACCATGTGATTGAAAGCATTTATACCTTTCATAATTAATGAAAAGGCTTGGGAACTTCTGTTCATCTTAAGACTAGATGGAACTATGTTACTGTTGTCAGAGGCTGAGAGCTGGGGGAGTTTGGTGTGTAATGTGCTGTATGTAAATTTACCACAGAATCATAGAATCCTTAAGGTTGGAAAAAACTTCCAAGATCATCTAGTCCAACCGTCCACCTACCACCAATATTTGCCCACTAACTCCTGTCCCTCAGTGCCATATCTCCATGTTTCATGAACATCTCCAGGGAGGGTGACTCCATCACCTCCCTGAGCAGCCTGTGCCAATGCATCACCACTTCAACTCCCGGGGATTTACTCTTGCCAGTTGTACAACAGAAATAACACCTATCTTGAGGTGTCTTCAGACTTCCCAGCAGAAGTGCCACCTAAAGGCACACCGCCGTTACTCACTGCAACCTACCAAATATCACAGTCACCTGGTACTATTCACAGCACAAATGCTCTTTCTGGTAGGGAGCACGTGTCGGAGGGCCACGAAGATGGTGAAGGGCCTGGAGCATCTCTCCTATGAAGAAAGGCTGAGTGAACTGGGTCTGTTCAGCCTTGAGAAAAGAAGACTGAGAGGGGACCTGATCCAGGTCTATAAATATCTAAGGTGTGGGGGGCAGAATGGCGAGGCCAGACTGTTTTCAGTGGTGAGTGGAGACAGGACAAGGGGAAACGGCCGGAAACTGCAGCATAGGAAGTTCCGCACAAATATGTGCAAGAACTTCTTTACAGTGAGGGTGACGGAGCACTGGAACAGGCTGCCCAGGGAGGCGGTGGAGTCTCCTTCTCTGGAGATGTTCAAGACCTGCCTGGATGCCTACCTGTGCGACCTGCTGTAGGGAACCTGCTTTGGCAGGGGGGTTGGACTCGATGATCTCTGGAGGTCCCTTCCAACCCCTACGATTCTGTGATTCTGTGATTCCCTTAACATGAGTGTGGAGGTGCTATGTGGGCAACCTATCTCAGCGCTGTGCTGCCCTGAGAACTGTGGCATGATTGTCACTTTTCTCCAAGAAATCTGCTTTGGGATAGCAGGACTCTAACAGTTAGACCTGAAGAAAAAGACTTTTTCCCATCAATTCTGAGTAACTTGGTGCTACAGGGTAAACAAATATCAGCAAAGGAAATGTGATATTCAGGTTATTTCTCAACACTACACTTCTGTTTCATGACACAAAATATTTTAAAAGTGTATCTTTGAGGAAGATCCTATCATCTAAGTATTATTTAATTTGGCATTCGATGTTTTCTAAATTAATATCCACAAACCATTTTACTCATAGTTAACTAATTAAATCTACTGACAACCCTATCTTATTTCCACCTGCAAAAAAGGTAAAATTCATCAAGTATTTTCAAGAACATTGCAGATAAGCTCTGCAACAATTTCAGCAGGGACCTGCAGAATAGTAAAAAACAAACAAACAAAAAAACAAGCAAACAAACAACAAAGAAAAAAAACCAAATAAACAAAACAAAAAACCAAATCAAGTCTTAATATTTCTAACAAAACAGCAAATTAGTCCTTGTAATAGCCTGAATCATTCATCCTTCTTCATCTGAAAATATCTGAGAAAATTGCCTGAAATTATGGCTGCTAGAAGTGAGCTACAAGTGAGTGCTTTCAAGCATCATCCTGGAATCTTTCAGATAGAATTTTGTCCATGAGATAACAATGCATCCCTTGAAAAATTAGTTCAATACATTCAGATTTCTCAGAAAGATACATTTTTAATTTCATGAATATTTCCTTAACCAGTGTGAACCTTTTACCTAGCACTATGCATTTCTGAAATACTGGACTGGTTTCAGTACTACACATGGTGGAGAAAAGTGCATCTAAATTGATGCAAATCCAAAAAAAAAAAAGAAATTTATTCTCACTGATACATGGTATATCTGAATGCTAGAAAACACATCAATTAACAGCATGTGTAGAGACTTAAGCTTGAAAGTATCTGGAATGCCAGCTAAACATGTCCAGCTCTGCTACTTACCTAATATCTAATGCAGACATATATTGTCCAATATTTCCCCTGGCATTTTGTCTCCAGGCAAAACTTTCTTCCTTCTTCTTTTAAATCAGAATTTAAAATAAATAAATAAATAAAATAATAAGAACACCCTCAAATCCACAATCACTATTATTACTTCTTCCTATAATAAAAATAATAAGAAGAAATGCCATTAACTCCTTTAGTGGTTCTCACCATCATGTATACTTCAACTTGTGGAAGACACTGCAGACAGCTATCAGAAGTATGTCTTTGTAGTGCATCCAACCTTTCCATCCGTGTGAGTTGGCTACAATAGGGACATTTGTCATATGGATTCTAAAAAGGAGAGGAAAAAATGAATTTTGACAACTAAACAATTATTTCTTCAATATGACAGATTTTACAAAGTATTTTAAGCAATTCTAACCATTATAACCCCATTATCCATGCTTTGTACAGCTGTATGCCCATTTACACACTGCACTCCTAATGTAATTTCTGAGTAATTGTGCACAGTGCATTGAATCATAGAAAGATTTATACTATCTCAAGAGAAACCAGAGTATTGAATCTAACCATGGCTCTACCTTCCTGTAGCTGGAATATGGCAGCAACAACATGGAATGCAAGCTTTTCAGAGATCCGGGGAAGTTCTGGAAAGCAGCAGCCTCTTATGATACTGGATGGGATCAGCTTGCATCATTACACAGTAGAGAAGTGTAGCAGAAATGACTTTCTTTTAGAGGATTACTGCTGGATATGGAGAAATCTATTATTTTTGGCAGGTTTCAGGTGGGCTGTGCATAGGGAAAAGGCACCCTCCTTCTACCCAGCCTTGGAAGACAGGTCAGAATGTGTGTCTTCATGAAGAAGCACAGATGTGTCCTGTAGTAACTTAGAGACCCAGAGAAAAAAGAAACAACATTTTCCTCCGCCAATATATTGGCATAAATATAACTATAATGCAATCTACTATCCTAGGTATAAAATGAAATCATTTAAAAAGGACTGAATCCTCTGCGGATTTTCTCAGTGTATCAGCACGAAGCTATTTAGGCCAGATGTTCTAATAATTCTGATGCATTAGGAGATGCACAGCACTGTGGCCAAGTGTTAGCACACTGAACTATAATGCAAAACATGTAAAGACACTGACTTCCAAAGTTATTAGAAGTTTTCATTCTAACCACTTTGTTCCCTTAGTAGCTATGTTTTCTTTACAATATGCACTTATGCTTTAGAGCACATAGAACAGCTAACAACCCCTCCCATTCCATCAAAATCTCTGCATTCCCTGGAAGAACATAGAGGGGCCAACTTAGGACTGATATAGGAGCCTTGCAGGAATGGAAATCTCATATCTGAACAACAATAGCATACTCAAGGTGGACAAGAGGCCAACGAGCCACAGCTGGGTACCACATGAGCAGGTGAAATAGCGATGTTGAGATTTTTGAGAACACCAAGACAGATTGTTTCACTCCTTAGTAATCAAGTGCATCTGTAATGGATTTAAGTATTTGCAGAGGTAGTTTTAAAGATATTTAAGCAGGTGCAATTTCTATGTTGGAACGGTCTAATAAAGAGAAGTAACAGTAAAGAAAATATCATAGAATCATAGGACGGCTTAGCTTGGAGGAGACCTCAAAGATTACTGAGTCGCAACTCTCTGCCAAGGACAGGGCTGCTAACCACCAGATCAGGGGTCCCAGGGCCTCATCTAACCTGGCCTTGAGCTTCTTCAGGGATGGGGCATCCACAGCCTCTCTTCGTCACACACAAAAAAAGGCAAGAGCATGCCCTTAGAAGGATGCAAGAAACAGAGTATGAAGAAATAGATAGGCACTATATAGAAGGATAATGCGGGGGGATACCTTGCCCTGAGAGCCCATTCAGAAAAATCCCTGTCACTATAAATTAATTACTCAGGAGCTGAATATATTTCAGAGCTCATTTCTGCACTGTCTACTTGCCAGGGTGTTAGCTGAGAGGTCTGTGACTCTTCAAGACCTTGTCAGCCTTAGAGGACAAAATGTGATCCAAAATTAACATAAAAAAATTACTGGGGTTTAGAACTTGCCATCACAACTCTTAATGCATTTTTTTCCTAGAACACACCTTACACTTCAGACAGGAAACCAGAACTGAGAGTTGCAGTAACTTCCATTGCTTCAAGTGGGGTTTAATCTATTTTCTTTCTTTTTTTTTTCCTCCTCCTTAGTAAAATATGCTGAAGTTTCAGTTACATCCGAGCTTTCTCATGCTTTTTAAAAGGTAAGCAAATGTTTCCAGATTTACATATCAGGGCCATATACAGTGCACTGATGCAATCTGCCATAAGGTATCACTTCAACTGTTGATACTCTGATTATCCTCTATAGTAAATGGAGGGTTTGTTTCACTTCCACAAGACAAATGTCTGGTAATCAAATTTCCTGCATGCCACTTGCCAACTATTCTGTTCCTTTTTTTCCCTCATGACTACACAAAAATTTGTCATTAAACTGTATTAGGCATAATTACTTCAATTCACATTTCCACCTGCTACTTTTACTCAGACATAATATGGGGGTTTAAATTATTCAGATGAGAAACCTGTATTTAAAAAAAAAAGAAAAAGAAAAAAAAAAAAGAGTTTGTAAAGATAAAGCAGGTGGCAGAATTAGTCCTCCAGTGTTATAGAGCTAATCCCAAACCTTGCATTATTCACAGATAATTTAAACCACTCTATCCTTTTTAAGTTGGATACAGTCCTGGATAGCTGTTGGACAAAAGCTGATGACATCTGTAACTCCTAGATAGTTCTCCTCTCTTTAACAACCAAAAAAGCAAGCATTTAGCATGCTCTAGATTGTTCTATATTGTTTCTAAATTGCTGCTCTACAATTTTAAGTCTGGTTCTTGCATCATCCATTTCATCCTTATCTACTTGGCAGCTCAAAGGTTAAATGAAGCAACGATCTTACAACATTCTTTAAATCACAGTAACATAGGTGGTAATGAAAAACCTCAGTCTTGAACTCTCAAACTATGAAAATATTATCAAATAGCTATTACTGTCATGCTTACTCATGAATCACAGACTTGCAGACAATTAACAACTCGTGTATTGTAACAACTCTGAAATGCTTTTGAAAGCTTTGACAAAAAGAATGAGAAAGATTAATAATAAAAATGCATATTTGCCAGGGGTTACTCATTTCCTTCCTTATCACTTCTTGTCTTGTATGAGCTCTAATACAGAAGTACCTAAATGACTCTTTAAGAAACAGAAAGCTCCACTGGGAAGCATGCCAAAAATCATGGCCAGAGGCAGGCTTCTGTTGAGAATCCCATATTAATGTGCAGAAAAACACCAGCTCCACCTGCAAAGGCTACCTAATCTCAGTTCTTAAAATCCTGTTCATGCTACTTCAATGGCAGTAGTTCTTGCAACTTGACCAAAATGTCCTCTGAGGAAAGAGGTTGTTGTCAGAGGATAAACGATTCAAAGCCACTACCAAGCACCTGAGTGCTTCATGCAGATATTCCATGCATGTTTGTCACTCAACAAAAACATTCGATCTCCATGTCAAATAAAATCCTTAATAGTGAAATAATAGCTTTAAAATTGTAACTATTAGTCGCTGAGATTCTGCAAATGCTGAAGTTCCTTTCTCTGTGGAGCTATTAACTAGGCATTGTCTTTCTCTACACAAAGAATAGATAGTAAGGACCTTGTCAGAAACCATCGCTTGCATTATCCAATTCCTACACTTCATTGTGCAGAATTGTTCTTTTTCTATATCATTTTCACTGATGTTTAGCTATCTCCCAAATGGCTCAGAGAATCCACTTTGCTTAAGTAACTTCAGTTTCTTCCAGAATTCAATTGTTACAGAAATAATAATAATAATAATAATAATAATAATAATAATCCTGATATTCTCTTCTCTTTTTTGGCTTTGTATGTGAAACATGGGGACTTGAGTACTATATTTATGACTACACACAGTGAGAGAAGCATAGCAAAATGCCTGCAGAGGAGAAACAACAGCTCCAATGGCCAAGTGGGGAGAAGCTAACAGAATAATATTTCAATAATAAATCACCCAAAACCAAATAAAATGAATCAATCACCTCAGCTAATAGACTGTTCTGTCCATTCCTTGTGCAAAGATCTCTTTTCTCAAAATTCTGTCATAAGAAATGTAACAAAATGTTATATATTGTTGTATATACATGTTACAAAAATATAATTCAAACATGTTTATAACTGATGCCAACATTATTAGCAGGCTTCAAAGCTCATGTGTTTGTTGTTTGTTTTTTGTTTTTTTAATCAGCAAGACTATGACTGGTTAGTCCAGAGCCAACTATATTTATTTTTAGTAGCTCTTGGGTTACTGCAGTGCTTCTTGAAATAAAATGTATCTCTACTTTATTTGTTTTCAAGTGCTGGAATTTACCTCTGAGTTGATACAAAATTCATTCTACCAGACTTCTTGCTTTGTTCATAAAAATAATTAAAAAAAAAAAAAAAAAAAAAAAAAAAAAAAAAAAAAGGATCTCATTAAGTTTTGTATAAATAAGTTTTGTATAAAAAAGCAATGCACATGAAGGGAATGCCATTTATCATTGCAAAACAAAACAAAAAAAAAACCAAAAAAAACCAACAAAAAAACAAAACGAAACCTTGTGCAGTGATGGCAGTAACTGCAGGAACCCAGTTTCAGTGTATTTGTAGTGGTTTAGGTGTAGCTGATCCCATCCTGAGTGGGGTTACCTCTGTTCCTATTTTAAGGATACCTACCTTTTTTTCAGTGAGGGAAACAGCAGCATTAGACAGGTGAAGATGAGTGCTCACCGCATCAATGTGGATATCTTCCCACAGACTATTGATCTGTTTTGGCCACTCTTGGGACTTGAACAGTATCATTTTTGTATTCAGCAAGGCAATGTTAGCATTCATTATAAGCGTTTACGCTGCCAGCAGCTATTTTTGAGAGACTTCAAGATCAATTTTTGATGGATTAGTTGCAATATTAGATCTGATGCAGAACAGTTAAAGTTCCAAAATATTATTCCACTGTGGTTCCACAATACATCATAGCAATACACTGTTGCAATTATTTCTCCCAAATTCTGTTAGGGGTGTGGGTTATGAAATATTTCTAAAAGAAATGGGAATATAAGTCAGAGACATAGTATTTAGCCAGTTTCTTTTCTCTCAGAAACATCAACAGAGAGGGTTGACTTGACATAGCAGCCTCTCCTCACCACAAATCCATGCTTACCATATTGTGAAAGACAGACTTGGCAGCCAAACACCACGTTATGACATGTCTTCATTTCCTCTTCCTTGCCCCTGCCCACTTAAGGATTTGGCAGATCCAGTAGGAGATTGCTCACCTGCAATATGAAATCCAGGATTGCCTTCCTGACTGCTCTGAGGACAGTTGTTTACATTCCATTCCCACCACTAATTTCTTCTTAGCATCCTTACTTTATCCTACAAATGGCATCACTACTTTTCCTGGCTTTCCAAGCTGCCTTTCTTGACCCTTGCTCCCCCACTCCCAATTATTTCGTGAGCACAAGCAGCCATCCTTGTTCAGCAATTGATCAAACCCATCTACCAGATGCTCATCTGCTGTCACATACAATTCATCCCACTTCAACATCTGACACAGTTTTTCACAACTATTGATCTACAAGCTCTGCCCTGCCCCATGCTTCCCTTCCCATCCCGAGTCTCTCTCCATCCATCTGTTTTGTCACTGTGCCATGACATGTAATCATGACATGTATCTTTCCCCACACAGTTCATGCAAGACACACAAACCTCCTTAAGGGACTCATCTCTGCCTTATGCCAAGCAATAACTAAAATGGGCTTGTCATCTGCATCTCTTACTCCTTCTAAGATGATCTCTCTCTTCCTGACTGTGTCCTGAGTGGACACACCTCAGAGCCAACACCAGCAGAAGGATGACTCCACTGACCCTCACTAAGGCTGCTGCACTGTGCAGAACCAGTCATACGAACAACTGTATTTCCCCAAACGCAAATACATTTTTAAGATCAAAACTTACACTTTGAAATTTGGCCCAGCAAAATATTGCCTTTTCATAATATTCCTTCAGTTCTTATGGGTTTTTCAAGGGCACCACATCTTCTGTGCACACACAAGCTCTACAGGACGATGATTAATATGACCACATCAGATCTGCCAAGATCTGCTAGTACCTGCACGAAAGAACTGCGTTACAGAATCATAGAGTCATTTGAGTTGGAAGGGACCAATCAAGATCATGTAGTCCAACTGCCAAACAAAAGAAATTAAAAGCAAAAACTCTGTCTCATGTGACACTTTCTTTCAAAATACAGAACAAACCATATATCAGCATAGCACATCAGCTACAACTTAGTTTGATTCCCTGGTTTACTCTCCCTGAAAGAGAGAAGACAAGAAAAAACAAAGATCTGCTTCTACAAAGATAACAAAGATCTACAAAGATAACTTCAAATTATTCTGGCCTTTAATGAAATAAAGGCTACATTTAAAAACAAATAGGAAAAGAGGCAACAATCTGGATGTAGTAAAATCTTACTCCCACTAAAAATAATGGGACTTCATGATGTGTAACCGCTATCACCACGGATGCCATTTAGTTAGGTGCCATTCCCCTAGGAGAAAAGTACTAAAGCCACATACACTGCACAGCTTTCCAATGCAACAAATGGGCACTACAGGCAACAAATGGATGCATACAACAAAGGGAAAATTTCAAAACAAATACAAACCATGCTTATTTGAAGTTCAACATTCAATACAATTCTGTATGGTACTCATTAGGCAGGAGTAATCTCTGTGGTACTTTCTACAAGGAAAAAAATGAAGTATCTTATGACCATAGAATTATTAAGCTTGGAAAAGACCACTAAGATTATCTATTCCAACCTCCAACCCATCACTACCATGTCTATTAGCCACGTCCCTCAGTACAAAGCAATGTTGAAACTGTCATCTGCTACATGCATTCCTTTGTTCCTGAACATCATTGCCTTAACTAGAAAGTATTTTCCTCTCCAAAGGTCACCTTCATGTTGCTTTCAGTGCTACCAACAGTATACATGCTGTTGTCCTGACTGAACGAAATTCACCAGTATTGGAACGTGCATGCTATCAGAGAGCTTATTTAGTCACACAAAATGAAATAAGAATACAATTGCAACATTACTTACATCAGGACACAAAATTATCCAGTAAAGGCAAAAGAATAGGTTTTCTAGCTCACTGTCCTCATGAATGTGGTGAAATAATGCTCTGGGATCATGTGTGGGATCACATTTGCTGGCAGAATATGGCAGACCTAAACCAACAATAAATGAGATATTTATTTATTCCTTTTTCTTCTCTCTAAGCTGCCTGAAATAACAACATTGGTGACTATATACTATCTCTTTTGTCTGAACAAATGTCTGTTATGGAGCCAGAAATGTCAGTATAAAAATCAGCATTTTTCCTTACATTTGGAAGGAAGCACCTCATGCCCATCTTCTGCCATCCAGTATTAAAATCCTTTGGATAACTTTTGAATGCTCATACCTAGGTTGTTGTAAATGCAACAGCCTTTAGCATACTGAGAATGACATTCCTGAAAACTATAAATTATGTTTAATAGAATAAATAATCCCAAGTTAATAGTGGTAAGCAAGCAAAATGTAGAACCTGTCACTGTACTGAATGTATTGCTTTCATGATTCAGTGTATAAAGGAATTCAATTTCTTTAAATTTAAATTAAGCTGCCGCAAAACATTTATGTTGTAGTGTCAGAAATACAAAGAATTCAGCACCCTAAGGAACTGGGCCCTACTTGGTGCTGAAATAGAACTGCCAGAGTTAGGGGGGGAAGCGCCTTTCTGTTGGGCAGCAAGTGCTGGCTGTGATTAAGGAAATGATACCGAGCTACTCCAATCACCAGTACAGCTGCCTCATACAGGATGAGACTGAGAATGCAAGTAGATGGAAATGATCTGAGGTTACAGGTGTTCAGCATCTGGACAAAACCAGCAACTTTCAAACATGAGAGCTGCAAAACTGTGTCATATGTTTTTTAGTCTTCTGGAAAATAAAACATCTCATTTAAAACAATGGAACCATAATGGATTTTTTGAAAGAGATCTGCAGGAGAGAGTTCCAGAGCATAAAACAAAAAGAGTTAGCTTTTATCAAATCTGATATAACTTAGTTCTCTTCAACTTCAGCATCCACATCTTTCAAGTGTATGCAGGTTATGTTCATATGTCACTGTCTGGGAAATATTACACTTTTTCCAAATTCTTTTCATCAATCAGGTCTACAACACAGATTTTCCAAAGCAATATTGAAAACAGTAAATATCAATGAAACTAGTAAAATGTTGAAAATACAGAATTTTTTCTTTTCCTATAGAGAGTTTCAGTACCTACAGTGGCTATTCTTTGTGACAAAAAATATCACGTGCATTTCCTCTGCTGCTGCAATCACAACTGAAAAGCAAGACACAGTACTTACTGCAATTCTTAAAAACAAAAACAAAACAAAAAAAAGAAAGAAAGAAAGAAAGGAAAAGAGGTTAATTTCATTTGCAAATCATGAATCAGTTTGATTTTCTAACAATAAAAAGATTATCAAGAAACTAGGAGAGAGTTTCTGGGAGAGTGCTGGGAGAGCCATTAACTACCAAGTACTAAATCCACAGAATTATATCAGCAAGACCTCAGCCCAACCAGAGCATTGTTTTGCATTGCCTGCAAGTCTATTATGTCTGGTCTCAGAAACTAAACAAGTTTGTGTCTGAAGAAAAAGGCAAATTTCTGACCTGCTTTATAAAACATAAAAAAGGAGGACTCGGGGAACTACAGACTTTAATAAAACAGTCTCACACGAGGTTGACAAATATGTCAGGAATTCTGGAATATGTTTGAACCAAAAGTCTGAAATAGGTGACCACCCGAAGATATCATAGCCCTAACTCTCTTTCACCTTCACAAAAATCTGACCATCTATTGATGTGGAAGAGAAGATGAATGACTGCGATTTGAAGTCTCCTGACTGCCAGGTCATTGCTTATTTCCTCATCTCTTTTGTTTTAGCTCTGGGGAAACCATACTTGGGAAAGGCTGGTAAATGAATTGGTACTCATCACAGGAAAAAAAAAAAAAACAACCATAAATTTGTTTGTTCTCAGTATGCTCACATCATCATCGTGAATTTCCTCTTCCTTTCAAGAAAACTCAAAACCACTACTCTGAGGGACTTCAAAATGGTGAATATAAGACCAGAGAAAAGGGGAGAAAGGAAGGCTTTCTTCTGTAACGTTTTCACTACATGATTAATGAGGTTTATTGTATTAAATAGGTAGGTTTGACCAAAGTCATAACAGACTAACTCGCCTAATGGAAAGTTCTTGGTTCGATGCTTGCAGCATATTGACTTTGACCAGTGGCAAGATTTTGATAGTGACACCACAGAGGAGAGCTATGGCTATCTCTTAAGAAAACAGATACATCAAAATGCAACTCAGTTCTTCACAATTAAATATTGGAAAGATTGATTTCAAACGTGTCTCTCTCCATTTTTCACTCAACATCTTCTGGCAATCAAATCCAAGTGCCTCACACCACCGCAAGTTTTACAGCATTTTCAGGACAGCTGTGGCTGACATACACATTTCTCATCATATTAAAGTAGGTCAAGTAGGCAAGAAAGCTCATTTCGCACAGTTTGTCATCTGAGAAAGTGAAAATGGATCATGTTAATAAAATAAAGTGAGAGATCCATACCACACGTTCTGTCAGCCAGCAACTTGTATGAACCCCCCTGTAAATGCAAAGAGAGCACATCCAGATACATTACTGTGGGGCAATGGGACGGCAGCTATCAATTATTTAAAGGAAATCTGCCTGAAGACAGTCATGCCAAGCACCTGAATCCACTTTAATGGTGGAAGTGTTTGCATATGCTTGGAGACTTTAAATCCTTTATGAGTAACACTTCTGTTATGATGTACAAACGGAGAACAAACTTTAAGGAAGATTGTAGTGAGTGTGTGGCTGTTGTGGGTGATGCTGTTCAGCAGTGCTCAGGATCTGTAGCTCAGCTTGTTGCACAGATGAAGAGTTAGGATTTTCAAGTGATCTTGCATAAACAAACATTTCCACATCACAGCTGCTTGCTTCAATGGCACTTACATTAAAAGTCTTAATGAAAAATTAAGTGAATGATGCTGCATGCTGAAAAAGTCTTGCTTTTGACAAACTGATTAACTATAAAGCCTCCGCCAGCATTTCTTGGATGCATTCCCAGAAAAACCTCTTGTACTCAGGTAATTCCTCATCCTAGGTATATAAAAGAATACAAAACATTACTTAAATACAGAAAACGTTGTTTTCAGCAACCAATAGGAAGTATTTTGATAATACTTACTTGCTGTTAAAATACACATATCAGCATTTACAGAGCAGACACCATTTCTCGTGCTAAGCTTGTTCTTCACTTAACACAATACTTTAAAGTCCTCAGTGCATTTTTTAAAAGCAGCAGAATATAATACTGCAGAAAATTTCACTCCACAAATCTTTCTTTTTCCTCCACTAAAATAAAAACTTGTGCAGTTCATGTAAGGGAATTTAGTTTTAATAAACAGTTTGAAAACATTCAAATCATTTCACAGCTTTGTGCTTCTACAGAATCAAAATACTCAGATTTTCTGTTTGGTGAGGCTTTATGCTAGTTACCTGGAAGCACAGATTGCATCAACATTTGCTCTGAAAGACAATCAGCACCAATCAAAGCAACGAGTAATTGGGAAGCAAAGTGTCAGGCCAACGGAAATATCACACATGCATTAGCCGAAATTTTATTTACAAAAACTTGTAGGCAATAGCTACACAAAATGGCAATAGAAAAAAGAAAAATATATGTGTATATTTTTTTCAGTAGATTTCCGTACAAGTGAAGGAGGAAAAGGAGAAGAAAGAAAAGCCAACACTTAGAAGAAAAGAGAGTGCTCTGGAAATGTACAAGCAGAATGCCTGGCAGGAGAGAAATCTGGCAGCAAAACTCAAAAGAAATGCCCAATGAGTCTGGGAAGAGGGAAAGGAAGAGAGAAAGATGGAGAGAGAGAGAGACAGAGAAGTTGTTCTGTTGCCTGGCCGCAATACACAAACCTTACCAGCTACATGCGTTGTCATGGCCAGCAGGCAAAAAATTCCTGAACACTTGTCCAGGCAACATGCTTTGTGGAATGAAAGCATCTGCAATTCTTCCTGAGAACCTAAATTAAGTTAGAACATGAAGTTTCTATTATGATTATATCTCTAATTTTAAAGTTTTAAGAATGGTCTGGGTCTGTATGATGGTTCTGCTCTTGCTCTTTAACGTCATGCTTTCTCACCACTTCCTGATCTTCTGTTCATCACCAGTATGGCGAAGTAGCCAGATGCAGACTCTCTGCTGTATCATTAACTCATTCATTGTGCTTGCCTTCTTACATAAAATGATGCCGTGGGCACTCTGTTATGCTAATGCATCACAGCAAAATCACCTGCAAAATGTGGAAAGTGCCATGATTTGTATTCTTTCAGAATTAAAAAACACCCATCCCAGTCTATGTGGAAGGTACATAAAGCGGCCAGGTTGGATGGGATTCTGGGCCACCTGGCCTAGTATTAGATAAGGAGGCTGGCGGCCCTGCCTGCGGCAGCGGAGTTGGAAATTCATAATCCTTGAGGTCCCTTCCAATCCAAGCCATTCTATGGTTCTACGATCAGGGTCTAATGTGTGGGATCCTGGTACCAGTTGGCTTCCTATGGTTCTCTTCAGGTACACTGAAACACCTAAGGTGAGGAGATCTGTTAAGTTGCAGGTATTTAGGAACACACTTCTACTGTTATGCCTCATAACTTTTTCTGGTGTTTCTGTTCTGTTGCTGGCAACTGCTGAGAGCAATCTCATCTTGAAATGCACCTTTCTACAAAGTTTTAAGGATTATCCTGAGAACACTTCTGAAGAATGTTCTTCTCAGTTTGCATTGGACAATGTTGCCATGTGCAGCATGGGTGCCTGTGGAGGATTTTATTCCTCATGTGCAGCTCAGTAGCCCTTATTCTGTGATCTTAGGACATGTTGTTTCTCTTCAGCACAGCATTATAGGGGAAATTACATTTCCTCCTGTGTTCACAGTTTGCTGTAGCTCATAAAAATATAGATATATTATGAGCAGAGTGTCCCTGTAACTCCATGAGAAAGAATTGTTCTCTTCCTGGCTCCCCTTCAGCACTCAACAGTTAACATGACCAGGCTGCTTCTTTTGAGCCCATGAAATATTAACAGAGCTCTTGGCCAAGTACCACAAGAACTTCTGCCCAATCTGTTTCAAGAAATGTACTGTCTTTTGTGGGGAAGCAGGGAGGAAACATTATGGTAAAGTCTTATTTGGCTCTTTTCAGCAGAGCTGACAATATGTTGTGGGCTGAGTGACTGTAGGCTGAACAAATTGGCAAGATCAAAACTGTTCTTTAAGCTTGACTGTGGAGCCAAGTCTGATGGGTAGCATAACATACTGTATAGCCTCTAGTCAGAATAAAATCCATACAGTGAAAATAAATAAATAAATAAATACAGCATGCAATCATCAAATCTATTCGTAAGTTCATGACTGGCTGCATAATCAAAGGAAAATTACTTCATTGGGCACACTGCCAAATAATGAGCTGGAAAGGGTGAGATTTCTATTTCTCAAATTCAATTGTAGGCAACAGGGATGACATCTCTAACCCCACAAACCTCATGTTCCTTGAACAGTTCATTATGACCTTCATTTTTACCACAGTCCTAGAAATATGAGACAACACAAAGAAAATCCAGGAGGCAAATAACGCTGCCATCATGTAGAAACTGATCATTTAAGCAGGAAGAATTTGCTTGATTTGAAACACTGCCAATATTTTGCAGTTGTAGAATTATTTTCCATTTCACAATGTCTGTACTAGCTCAGCATGGATCCCTGTTTTAACCCACGTCTTATCACCTTAGAACTATTAGAATGCTTTGGGTCTCCTTGGCTGAGGCAATACCTTGACGCAAATGCCCTCCTTATGACTCTCCACTGCCTTTCTCCATGCTCTGTAAATACTCTGGAAGAAAACAGAAACATGGACAGAAGGAAATCATTGAGAAGTTTTCCCAGTATGGGAGATATTTAACTGCCCTACTCTTAAAAATCTCCAAGGGAGAAAACTTCATAGCCACCTTGAATAGTGTCTGTTTTGGCATATCAGCTCTTCCAGATATCAAAATCCTGTTGCTGCACATTAACCAAACTATTCCCCACACTATCCCTAGCAGGGATAGGATGAGCCAGAACCATACTCCTCCCCACCAGGTTTTTCAAAAGAGAAAAGTTGGACCAAGTCTTCTATCCTCTACATAACAAATTGAAATCCTCCAGTTTTTCTATTGGCCTTATATTCTCCTCTTACCATTCTTTTACCTTAAATTTTATATATCATGTTCCCAATGAGTTTCTACAATATTGCAAATAGATATGTATACAACCTAACAAATGCACAAACATCCAGAATTATTTATTTCTTTTTGTAATAGTATTACATTGTTGACTCATTTTTGGACCCAAATTAAAATTTCCTTTCCATTCTACATGACATTATTGCCTACTTACATGGCCACTTCTTTATATTTGTATGTGATATATTTTTCCATCTGCACATCATAATTTGTATTTTTGCATTCAATTTCATGTGGTTTACTTAAGATATTTCACCAATTTATCCAGTCTTCACTTTTATACTTATTAATGGAAACGCTGAAAAGAATGGCATAGGTTGATTTAAGAGTAATGCCTCCTTTTTTTTTTTCCACGGAAACTACAACAGATACTAAGAGCACCATAACATTGTTTGATAGAGCAAATTCTCAGCCACAGAGCACTACTCCACAGCATAGACATCACTATTAGCTATGCATTTGTGTCAGTGATGAACAAGAGCCTGCATGCTGTGCTTGTAAGAATCTGCACCAGGGAAGGTGACCCGCTGTCACGGAACTGCACCACCCACCACCTCACACTGCACTCACATCCATGATCTCCATCAACACTCAGCAACTGCTGAATGCTACTTGTTGCAATTTTTTTCACATGGGGGAATTCAACGTCACACTTTTGCTTGATATGCACTTCTATGTCAGATCCTACTCTGTCAGCTGCCCTGCTGCTGCCATCTGTCATGTAGCAACAGCATGTAATGGAATATTGGTGGGAAGGTTCAGCCTTTACTGCCATACCACCACCATCAGCTTCTGAAGCCATGGGCTGACACCATAAAAAAGAAGGTATTACTTCTGGAGCGGTCTTTGTGCATTTAAAATGCTTCCCTGGGTCCCAGTTTGTAACAGCATTCCAATTGACCTCTACATCAGTCACACAGCCTTGTTGCCTATACACATTGCACCGGCCCTTGGTAAAAAGTTCTAGATGCTACAGTAGGTGTATTCAGTACGGACACATAGGCAGTGTGCTAGGCAACACAGTGCATAGTATTTCGATGTGCAGAGAGCAGGCAAAGACTTGAACATGATTAGGTGATGTTATGATCCCCAAAGTAGGACATTCTTGAAGGGGAACAGAAAGCAGTCATTTCTTTAATGACTACGGCTACCCTGGCCCTCCCTTTTTCCTCTTAATTCCTTTTTCAAACCTCTCCACATTGTATTAGGACTACTCAGTATGTTCTTGGAGATGATAAATGATTTCTAACAGTGACTGCCTCAGCTCATTCCTCAGTTGTTACATATTTATTGTGTGCTTAAATTAGCAACATATTCTTAAATCTCTTTCTTAGTATTTATTTTGTGGTCTTGATTATTGGCCATCAAAAGAGGGTTAAGAAATTTATTTATTTGCACGGTGCCAGATGAGATCAAATGTACTTAAATGAACATTAAATAAATAATAAAATTTGACTCTGGGGCCAAAACAACGGTGATAAACAGAAAATATCTTATTATCTCCTAATGAGAACTACTGATTATTTTTTACATTTCATTTGACAGTCTTCATCTCAATTAATTCTACACGGCAAAGTTAAATTATTCAGCTTGATAAAGATCATCCTGACTCTAAAGCATACTTATTAAAAGAAATTAAAGCCTGGTGCTAATCAGGCAAATGAGCATGTGTTACTAACAACATACAAAGCCCAAAAATGAGATAATGACAGGTAGGGTGACAGATAAAAAGCATTGCAATTTAAAGGTAGTGAAATGCTTTGAGCTTCTTGAAGGGAACAGGCATTGTTGATGAGTCTTCTGAAAGAACATCCTTTGCTTTTTAAATTGCGCTCCTTTCATATCTCAGATATAAACGCATCTGCACTGAAAAGTGACTGAAGATGATAAGAGTAGTAGGTTGAGAAGTTGCACCAGAGCCAGGAAAGAGTCACAGAATGAAAAGCAGGGCTTGTTGTTAAATAGCACAGAGGCAGTTTTCCACAAATGACCCAAGTATTCCCACTCTTGGCACATCTATTCAGCAAGTTATTTCAAAGTAAACTGGGAAATCTGGATTCAGTGCTGATTTCCACTGACCTCCAATATATCTCTATCAGGATATGTTTGTTACATCTGGAGTCATGGCAATGCTAATGTATTTATGTGTCTATGGGTAAGCCCTACACAGGTAAGTAGATCAGCAAAGCTTGCATTTTGATGGAATGAAAATTCCTGAATTAGCTTCAAATGCTTTGTTTTGCTCAATGACAAGTGAGGTTATTTGCTTTTATGTGCACGGAACACGTGATTCTCCGGTTGAGAGAATTATCTATAATTTTTTCCTGGCAATCCTTATTGTTTTGGGACACAGCCTGACATAGTAACCTTGCTCTGTTAAGAGAGATTTCCGCTTGAAATGTAAGTCTGAGTAGTCAGGAAGGTTTCTGTATTAGCAAGCTCATGGACTGGAGGGATCAGTTTTGCCTGATGTGGGCAGGAGGATGCACAGTCCTGTGCAGCCCCTCAGTGACTGTGGGCTTCACACTCCAGTAAGAGCAGCCTGCAGACTGCCCATGAACAGCAGATTCATGCCGCAGGGTTTGATGAGATTACAAAAGAATTATTTCACAGCTCAGGAAATCTTGTCTGGCCTGGGTGCCCTGGAGCTTGGCCCGCTGGCCAAGGTGGTTATGTGATCCACAGGCAGTCATTGGCAGCATGCTCTCCCCCAGCCCTTTTGGAAAACACATTTTTCAGAGTGCTATAGGTATGTTCAAGGACTCCCACGGTTTAAGTTAATTTTTCACATAGCTTATCCAAGACAAGACATAAGCACAGGGAAGTGCCATGTGGCCCAACATACTGTGGATTAAACACCTGAATATAATTACAACTTTTGCACACCACTTACTCACGGATTCTCTGGGGAGAGGAAGAAGAGCTAGTTTATGCTTCAGAGAATTCCAAGTCCTGAGCTTCTCCAAATATACAGGAGGAAATTCACCCAAATATTTTGCTCATCAAAGTACACTCTTTTCTGCTGTTTCTTATTTTGCATGGGTTGTCCATGGATGTTATCAAACCCAGACCTCACCTTCCAGAAACAAACACAAATTATATGTAAGTGAAAAGGTAGTCAGGGAATTATTGACCAGAACCTTCAGGTTGGTCTTTTGATGTATGCACTGAACTACAACATAACAAAGTACATCACTGTTAATTGATAATAAGCTCTTTCTACTCTGTCAAGATGAGAACCTGAAAGAAATGACATACGAAAAGACAAAAGATGGATACAGACTATTTCCATTATTTGAACTTGCATACATACCTGTGCTCAGCAGTCTCTTTTGCACAATAACAATAATCAGAGCCTGCATTTTTGGGTCTGCAGTTGACAATCAGAGAAAAGGTGCAAATAGAGGAATGTGTAACTACTTACTTAGAAAGGAGTAAAATCATGCCATGTCATTCTGTGAGCGCATTTTCAATCGTAGAAGCCACTTGGGTGCCAAATGATAAATGTAATTTTGTTTATTCTTCCCTTTATAAGTCACGCAAAATAAAAGGAATACATTCCAACATGGATATAACTTTCAATAACTTGTTCCAGGTTACCCTCATCTGTTTACTACTAACACTGAATTGCCATGTGACACTTTTCCGCCTGAAATCATATAGGTAGGAATTAAAAAACTGAGAGCATTAAAGACATCCGTGTTGGCATAGTACCTGGATTTGATTCAAATTCAAATATTCACATTACAATTTTTGCAAAAAGAAAAAAAACCTTCTCATCTCATAGAATATCAGAAATTGAATTTTTATATGCAGTTCTTAGAAAGCTCATCTAGCATCTCCATGCATGTGCATTTCGTCACATTGTGGTGGGCCTTTCAGGAGTTCACATCCATCTCATTTATAATTCAATGATAAGCATGACTCACAATGCGATTCCTGAATAAAATTAAGCGTATTTTGAGCCTCGTGACAAGAATTTATTGTTGTTAACATGTTTTAAGAGCCCACTAAATCTTAAATTTGAGAAATACTTTTGCCTGATATTTAATTATAAATACATCTGACTTTTGGGGTTGGTTAAATACAACCACAAGACCTTGTGTTATACCTAATTTTTTTTCTCCCAATTTCTGACTGTACTACAATTGGCAGATATGATCGTAACATTCAAGATAGAATGATGGCATAGAGATGCCACGCATCATCTTGTTGCTTAGCGTAGCATATAATTTACAGAGCTGTACGTTTTTGTAGCTAGCACTGATCTGGTCTGTCCTGCTAAGTTATTCAATAAACACAGTGCTTCACACTAGCAGCATTTGTTGGGAATGTGTTATCTGGGTATGTATTATTTGGGTAGATTTTCTTTCCCTCAGGAGTGCTGTACAGTAGCTAAATTTAGGTACTCACAATGAAGTTCAATCATGAAGTGCAGGTATAACACAAACCTGCATTAAAGCCAGTCAGTGTTGGGTGCTCAGGAATGCAGGATACTTTATATAAACTCTCACAGACAAGAATCATATTACTTAATGAGCAGCATGCCAAAATAAATTTGCAATAAGGACATTGCTGAGTTAAAAGAAGAAACCTTACTCAAAATGCAAGCCCAGCTTTTTCTTGAAGTTTGAAAATCCAGCTGACCAGTAATTCTTCTGCACATGCCAATCCCTCCTTTCCTGCGTGACTAGCAATGATGAACTATTTTTCAGCTTTCCAGGTACACAAGGTAGGTTTTACTTATTTGTTTGCCTGATGACAACAGTAAGTTGCTAAGATGAAGCTCTGCAGTCTTGACATGGCAGAAAAACCCCAAACCCTTGTCCTTCTCAACGCTCTTTTTTTCCTCTAACAGTTCTACTGTTGGATAAGAGACTGCAGTTTAAACAACCTGCCAGAGGGATTTCTGTTGAACAGCAGAGTTAACTGTTATTTCACATAAGGTCTCCAGAAGCAGTTTCTTTTGTATTCGTTTTTTTCAATGCCATATCTTCAATATTCTTTGTACATTACATTCTTACCCATAAGGGATGTGATCATGTATCCTTTACTATTTCTATGGGCACAGCAAGTTGTTACTGAGACATGCTCTCCAACCCAATGCCTACTATCTGATATAGAACATTATACATAAGCCTTTTGTATCAATAGAAAATTAGACTTCCACTTTTCACTCTGGGGAATAAAAAGAGGATGAAATTGCAATTCATAATTCACTGATATGTTAAAATAAAGCCTTCTCCAACAACTGCTGCCATCCTTTCACAACACTTCATACTTTACCCTATCCCTACTTCTCTTGACTTCATTTCCTCCTGGGAGTCTTTCAGAAATAGGAATCGGTGTCAAGGCATTGCAAGCCCACATTCCTTTCTCTTAGGGGCAGAGAAACAAAGATGTTCTGAAGTTATGGCTAAACATGTAAAGACACAAATACCTCCTGCGTATCTGTCACTGGTGGGTCAGCTCTGGCAGCACAGTTTAGATGATCCATTATGCCAAGAAAGCCTCTTTTACACTCTTTCTGGGCCACTGTAAACCCAAGGTACAGGAGAGCAGCAAACCCTAGAGTACATTTCATATGCAAATGTAAGAATAGGAAAAGCTGAAACTGGAGGCAAAAAAATCAGACAGAAATGTAAGTGCCAAACCTTGGCAAATGCAGCTCAAAGAAGTGCGTGTCTGGCTCCATGCACCTGAACTGAAACATTCTTGGCTTGAGAGGTGACTTGTCCTGGAAAAAAGGATGTGGAATCATTTCAATGTCAAAGAAAGATCCTATCTGTAAAGCCCTGTTATCTTGTGAAGAAAAAATGTGATATCAAAGACAGATCATATGAAAGATGGGCAGCAGCCCACAGACTGTTCAGTGGTATACAATCTTCCAAGGTTTTGCCAAGTTAAAGGGAAAACATGCCAACAAAAACAGTTTTTCCTCCCAACATGAGACCAATTACACATCCATTGTGTTCAAGGCCAACGGCTTCTGCTTTCCCCTGAGCTCTGAGCTGGCAAGGTGTGGGGGGCACTGCCTCTCACAGTCACTTCCTTCAAATGCTCCAAACTTCTGGCCAAAACAGCGTTGTGCCAGGCAATTCGAGATCTGCCTCTGTGCCTCTGAGCTTTGGCATTGCATCAGACAGTTTGTTTGGTACAACACACTTGTTCCACTGAATAACTCCATTAAGCTGAGAAACTAGTTTCTAAGCAGTTTTCCTCCTCTTGTACCATGGTTAGATGGAGCGCGTATCCCCAGCTTAAATAAATCTTGTTTATGCTTTTTCTATGCAAGGGTAAGCATAAAGGGTATTGTCCCTTAAGAAGCTATACTGAACAATGAAATGTTTAGTGCACACATAGGAAAAAAGTATTATTTAAGATTATCATGGAACAGCATATAACCATATTAGAAACAGCATTGTATATTAGTTTTCATTTACTAAGTTTTTTTCTAATATACCTGCCAGGATATCTCAGCCATCCAGGCATGCAAGCTGAAGAATCTGCTTGAAAAAATATTGGATATGGACATTTACAACATGCATTACATTATACTTCTTTCTAGTTAAGAATATGCAACGACAGATATACATCAATGAAGCTTTCTTGATTTCAGTGCAGTGGTGCCAATTCACATTATTCAAGGATTTAGCTGTACTTTTCCTGCTAAAAACAGAATTTCAAGCTGTCCAAATAAACATACTTCTGACACATATGTAAATAAACAAAAAAAGAATGAGACAGACTTGTTTTGATGTGACTGTTCACTGAGACACCCTTCTTTCCCACAACTGCACATTCATGCAGCACTGACAAAGCCCCACGCCTCATCCTTCTCAGTAGTTTCTCTGCCTCAGAGTAGTTGAACATAACAATCTCCTCACACTTGCACAGCATTCCTGTCTCTCTTCAGTTCCTTGCCCCACCTCAGATATTTCCCTCTGATGTCTCTGGACACACATGAATTCAAGCTTAGAAAATAGGGTCTTGCCACCTGCAATAGTTAGAAGGAACTTTTTCAGAAAGAGGAAAAAAAAACAAACCACTTAGCAGCAAAAATCTTGTGTGTGATTTCATAGAAGCAGACAAATATGTACTTTACCAGTTCTTGGAGTCCTTCCTTCTTACCCAGAGTGGCGTGCATGTGTGTGCATGTGCAGCCTTGTTCCACGTAGTGCAGGAGGCCTTCTTCTTGTCCCACGCCATCCTGGGATCCTGATACAAAAACTGGTAATTATTTGTTTGTGCTCTGCAAAGTTTTTCTAACTGCAGGCCTTTGTTACTCAATGTGACTGTGAGAAGGACTGGACTGCCTGGAGATGAGAGGCTCCTCCTCTGCCACGCTGAAACACAGAGCATGCATGCATTTGACATGGCTTTATGCAAACGTTGATTTTGAATAACGTGCTGCATTACCACTTTGTTCATTTTCTACCATAAGTAAAGCAATTCTGGATAAAGAAAGATGATTAATGGTCTTCTGCTGCAACCTTGAAGTAAGAGGCTGAGAGCCCCAAGTTCTCTGCAGGACAGCCCAACAATATCATTATGAAAGCACAAATTTGAGGTAAAGAACTTCAATTAAGAGCATCACATCACATATTCGAGATAAATTTACTGATTACTTCCTTTCTTTAGAGAAGCACATAAGATAATTCACTTGCAGAGGCAAGTGTTTTGTTCTTGTTTAACTGTAATTAGATGGTTACTCTTGAGTTTTAAAAAAATTGGCCATATTAGTATAATCTGTATCTGCCAACCATAGATTTTTGCTTTAGAACATAAGTAGTATTTTGTAAATATATTAGCATACAAACTAAATTACTTTTAGAAAGGACTGACCCCTCAGGTGTTATATTGCCATATTTGTATGTAGACAATACACACAATTTGAATTCTGCTGCTTTTATCTTTTTTGCTTTTTTATTAACTGGCAAACAAAACCTTTTTGATATTTGTTGTTTCCTTTTATCTTCTGAGGGCAAAAAAATATCCAAACACTTTTGTATGAACCCAGCTTGCTAACCATTCTGATACTTTAAGCACTAGGTTAGCAACAACTGTGAGGGGCAACAAGTTGATGTCATTAGTGGGTATTTCACCACTGATATCAATGAATTTTTAATCAGGCAATGAATCCTGTTTCCACATTAATTCTGACTCCAAATTAATAAGCAGTCCATTAATGCTTTATGGAAAGTAGCAAAAATCAAACCCGTGTTTCTAATAGTTACCCTGAATATAAACAACAGGACATATAAGAAACATAACAGAGCCACTTTTAATTTTCTGATGCAATTCTGTATTAGAAAAAAAAAGATTATTATTCAGCCATCGTGATTCCACTAGCCTAAATCAACTAGAAATAAGATAAGAGTCAAAGCCAGATGTTGCTGGAGAAAACGGAGATGACTTAAGAAGAAAACTTAAGATTTAATTTTCCCTCAATAAAGTTGCCAGATGAGAGTCTCTTCATTCCCAAAACATAAACTGACATGTTAGCTAACAGTTATGAGAATATGATGAATTAAATTATTATTCCTACACTTTCTCTTAAAAACAGATTTTATCTATAATATTCCCTAGAAATTGTATTATATGCTTACTGAGAGCTTGCTTTCCCTGTGCACTCTTGGAACATGTGCAAAGAGTAAAATATCACAGAAAGTAATATTCATAAATTGATCACTCTGAAAGTAAAAGCTCCTATTTATTTCCATGGAAACTACAGCAGATACAACGCTATTTGATAGAGCAAATACTCAGCTTCAAAACGCTACTCCTCAGTACAGTCTCCACCATTAGTTATGCATTTTTGCTAGCAATGAATAAGATCCTGCGTGCTTTGCCTCTGTACCGTGTAAGAATCTGACAGTGGAGGTGGCCCACTACTGTCACCACTACTGAAATGCACCACCCACATCACTGTGCTCACATCCGCTGCTTGGTTTCCATCAGTGCTCAGCGAGTGTTGATGAATGTTAGTGGGTGCAATTTTTTTCACATGGAGAAATTCAACATCACACTTTTGCTCCATATGCACTTCCATGTCAGACACCATTCCATCAGTCTGCTTCTCTGCTGCCATCTGTCACAAAGCAATAACTCGTAATTGAGTATTGTCGGGAAGGTTTGGTCTCCACTGCCACACCACCAACATCCACCTCTCATATTGTGGGCAAACATCATAAAATAGGAGGAATTACTTTTAGAGCAGCCCTCACACTTCTTTCAAATGAGTTGGACTATTTCACTTCCCACAGTTGTTTGATAGCTGAATTTTCAGTTGCTATCAAAGGTAAGAAAAAAAATCACAAATTCTAGTATCAAAGTTTTATATATATATATACATTAATATATAGAGACACATAAATACACACACACACACTTTTAAAATAAATTGCCTTAACAAACTCTACCTCAAGAACTGCATGTACACGTGTGCAGTCCCTGACATCAAGTCAACGCAAAGCATGCAAGCCATTGTTTAGTTCCTGAATCAGCTATAAGACAAAGATGATTTTTTTTTTTTAATCCTGGAGGTGATTTCAATGGCATTTATGCAAAACCAGTAAGCCTACACTTATGTGATCAGCCAAATCAGGCCTTTGCTTGGTTAAAAGTAAAATCCCTGCCTAATTCCTGTTCTCATTCTGAAGACAAGATTTATAAAACATGCTGACAGTTGATCAGTGGTGTTTCTGAGATTATGCGGCATTTAACATGGCATGTATTTTCTAAGCCAGCTTCAAATCACTGAATATGAAAGAGAAAATAATGGCTGACTTATGCAGCAAAGAAAGACATTTTTCAATTTGAAAAATGAACGTTTGCCTCATAACTAGTGTAGAATAAATGGAGTTTTTGAGGCATAGAAGGCACATATTGCATAGATCAGTTTTATTCAGAGATTGTATTTTCTGTGATGTTTTCAGCAAATTGCCTCATCTTTCCACTACGTACATATAAATCATATACACGCTTTCTTAATTATGGTAGGGAGTGGCATTATAAATCTCTCCTTTTCCCAAGATCTACAACCTCATAAAATCAGTATAATGCACATCATCTTTCTCGCGTAGCTTCTGGCACGTCATTTCATTCTCCTTCCGGCACAATCGACTACTCTGTGGGATATTTGTAGTAACAGTCATCAGTCTCTCTAGTGAAAGATGCCTGGAAAAAATATGGTAGTTTAACTACTAGATGCTATTTCATAACAATAAATCGTAAGGTTTTCCAAATATATACGATTTTCTTAACATTACTAAATTTGACTATGCCATTTAAAAAATTGTATACTGAGCTAGTGATACTGAAAATAAGACTATTCACAGAAAGTAAGTACAGTTATTTAACTTTAGGAAAACTCTGTCATCATAGACATCAAGAAAGAGAAAATTCTTTGTTTCCCATCAGAACAGTTTCCACCATTTTTCAGAAGAGGGAAGACAGAGCAACTTTGGACCTTCACGATTGTGGAAGTGCTTTATGGAAATACTCCTTCCTGGTGAACCAGACACAAGCATAGAAGTTAACAGACCCAAATAAGGGAGAGCATAGAGCAGGGCTTTGAAGGGATGCCTTGTCACCGTTCCAAAGACAGGCTACAGGAAGTGACATCAGGCAAAACACTTGCATTTGGACAAGAAAAATAACAGTCCACCCTGAGGATAACAGACCAGCACCAAGGGTCAACAACAGGACGGGCTGACAGACCTCGTGCTTTGAGGAAGAGGTCCAGGTTCCTACCACTAATACTTCCAGGATTATGCAGTTATGAGACCCTAAACCAAAAGGCCTCCTTGTGTGTACATGGGTCTTAAAAGAGCCTCTACAAGACAACATTTTAAATGTGATATTTCCTCTCAAATACCTTGGACACCATTCTTTCATCTACTGTCCCAGTGCCACTGTTACTCTCAGAGGTATATAATATAGTGTATTTTAACGGAGCAGTGATTCAAACTGCAACATTAAAGACATGAAACAAAGCCTTGCTGGTAAGCAGATTCTAACAAAAGCCACAAAGATCCATCTGGAGTTTTCAGGGACTTACTGGCTCCTTTGACCATAATTTTTTGTTTTTCATTAATCACAAATTTCTTACCTTTACAGATATCAAATATCAAAGATGAAAGACTTCAGTCTACTGGTGATTCCTTACTTCATACTGCTGGTTTTGCAATTTTGCAATTATATTCTTGCTTCTGAACTTCACCCACGTTAGCACACTGATTTGTTCACCTCCTCTGTAAAGCCATCCAGTGAAACTTACAGACTTTGAAGGTTAAATTCCATTCCCCATTTCCTGCAACTCCAATTCTAGAATAAAAATAGAAAGTAATAAATATTGCATAATAAACCTAAGCTGTAAATCCATAGCACATAAACTTGCAATGCTAGGTGGTATACAAGCAAGCCTGTCTATTAAGTCATATTTAACATGGATAAATGCCTATTTATCATGAACAAAATTCAGAAGTCTACTAGTTAACTTGCTTTCCTGTGTTTTTGTTTTGTTTTGTTTTGTTTTTCTGGTTAACAAGTACTTTATTGATGTTTTCTTTATCATGGTAATTCCAGACGACTTACGTATAAGTTTTTGAAAGCTACTATTAGTTCAGCTTAAGTTTCTACCTGAACAGCTATTGCTTTTATAGAGTTTTTCCTGTTATGAAAATTATAGGGAAAAAAAAACACTTCTACATAATGTGGTAGTAGGCAAAACAGATAAATCCTGGAAGTTAAGACGAATGTGTAATATAAATTTGATTGCAGTTTCCCAGAGATGTTACCACATCAGAATTAGCCCAGACTGTGCAGAGTAATTGTACCTTACACCAAGGTACAAAGGAACAAAAGCTGCCTCTTTTGTATAGTAGTTGATTTCTATAAGATCAATTATAAAGAAAGTTCTCACAGAGACAGTAAGGCATGAAAATACGCACAGCTCCAAAGTCTCTAACACTTGGGTCCAAGCCATGCTTTGGAAATACGCTTCTAGTAAAAATTCATTGTTTTGTTTTAACAGTTCAGCTTTGATTTCTAAAGCACGTAAATGCATTTCCGAGCTTAAGTCCAACATGTGTCTTTATAGGCATTGACATACTTCTAAAGAAAGGTCCTCTCTGCCTCAGAGAAAGAGTGCAAAAATTCTGTTGAGAACTTCAGTTCAACATGGATGGTGCCCACAGAACTCTGCTGAGAAATGACAATTAAGTTATTTAAATTCCCTACAACGTATTAATGGACACATGCAAGAATTTACACATTTGCAATGACACGAAAAGTCCTATTATTCTAGAATACTCCCTTTTCATGTCCTACTTTTACTGTAGCTGAATTTATATTTGTATATATGTTATCTGGCATATTTGTTTTATCACACAAATCACCCTGCTAAGTACTGATGCTGTAGAAATTGAAATAATATGAAACTCATTCTTCCAAACTTCTCCATGATAAATATGAAACTCGATAAAATGATACCTCTGCCTGACTTGGAATTTTATGCTCCCTCTAAGCATGACATATTCCACACCAATGAAGTCAATCAAATGTCATTGCTATTTTTCTTTTATTACCCAGGGCTGGTAGAGCAGCTTCAGTAAAAATAATTCATACCAACTGTTGCCAGTTAATGGAAATTCAAAGTCTTCAGACAGTGTTTTTTATTCCTAGTGCTTGAATTCTCAGGGAAACAGTGAAGTATAATTGATACCATATGCTTTTTATTGTTTTCTGCATGAAAGAATCATGATATTGAGTGGATCACTGAATTATGCTGTGGCATTGTGCCACATCATCAAACAGCAAGGTCACAAGCAATGAAGGTACAGTAATCACAGTGGGACTAGCATATGTCATATCTTTGAATTGGAGGTTTATTTCAGTTTGTCTGAGTAAAACCAGACTAGGAAAAAAAAAAAAAACAAAAAAAAACAAACCACCCATAATTCCAAATAGTACATTACATTAGAGCTAGGTCAGTTGCTTTCGCCACTTCAGAAACATTAATAACTAGGGCATATAAGAACAACTGCACCTACCATTATTTCAGGAATATTGCTGACATAAAGAAATAGTCTTTTCCTCCATACTTGCTCCTGCTATTATGTTACTAATTGTTTTGAACTTCTCTAATTGTTTTTGAATTTCTCTGCTTTATACTTCTGCTTCACAAAATCACATCTAAAGGAATATTTTTAGAAAATCTGAATTTTTTTTAGCTTTGGAAAAACATTTTTTATTTTGCTTGCAAATCTAGATCAGATTCAGTAATGGAAGCTTTAATCATTCTTTGACTCATCCTCCGATGCACCTCAACTTCTCCTGTATAATTTCAAGCTGAAAACTTGCTGGAAGCATAACATCTTTGTGACATATGTCTCGCACTATGGAGAAACTAGGTTCATATCATAGAATTAGAATTCCAGAACCAAGTGAGAGCCAAAACACTCTTGTGTGTTCACCACACATTACTGTTTTATTCCCAAGATCAAAATCCTTTCTAATAGCATATAAATTAAAAGTGTGTCTTAAAAAATACAAGGTCAGTTTTGTCAGATCCAAATATTACTTCATTCTTCTGTAGTAAAACTGTAGTACAGAGTTTTTTTCAGCAGCTAAAACTCAAAAATTTTGTTCTGCCTATAACTCTATACATAGATGGCTAATTAAGACTTTTAATTACTTTATTTTAATGGAATTGTTTTACAGCATGCTGCTCATGAAAGCCCAGCAGAATACAATACAAAAAATGCAGACCACAGAATTTGAAATTAAATTAAAAACAACCCAACAGAATCTTAACCATTTCATTACATGACATTTCTTAATGTTTGCCACTATTTATAGAGTCGTTGAAGTGCTTCTAGTTTGGCCAGTGCTTTACATATATGAGATAAATGTTTTTTTTCTTGGAAATCTTGCTTCTCATGTTTCTCACGACAAACAAGGAGCAGCATTACACAGGAAGAATTCAGGCTTCGGGAATATGTCTGGAGTTATAGCTGAACTGCTTACATAAATATTGCACATGCATTTCTAATCATCATACCAATTTTTCTTTTTAATTTGATTTATAAATCTGCTTCTTTTTCTACCAGAATTACTAACAGAGGCTAAAGAATTAAAACTTTCATTTAACAGTTCACAGTGCAAATATTACCAACTACAGTGCAATTGACATTTTTGTATCCAATAGTAGAACTATCTGAAGAGAAACAGGAAACAAGGCAGATTTTCTATTTCTATACTTTTCAGGCAGGAAATTTAATTTTTTGCCTTCTGGAAGGGTTTCAGTCATAAAGATTTTTGAAAGGACACAATGGTGGTATGACCTAATTTGATGGTTTTAAAGAGAGGAAACACTAAATGGTAGGGACTATATTATAATCCAACATCTTGGCCTTTGTTAGAGATAGAACAACTACTGCCCTGCGGTTTCAATGACTTTTTGGATGATCTTAGGATCTTTGCCATTGTGGCTCTTCCAGGTCACAGACAAATTTCTTTAAAAAGTAACCTAACATTCTGCACAGGTACAGTGGAGGGAGACCCTAATTAGTCCTTTCTTCACATAACATAATAAATGGCAGTCTTGCTATTTTAATGTTCTCTCTGCTAACACTCCCTTCTTAAGAAATCAGTCAGCAATATTTAAAGATTAATTTGTATCAAATTATTACCAAACTTTTAATGGCAGGATTCTCCATAAAACTTCAGCCCTTTATCTGCTGTTTAGATCAGAATTAGAAAGTGCAAGCGATGAGACAAAAAATAATTCTAGCTCCTATTCATCCTACATTTTTAGATTACATGAACTGACCTTGAAAATTGAGCAGTGTTTTGATCAATGACCAGCTGCATCTGCCTCAGGATAACATCAATTATTTGCCCAGGCCTGGCAGTACACACTGAAGTGGTGTGAATTATTTTTGCTCCATCTTGAACCAACTCTGGCACATCCTGAGTTGTCTGTTTGAAATGTTCTTCACACACGGGCACAGGATATTTGCACAGCTGTGAATTTGGCATCTCTTCTTCCCTACCTAAAGACATATCCTACCGTTTGACCTCCGGAGGGAAAGGCAGGAGGACAGGACATAAGGTTAATTTCTAAAAACATTTAAGAGTGATGCTGGGATTTGCTGACAGAAAGGAGATAGCTACAGAAAAGAACAAGGAACCCAGCATCTTCCATAACAAATGGGAACTTACACACCCTAGAAGTGTTGCCTTTTCCATTTACAGGATGCTCAGTGAAAGAATATTTAATTTCTTCTTGAAGATACAGAAAAATATCTGAGAATTCCTTTTCTGATGAGAGAATCTGTGAGATTTATCCATTTGCCATCTCCACTGAGCAGTATTTGCTGCAAAACAAGATAGAAAAATACAAACCCTTTAGAGGGATTTACATGTATGAGGTGCAAATCAAATGCTTATGTACTAAATATGCATATGCACAAATATCTACCTTAATATGTTTATACACTCAGAGGATATTGCATATTTGTCTATATATTTTCTGGAATTGGTTATGAATGCAGGATTACCCTGGCAACCTCTCTCCACCCCCAATATTTACACATTCCTGGGTATTTGCCTAAGAGGATTTGGATGTTTTCAAAGACAGGGAATGCCTAGATCTTTCTCAGCACATGGAAATAAGATGCATTTTTGCTGGAAATTGCTACATGGGAAAGGACTGAGGAGGAATCTGTAGCATTAAACCTATGTAAGTTCAACTCCCTGTTGCAAATTCAGTGGAAGTTCTGATTTGTGTGTCCAATAATTTGCATGTATGTTAAACACATACTAACTTCAACCTTTAAAAAATTTATCGCAAATGTGCTTCTGTTTAAATGCTGTTAGATAAACAATAGCCAAAAAGTCACGACACCAACAAGTAATTAGAGATGATTACTATAGCCATGAAATGCTTTTGCCAGGAGCAAATGCATAAATATTCTTGGTGTTGTACCCTAGCATATCTTATGCAAAATGCCTGCCTTTAATATTTATTTAGACATGTGCAATGAGAGATGAAGCTATGGATTCTGTCAAATCCCCCTGAGGGGAATCAGACAGAGCCAACACATCAGGGTTTTCTTTTGATGCTGTATTCTGTAATACTCTTTGTATGCATTGCCCAGCTCTACACATATAAGATTAGAAGCAAAACAGATCAACTCCGCAGCAGATGCTATGTGACTTGAAAGGTAGCAGTGCGTTCCTTACTGCAATATCATTCCACATTTCATGTATCCTTGAAAATTTAATTGTGGGGGAGGCATTAGCAGCAAAGATATGCAATGATGATGAAGCATCATTTTCAGAGTGCTTTCCACTTCTTCAGCTGTATTTTGGGGATTTACTCTAAGTACTTATGCTAAATGTACTTTCAAGCTATAGGGATACTCTTTATTCCTGTACATCAGCATATACCCCTCTCACACATATCCTGCAGAGTATATTCCCACCTGCAACACAGAACCCATCTGGAATTGTTTCCACTGGCACCTGTTTCATTTTTAGATGTTTATATTCAACAAAATCACACAGACACACAAATAAAAAAGGGAGGAAGCATAAAGTTTAAACATAAATTATGCACAAGTTGTTCATTCTCCAAGTTGCATGGCTTGTGCAAACTCAGTTAAATGATTTAATTAACAATATTTTTACTGGATACGTAAGGACTCTGATTTTTATTCATTCCAAAACAGAAGGCTTTTAGTGAAATATTGAAACTACTCTATCAGTTCTGTGAAAAGGGCCACATGTTTTCACTAGTCAGTACCATTAGTTCTATAGTCTCCATAAGCATATAAATGGGTCAAAGAACACAAAAATCTCCTTTTCCCACTGTTGGTCACTACATCACTGTACAGGTCAGAAGTGCCTCATCCCAAAGATGCTCTATGTCCCTAATACATGACAAGTCATGAGTATCTTAGACCTAGGATATGGATTATTTAAGTATTTAAGCATTAGTAGGGATTCTCACAGTGGATTGATATAAATTACAAGTGAACTTTTTGTCCTTTTTTAAGAGGAGTGTGTTTCCTTGCTGGGCACTGCTTTACTTAGTTCACTTTAATGCAATTAATTCTCGGGAAGAAACAGCTCTGGTGAACATGGAGGAACTATTCCCAGAGACTGCAGCCACTGATAATGGACAAAGCTGTCACCAGAACAAGGAAGATTTAAATCACAGTCAGGACCCTGGGGACTCCCAGAGCAATACAAGCAGGAGATCATTGATAAAATAGGATCCTCCAATTCTAGCTTAGCCACATTACAGTGAAAATAATCTTGACAGCTTTTGTGTTAAACAGCTTATTAAACCTCAGGAAGGACCTACAGCTGAGGCTGTTTTGAACAAATGTGGATTTGGAATTCTGTTTTTTTCCTGACAGAGGTAGAACATGATTATTTCCATAAGGCCTAGTGAAAAAGCATTTGGATGTCAGAGCAGGTCATGTCCACTTCTGTAATCCAAAAACCAGCCTGGGACTTGGGAACAGCATCCTCTGACAGAGACTCCACAACCTTCCCCAGGAATTTGCTTATGCAGAAAATGTAGATTTGTATATCAAAAGTAATTCAAAAGCTCATAGCCTTGAAACTAGGCTGGATTAGAATACACTAGAATACCAATGGGAAAGATCAAATTTAATTTTGGCATCCAGAATCAAACTCTGCAGCAATAACAATTTTTTTGGCTCTCATTTAGCTTGGTCAGTAGCACTGACTCTGCAATTGCATTTTTCACTACTAAGAAATAGCAATTATCCCTCCTTCTTTTATTCATATTTGTCACAGCACATTCTAGTCAAGTGCAGAAACTTTTTTTCTGATAAATGTGACAGAGCAAATCTGAAATCCAATGATCATTTCTTCCTCCTACTTCCTTAAAGGAAGTAGAAAAAAAATAAAATCCTGAAAGAGCAACATCTGTAAGCCCTAGACTCTTCTCCTCTTCATTTTTGTATCAAGAAATCTACTCACATAGATTAATAAATATACAATTATTAACAAAACAATATGAAAGAAACAGCTGAAATGCACGTTGTTATACATGTGGAAAGGGCAGAGAACAAAGGGAGAAGTTAGAAATCCAGTATCACGTTAAAGAGAAACTCACTAATTACAGGCCCATTTTCCTTTCTTTTTTTGGGTTTAGAGTTTTGGGTCATATTTATAAACCCATAATACAAAATAATGCTGATACTAGTAGGAGAGATACTTCAATACTGGCCATGCACAAGACAATTCAAAAACTCATCTAACTACAAAAATCTCAAAATAGATAAAATAGGAATCAAATCAAATCTGGGATTTCCAGCAAATAGCTTTCCTAGCTATGCATTACAAAAAGCAGCAAAAACTCATGGCTTTAATACTGCACTAACAGAATCCTGTGAATATAGAGAAAGGTCAACCAGGTTTCAAAAATCAGGAGTTAAAACCAATGTTTGAGGAATAACATATTTAACACCTGAAGCCTAATTATATGAATATTCTTCAACCGTTCGAACAAAGTTTGCCAGAAAAGTATGTGATAGCATTGAATAGCCCTTACAAGATCTTGTAGTCGAATCATCCAAAAGGCTTGCAATGCCATACAGAAAGACAGGTAGACAAAAATCTTGCCCCTTCCAGTAAAAACCTTGAGCACTTCATGGATGTTTATGTCCTTTCCTTTCAACCTCTCCTTGCAGAAACACACTGCGTGTGCTTAATACATCCATATTACTTTTTATGCTATAGAAAAAATATTGCAAGTATGCCCTTCAGGCAATCAGAATAGCTACAATCAATATCACAGCTAATATGAACTGACTGAGAAGAAACTGGAGACACATTTTCAGATGTCTTCTATACTTCACCCTTTCCTACTCACTTAGATGGACTCCCCAGCAACAACCTTTATTCATGTACTGTACAAATTACAATAATGTTTTTCAACCATGTATTGCAATGTCTAAGGGTGAATAAATTGTAGTGAGATGGAAAGGATAACAACTAGGACAAGGACAACGGAATGTTGAACTGAAGAATACCTATAGACAAATAACAAGCCAAAGACTAGCTGTCATCTGCTTGCAAGCACCTGAGTTCTCAGCATTTATTTTACACTCATCTTCTATACTACAAAATTATGAATGATGAGATTTTCAAAATGCATGATTGCGATTATTCAGTCTCAATTTCTACTACACTCAAAAGCGCCTTTCTACTGTCCTTAATTGGAACATCCATCAGTCAACAAAGCATTTTTGAAAATCCCCAACCTGGAGACAGGAGGGAAGCACAGGCCACTATAGAGTCATTAAGAATTATTGAAAACATGCAAACTGTTTTGTCCCCAGCTCTTTAACGTGATATGTGAGGGGACAGCTAAGATAGCAAGTATATGCTTCTGATTAGAGGGGAAATACTGCGCACTCTGCATGAAGGTTCCAGAATGAAAAATATCCTATGTCAATGTCTGCATCCTGCCCAACATCTCAGTGATACTGGTTCCTTAGCCAACTCATTTCAGTGGGCTTCCCAGGCAGAGGATGTATTTATGGACATCACAGAAAACTTGTCAGGTATAGCCCAGAGCCAAAAAAGCTCCACTTAGTTATTCAGTGATAGACAGTTCTTACAAAGTCCAAAGGACAGTCTTTTTAGGTGTTCTTCATAATTTAAAACCATGCTCCTGAGTATCAAAAATCACAGACAAAATCTGTCATATCAAAATAGAATTTATAGCTAGACAGAAAATATTCCTCTTCAGGTTAACACAGTTTTGAGACATATCCTAAACGTTATCTTGCTTCACTAATAGCCAGTACTTAAAAAGAAAACAGAAATAGAATGGTAATGATGATTTTTCTCCTATGCAATGTGACTAATAGCTAGTAAGTCCTGGTAGTTGATATTCCCATTTTTTTCTGTCCTCTTCTCATTGATCTTTAACTCACTAAACATGGGTAATTTTCTAACAGACACAATATCAATCTTTTAATCATTTGTGCAATATTAAATACAGTGCAATGCCTTAAAAAGGAGTGTGATCTCTAGAACTTTGTCTTCATTTACTATTATTGTAATGCTGTTCCAATAAAAAAGCATTGACAAAAAGTAAGATTTGAGTTCCACTGTGTCTGAAAGAATTACAAAATTATTTGTGACAGAAGCTATCATTAGCTTAGCTTCTAAAAGCATTTTAGTTGTTTGGCTATAATTTCATGAAGATCTTAGCATATGTGACCAGTACCATTTTTCTTTCTCATTCCACATTGTTTACAAAAAAATTGTTTCATAAAAACACATTATTTTTTTTAACTGATAATTAACACATGGGCTTCACCAAATGATATTACCAGATCCATAAACGTAATGTATTTGATCATGAAGGTAAATAAACAAACAAGCAAAATACCCCCAACAGTTTGCAACTGTCCCACTGATATTAATCCTTCTTAAGTCCAAACCTCATGCTAAGCGGCATAAGGTCAGAGTGGCTGCAACACAATGTGCAATTTCTATATGATGCTGAAGACCAAAAAATTGACATTACCTTGTTTTTAATGCTTTTTTTCCAGACCATAGATGTGGATACAGGATGCATGCCACTTGGTTTCATTTCACCGTTCCAGTTTACTTTGCTTCTTGCTTCACATACAAAGTATATTCAGTTTTTCAAGGTTTTCTGCATATTACATCACTTTCACAAGTGACTTCATGACCTTGCACCACTAATTCAAAAGATTAGTGACATTTGCTTGATATTTCTTTGAACTTACTTCTACTAAGGAATGGACTGTTGAACAGAAGTTCACCCTTCTGAAAAAATAACCGAAAATAAGCGTTGGTATCTGTTAAAAACATTTGCATCAGCAGGCAATCTTCTGTTACAACAGTGAATTACTTTTGATAACAAAACAAGCTTTGATCAAACCTTTAGGCTCTGTGGAAATACATTCACCCCTATTGTCTTATTCAGTTCCAGTGGCTCAGCTACTTCACCTTCAATTACTGCAGCCCAAATGTGATAGAACGCATAATAAAGTAGCTACAGTAAATTGTCCAGAACTGAGTATACATGATTCCAAACCATTCCCAACTGAACTTGAGTATATAACACATCCAGTAGCTGACAGTTGTCAAACAATATTTTGCACTGAAAATACCTTTGTTTTCTTTTGAACTTCTGAAAAAATCATCTCTTAATTAGGAGAAAAAAATAAACCATGCAACCATTTTTTATTTTCCAATTTCTAAGCTGCCCCAGTGTGGCAAACATTTAGGTTTTTCTTTTCTTATTCAGATTAAATGGAGAAACACAAGAGTGAACAAAGGACAAGACAAAAACAAAACAAAACAAAACAAACAAACAAAAAACATATAAAGGAAGTGAGTGCAGTGCAAAAACGATGCAAGTTTTTTAATTGAAAATTGTCTCTATCCTGTCTGGGTGTTAAGACACCGTTGGTCTATAGTGACACAAGTCACGGTTCATAAACAGACTCAGGGCTCATTCTTTGCTATTCTGGGCCTCAGAGCCTTGAATTATAAATCCAGCTTTTCCAAGCAGAAAGACAGCCACTCAGAATAGGACCCACAAAAATCATCTTTTGAGGATGCTGATGAATCTGCCTCCCTCCCACTCCAGAGAGGCACATTCCAGGTTGTAGCAAACTCCTCCACTGTAGGCCAGTGCTATGCAAAAAAGGAAATCCAGAGGAAAAAGCGCCATCTAATTTTCCTAAATTCAGTGTGTGAGCTCCATTCACTGAATCAGTGCATCAAAGGAACAGAGGTGAACTCCCTGTACCTGTACTAAGTGAAAGTAGCAGCCACTGCTGTGATTAACATAGAACTTTTTTTCTGTTAGTTACACTGCAGGGAAATGAGCATGCAAGAGACGTAGGAAGTTACAAGCCAAACGACAGGTTGGAAGCAAGAGACAAATGATCAGTCCCGTCATGCGCAATGGTGCCTTCTGCAAGGAAAGAGTTGCAAAACTCTACTTATTTCTGGAATGGTATTACTAACAACTATCATCCTTCCAGGCTTAGGAAGCAACTGAACAGGACTTCAGTACATCACTAGAGCATCACAGTAAATCTAATATAATTCCTTTTTATATTTAAATGAACAACCAGCCATGTATGTGCAATTAAAAATATCCATGTTTGCTGCCTTTACTAATATGCAAGTTATACATTCTGCAAACAGGTAATCAAATAATCTCCAAGATACAAATAATTTTTGCCACACACATATTCAACTATGACTTGTTCAGGTCCATATAAGCACACTTGAGCAAGAAATACTGTTGAAACTTGCTTCTTCAAAACCGAAGTATGAACAAGTTATGACTGAGGTAGTGGTGTAAGCTCTGGTGAGTCTTTTTTACAAAATAATAATAAAATAATAATAATAAAAGACATTAATTTTATAGCAAGAAGAAATATTTTCTTATTGCTAACAAAATGTTCATTCCCTATTAGTCCACAAGAATTTCACATCAGATTGCACTGGAAATATCAGTGAATTCAGAAATAGCTACTTGTGTTAGGATCTTTCTTTTCAAGTTGAAGTGTTGATATGTCAGCTCACGTGCAGAAGGGAAAAAAAAGAAGACATTTATTTCTTGGCATACTTGAAAAATATTTAACTCGGAGATCTTCTCTGCTACATTGCAACAAAAGAAATGGCAGACGAGTCTTTGGCCTGAGTGAGGTCAGACCTTCACAAATGTTTCTTGTCACACGTAGTTTCTCACAAGAAGGGCTAAAGACCACTTTTATTCTTACATCTGCGCAGTACAAGATAGGGAATGTCCTCTACTCTTTACTGAAAAACAGAGGACAAACAAGAAAGTAGAAGGCAAATAGTTTCACCTCAACAAACTTCTAAATAAAATATTTTCCCTTTCATCTCTTTAAAGAAGCATGCATCTTTCATCTACTGCATTTCACAAAATGTTATATAGAGAATTAAAGGTAGCAGTGCATGCGCCAGCTAAAATTAAGTGTCATGTCAGTTCAAGATTTTGGCACAAAATAATACTATATATACTGTTATCCTATAAATACAAGTCAGCTTGGAAATTGGCCAGTGCTGCACCATTTAATATACAGTTTGCATATCATCACTTAGTTTAAATATCAAGATTTATTTTTTTTTTTCACATGGGGAAAATAAAATTAAGGAAAAAATAATCACGAAAACATAGCCCAATTTTAAGTTAACCTCAAATCCAAAGAATCACCCCCAGGCAACCATAAATTATGTGTGTCCTCATTCAATTGAAAAGCCACTGCTACAAGAAGGGATGGAGGAGGTGGGAGAGTTCTGCTGATCAAATAAACCACAATTACTTAATGCTTGCTTAGTATTACAGAGTTTATTTGAGCAAATAACGTAGGCTGAGAATGTTGCTTCAGCTCCATGGTATATGGCAATTAAAACCATGTGATGTGCTTTCCCATCATCTACTCTTAAGTCCTGATGGCAGAAAATATCAAATGCCAAAGTAATGCCTGAGAAAATGCAGGTCCTACGTGCCCCACACTTCTCCACTGAAGGCCGACCAAGCTAAAGAACATCTTCTTTATACTAAGGCTGATCTTCACCAGATGGCTATTAATTTGAATAATAACAAAGGAAACTATGATGAGGATGTGCCTCACAATTCAGTTCAGTGCATAAAAGAAATTTAAAGTTTACAGCTCAAGCAGTTTTCTAAAACAAGCCAGTACACCACTCTCTGACCCTCTTCTTCCATGAAAAGAAGAAAAAATACCATTTGAAGCACGGTTGTTCTATTTACTATGAATTCATAAGTGGGTCGATCTCAGTCTGCTGGCAATGCTGAACAACTTTTTTTGGTCAGCAGTGTCTGTGTCCCATCAGTGGGCCAGAGAAATAGATCTTCATCTAACTAAAAGTCAACATAACTCTCTTGAACTTCTGTGCATGTATTTGTTTACACACCACCCACAGCAAAAGCTGAGAGTTTGCAATTCAGTTTTCTTATTTTTGAGTCTTTAAATTTGATTTTTACCTATTTGCCTAGATGCAATTTCCTTGAATAACTTTATAACAAAATAAACTTCTACAGACAGTAACTCATCCTAAAAAAATCTCTGATCTGAGAAGCCAGAACATATCAGGGGAAAACTTTTAACACTGTTAACAAATGTTTCAGACTTGAATGCCAAAAGCTGGGTTCAGATCAGTGTTGGTACACTTGATTCTCAGGGGAATTTAACAATACTGAACATGGCAGACCTTATAAGAAACAGCTTATGAGTTTCTTCATTGACTGCTGCCTCCTGAAATCTTGCTGAGTTTTGCCTTTTGTTGTTCTACAGTGAGATATAACCAGAGAATACCATCTGAGAGAAATGAGTTTGTCTTGAACAAACACGCATTAAAATACTTGAACTATAGCTACATAAATAATGCCCAGTAAGATCTACAAATTATTCTGCTTCCATGAATGTATTGGAACATGAGTTTGCCTATCACAACATGTTTTACTGCACTTATCTTTCAAGAGTCTAATTGGTAAACAAATTTCAAAGTTACATGCCTGACTAAGCAAGGAAGATGATTTTTGAATTACCTATAAATCCTAGTTGCAGAGCAATCATACCTTATCCAATGGGAAACAGAAATAGTGCCATGTGACATATCTGAAATTCAATGATCTCCGAAATTTCATATATTAGATTAACTGAAAAATGCAGCTGCAAATTCCAACAACGTGGAGGCAAGAAAATATATGCAGCCTCATAGATGTACTTTCAGCGGATATGTACATTTGATTAAAAGAGTTACTCAATGTAGACTTTTTATTCAGCTGTAGTTAAAATGCAAATAGCCCGTGAAAATTTAGTTTGTTTTTCCACTTCCTGTGTTATGCAACGTACTCCAGTTACACAAGGCTGTTTTTTCAGCTGGATCACAGCATGGCAGCATTTGCAGACCAGTGCTGATGTTTCATTAATGATCTCCATAACAAGAAGATCATTGTTTTCTTCTATGTAAATGCTGGCTAAATTACAATCACATCCGAATTTACTACCTTCTTTTCTGGTGGCCCAGTATTAGAGAGAAGGTCATGCTTCCTACCAGTTAGGACACTTGAACAATATGTAGGCTATTTTTGGTGTGTGCTTAGTGATTAAAAACGCCACATGGTTAATGAAGTCTGCCAGCAAAAGAGGAAATCTCAATTGTACATGTCAAAAGAGAAGAGGACCTGGTTTGCTAGGTGACATCCAATCTACTCAGTATAAAAATGTTTTTGTACAGCTGAACACTCATCTAAGGAATCAGATCTAATAACTCCCTCACAATACTGTTCCAAATTCTAGCTTTCTACAGACTTCAGAGCATGGCCGAGACAATTCATTATTTAATTCCTCATTTATCATCATAAACTAGAAAATACCTTTCATCCCTTTTCTGAGCTACTGATCTTAAGTATAAGCTTGCCTGTTTGGGGCAGGTGCAAAACAGTGAAAACAAAAATACGAGACTCATCTGTGACTGAGAACAAGCAGAAGATTCCTGTAAACACATTAATAACCTTAAACAAAATTGTAGTTCTTAAGAGTATGATTTCCAATCGGAAGTCAATGAGTTTTAAATTCACAGATCAGGAAATGACTTTTGCCAAATCAAAGTATTTCACTGTAGTAATGAATTGCTCTCACATTATGAAAAATCCCACTCTCCATAAGGTCTGACAGGAAAATGCTGACCATTCATGTAATATCCAGTCGTTGTTATACACTGAAAACAAGGTTTTCAGAACTTTGTCTCAATATGCGTATTCCAAGTCCCACTGCTTGGACACTGTCACAAGCAGCCAGACTCAAGTGCTTTTCTGAATGAATTGAACTATGCTGACTGCCTCTACTCACACAGCCCTGAAAGCATCAGAACTCAGTTTAAACAAACAAACAAAACAAAACAAAACCAATAGAACCTGAGCTGCCCAGTAAAATACTTACAGCATTCAGGGAATAGTGCCAGCCACACTGTGTCAAAGTTTAAAATACTTTATAAGACATGACAAAGATAACAGAAAATGGTTTTCTAAGAACCTTGAACTGAGTGTAGTTACTCATGTTATAACAAACTCCTATGTAAAGGAAATGTTAACTTCTCTCTACAGAAAAAGCTCCTGACTTTCACTACTCCCAGTCACATTTTCCCAGATTGTATCTTATCCCAGTAATCCACAGCAGTGCACAGCCACAGCAGTGAGATCTTGAGCAGGGATCAAGATCTGGCAGGTATTTCTGGAGGAAGACTTCCATAAACATTGTGAAAAATATTGTTTCAAGTTGTGAAATCAGCAGGGAATCTCCACTCATTTTGCGCTTTCTTTCTTCTACTTGGAAGGAATATAGATGAGCACATCTTTCCAGATTTCTTGGAGAAAGATCTAAACACCAAGAACAAGCAAGCCAGGCAAGGAAAGGTTGAGAAGTTGACATGTAACAGCAATATCTAAGGGGAAAAGGCAAAGAAGAGAAAACTCTTCTAGGGAAACAGATTTTGCATCACACCTAATCCACTCCAGGAATTCTACTGAAGTAACAGAAAAGGTTTGGAGAAACTAAAAACACAACAGCAAAATATAACAGAGAAGTACTGGCGTTTGCTAGGACTTTAGCAACAACCAAAATTCCAGTTCTCTAGATTTCACATGCAATACCACTCTAACTTCCATGAAATGATGAGTTCTTTCTGAGTCTCATTTCCTTTAATCCCAGTCTCTTAGATATTGTTCCACTGGTTTACATAAAAAGCAAGGGAAATCTACCTGAAACTGCACAAAATCTGGTTTTCCATAGCCTTTCTGCTCATAGCCTAGGTTTACCCCAAAGTCTTTCACACAAAGGTGTACATACTTTTACTAAGACAGTAAGACACCAAATCCAAAATGTCCTGCAGATACTGTGAATCACTGCTGCTCTTCCTCCAGACTCAACAACAAGAACACTTGTGGCCTCTCTGGTATCAGCCAGCAAAAGCTATTTTAATAAAATCAGCAATCTGGGGCAGATAACAGAGCAGCAGTGGCAAATGGTGCAAATAGACTGAGCTGCAAGAAGAGGAAAAGCCATTCTTTTATTGCAGATCTTTATGTCTATTTGCTGTGTAGAGTAAATAGGTGGCAGGCTGTATTAAACTTCATTAAGATGGAAAGGATGGATGTGCCTTTCACTTCAGATAGTTGTATAAAGCTATTATAGTTGCATCAGTCAGATTTACGAAACTACATATATATGTATGTATATATGTATATATGTATTTATACATACCAAAGCTATGCAGGTAGAAGTACTTCACTGCATATTTTCGAAGGCAGAAGTGCATCTGTGCATCTAAGAATAGCCTCAACAATAAAAAAGCCAGACAGGAAGCCAGAGCAAGCATTGTGGGTGTGTGAAAAGGATGGTTCCAAGGAAGGATGTAATGACAGCTTTTTAGATTTTTATAATTACCTTTACAGAGAAATTCCTGGAAGTGCACCCAAATATGACTTTTTTTCCCCCTCAGAAAAGAAATCTGGTACCTATTTTGTAAACAAGCAAGATCTCATTCGTGATTTTCTTTACATTGCCATTAGTTTCCTGTCTTGAAGTAAATAATTTGCAAAACCTCAAATTTTGTCTAGTTCTGCTAGAAAAAATTAACATTCTCTAGTAGTCTGCTGCTAGCATTTCTAGCAATAGCACTGCAATATCAGAGCAATAACAGTGATGTGGGGAAAAATTCCAGCCACTAATGATATAGATTTGATAATACAGCCAAAGTGAAGTTAAATAAATAAATAAATAAGACTTCTTTTCAGTCAGCAACGCCAAGAGCACTTAGAAACTCAGAAGAGGAAAAAAAAAAAAAAAGAAGAAGATTCAAAATAAAAAGGAGAAAAAAAACCACAGCACACTACAACCTAGATAAAAAATAAATCAAGAGTTAGAGATTTTGCAAAAGAAAGCAAAGCACCATTTAAAGTGTTTCCAGAAGAAAAGGCTGGACAATGAGTTGCATGGAAAATATAAAGCACAGTTTGCAATGATAAATGGACTAAATGCTGTCGGCCAATCTGAAGCCAAATCCAGAAAAGCTTGGAGCATGTCCAAAAAGGCATTTACGTTTCATACATCAACAAGATGGGAATTATTACTGACCAACCTCTGCAATGATACATTGAACAAGCCATCTCCATAGGCACTCCCAAATGTGCAATTTTGCCCATCTCTGCTTTCGCTACAAGTTTATTTGTGGGTATGCCAATACTGCAAGCCCACTACTCAGCAGAAAGATTTACGATTTCCAAGGCTGAACAAAAGCCCCTGTGATTATTTCTTTCTTGGCACATCTATGCTTCAATGCCCTTCGGAGTGGACACACATGGTAGTGCTTATTGATTGACGGCAGTGTCAGCACAAAATTATGAAGTATTTTAAGGAATGGACATTTATTTCTGAAGTCTTTGTTCCACAAAAGCAGATCTGTATATCACCTGAAAAGAACTTGTAGGAGCAGTTAAATCTATAAAACATTTTCATAGATTTTTCCAATTTGTCAAGTGTCCAGCAGTACTGCTATGCTGAGATTCTCTGAGGTTTGGCTACAAACCTGGTGACAGGGATGAAAATGATCAGGATACTACAGGCAGCGTTTCAGTACACATTCATTTACACCAGTGCGAAGTGTGCATTACCTATGATGCATTGTGGGGCTATAGATAATTAGACTATAATAGGTGGAGCCCCTCTGGCAACATGGGAGCTGTCTCTCCTCCCATGTTACTTCACGTGAAGATGAATACATCCACATTTCTCAGCTCTGTGCAGCATTTCCAGTTCTCTGCAGCTTTCACATCAGCTATTTGCAGCCACAGAGAAACTGATGTGTAGATGTAGGATGATTCAAACAGACACTTCCATGGAGTTTAGCGTAAAGAAGCTCATAATTAATTAGCATATTTATCTGTTTTCTCCTTAAGTCTATATCTACATGTCCATTCTGTCCTACTGCTGAACTACTACAAAGGTTGGGCAAATCAGATGCAACTATTGTGGTTCTTGGAGATCATAAGTATCTGCAGTTCCTATTCCAATCAATGGATGGTAGAAGTATTTGGATTATCAGCACAAAGGACAATTAACTGCCTTATGCTTCAATTCTCACCTCCATAAAATGGGAGGAATTATTCTTTTTTCTTACAGTGCCAGCAGAAGGTTAGAAGAAAACTGCTGGGATAGTATGATTATTCCTATTTCCCACAGACAACAGCAGTCTGTCATTATGCTGATTGCTTTATCCCCTGTTATCAGCTGACTAGCTGCACTTCCAATTAATGAAACAGACAGAGCAATGAGCTGGATGTCCTCAACATTCTTCACAGTTCTCCCCATATGACTATTTGTGCCACCCGTCTGGTTACCCCTCTTTTTCTGTGAGCTGAGGACACATGTTCTGCTGCAACAAAAAAGAAGTAAAAATGTCAAAAAGGGAAGTGTAAGAAAGCATATGGCAATAGTAACAGAGATTCGAATACTACCTTCCTCTGCCTGATAATTACAAGGAAATGGTGGCAGATCTAAATCATGATTGCGTAGGAGTGGCTCTACCAGTAAATCTGGTAGTCCTAGCAAGCCCCATTCAGCAGTTCTTTTACTGCAAACTATTTTTGCATAAAAGTGAAATTCTCTGGCCTCACTTCAGTAATGACTAAAGCAGGTTATTGTCTCTGGAAAAAAAAAAAAAAAAAAAAAAAAATTGTTCAATGTGATAGAAGCAGCCACTGTCTACAAGAGAGAAAATTCTGTAGAAATATTCAGTTCTAATTGAGTTCTAATATTCTAGACTGAGTTTTGATTTTTCTCCTTGATAGCAAAAAAAAAAAAAAAAAAAAAAAAAGGGGGGGTGCGGGGGAGAAGGGGACAATAGGTGGGGAGATACTTTGTAAAGGAGATTTTAGGAGCAGACAGTGGTAAGAATACACGTTGCTTTGGGCTGCCAGAATGCCTATTAAAATAGCCAGTCATTTGCTTGCATATAGACCCTCTGACTTTACTTTGGGTCAGAAAAGTTTACATAAAACAAAGCTCAGGGTGCAAGGTAGATCTAGTCCGATTGCATATATTTTAGTTCTGGAATCTGCTGGGCATCTTAGAAATCCTGGTCTAAGGTCTAAAAGCATAACATGAATATAAGTAATTAAAACAATCAGCTAATTAGATTGACAAGTCGAAAACGGTACAAATCTGAAAAGCAGAAAACCTAATGGAACACACTCAGATATTCAAGTGCACTTTACATGCACAGCCCTTTGGTGGCTAATATACTGAACAGAAAACATCAATAGTTTGCAGAAACAGAATGCATAAAGAATTAGCTACTAAATAGCACTAACTGCTAGATTCTTACTTCCTGCCTTGTCAGTGACACTGTTACCTTCTAAAGCAACACTGGACAGCAATTAAATAGGGCTGTTATTCACCACTAACTTAACAAAGGAAAATAAATGAATGAGCTTTTCCAGGCTGCAGTAGTTCCAGATTGTCTCTCAAAGGGCTGCATCAATTACTGTCACTTATTTGTCAGCAGTATGACATGATTAATTGGTGAGATCCACATTTTTGCGTGCCTTACGTCACATGCAACTCTGTTTCCCCATCTGTTTTTATTGGTGTTACAGCCCAAAACGTTCCACACCATGTACCTTGTCAAAAATATAATAATGTCTCACAACGGACACAAGCTAAAACAACTTAAAACCCTACAGTTCACCTAGATGTGCTGAAAATAAAGATGTAAAGAGAAAAGATTGAAAGATTTAGTAGGATTTCAAGTAGAGATGAAAAAAAAAGAGCAACAGACTTTAAGCCTTCTTCAGCAAAATGAGGCTGTTATATTGGCAGAATAAAGGAATTTGTTGTAAGGACTAAAACATGTGCAAAAGTTTTTTTTTTCACTTCTTCAGAGAAAATAGCACTTTTTAAAAAAACCCCAAGGCATGTACAAAGTAAATTGTTACTTAGCAAGAACAAAATGTCAATGTCAAAAAATCCTTAACTTTCAGTTCCTCACATACTATTTAAGATGCTGTTTGAACACTCTCACAGAAGCCAGACCATGCATTGACATGTTCTCTTGGAGTCTTATGGTGAAGAAATACACATGTACATGATAGATAGAGGGTAAAAACAGTCTCGTACATGTAATAAAGAGCAGTATAGAAGAAAAAAATATGCTAAATCATCAACTTATGGCTATAATAAAGTCAAAGCATATTTCATTTCTATGTAGGTTTTTGGTTTGCTTTGTTTTGTTTTGTTTTCCTGTCATCTGCAGAGATGAATGTATTTTAAAAAAAGAAGTAGCTAAACGTTATTTCCAGCCTAGTCTTGAAAGTCATCAGGACATTTAATATATCTTGTGATATATTATCTTTCTGAGATCTTTTACTCAGAAATTGTGCCATTTTTAGAATCTTCCTTAAAACACTATTTTCTCTCTTACCTGGAAAAAAGGTGCAATATATGAAATCATTTTCAGCATCCAGAAGGCTGTTTTTATAATCCACCCCCCTAGAACCACAAGATCCAGTTCAGAAGATGCCATGAGGAACACTATTTCTTTACATGGGAATTATGCTTGCCCTTTCACACTTCCTGACTGTCTGACCATCTGAAGCACTCAGCAAAATACTTACACTATAATAGTCTTGCTTTTTTGTTGCTTTAGCTGCCAAGATCAGAATCATGAGAATAGTACAGAGTGTAACTAAAAGTGTCTCATAATTACTGGACCATATGCTAGTAATTCTGCATTGATAGCACTTGTCCATGATATAATCAGAAAAGGAAGCTGGTAACAGTCCCAAGTGCCAAAAAATTCACATATTTTACTCCCGTTTCCACTGTAAAGAAACTATGTTTTAGTAAAATTTCTTAAAACTCTGTCTTCATAGAAAAGACCACAAACTATAAAAACAAATGAAAAAAGAAGTAAGGAAAAAACAATATAGTTTTTGATCAGATAAACTAAGGTAACCAGATCAGATAACCAGAGTTAAATCAGACAACAACACTGCATGATAAAAGTTTAGTTTCCAACAAGAAATAAATCTCCAAAGGCTCTGAATATTTTTGTTACTTTCTCGAAGATAGAAAAAAATATTGTGTAACTTCATAGTAATGATGCAGATGGAAGTACGGAGGAAAAAGCATTAAAAAAAAAAAAACAAAAAAAAACAAAAAAAAACAAACACACACACACACACACACACACACAAAACAACTAATGAATATTCAGGCCAAAACGCAGTTAGGTGTACTTTTGTCAGGCTACATGCAATATCTGAGTAGAGATTCTCACAGTACTGCCGTTATGGGGTGGCAAGACAGGCTATGACAGTTACCTTCCCGTGTTGCTGTATAGAACAAAAAAAAAGCCTGCATTTGATGGATCTGTTCTTTACCTGAAGGCTTACTGATTCCACAAGGGAGGTATGTAATCCTCTGGTACAGAGGCTCTCCGATGCTTCCGAGGTGCCATCAGCACCTTGGACAGGGTGAGTCCGGACGGAGCGAGTGGCACGTGCTGCAACCCCAATGGGAACCGCAGAGAAAGCAACCCCCGTGCTCACCTACAGGCTATAGTGGCCTAGGGATATTTTTAACACGGCCCTTGGACAAATTTTCGTTAGACACATTGCAATTCTTCAGTGGTCAGCAACCAGTGCAACCCGAAAGAGAACAGGATTCCAAAAAATAATGCTATTGATGCAAGCTCTTGCCAGTAAATGCTGATAGCAAGTGGTAAAACAAACAGACAAATACAAAAATCTAAGAGAAGAAAAGTAGGACTAGATCAGGCTTTAATTTTTACCTCCATTTTGTTGCAAAGTTCCTAAGACGGCTCTTTCAGAATGCTCTCCCTTCAGACCACTGCCTATCCTAAGGAAACCAGCAATATATTTCATATTCCTATCTGAGAATTCACTTTTCAAACTTATTTTTAATTCCCTACTTTAATCCCGTGCTATTTATTTCTACTTTCTTGTCCTGTTACTGTTGTATTTCACAAGACACAAGAGGAGGCTACCAAATTTTGCATTGACCATTATATAGCCACATCTATACTAATAGGTCATTTTTCATTAGCTGTGTTTTTCTGTGTCTACACACTATGAACATACCATATATCTTTCTCTTATTTGCATAGTGAAATTTAAAACTACATTGGCTTAAAAAAACAGAAACACAATTAAATTGATAAATTTGAATGATTTGGGGGAAATGCCACTTGTACACACAACAAATATCAAGAGATCCGTGTTTATGCATTATATATTGTATAAACCTGTACTATAGGTTTATGTACACTGATCCTCCTGCACGTATTTACATACGGAGTAATCCCTGGCCTTCAGTTTTGAAGCAATTTACTATTTCTGCACACAAGCAACATTCTAAATAGAAGCTATAGGTTGCATTAGCAAGATGTTGTACTGTAGAAGGCTCTAATTTATTTAACTTGTGATCTTCACCTTCTGACCTTAGAAAAAGTCCCCAAAATTTTGATTAAATCCGTGATATTTCATATATATTGTCGTTATCTTTCATTTCACCATTTCCTTAAACAGCCACATTTGAAGAACAGTTGTGTGACAGTGCAGGGATAAGATATGCGAACAGTGCATAGATCTGGTAGCTGTGCCTTGACAAATGTAGTTTGGAATCAGAATAAAAGACTCCCAAAACAAAGGGTAGACAGAACAACTCTTCAAGTCAGACAATGCACTAAGAAGAAAAGGAGCAGAGTCCTAAAGCATACACTCCAGGGTTTTTTTCGAGAAAATTTACATTAGTTATAAGATCTTTACAAAGGCCTATAGTCTTAAAATCTTAAAATATAGATCTATAGTACTTAATACATTAGAAATCCACAAGAGGGCAGAAGAACAGGTAAACTACTGAATGTAAAAAAGACATACACGTAGACACCAGATTAATAAAAGCTAGGCCATATCATATCTTGCTCAAGATTTTAGCATTCTGAAATACAGTGTGTTTTGTGTACATTCTTATTCCTATTGTTTGGTTGTGTGTTTTGTTTATTTTGGTGTGGTTGGTGTTCGTTTTGTTTTATTTATTTTTTTTTTTTAAAGGAGAATTTCATGATTTACTAGAGGAAATCATAGTTGCATTTACTTAAACATAAAAACTTGCCATATGGTGAAAATATGAAACCTATTAAATAGTTTCAAACAATTCTTCATTTGTTCTGAAACTGGCCTGCTTTGGTTTGGTTCCACAGAATCAAAATTACCACAACTCAGTTATTCGTATGTATTCACTGATTTCAGCTGGAGCACCATTCGTCACTGCCAATGATATAATGACTTAAAAATCACACAGAGGAAGCCAGCATTCTCAGTTTGGCAGTGTTATGATCAGTTTGTACAAAAGCTACCTCAATTCAAAGCTGCAACTGGAGAGATTTGCTTCTCACATATAGTACTTCATACTGTTCCCTGACAGGACAGGACAAAGTTGCTCTACTTGGAAGCCTACAACTTCAAAAGATATTTGAGTATGTGGGGCTACAACCATAAATAGACGTACTCTTAGATATCCTTTTACCCAGTGGAGCTTATGGTGCCAAATTAGATGCCAAGATCCATCTTGTAAAACATATGGAAAGTATAAGATGACAAAGTACAGAAGGGAAGTTGGCTCATGTAATCAGTATAAAGTCAGAACAATGATGTGGTCCTTCATTTTAAAGCAGGTAACTACCTATCTGATTAGAGATCGTCTACCCTAAATTCTCTCCTCCACAGTACACAAGCAAGAATAAAATTATGCATAAAACAAACTTGTCCACCACAACCTCTCTACTAATATTATCATTACTTGCAAGATGAGCAGTCTGTTTTCAGTTCTCACTCTTCTCCACTAACAAAGGTACCCAAATGTAGCAACTTTGGGAATTTTTGCCACAAGTTCAATACAAATTAGATGCATAACTATTCAGGTTGTGAAATAAACATTCAGGTTTGCAAATAAACATATGCTAAGTTGCCATCTGACTTACCAACTACTTCTACAATGCTTGCATGGGAAAATGCCTTTCAATTTTTGCCACTGATGAAGTACATACTCTCACACTGATACACAGGGACATGAGCAACATCTATGTGAGCTCAGCAGTTAAGTACTTTTAAGCATAAGGGATTCTCACACTTCAGAGAAATCTACTCATACACAGGGATGCCTCTGCTAGTTGTTGGACATGGAAGCAATGTCCTGTGGCTCATCAGCAGTTTGTTCAATGAACCTTATCAATGACGGATCTCCCTACTGGTGTCAGTTTTTTCTCACAGACACTATGTAGAGATAGACAGTTCTCTGCCTAATATGCAGACCAGGTTTTCATCCTTCCACACATAAAAGTGGACCCAAATTGTATTGTTTTATCATTATGTAAAACTTTTGTTGTATTTATAACATTCACTTCTTTCTGTGTACACATTTTGATCTATGTATGCACATGCATGCATACATACACAAACTTTTTAACTTAAATAAAAACTCCATACAATTTCTTGCATCTGTATTGGCTACAGCATTTCATTTTCTTACACCAGTATAAATCACGCTCCCAAAGTAAAATTGAGAAAGTATGAGATAAGAACAAGAAAACATTTTCAATTTTCTCAGACTCCTCTGAAAAGAGGAGGTGCCTCTGTGAACACATTGCTAAAATCTACTGCAGCTGTGGATTCACCTATGGTTAAGTCTGAAATGGAATTGAGACCCAAGAATTCATCCGTGATTTATTTTGCTGACTGTAGAAAATGTTGTTCTTTCTGTCTGGGTCTTCTCAAAATATGTAATGATGAATACTGAGTGGGAAAAGAGATGGTAAGAACAGTCACATTATCCAGCCAGGATCTGCTTACAGAAAAAGCAAAGGCAAATGCCACAGCCATTTCCAGTGCATACCAAATATACAGCTCTAAATTCTAGACTTTAGTGAATGACTTCAAAAGTTGTTTTTATCTTTCTGAAAATATATTTTGAAGCAAAGCATGTAAGTATTTATCCTTTAATGATGAAGAACTACTGCTAAACCACATCCTTGTGGACATTATAGTAGACCATACCCTGAGCAGAACTCGCTGGATTCTAATTTGAGAAGCAGCACAAATAACCACTGGAAACTTGCAATTACAAAGTTGACTACTGACTGGGCTTTTGTATTTATAAAGGAACCTATCCACAATTAGGAAAGAAGTCTGCAAGGAAACACATACATTGAACTTTCCAAAGTTTAATGTATTATTCCCCTTACTAATAACTTACAATGATTAGTACTGTGCTGAGGAGTAACAACCTACAACCATGACTAAGGACTCTTTAATTTATTAATTTTGCATTTATTTTAAAAGACTCTACTCCTAGCTGTACTGCCTAGGAACTATATTTCTGCTTACTGACAGCATGTTAATTTGGATTAATATGTACATATTTGAATAAGAAAATTCTGAATTCTGCTGATAGTCTTTTATTAAAAAAAAACAAAGCATATGCTAATCCTAAAGGATGAAGTTGTTATAATACTGAAAGACTCAGAAAATAGAACCCAGTTCACAGTGCATAGCAAACAAGCACAGGACTAGTAACTGGTAAACCGAAACCTAAGCAGGATGATTGATTGTAAGACTTATCAATTAACAAAAAAATAACAATAAAAAAAAAAATAAAAAATCTCAGCTGATTAATTTCTTTTAGTCACTCAAATATACAGAAGTAAGCTGCCATTTTGATACAAAAACATTTCGATACAAATACAAAAATTGACACAAGGGAAATGAACAGCAGTTTTACTTCTGAAACAGGGGGTTGCTATCTCTGAGTTTTAAAAGAAACCATTAAATGTGTAGAGCAATCACAATGATTTTTCCATCTGACTGAGAACAGCTAACCTCTAACCAACCGGCAACCCCTTTGCCACCTCTCCGTGGGCAGCTGAATGAAGGACCTTCAGAGTTCTACAGCAACATGAAAAGCCTTCCTTTGAATGACAAATTTCCAGAATCAGGAAAATAAAAATGAAATCCAAATAATGAATTATACATCTTTTTTCACTCTAATCCTCATTTCAATTCTAAGGCAATATTCAACCTAACTTGTTTTGCTACTATAATTATTGACTTGATGAAAAGTATGCAAACAGAAAGAAGAAATCTGCTGCTTACCAGCCAGCCTAATTCCACTCTAAGGGAGTGAACAGACAAATTAACAGCAGCTCTGCTTTTTAGGTCAGTATAGCTGAATTCCCTTATAGCTCCAGGAAAAGGTTTCTTGATCTTACAGTCTTTCTCTGTATGTAAAAGCTAAACATAGCCCTGTCAACTCACACAATTGTTTTGGAAGCCCGTGAGGGGATGTTTTAGGAAGGGACAACCTCACCTGTTTGGCCTTACCCAAAACTACTTCCAAGGCAGAAGGAACCTCCTATTGCATTCCTCTGAGAAACACTCCTAGATCATGCCACTGAAAACAACCATAAGATACTATTGTATCTTATAATACCATATCTTATATCTTATATATCTTATATATCTTATAAGATATATTTTATCTTATGATACTATGGATACTCAGATGCACACAGTGAGTTTTGAAAACAGAAGTACAGAAAAAGATTAAACAGAAGGGGTTCTTGCACGGTTCAAGGCTGCTCAAACTGCACACAAGGATATGAAAGCTCAAGACTTGGGACTCTTTATCCAGAATATCTGTGTAATTCAACATTTTCTTCAGTGTAAAAACAAAACAATAGCAGATTTTATCCATGTAAGCTGCCAGAGTCAACACAAATTGAACTCTGTACCCCAAACTAAAAGGAAAGTAGCACGTAGCCCTGGTTAGAAACAGCAAGATCCAACAAAGAAAAAAAACAAAAAAAGATGCGTCTTGACTTTTCACAAAGCACTGAAAGAAATCGGATTGAAAAATGAACCCGTGTGAACCTAATGAGGTTTAACAAGGCCAAAGTGTTGCATTTGGCTTGGGGCAATCCCAGATATGAGTGTAGACTGAGAGATAAACTCACTGAGAGCAGCCGGTGGAGAAGAAGCTGGGGATCGTGGCAGATGACAAACTGGACATGAGCTAGCAGTATATGCTAGGCTGCATCAAAGGAGGCAAGAAGAAAGAGGAAAGGCAGTGTTGCTCTCTACTCTGCCCTCATGAGGCCCTATCTTAGTACTGTATCCAGGCCTGGGGACTCCAACACAAGAAAGATGGAGAGCTGTTGGAGAGGGTCTAGAGGAGGGCCACAAAATGGTCAGAGGGCTGGAACACCTCTTCTGTGAAGGCAGACTGAGGGAGCTGGACTTGTTCGGTCTGGAGAAGAGAAGGCTTCAAAGAGGCTGCTAATGCTTATAAGCAGGAGGAAAATCAACTTTTTACATGGGAAGATGGTGACAGGACAAGGGGGAATGGTTTTAAACTAAAAGAGAAGAGATTTAGGTTAGATGTTGGGGGTAAATTTTTCACCAAGAGAGTGGAGAGGCACTGGCACAGGCTGCCCGGAGAAGCTTTGGGGGCTCCATCCCTGGAGGTGTTCAAGGCCAGGTTGGGTGGAGTCCTGGGCAGCCCAATCTTGTCCTGATTTAGTTGTTGGCAATCTTGCCCAAGGCAGGGGAGTTGAAACTACATGTTCTTTGAGGTCCCTTCCAACCCAAGTCATTCTATGTGATTCTACAATCACATCTACCCACTATGAAACTAAAAAAACTATATACAGATGTAGATGATTTAGAGAACAATCTTTCTGAGTTTTACCACAGCATAAATAACTTCTTAGAAAAATGAGTATATATCTTTTAAAAAGCGAATTGGTTTCCCAAGTCTCCATATGTCTAGAAATACTTTTCTTTCACAATGGATTTGTGACCTACCTTGAATTTAGCAGATATAATTTGTTAAAAATTTGTTAAAGAACATTTTGAAGGATGAGGCATGACACAGATAGACAATAACTGCAATACTGGCACCAAAGATTTAACCTGAATAACATTGCGCTGAAGATGTCTAATCCAACAGCAACATTACCTGTTGTAGCATTTATTCCCAGTTTTGTTTGAACAGCTGTCAAATCAAAAATGAACTTGTGGATATAAGAGCTTAGAGTCTTCTCATTAAAGAAGGATAAAATAACAATAACAAAACAACAACACCAAATTTTTATTAATGGTGCTTTTTTTGCAGAATGCCCTTCTCAAAGACAAACAAAAATGAAAACATTCTTTGTAACGTTCAATTTTTAAAGACAAAGACTTCAACATCACTTTGTGAACATTTGAAAGCACCTTCTTTGATCACTTTGGATTTGAGCTGTCACTCCAAAGAGAGCTGACTCGACCACTTTGGACTTCTATATACACTACCATTGAAAAGTGGCCATCATCGCTGTGGTCACCGTCGTCGTCAACAGAACAACAATGCCTGACAACCCACCACTACTGAAGATCAGTGACTGAATTACAAACCACACTGGATCCACAGTGGTGACTATCCCCCTCTTGCTTCCTATAAAGACTCCTTGCTTCTTCTTTCCTATCTTTTCTATTGCCCTCCTTCCCTTCCCTTCCCCATTACCCTAATTCATAAGAGCGTCCATCCTCCCCTTCCCAATCTCCCTGATTAAGATTTGTAATAAACTGTTCAGATCAAAATTTGAATCATTGTTTCTTAATCTCACGCCAAGTATACAGATATCAAAGAACATCCTCTCCCTCCTATAAATTGGAGTGAGACAGGAGCATACACAGAATCAGCCTTTAGATCACTACAACAACATGATCTCATATTTTCCTACTAGACTGTGCCTTATAGATCTGACCTATGTATCAGTTTATGCATATGTACGTATGCATGTCTGTGAAACACTTGCAAGACTGCACTGTTTCAAAAATCTAGGTAGCACCTCTTACTGCTTTTCTCTTTATTAAAATTGAAGAATAATGTGAAAATCCAAGTTTTATTTGGTTTAATTTTTCTAAGGATCACGCAATCTGATGGACTAATACAACAACACTAGTTTTTTGTCCTTCAAAAAACATTCCATCTGAGATTTCAGTTGTGTATAACAGAAAAATAGTAGGCATAGAAGGCATCTAAATTATTTACAAGTACATTTATAAATCATCTCAATAGAACAGTTGCAGTTTATTCAACCAGCACATCTCAAATACATTTCTTAAACATATTGCATATGCCATTTCTCCAAGTCCAACTCCACTTAGGCTGCACTAAGACTGACACAACAGGAACCCTCTCAGCACTCAGTTGACGCTGGTTACAAGAGATCACTGAGCATTCAGTGCGGCACATGACTTCATTAACCAAAATTCAATTCAAGTGATTGAAGTTTCACTTCAAAATGACACATATCTCCTGATAACACACTTCATGCTCACTGTAGCCACAAGCTCATTTCAAACAATTTTTTGTTTAACCACAAAGCATTTGCCCATCATTTTCAAGGACTGGATCAAAACATATCACTGCATACATTTCTACTAATAAGTGAAACACTGTACTTTTTTTTCTGCTGCTCATTCTTTCCTCCTTTATTTTTTTAACATCAGGCCAAGAACACATGCAATAATGGAGATCCAATAATAATCTTTTTTCCTACCTTAGCTGAATTCCAGAAACACATACGGGTCATCAGAGCTCTCGATCTCTCATCCACACAAGGCACGAGTGGTTATTTCGTCCTTGTTTCTTTTGTCACTGGAGAGTGGTGACATTTTGCATATAATGTACAGCATCTGATGTCACTCCTGTTGTAATATGAGATACAGGTGATGTTAGCAAACTAAGGGATGCATGCTACTTGAACATAACAAATAGGGCATTAAACAAATGATGCAACATAACAGCTAGTATTCTGAAAACAGAGTCTGCTAATATACTGTCTGCCCTTGTTTACAGGGTATTACAGATTCACTACCAGTTTACAAGCTACTGGCATTATGAAACAACAGACTAAAACAAAGCCAGCTATTAAATAAAACTAGGACAGGTAGCCTAAAACATTCAGTGAACAATTCTCCAAGTCAAGTGTATAAGAATTTCCTTCAGACTAAAATTTGAACTCTGCCTATTTTTTATAGTTTTGTTTGTTTGTTTCTAATGTAATTCTCTATATAAAAATAAATAAATAAATGATAAATAAATCCTAAGGAAACTTAAGTGTGCACACTCTTACATTCACTTGCCTGACTGTTGCGGACGGAGGGTGCTAGTGTTCCAAAGCATTAAATAGATGTTTTCAGAGATGAAGAAATACAAACACTGTCTTCTGCTGGCCAAAGGTGATTGGTAATACTGTGGCCAGGTATCATTCTCTCTAACAGAGAGATTTTTGGCTATATAATGTTAATAATGGATAGTCATGAAGCCAGCTCTGTTAGGCTAGTTACAGCTTAGAATATGGTAGGAGTTAGAGCTGTAGAGCTGTATTCACTGAACACATTTCAATTTTGTCAAATTATTTTTGTCTTTTGTATATACCAAGGCACATTGAGAAGATGGAATAACTTAGGGATGCAAAGTAACATCTGAAAGGTTGTCACTGATAAACAGTTCAGTTATGCCACAAATATTTATGTAACTGCATTTGTAACACTTTAATATCACTTGAACTCTAAAAGTGACTGTTCAGAGGGTCTGATTACACTGTGTCTTCTAAATTGAACTTGCTATGAGTGGCTGCCAAACAACAGACAGATCCATTTGTGAATGGTATCTAAGCCACACACAAGAGATCAGTGGATCTCAGACTATATTTTGCAGAGAAGGCATGGTTTATACATCAGCATTTAAACTCCAGGCTGGACTACCAGATCACAACTACTTAGAGCAGAAATCATTCAACACAGTGAGTTTCTTCATAAGCTGCCACAAGGCAGACAGCAAAAGAATATTCTCCCCTCTTTTAATGTAAAGCAATAAAAGAAAATAAATCAATTTCTGATTTGGATTCAGAATTCCTTTACTTTTCCCAGCCTTCAGGAAGGAAAAACATCTCAGTAGATCAAAATGTTTTTCCTAGGTTGAAATACTCTTAGACTTTCTTCCCTATAACTCGCACACTCACTGAAAGCACTGGTGAGATGGAGGAAAGGAGGCAGAGAGCAGAGCTAACTGGGTAGAACTGATGATGGGTTTTTTTTGTTTTGTTTTGTTTTGTTTTTGTGGGAAATACAAATTGAGTTGGTGAATCTAGCAGTATAAACAAGTGACAAAATAGTCTTATTTCTTCAGACTCTGAGAATAATTTATATAATTGCATATTATGTCATCAGCTCCATAAAATGTCATTGTTATGCACTGCAAATAGCTCTAAGTTAAAATAAACTACAGTAAGAGGTCTTTGAAGAATAATGGCATTGGTACATACTGATGCAAATGCAGAATATTAAAGGTCACAAGTTAAAACACAGACCAGAAATCTATATTATTGTAACAGAACCACAAGTTTTGCTGCAGAACACATAAAATGCTTTGAAAATACTATGTCTGTTTAAACACATTTAAACATTTAAATGTGTTAAAAACATTTAAACACAACAACAAAATCATCCAGAATACATTTATTAACTTACCGTATTTCTTCCTCTTTCTGATTTTGAATTAGAACTTGCTGGCATGAAGAATCCATAAAAATTTTGAAAATCTTACAGACAAAAAGAATTACAAATATCTTTTGTGTTTGCTGTTATTATCATGTTAAAGATTTGTACCAGCTTCTGGCTGTACATCTGATCAGACTGGAAAGCAAAGGAAGGAGTTTGCTGCTGTTCCCAACATTAGAGATGGAACATTCTCAATGTTAACTGTAATAGAAAAATAAAGAGAACAAATTCAATGACATGATCTGGAGAAAACCAGGCAATAAAAAGAAAACACAGCCTTCTAAAATAACAGTGGCACTTGTTTTTTCGGGAGGATTCCTAACTCTTCATATCGGTCTGCGTTATACAGCTCACTGCAGAGGAGTCAATATTTTAATTAATGATGATTTTTTTTGTTGTGTTGCAACAACAGTTAACAAAGCAAAATGAACATATGAACACATACACAAAAAAAATCAACAATTACCTTTAAACCAAAATGTTTCAATTTCTCACTTCTCAAAATCACCTGAAGGGAATATTTGCCAATTGAAGATTTTTACTCAAAGGAAAAAGTTTGAGGTTTTTCATGTTTTATTTTTGTTTATTTGCATAAGAAAGGTATGACTGAGTAGAAATACACAAAGGTAAGTCTGCATTGCATATAAACTCCATTATACAGTTCAACACCATGAATTCACCAAGATCATATTACCTTCTGCATGAAACACAAGCACCTCATGGAAAGAACAGGGCAGTTCCTAGCTGAGCCAGGTGCTGGTTCTGTAAGGGCTCAGGCAGATTTGTAACCACCTTAGTCCACAAGGGAAGATCCTTGTCTTCTTACATAACTACGGCTATGAGGTGGAACTGGGCTGCTGCGCCTATCTGTCTTTTCCATGAAGCACTGAAAGCATTAAGAAGATCAGTACTGCAGTCAGTTAGCTGCTGCTATTGAATAAACACATGATTACTACTAATACATATAAGGTAATTTTCCCAGCAGCAAAATAAGTAACTTATCATTTTCATCCACTGACTTTCAGTAACTAGCTAAGATTCTCAAATAAAATTATTAATCCTAAACATTTAGAATTGCAGACTTCTGGCAACAAAATACGAAAAAACAACAACATTTTAAAAATTATCCCTCTTTTTTTTCTTTTTGCAAGGTGATTCTCTTCTTAGTGTTTCTTTAGTGTAGACACTTAAAAACTGTTTAGAAAAACTTTAAACTCTTCTTTTTTGTTTGGTTTTTTTTTTCTTTTTTTTTTTCTTATTTTCTTCTGCTATTCCCTGTGCTTTAGTTTGCACTGACTACAGGGAAGAAAAAATGTAAAGGAAGAAAAATATTTTAAAAATCTGCTTATTTTTATGTGATTTAATTCTTGATTTTATTTTTGTCAAAAAGGCAAAACAAAAAAAAAGAAGTCTCCTTTGTGATGTCCTCCTATCCCAGCCACATTAATCATCTTTGCAGATTATTAATAACATAGTTAAATTGAAAACCTCAAATACATTGTCAGACATCTCAGTATTTGATATTGATTCTGCTGTCTGAACAGGTTAACGACATGATTTTTTTATAATAACTGCAAGAATAAATTAAATTTCTCTGGATTTACAAGTCTGATAAAAATAACATTCTCAAATAAGTTGAGAAGTATTTTTCAATCAGCCTGGTAATAACTGTTTCTATTGTATTAATCTTAGATGCGTACAACATATTTGATTTATATGGAAAAGCATTTATATAGAACTATCAAAGACTCCAATTTTCATATAACTCACAAGTACCAAAAAGGGAAGAAAGAGGACTTTGTATATTTTCACACACAGATCGGAGATGCAAAGTAGTAAATCTTTATAATCGCACTTCTTTAAAGTCTGCAGGAATCCTAAACAATCAGAATCAATTAAGTATATGCATTTTAAATACACAAGTCGAATGGAACAAAATAGTGAAGTGTTACTGAATAATTTTAATTTGTGAAGTATTAGCCATGCAGTTTGTCTTCAGAACTAATATTCTGAAAAACGACTAAAACACAGGAAAAAAAGTTCTACATTTAATTGAAGTTAAAAAGAACAGAGACTTTATAACTTTACACAGTAGAGATTATAACATGAACACAAGATTACATAACACATACATGTAGTGTTACAACTTTCACACACCAGCATGACATCTATGCAACTTGTTCTACACTGAACTGGTATGTTAAGGAACAACATAATATTAAGTGTTCTTCACATGCAATTCTCTTTCAGAACCCTCTTCATATGAATTTATCTCAGTATGTAAATGCCATGGATTATTTTACACACTTACAATACAGTCTGGCAGACTACGCCTATTGCCTAACTATGCCTTATTCCTTTTAAATATCCAGGGGACATGGTTCTAATTTCAAATTTGCAGATTCAGCTACAGATCACACCATTGCCAGCAGAAACGTTGCAGGTAACTCATTAAAGCCAAACTGGTCACATGTAGCTCAGGAAAGATCTATTGCTATTTCTGTGCTGGTGCTGTGGTGGTTGAAAAATCTATCACAAAAGACAGATCTGAGAAGAGAGATTAAAAAAAAAAAATCATGCTGTTCATTCAGTTGTTCCCACTGCAGTTCAGAAAACCTGAACTCTCTTCCCATAAAAACTAGAACCAGGGTGTTTCAACACTAGTTCATTTTATAAAACATTGTCTAAAATAAATATGAAAAATTGGCCAGTGACAGTCTTAATATTAACTGCTGATATCTCAGGATTTTCAAATCCAATCACTCTCTGAAGTTACATTTTTTCCACTCTTGTAGATAACAATTTCTTAGTTATCTAAACGTGATATAAAGAAGACCTGCAGCAATTCTTTTCCAGAGTTTTACTCCAGTAAACAACTCAATGTGATATTTGGGAGAATTTCATTTTGTTACCTAGGTTTATTTCTCCCATGGCTCATTAACAAGATTAACAAAACAAAGGTAGTTAAATGGGATGAAGAAAACAAGGGCATCTGATTTAGCAGTAGGAAAGACTGGGAACCAGCTGTTCACCAGAAAATCAAATACATATTAACCAGACAGCTGGAGCTGCTCAAGCCACTCACTCAGGAAGTCTTTCCACTTACCTTGCCAGTTACAGTGATGAGTATGAATATAATAGTTGAACTAAATTGTTTATTTATTTTTTTTACTTCTGTCATGTTACACGCAACCACAAGCATTTCTGTCATTGTCTAGAACCTAAGTTGACAGATTTCCACAGTTTCTATGTCCACACATCCTGACATCTCAAGAATCAATTCAAGTTAATCAGTTCCATCTAGTAACAAGAAAGCTGTAAATAAAGTGAGATAAAGTCATGTCACAATAAAATGCGGCATTATAAGAATTGAATAAAATATGCCTGAATAGAATCAGCAATCAATCACATAGACAAATTCTGTCTGGCTTCCACTTTAAGATTTGTAATGGAGCGTGAAGCTTAGATATAGAAATAGTTGCAGACAGCCAGGGGTTGAAATGTCCAAGCTTTCCAGGCAGCATCACTAATATCTAGGTTTCTAAGGCAGGAGTTGAGAAAGCAAAATTTATTTAGAGCTGGTTGGATTTTTTAGTTTGTTTCTTTTAAATTGTCTCTTCAACTTCTTATTTTCAACTTCTTATTTTCCTTCAAGTGATTGCCTTTTTTTCTGTCCTGCTACCATATAAAAAAGTGAGAAAAATAACATGCGAACACAGTTGTTTCTCCTGACTATGCCTACTAGTCAGGTGAGAAGTCTGGAGTATGTACACATACAAGTGGAACACTTTGGAACATGAGATCCATTCTTCTCACACATCATAATTAGCTGTCAGTTTCACCATGGACATTTTCCATGTGCACTTTGAGGTAGTCATTTCTTGTAAACTTCTTGTGGCAAAGCTGGCATTCTGCCATTGGTCGATTGGGGTTGTGAGTCAGCTTATGTCGAATCAGCATTTTCTTCAGGCTGAAGGACAAATCACAAACCTAGGCCAGAGAAGACAATACAAAGACAACAACAGAGATCTTAAAACTTTAAATATGTATAATTTTACATCACTGACGTCACAGCTATGCACGCCTGCAAGACTTAATAAATGAGTTTGTCTTCAAAAGAATAACACTTCAGAGAACACTTCTAAGATTATTACTCTGTCTTTCAATGCTGTACCTTAACAATCTGCAACACATGGAGGTATTCCAGTAACATTACTTTTTGAAAACCTATTTTTCTCTCTCGACACAACAAAAATTTAGACAAAAATCTCACAAGCATCTGTCAATTTAACGTCAAGGGAAATGCTTTCTTTCTGATCAGCAGAATGAGATCCATGGGATCATGAAAATCAGTTCAAATTGCTCAGTTATGAGGAGGCAGAAATGAGAAAGAGGGGGTTCTCAGTATTGCAACAAAGCTTAATAACAATAAAAGAGGAAACCCAACTGTCGTGGTGTTCTTTTGCCTGGCCAAGGAAAAAGATAATAGTTGCAAATTAAAGTGCATTTCCTTTGCTTTATAATCGGCTGTTTCTTCCCTTCCTCCTCTGCACTCCATGCTTTCAAGTCCACTCTGCTATTTGAATAGAACGATGGATAAGGGACTCTGCTATGCTAAAACAATCATTTCTTACACAAATTTCTGTATTGCAGTTAAAATGAAAGGTTAACGCTAAGTTCAGCTAGGAGAAGTTAGAAAAGAAAGAAAAGTAAGAATCTGTAGGCAAGACATCAAGTTACTTGATATCATGTAGTTAATGCTGTCACATTCAACTTCGATCCAAGTATATACTGTAGGCATGAATTTCCCAGAAAAAAATATTTTTAGAATGTATGCTCCTGATTTGACAAATGAAACAGTCAGCGATCATATCAGTAGATGAACATGTACAGGCTTGCAATCTTGGAATTCCAGACAAAAACAAGTCTTGTGCAGAGGAAACTCAAGAGAATGCAGCAGAATCTCTCTGATGTAAAACAGAATTTTAAATTTATATTGGTATCAAACTAGTAATGAAAGTGCTGGATGGCTCTTTTTAAAAGCAAAGTATACAAACAGAGTTGACTATACAAACAGATAATTGTGACTTGCAGAATACATATACTTTTGGTATACTGATAGACAGTCAGATGAATATGAGCCAGCAGTGTGACCAGGTGGCCAGGAATGCCAGTGTCATCCTGGCTTGTATCAGGAATGGTGTGGTGAGTAGGACTAGGGAAATAATCCTGCCCCTGTACTCAGCACTGGTGAGGCACCACCTCAAGTACTATCTTCAGTTTTGGACACCTCAGTACAGAGAGGACACTGATATGATGGAGTAGGTCCAGAGAAGGGCAACAACGCTTGTGAAGGGCTTGGAGAATATGCCCTATGAGGAGAGACTGAAGGAACAAGGGCTGTTTAGTCTAGGGAAAAGGAGGCTGAGGGGAGACCTTATTGCTCTCTTCAAATATCTGAAAGGTGCTTACAGTGAGAGCGGGGTTGGTCTCTTCTCACTGGTGACAGGTGACAGGATGACAGGAAACGGCTTGAAGTTGCACCAGGATAAGGTTAGGTTGGGTACCAGGAAAAACTTTTTTACAGAAAGGGTTGTTGAGCACTGGAATAGGCTCTCAGGGAGGTGGTTGAGGCATCGTCCCTGGATGTGTTTAAAAGCCATTTGGATGTGGTGCTCAGGGACATGATTTAGCAGAGGGTTGTTAGAGTTAGGGCAGTATGGTCAGGTTGAGGTTGGACTCGATGATCTTTAAGGTCTTTTCCAACCTGAACAATTCTACGATTCTATAAATGCCAGCTAAGGCAAAACCATACAATGACCATAAAAAAGGCAACAGCCTGAGGCAAGTTTTGTACCAAAAATATTTTTCCCCAGACAAGAACATTGTATGTGCTATTGCGATGGAACACTTCTGAATTTATGACATGATGTAACAGAGAGAACTATTATACAGCAACTGTAACTCTCCAACTTTTTTCCCTAAGCATATAATTACCTCTTTCAGCCCCAAGCAACAGTCACTCTTTGTTAAGGGATGATGAATGTTACTTACAGAATTCACTGGTTGGGTCTTAATACTTCTTTTGTCAAGTACCATTTTCTATTTCTCTTCCACAGAGAAACTCATCTACCTAATCACTACCATCACACTTGCCCTCACGTTTGAATGTGTTAGAAGTGTCATGTCTTTGTAAACACACATTTACTGGAAGCTAGGAAGTCAATCATGGATATACACACACAAGCTGCATGTATTCTGTGCATCTTACATACACCTCACAATTTAAAAAACAAAAACAAACAAACAAAAAAAAAACAATGAGAATATAGTAACAGGTAGAGTTCAAGATGCCAGATTCAGCTTCCACTAAGCTAACTTCCAAAGATTTCAGCATGAAATTGCATATTGTATTTACAAAAAGAGAAGACAGACAGTTTGCAGAAACACTCCAAGGTAGAAGGAGAATCTGTAGTATCCACTTTGAATATGACAAAAATGTCAGAACATAAAACCACAGAACAAAAAAAAACAGCCTAAGAGCCATTCAGACCAGCATTAACCTTCCTCCAAAAGTTTTCAATAGCAAAAAAGGCTAAGGAGCAGGGCAAATATAACATAAACCTCTTTATGATGCAGTAGGCCAATCAGCTTTAGAGATTTCCTCAGTAGTTCTTAGTATTAAAAATAAACTATTCTTATGAATATTATTAAAGATAAATCTCTTGATTTTTAAGATGAACTGCTTATAGCACAGTCTCATGGTAATTTTTTTCATTTATAATGCTCACTAAACAACTGGACCTAGAACCACATGTCCTGCTGTTGCTTTAAGGCTCTAGGATATTTTACTATCAGACTTCTTCAAAAAGAAAACAGGGAATGCATTACCTAAAGTGACATATCTTGTGCTTACTCATTAACAAGCATACAAATATCTTGTTTTAGGAGTTTGCTTCATATTTCAGTTTTACAAGCAAGGCTGACATTTTACAGATGTACAACCATCTTGCTTATTTACACTGGTATTCAAATCATTCTCTCCAAAATGATAAAAGTTTTGATTGAATACGGAGGATGGAGACAACTGACGTGTAAAAATAAGTGCAGAGCCAACTAAAGATGGAGTAGTGGGAAATACTGCACTGGAAATAAACCAGGATAAGTAGCACTTGATCCTTCTGTCCCAAAAGTATAATATCTTGTCTCTGAGGAAACTGAAGTTCAACTGGCCTTCCAGTTAAAAACAGGCAAGTCTTCAGAGGACAGAAAGCCAATATACTAGGATAAACATATTTTGTGTTTCTGTATTTCAGTTTTCATTTTCCCTTGTGAAATATTAGAAGTTTAAAATAGTAATATTCAATTTCCACTATTATCAATGGAAAGTGAAGTCTTCGATTGATTAAAAGGTCTAAAATTGCTTTTGATGACTGATAATACACAGAAATGACCGTGTAAAGAAAGTGCAGCACCTTCATATGGGCTATATGGATTACTTTTACATGTAGCACAAGCCTGTATTACATGAAACAGGAAAGCACTGTAAACACTTGGGCAACTGAATACTGTATGAATGAGCAGTAGTGGCAACTGCTGCGCATGTTAAAACCCTGAAAACTCAGCAATCTCTGTAGTGTGCTGTTGGCCAAACATGCATGCTGAAGAATGATTTTAGTGAAACATGACTGTAACTGAAAGCATTAAAAAAATCGGCAATAAGTGAAGGTACATAAGACTAATTCAATCAGTGCCAGAATCACAAAACAAAGAACCTGCACTCATTTTCTTCCCTGAACTGATACCCTCACTAAATCTTTGAACAACAATTTTCAATCCTGTATTTGGTAATTCTGAATGTCATTTCTTTCCAATTGTTTCTGCACAATCAACCTTTCCACACATCCTGGAAGTGATGAGACACATCGTATAGGATGGGGCATACTGTAACTGACAGTGATCTATGAGCTGTAATACAGTATTCTGCAATTCAGAATTGCAAACATACACAGCATCTGTGATTTCTTCATTGTTCAAAGAAAACACATGGATAGTTATTGAAAATAACACACCAGATTTCATTAAACAAAAATAAGAAATTCTAAATTTATACTTGTGTTACTGAACAACATCAGAAGCATTCAGATTCCATGTAATGTCTTTAATAACTTTTTCTGTATAAGCTGCTCTCTCCAACTATTAACCTGTCAAACAATCAAAGGGAAACCCAACTAGCATGAATTTGTAACTTGCAATACCTAAATCGCATTAAGAACAGTGAAAATAGCACTTTTGGGAGTCAAAACCATTAAAAAAGTGAGTGCAATGCTCTTGGCAACAGCAGAGGATACGTAAAATTCACCAGAATGGTCTTTCATGAGTTAGGCAAAGACCCTATTACGGGTAACTTTATGCCACAGCTAATGGATACAAGGCCATATTCTCACCGAAGATAAGCCTTGCTCCTGCACTGAAATCAGGAAAACAAAGGGATAGATCAACTCACATCACACTGAAACGGCTTCTCTCCGGTGTGGGTTCTCATGTGCTCATCTAGGCCTCGTTTTTGACTGAAAGCCTTGTTACATTCAGAACATTGGTATGGCTTTTCCTGTATAAAATGACAACAGTGAGTGAAAGTGAGTCAACACAGAGCCCAAGTCATTAAAGGAGTGGAATTCCATGCTGGATGATGGTGCAAGTTTTATATTTTCTCTAAGGGATTACAGTCAGTGAAAACAACAGAAAACGACTTTCAGATGATTAAGTGAAAGCTGGGAAAGCTGTGGCCTGACAGTTTCCACTTCAACACCCACTTATAAATTAATTATCTGTTCCAGTCTTTCAAACCCAGCCATTTTGGAAATCTGTTTTTTGTAACATGAAAGGTATGAAAACATAAAATTTCAATGTGTTTTCCTTCATCCACCACAAAAGCTTAAAGAAAAAAAGACTAGTAAGATGTCTATAAAACCTCACATTCTTTACCAGGTTTCCAAGCAAGGAAAGAAATGAAGGGAAGAACTGGTGGTACAAGACAAGTTTGCAGTAGAGGAAAAAAAGCTTATTTTGAATAAAGTGATGACAGAAGGTTAATAACATATTCACTGCAGAATCCCAAAAGTACAGATGGCAATCTAGCCATCTGCATTTTTTTAGAACTATTGGTTAGCAGCTACTGTAAAACACAATGTCATAAAAGTAGCAAGTTCACTGACCTCAAATACTTAAATATTAGAGGTATGTACAGAAAATCACTTATATAGAGATTTCCTTCTTCAAATTTCTTCCGTAATATATAAATCTACATATAGGTAATTCCTCCTTTATTCCACTACATTTACGAAAGAACCGCATGGAAAACAACATCTAAATAAAGTAATTAAATATGAACATAAGCATTATGGCACTACAAATTGTTCCACTGATGCCTCTGAAGGTCTAGAGGCACTTTTATTTTCAGTCAATTGTACTTCTTCTGTTTTCACCCTACTTTTTTTTTTTCCTGTGTTCCCTAATTACATATCGCTTGAAATCAAAAGACAGATGCTAAAATAACCACTAAGGATTTTCTACTAGGTAAAATTGGAAATAAAGACTGACAATCAATAGGCAATAAAAATGTTAACTCCATGATTTAACAAATAATAGTAATTAAACTTATATGGTCTTTTGGGAGATAGCGGGAGATCAATGCTAAGGGAGAAAGAACAATTCAGGTAAGGTTTTGAAGCTAAAAACTGATATTGAATTCCTATTCTGAGTATGTAGGGGAAAATAAATCTCTATATATTGCTTAATCCTGCCAGGTGCTCAGCATAAACTGTATAAATTATACAAACAGAATATCAACCAGTGCTGCTTTGGGTAAATCCCAAGCTCTTTCTTTAGGGCAGCTCTTTGCAGTATCCAGAGTTCTTCTGTTGTAAGCTCTGAGAGTGAGCTCCCCATGAAGTTCCCTAGAAAAGGTTCTGTCAAAGAAATGTCTCAGCTTGCAGTGACAGGAATCTGTATCAACACGGAAAAGTAGTTCTTTAGCAATATCAGTTTTACATTTTAGTATCATGAAATTTTTAGAAGTACATTCTAGTTTGATGCAAGACAAAACTGTCTGCTGACACAGCCTGACTATATGGTGTTCAGCTGCACATCATTAAATAGGCCTAATAGAAGCCCTTAACAAAGTTTTCTTTATAAGGTTCTCCTTTGTAAGAGATTCTTCTTTGTGTTTTTTTCAACAATAACTTAATTTTGTAATTTCCATAACACTTCAGTGTATAGTAAAACATAAATTACTTATAAATGATCTGATCTTAAATTGCCATCTAGACTAAAAACTTTTAATGAAGAATTTCTCTGGACTGCCTGAAGACTTCATGAAGCATTATTTTTTAAGGCAATACATGGATAAGCCATATGAAAAGCAGGTTACTGCAACACTTTAACTGGCTCAGCATTGTGGTTAATATAAAGCATATTTTCTGTGAGTTCTCAGAAAACAACCTTTCTTTGCATGAGTTGTAAAGAAAGGTTTCTTTGCATGGGAAAATGTAAAATATGTGATGTGTATACCTAAAACACCTCTGAAAAAATTCAATTATTGCGAACAGTGTCAGGTGCATTTGCTTCCTTTTTATCAGCTTGTTCTAAAGGAAACTGAAGGGTAAAACTTGATTATGATTAACTTCACCATTTCAGATCCAAATGGGCTTCAGAGTTGCCCAGGTTCCATTCTAGAGAGAAAACCAATATGAACACCAGGAAGTTAGTCACAAGCCTGGGCAGAAATATTGCCCTTGAGGTTATATGCATTTATTTGTATGATCTGCATAATTCCCTACTGCGGGGGGGGGGAAGAAAGCAAAAAGGCATATCTATTTATTCTCTTGGCATTTACATTCAAATTCACATATGTAGTGTATGAATGATATCCAAAGCAGTCTTTGATCTTATTTTTAGATCCCTTACATCTGTATATATCATTGACTTCAGCAGTCACAGTTTTGATTCACATTAGCCTGCTCTCTCCATTAAGCTGCCCTTCATTCATAACTATGTCCATTAAAAAAAGCATAAGATAAATTATAATAAAAAAGCTGTGTTATCCAGTTATATATATGTACACATATATATGTATGTAGGTATGTATTTAAAAACACAGCAGGAAGTCTGAAGAAATTGAAATGCCACCACAAAAGGACAACATCAACAATTATGAGATTTGAATAAAGTTGGAAAAGGGAATAACCAGCTAACTGTCAACAAAACAGGAAGTCAGTGAAAGGATCATATAAGTTTGGCTTCAGAAGAGTTAGCAGCTGCTAGTAGAATAACTCTACCCTCAGTTCTAAAGGCATCTGCCAGCCCATGGTTATGGTGGCAGCACAGCCAAAGGACTACATGTGTTTCCTTTTATTGATGATTCAAGTGAGGAAGGGAGCTGGGAGATCAAGAGAGACAAGATTTGGCTGATACGTAAGTGATTTAATATTACTCTTTTAAGTATATCATATTACTCTTTTAAGTATACCAGGTCTAAATAGAAATATATAGATGGGGATTTATAACGCCTCTGCCTCTAAACACAGAAAGGCAAGAAAGGTCTAGGAGAGCCTAAATGAGACTTGCCATTCTGGAAGGTGTTTCTCTGTAAAAATGGTACTCTAATGTAGAAGCACCCATCTTTGATGGTTTTCAGTTTATCAAATAAAAAATAAAATAAAATAAAATAAAATAAAATAAAATAAAATAAAATAAAATAAAATAAAATAAAATAAAATAAAATAAAATAAAATAAAATAAAATAAAATAAAATAAAATAAAAAGGGAGAGAGGAATTTTAACAACCATGATAAATAAAACAGAATCTTCTCTTCAGTGCACACCTTCTCTGCCTTTGGATGGCAGAATCATAAATAACTACCTTGGATTCAACACAAAGTGTGCATTGTACTGAAAAAAATGAGAACAGGACAAATTTTAAAGGCCATTTGATGCCAGCCTCAACAGATTGGTGGAACGTGTGTACAGTGTATCCTGCAACAACAGCAGATGGAAATACTTACATGCATAGTATCTGAACTGCTAACTGCTGCTGTAGTTGTCTGTTGCTGCAGTTGTTGCTGTGTAAACTTGCTAAAATTGATTGCAAAGGAAAAGCATTAATGATTTTGGTATGACCCTTTCCAAGCAACCTTTTAAATCTGACCCTGGAACTATCACATGGGTTCATCATCAGCAACAAGAAAAAACACAATCCAGAAGACAGTACTTCCAAATAAAATACAACTCAAGATTCAAAGTTAAGAGTGTAAAGAATTAAGAGTGTAAAGAGTTAAGAATAGTTCTGGCAATCCTTTCAAAGATGGCAAGCGCAAGCTAAAACTGGGATAAACCCATACTCAAGAGATCCTATTCTTTACTTTTTTGAGTAATTTTCTACAGTGATTGCAGAGTTATACTACTCAAAGTGAACTTGTTGACTACAGAAACATTACTCAATAATCTTTTTCAGAGCTTAGAATTGTAACTGACATACAGAGCATGCTTAACATACCACTGCTATCCAGAACCGTGCTCATTTTTTAAATCTCCTGAATTCAGCTGATTTACTTCCTATCAAAAATCCACATATTGCTCATTTCTTTTTGTAGATCATGTTCATACATCAAAGCATTCATGAGAGTTACTAGAATGTCAGGGTGAAATACACTGACCATCTTAAGTGTTACATGACAATCTATGAGCCGGATGTGAATTTTCTTTGTGCTGACAACTGAACATTCAGGGAAGCCAAGAGAAACATGGAAAAACATATTACATCTTATATTAGTTAAATAATATTAAAAGATAGTAAAAGAATTTTTTTTTCCTCTGGAAACATTTTAAATTCTTATCTCTATAACACACTAGTCTAGAGGCAAACATGACATATATGGGGAAAATGAACAATAAGGTTGCTACCTGTTATCATATTACACAAACAAATCTTCTTGGTAGAGCCAGAATAATTTTGAAAATATCTCAATCCAAGTTCCTTAGTAAACAGCAAATATAGAACTTAAAGGGGTGTCATTTACTCTTACTAAAGGAAACATAAGAGTTAAAATAATGAAGTGTTGTTGAAAATATTAGCAAGAATGGAAAAATGTGGACTAGAACAAACAAACATGATCACTCAGAAAACATTAAAGTATATCAGCCAGGCTTGCAGCTACGAACAACTGACATCTCAACTAGCATCCCTGGTAATCCAGAAGCTCAGTCACTCTGAGCAACATAGGAAAAGCAGTGGTGTAACTTACTGTAGAATTTAGGACAGACATACACTGACTTCTGCAAGCGTTATTTAAAGGTCATCTTAAGCATTCAGAGAAGTTTAAGACATAAATGTTTTATATTTCACATGCACCATTTCTTTGTATGCTTTAAACCTTTTGCCAACACCTGTTACAGCCTATTTTATTCATTACTGATTATAAATGCTGATGTGTCCCTCAAACTACAGTCAGAAGCTCTTTGGCCAACTGGAGATGACATCTACTAAAAAAGGTGACCAGAACAGGTACCATTTCAGTCAGCAGTCCCATCTGAAAGGGAGCTGAAGACACAGAACTACAAGAGCCTGGAAGGAGTTCAACCTGAGGTAGCCTACACAGGGTTCATGATGCATACCTGTAAACTACTAAAACTGCAAGGTGAGCTGTGAGTAACAGCAAATGTCTACCAAAAGTAAAAGAGAACTTCAATGAATAAGAAGACACAGAGAACCTGAAGGATCCTTCTGCTTGGCCTAGAAACCCCTCAACAGATAGTGTCAGACCATGCTGAGGGAGCCAGGCCAAGCAGGTAGCTTTTCATAAGAAGACATGTTAGACAGCAGCTGTGTTAACAGACTGTTAAGCCTCAGCAAATTCCAGTGTCAATACACATTTTTTTCCATACAGAGAGAGTGATGGGTAGTTTCACCATCAATGAAGCAGTGACATATAATGTAACAATCAATTCTTTTAAAAAGATCAGTTTTCATCTTCATTGAAGGGTAGGAAATTGAGAAACAGTGCAGTATGAAAGACAATAAAGTGTCTACTGTGGCTTATGTAGTTACACTTCAGCCCTTAAAACAAACCATTAAGCTGATTAATGTCAGGAAAAAAACATCAGTGACATGTTCTTCTAGGTCATCACCACTAGCAACACACCCCCCGTTGAGAAGAGAGGCTAAGTCACTTCAGATCACAGATGGTGCAAGTTAATGGAATCCAGTTTTGTACGTAAGTGTGAAAAATGTGAAAGAACTAACAAGATGCTCTCTTAGTAATTGGGGGGGGGGGGGGGGTTTAGAAGTCATAGCAAGCAGATCTCCCACAGGCAAAGGTCCACTTAAACTTGCATTAAATTACTGAAGAAATGTTGACACAGGAAGACAAAGGCTGATAAGAATTTATAACTCTCCAGAAGTAGTAGGACTTTGAATCTTATAATGATTAAAGCTCAATAAGCAAGAGAAAGTTAGGCAGTTAATAAATCACTTTAGAAATACACACTTCCTCCACTGAGAAGCAAAATTCTTCTAAAAATATTTCCAGTGGCTACAACAGGCACAGTAATCTTCCTGTTGAAACAATAGTGAAATGCTCCCAGCAAATTTAAACAAAATTATTTATTAGGAAAGTTCTGTATTACTTCAGTTTTGGGGTTTTTGAAAAAATTCTGCAATCTTCTAAAGACAGCTACAGAGAACATAAAAATGCACATCTTCATTTAAATGGCTGTCAGAAGTAATAAGGTGCATTTCTTCAAAAACTCTACTATTTGCACTTAGTTGGTCTTTACTATACCATTGACATCTTTCTTTCCACAGCAGTTCTACCCATTTGCTATCTACAATTAATTCTGAAGTTTTACTTTTTCTTTTCTTTTCTTTTTTTTTTTTTTTTTTGCTTTGTTTTAAACTGCTGAAACCATTTTATCCTAATATTTAGAGAAAGAGGAGATTCTTTGACCAGCCATGATGAGAACCAAACAGATGTTGATCTGCTTTTGGACGAATAACAATATCAATACCAAAGATATGTTCTCCCTCTAATAGGAAAAAGGGCACTAGTCAAAATTACTTCTTTAAATTTATTTTACTTTTTGTAAGTGTGAAAATACAGTTGCATTGGGATTCAATCATCCTATTTTCTGTATACAAATAGAGATCTTGTATGTAAAGAAAATCACAGCACTGGCAAAGTCATCATCCTCAGGCACAGATGTTTAGAACTCACTCATGTTACACCAGTGGGGAAATATAGAGAAAATATAATAATGAAAAAAAATGAGAAATTCAATCAACACCTTATATATTATTTCATTGATAGTTTTGTTCATAGAAGACTATATTTAGTACCCAAAGCTTTCTTTTTTTTTTTTTTTTTTGTGGGTGGAGAGGACAATGGCAATTTGGAGGGGGAGGGGGGGAAGGAGCAGTGTCCCTCCTGCTGTACACAAATATCAGGTTCACAACCAACTGGGAAACCTGAACATCTGTAAGTCTATGGGTCTTGAGATGCACTCCAGAGTCCTGAGGGAACTGGCTGACACAATCACCAAGTCACTCTCGATGATATTTGAAAAGTCATGGCAGTCAGGTGAAGTCCCATTTTTAAGAAGGGTAGAAGACAATCCAGTGAGTGATTAACTTCTAAGCATGTATTTACACTGAACCCACTCATATGATTGCAACCTATACAAATATATTCATTCAAGCTTCAGTGAGACTAATTCTCTCAGCCATCATTGAAAAAATAATTGCAGAATTTAGGAATTCAAGAGTTGACTTTAAAATCATAGAAATATATGAAATTACTGAGCCAGAAGTTGGATTTGATGATCATCCCTTGTAGGTTACTTTCAGCTTGGGATATACTATGATTCTATGTATCCAAAAATACACAACATCAGTTGCAATCTACAGTCCAGTTCCACTTAATGTCTGTGTATGTGGAAATAGACGGCCATGTATTTCATGTGTGGAAAAGTTAGTGGCAAAACTACAAGAAAAATGCCACCTGATTTGTTCATTTCTTACATTTCTGAACTTTTAAAAACATAGTTCAACATTTATACATTTTTTTTAAATAGTAGGAATCTATGCATAAAGAAAAAAAAGGAAATGTAGCTAAGAATACACTGCAATTTCTCTACTTTTCAACTACTAACTCAGAAACAGACAACAAGAATTAAAGCCAGCAGCCTTTCAACCATCAGAAATCAGATTTTTAAGCAAACTACAGAAGTCAGATCTATCTGTTACACATTAGAAGCATAAATGTGAAATATTCTAACCAAATGATGAAAGAGCATTTGGGAATGACTTCTATGCTACCTGTTTTCCATCACTGCCATGTATTTAACTGAAACAATGTAATAAATCTACATTTTCAAAAGTACTGAAAATATCCATTGGACAGAGCAATAATTACTGTCGTGTCAAATGTTGTGGGCACCTATCAACCACTAAATTTCCAAACATTAACAATTACATTGCAGTATTTTCTCCCTGTTTAACTTTATACTACATAATATTGTGCCTAGTGCTGAACAGAGCCTTAGGGAAAAGGTAAACTTTACTGTACAGCAAAGAGTGGATGCATATTTCCTCAATACAGCTTGTATTTTATAAATATACTTCATTAAGAAATTCACTCAGTTTCTCATTTATGTTTTCTTAGGCTGTTATACTTCTTCTTAAGAAAATCAAACAAATCAGGCACATCTGCTTTTAAAGAAGCAAATTGACACTCCAGTGAAATTTTAATATTATATGGTATTTTCTTCTCCTTATATCGTCAGTAGGAATTTTGGCTTACCCTCCCTGCTTACTCTAGAGTTTGAGCTGACACCTGTGGCCACCCAGGTTGTACCAAGTTTAGCAGCTGCCAGACTTTAACTTTCTAAAATGATTTTTCCAGCAGTCTTCCCTGATCCACAGGATCAGGTTTGGCATTTTATCCCACTAGTAAAACATACCTAAATTTGAATTGTTAAATGTCATATTATTACATGTAAGTTACTTCACAATTTTTCTGGCCAAAAGACAAAACTTTTTTTTTTTTTTTTTTTTTCAAGATATCTGCAGGAAAAGCTCTTGAGGAAGGGTGCTAAAATTATGCTTATTCCATGTTGCTAGCTATAGCTGAAGATGCATAGCAGGGGGTGTTGCAGCAGCAAATGACAAGACTACACAAAATCCTCAATGAAATCCTCGAAACGCATACAATGTGACAGCAGGTCTTCAGGCCCAATTGTTTCACTTTATGTAACTGCTACTGCACTGCTACTTGCTACCATAGATGGAGTCTCTGAGTTCCAGAATGAAGAACTCCACCACAAACACTGCAAGCACCTAAAGAGAGGCTTCAGAAACAACTGACATGAGTAGCTCAGAATTTTCAGTCTATGTTCGGTTAAAGATTTAAGATGCTCAAAACTAGCAATCCAGCTTATCATTAACATACAAATTTGTAAAGATACCAGCCTTGTAAAGGAAACCATCTTAATCTTTTTAAGTCTTGATCACACCCAGAAAACTAGAGTGAAGAGATAATCTGAAAAAATGAACAGGAATACTGGAGAATTAGCACCTCTTCTATAGCAGTCAATCTATATCTGACTCAAAAAAAATGGAATTTGGGGAAAAACTAATATTACATGTCATTTCTATGTAAATTAGCTTCTCTGTGAAGCTTCGTAAAAGGAGTAACATATAAACAACATGACAGAAAAAGAAGCATAACATGATTGTTTAGAATTCCTTTTGTGGTTTTGCCTGCATATTTTTAATTATCTAAGGAAATGGTAAAGATTTCTAGTCATCTACTTAGCACACTTACACATAGGAAAAAAAAAGAAAAAAAACTGAAATATAAACTGTATATAGACAATCACTACAGTCTAAGTATATGGAAACACCCAAATCACATTTGGCATGAACTGAGCTGTACATAATATCTCATTCTTTCCTTCTGTAAGGATACTGTAACAGCACATTGTTTGATACATTTAAAATCAGATTTTATTACCCTCTTAGTGTAATAAAATTTCAGTTTCTCTGATTATAAAGTCTACACTTAATAAGAAAAAAATCTGGAGTCTGTAAAAGTTGTTTCCTAACTCTTCCCTTTCCTGTTACCTAAATAATAAGCACTGGTTGAATTTTTCTTCCATCGCTCCTAAGTAGTTTCAATTATTTTCTTTTTCCTCTTATTCTCACATCAATGTAAGTTCTCAGTTTGCCTTTCAGTTCTATTTGAAGCATTTTGAATCAGATGGTAAATTTCTAAGATTTTATTTTTTTCTGCTTATATGTAAGAGTGGCAAAATGTGATGACATATGGAAATATATGTAAACAATAAATTGTGTAAAAGAGATGGTAGCAAGTAACTAAAAGCCAACAATTCTCTACTAAGGTGTACAATTACTTTTCAAAGTATAGCTAAGGGCAAGAAACATCCTACAGAAGTACAAGTACACTCAGCTGAAGAGCATTTCTGTTCAGCTCTCCATTCAGTACAATTTGAAATAACTTTTGAAATATTTTGATACATAAACAAAAAACAGAAAAATATAGAATTATCAAGAAGGAACCACACAACTTTCCTTCATTGAAACACTTCATTTGCTAAGGCAGTAGAATAAGCAGTTCTGTTAAAAATAAACACTCTACAGTCTATTTACCATTTTAAAGCAATGAAGATAGTGTCTGTAAAGCTCTCAAGCCTCACTCACAATCATGCGTTCTGAAGAAAGAAAGCACCACCTGTTGCAAAGTATTATATTCAACAGAGATGCATCTATTCATAGGCTTTAAAGGCCTATTCTAACTCTTTTTTTTTTTTTCTCCTCTATTTTTCTACATAGGATGTCGGTGGTTTTGAGGTGGTTTGATTTTTTGTTTGTTGGTTTGGAGTTGTTTTTTTGGGGTGTTGGTTTTTCTGCTTTTACTCAAAATATATGGAAATCAGGAAAAAAATTAAGCATTTATTATGACATAGAAGGCTTTATTTACTGCTCCTCCCATTCAGTCACATATGCAGTAATGAAATTTTTCCTTATGAAGAAATAATAATAATAAGAGACAGTAATTTAAAAAAAAAAGAAAAAGGTTTCACTGCAACTCTTAAAGTGATTCAACAGTCAAAAACAGGGAGAAGTAATGAACAACATGGAATTAGTCTGTTCTCAGTGAAACACCAGGAAGCTATACCATTAGCTACAACTTAATGTAAGTCCTCAAGTTAATGCCTTGAAGACCTGGGTAAAATGCTAGAAAATAAAACATGCGGCTTTGATATTATCTTCATGTTCTCAAAAAGCTATTCTGAGTGCAAGTTTGCATATGGGAACCACAAAAGTCACTTTCACTCCCCTCCCCTCATATCCTAACTGATTACGAAGTTGATTGGTTTGGCCTCCAGGCAGCCTTGATTTCCATAAGCAGCAACATCTCCCATGCAATTACCAGTAAAAGCTAGATATTTTTTTTTTTACTTTTTTTTTTTTTTTTTTTCTTATAGCAGAAGGCTTATAGAGGCAGTTAACACAGAGACTGTTAGACCTCCTTGACTTTGCCAGAGATCACCCTTTCCTATGGGAATTCACATCTGACTGTTTTAGGACAGCTCTGCATATCTTTGCTAGAAAAGAAAGGAAAGCTGAGTATTGCTGCAGTTTCACCTCACCTCTGAGCAACTTGATCTACCTGTAAATGTGCCTGTTTGCTGCAAGGGAGTTGGACCAGATGATCTTTAATGGTCCCTTCCAAGTCAAATGATTCAACAATTCTTTCCAGCTTAATGTTTGTCACCCATTAATAAACTGCAGCCTCTACTAAAGCTTACTGTAACCGGTTTTTATGGAAACAATAAAATCAAAATACTGGATACTGAAGTTTAAAAGATGGTGAAGCCTTTTTAGAATTGCTTTGTTAGGAAACAATCACAAATATTAGTTTATAAATAACCACAGATTACAAGAAAACCATACTGTTATTATTTTAACAAAAGACAATTAACAAAGGAAAAACAGAAGGCTACTAAGAGAATTTGACAGTTAATGATTTAAGTCTTTGCTTCTCACTTGGGTAAGCATGAAATACCTTGATGACTATAGCCTTACTTCTGTGTAAACAGGAGATATTTACTTTTCCCCTCAAGTGATTTATAAATAATTCTCAATAGCCACCAAAGCACTTACCCTTGTGTGGGTGCGAATATGCATCTTCAGTCCATCATTCTTGCTGAAAGCTTTGTCACAGTAAGGACACTGGTAAGGACGCTCACCTGAAATTAAGGAAAGAATAAGAATGCATAAGTATGGTGTCAGTACATGAAGGTCTTACACCATGGTTATTTGACAAAACGAGGCACTTTTTTCTGACCTTGTCTTCACAATTCAAATAAAAAGAAAGATAAGCATCTGCAAAATTATAAATTAAGGTCTACCTGGGCAAGATGCAGGACTGGTTCAAAATATTACTCTTCATTGCTTAGTTTTGTCTTAACAAGATTCCATTATGCAGAGAGAAACAAAAACAAATAAACAAACAAAAATATCAATAAAATATTTTAAAAAAACCTATAGTTTTCAACCAAACCACATTCTGCAAGTGGTCACTTTCTAGGAGGTAGAATCTAATTTAAATATGAAATACACTCTTTTTAATGCTACGTCTAAACTATCCCATAAACTATTTTTCCATGAAAGTTTCTGCAATTTTTCCTGCCACAGTCTGTAACCAAAACAGAAGCAGAATGTTCTTTGCATCTCCCTTGCAGTTCTCTTATCTTAAAAGTATTTAGTTTAATGCTAAATTAAATCAGTGTAGATTAGCAACGATCTGGCTGATTTTCCCAAACCCAGTGTAATGTGGATACAAAGCTATTCAGAATCACAAGATTAAAAGTTTTTAAGATAGCTCAATAATACATGAGAAATTTTAAATCTCTGTAATATCTCAAAGATCTTTTAATTTTGAATTCTTTAGCCTATGTACTGGAATCTCACTCTATCACCTGCTCTTTCCTATAATGATGACTCTAAAAACACAGTTCAACATCTCAAGATACAATAACTTGTTCTACTAACACATTTGAATCTGCTCTACACAATCACAATGGTGAAGATGGAACAAACCCTTATGTGAAAATACAGGTGAAGCAAACCTTGTTCTACCAAGCCAATGTAAAGGATTCTGCTCAAGAAAGAACTTTTGCATATATAGAGAAAATCAACATAGTTCAAATGTCTGATGAATGCTTACTAACACTCAATCACAATTAAAAATCCTCAGACATCTTTCGTTGATTATCCAATGTAAAGAATTTAAGTGGATGACAGTAAGAGAGATTAGCATTTAAAGTTCCTCAAGTCCCTTCTAGCACTGATATTAAACTTCCCTTGAAAAGTGAAGCCTCATGCCTTCTTTAATCTTTTCCCTACATAAGGTGTTCGTCCTTGGTTATTCAGAGAGAAAATAAAGGATGTATTCCTTCCTCTGAACAAGATTAAAAGGATCACAGAAAGTACATAATGGAGATACCTTACAGAAACAGCTTTTCAGAAGGCCCAGTTGTGAACATAGTAAAGCTGATTGATAGTCAACAGTGTACTTAAAATTTCCATACAGCCACAGGGTATGCAAAGATTTGAGGACAGTTGAGATTAGATGATTATTTAAGTAAGGGGATACAAACTCTCTTTTGTGGAATATTCTGTTATTTTCTCTTTCCTTACTGTTCAGACAAATCTCAGTGATAGTACCAAATCTTTGTAGTTAAGTAACTGTGAAATAGAAATATTTTTTTCTCTTTGTACTCTGTCAGTAAGCAAAGTTACATGAATACATGTATTTTTAAAATAATAATTGCTGAATCATAGTTGTGTTTTCATTGAGTATCTTGAAATATGACTCTCTTATGACCCTTGATGTCTTTAATCCATGCCTCAGCCTTTCAAACTGTCCAACAGTTGTCAATGTTCAAATATTTAATTAAGCAGACATTTTTATGTTTTAGGGCTTTTGGATGTAGAAGTTAAAGCTTTTGGTGATTTGTAAGTAGATGAGGAGTCACAGGTAATAGTTGTACCTCTCCTCCCTCACTCTGCCTGGCCCCGAGCTGCTTTACATAGAAATCATTTTACATTCAAGAGATGGTTTTGAGCTTGTCTGACACTCAATAAACAGATAAACAGCATCCTTCAGATACTAACCATGGAGATCATGTCTGATTTGAGCAAGGCCTTAAGAGCTTTCAGCAGATGCCAGCAGAGGGCACCAGCATGACTTCATATCAACTTGTTACACCTGAAAAAGACCAACTTCAAGCAGCTATTATGCACTGTAAGTTTTCAAAAATCTCTACTGTTCCAGAAATTGAGTTTACCACATAACAAAGATTGAGCTCTGACTTGACATTTGGTGACACCCTATTTTTCTAAATTACACAAACAACTTCTCACACATTTGTGTCATTAATAATTGTTAGACGAACAACTTAAAAGATGATCCCAAATAAATTTACTGCTGCTCTTATTTGACTTCATTTAAGTTACTTTGTAGCCTGTAAGTTCAACTCCCAATATATATATATATATATATGTGCCTTTGTACTTACATTATTAACTGTTTCCTCTGTCTACACACATCTTTTATATATATATATATAACTTATGTTCTATCTCATCAGGTTTTAGGATTTTACAAGATGAAAGCTGGGTCACTTGAGATAAACCAGTGCATGCAACAGTCAAGTTTTCTTGAATGTCTCCAGGTACAGGGCAACCACCATACCTCTGTGCAGTCTGTTCCTGTGCCTGACTATCTTTACTGTAAAAAAATTTCTTCCTTATATTCAGTCCAAATCTTCTATTTTAGTTTGAAACCATTTCTCTTGTCATCACAACAGCCCCTGCTAAAGAGTTTGTCCCATTCCTTCTTATAGCTCCCTTTTAGGTACTGAAAGGCCACTCTCAGGTCTCCTCTGGACCTTCTCCTCTCCAGGCTGAAAAGCTCCAGCTGTATCAGCCTGTCCTCATAGGAGAGGTGTTCCATCCCTGGAATTATTTTTGTGGCCTTCTCCTGGATATGAAGGTAAGTTTTCAAAAGCAGTGTTATTTCACCCAGCGAGAGTTGGTTTGGGTTTTATTTTGTTTTAAATTTTACTTATTAAATATACTGATAACATGCAGAAAAAAAAATCATCAACATTCGAGTATACTACCATGAACTAATCTTGAAAGTTCACATTTGGAAAACATGTGAAGAAGGTCCACCTCCTATGCTGCTGTTCACAGCTCTGCCACTAAACTGCAATTGAGAATATGACCTGCACTTAAACAGGCTATTATAGTACAGCATCAAAATCCACTAAGCCTATTCAATTCAGATTGTTCAGACAACATGCCCAGAAGTAATGTTGTAAATATAAAAATAACTAAGAACAACTTATATCAAAATAGCAAAGTATTCAAGTAAGATGGTAGTAATAAGTGCTTTGATTATTGTCGAGTTACAGCCTACTGTCATGTTCCTGCTAGCCAAGAACAAACTGGTCAACACATTAAGGGCACTTCTGTACAAATAACCCCAAATAAATAATCCTTAGATAAACTCCAGTGGATTTAATATAATTCAAAGTCTAGACATTCTACTTCCAGATATTGTATGAATAAAAACAAAGCTTTTAACGTAATAAGTTTAACCCTAATACATGGATTATGAAAAACAATTCCACGATGGAAAACCATATGGGATTTTGATTTGAAAAGATGCCATGATAGAATTGGTATCTTTTTTTTTTTCCTCTGAAGTGTGTACATCTCTAGCTTGGGATCATAATGTCCACTGGCCTTCATATATGGCATAAAAAGTTAAATGTAAAGACCAGGCTCTTCCATTCCAGTTCAACTTCAGACAGTTTTCTATGAGATGTTTGCAATCAAAGGTGCCATGAGGCAATACTTTGAATGAGCTGAAAACTCAGATTTTCCGAACTCAGATACCTCAGCAAGTAAAACAATTAAGAAGCAAAACCAAACTCTTATTGTTAGTTTTCTGTGGCTAAAGCAACACATTTAAGAAAGACCTGAAGACATAATAGATCAAGTGAGTCCAACATGCTGTTATTTCTAAACTGTAGTTTGCAACTAATTACAAAATCAGGTGGAAAATCAATTTAAAAAAACAAACAAACAAACAAACAAACAAAAAAAAACCTACAATCAACAAAAAGATTTGAAACAATGACCTCAACTAAGGTAGATCACAATTTACAGGTTATGAACACATTTATATCAAATGAGAGAAAGCTACTGTATTTTGCAAACATAACAGAGCAATAATCCTAACCTGAAAACTATAATAAAAGCATGGAGACACTAACAAAAGGAGATAGAGGCCTAAAAAAGATGGTCAACAGCATGCAAAAGTATGCATTCAATGAGCTATTACACTGAGTTTTGGAAGCAATCTATCAAACCATGTCTGATCATTCTCAGGAAAAACTTCTTTACAGAAAGGGTTGTTAAGCACTGAAATAGGCTCCCCAGGGAGGTGGTTGAGTCACCATCCCCAAATGTGTTTAAAAACTGTTTGGATGTGGTGCTCAGGGACATGATTTAGCAGAGGGTTGTTAGAGTTAGGGTAGTATGGTCAGGTTGCAGTTAGACTCAATGATCTTTAAGGTCTTTTCCAACCTGAACAATTCTATGATTATATGATTCCATGATTCTGTTTAATTTTGAGTCATATTTACTGTCTCCTTTCCCATGTGGCTTGGTCACTGCTATGAAATTCTCAGTTGTGTACATTACCCTTCATATACAAATTTCTGTCTTTCTGTCTTTATTGAAACCACTACACTGAGGGATGAGAATTATAGAGTGAATGTATCAAGTTGTTACTTTTTTAATTTTAAAAACAAAAAAAGCATTTTAATATTTTATGCTGTCATTCAGCACCATCAATCTTGGTCAACACTCACTAGCATTAGAAAACGACTGCACTGAGCATCAGACCAAGTGCACTGTGTGCAACCTAAAAGTTTGCTTTCTTTAGCAGGTTAACAGACAATCATGGCAATGTGGTCCATTTGAATCTTTTGCAGATCCTTTACAATCTTTTAAACACTGCTCCTTTTCAGATGTTGAATTGTAAAGACTAAAAGAAGATTTATAAAAATATAAATGTGCATTTATTATTTTAAAATGTCAATATTCAGGCTAAAATATAACCCCAATTAAACACCTAACTTAAGATTGGGGTAGGTGAGAGGGGAAAATGGGAGAATTCCACCAATTTTCGTGGAAAATAACAGTTCACCTGAGGAAGAATTTGGAGGCAAAGGGGCCATCTGGATCACACATACAACACTTCATACCAGGTGATCAACAGGGCAGCCCAGAAAGAGAACTGCAAGAGGGTCATAAGGGCAAGCTTACATATCTATCCTTAGTTGCTGTTTCTCTGTATATGAAGTTTTCTATCAAATAAAGAGGGAAGGTTGTGTCCTTAAACATACAGAAGTTGTTTTTGCATTGTATGCACACAGAGAAATAAACCTAAAATGCAAGCACTTAATTTCTTCCAAATGAAATTAATTTCATTAAGAACAAAGATTAAGTTAAATATGAACTCAAGAAACAAACCGAGTTTGACAGAACTTAAAGTAGAAAATGCCTGAAAAATTATTTAGTGAAGATTAAATACTTACATTTTAAGAAAATATTCAGTAAATTAAATCACCTCTGTGCTGCATGGCATGTGAAATGGTTTTTGAGAAAGAGAAACACTTCCTCAAAATAATAAATCTCCTCTTGTGTGGAGGTGGCTGTTTTCTAGATACAGAAAAGTATTTTTGAAAGTGTCGAATAGTCCTAAATGTTACAGTCTTTTAATGCTTAAGCTCTCTTAAGGAATTTTTATAGTTCTAACCAAGGGCTGTATGAATGGAAAATAACAGTGCAGTAACCAAGAAACAGGGCAACTGCAGCAGCTAGCTGCTTTTACAAGCCTCACCACTAATCTGGACTAGTCAACGCACGCAGTGATCTGGCTAATACAAAATTCTGACCTGCTTGATTTTCAACCATTAAACTTAACATTCAAAATAAGCACTAGAGAAGTACAAAAGTACCACATAGGGGTAGCTTTCACATGCCAAGAACTAAATAACTTCATGATCTGAAAGATAAAATACTTGCGGATGTCAGTTGAGACAAGACCCAGAAACACCAAAACACCTGTAATTCTACACTCAGTCAGATAAAGAAAGGGACAGGATTCTTTGATTGGTCTGAAGAGAATAGTTCTGTGCAGGCTGCTATTATTGCTTGAGAGAAACAGAAAAACAGTACTCAGGTATGGGTTGATTGGAGAAATTTCTTCACATTTAAGAAACATGCAAACTTTGCAGACTCTGTAGACAAAAAGTCAAATATTTTTGTAATTGTTTTTCTTCCTTGATGAGTAATAATACTAAGTCTATGTACTTCTGAACACTTTCTAACCAAGCTCAACAGTACTTATGTATTTTGTAGGCACAAGGGAGAATTAGAATTTCTTTTATGTGATTCAACCAAATACATTTTCCAGTCACTCCTAATGACACATTCAACAAGGAAAAAAGAAACAACCAAACACAAATTTAATGCTCTTTTAAAATAAAACCAGATTGCTTTAACAAATTTGTTTTTAGTACTCTTTCTCATATGCAGTTTTTTCTTTGAGGCACAACAGCAATGCTTCCACTGTTAAGAAAGCTTGTGTGGTACGAAGTTTAGGATTTACTCAGAGAATTCAGATTTGACTATAGGTCTAACTAGGGCTAAATATTTGTCCTATCTGACTCATCATGATTATTATGTAATTGAGATTTTAGCTCTTTGTAACTAAATAAACCATTAAGATTAGTAAACAAGTTTATCAAATCTAAGGTTATTATCTTTGTTCCTAAATATAACTGTTACCTGCAGAGAGACAATAGAACTACCAATATTAATTACTTACACTCTTAACACTTTAGTGGTATAGGGATTCTTAATCACAAAAACCCTGTACCATTACTTTAAAGAGTAAAGCAGTTTGATTATTTGCATCTGTCAGCAGATGTAAGCAATTTGGTTTCACTGTGAATGGAGCATTAACATCTATGACTTCAGGTCAATGAAATCTTTTCAAGTATATCAGGTGGTATAATTCATTTGATCTAAAGATGTCACTACCATCCAAATAATCTATCTTTTATAAGAACATTTCTTCACTCATGAAGACAAGAAGAAGCTGACAGCTGCATAAAACTTTATAGGTACTTTTAAAGATTTAACTGTTGTCTGGAGATAAATGGGACAATGATGTATAAACTGAAAGGCTTAGAAATGCAGAATCCTTACCTTTGAGGCCTTCTGCAAGCTTCTTTTTAAATTCAGTAGATAAAAGAGAGATCATCTATAAGTTACTGAATAGAAACCTATCTGCAAACATTTGCAAGCTGTTTGCAGACTAGATACAGATGCATTTTTTCAAATATTTGATTCAGATATGAGAGTTCCTTCAATCCCCTCTTCTACCTTTTTATTTTTTGATGTGAGAAATTATATATAACTCAATGGCAATCTGCCTGACAATTTGCTATAATGATGATCCTCGCTGTACATCTTTTCATATATATAAATAGTTCCTGCTTAGCTATTAAAATTTTGGAGACACAAGCGGTAGTCACAATGTGCTTGGACTCTATTTTCCTCAAATATTTTGAAGACTTTGTTTTCAGAGATGTCTGAATAACTGTTAATAAGCAAAAAATTTATTGTAATTCCATAATTAAAGTTTGGTATGGTTACTCAGGAATTTTGACATGTGAGTGCAAAATTTGGACCTAGACTTTTATACAGTTGTACATTAAACATGATTTGAAATATGCTCCCATGGTCTAATTAATCAAACTGCAGAAGTGTGACTACCATGGTAAAGTTTGGATTGTTTCATGCTGTCAGTGCAGAGCAAGAGATATTCCAAGAACAAATAAGCACCTAAAGTTATAAGGGACAATTATGATAAAATGTTTCAAAGAGTTTCTAAAACAGTTTTTATAAAGGGGATGGAAATTTTAAAAAGTAAGCTTAGCTGTGTTGACACAAAGGACAGTGAAGTTGATGGCCTGAATCATTTTTTATACTTTCATGTAGATTTGTGGTATTACCTTTAATTCATGCACATGGAAATTAATTTCCAACAACCACCTCAACTCTTAAAAAAACGAAGCAACTTTTTTTCAAATATCAGAGAATACTAGATGGAAGAATGACACATCAAGTAACTTCTAAAAAGGCATAGAATGAAAACATTAATCCTTTCAGAAAATATTTAGGATACATGAAATCATTATTTTAACTGTCTTAACAGACTTTGAACAAATACCATGGGGAAAAAAAAAAAAAAACAAAAGCTAAACAGAATAAGGCTGCATAGCCACGTACATTTTAATGCTCAAGCATTTTCTGAAATACATGTATGATCGTTAGCTATCCCTAACACTAGTCCCTGTGTAATGGAATAGAAAAAACATATCATGGAGAGGATAGTTACAGTTTCAATAGACTCAGTTATCTTTGATCAAAATTAAATGAACCTGCAAATATTGACTTTACCGCAACTTTCATTGTTCCACAACTTGATGTGCTACATCCCAAAGATGGAAGGGATTAGGATGCAACTAATGAGGCAAGAATCAGTACTGGTATCAGGCAGGTAAAATGTATGTATACAAATAGCACAGACACATACACAAATACATATATACACACACATAGACACACATGTAAGACAGCAATTAACAGGACTTTAATACCTATGCATAAGGAACTGCAAAACTGCACAAACCAGTCAGTAACTTTCAGCACTGAAAGCTGCTTGAAAATTTAAGCATATAATTAACCTCCCAGCTCACAGCCTTCCAGCCCAAGGAGCAGTCCATTGAATTTTTTCTACAACTTATGAACAAGCCAAGGAATTTACATCACAGTCAGAGGATTCTTTTGCTGAATTAACCCCATCTCCCTCTGACCCTAAGAAGCCATAAACCAACAGGATACAGCACAGGGAGAATGTGCTATAGTGTTTCAGCTGACCTACAGAGAGCTGTCTCTGTCATTCCAAGGCTGGAAATTGAGATGATGAATTACAGAGCAAAATGCTAGGTTCAGATGCAAACATCAACCACTTCCCTCCACACATGCACATGCAGACATGTTCACTCACCCCAAACCATCTCAGTTTCTGCAAAAGGCCAAGTACTGTTAGGGCTCATTTACAGAGTCTTATTCTAAGATAAAAGAGGGAAGAAAATTGCTTATTGAAGAAGCATGCATCCATCTGTGATTAACAGTATTTAGGAACGTGTGCTGCGTATTGAATAAAAGCTTGGTTTTTTGTACATAGATTATTAAGTATGACAAAAGTACAAGTCTAAAGCTAAAATGAGTAGGATTCCAAGAAACTTAGCTCGAACAGCCTTATCAAAAAAAAAAAAAAAAAAAAAAAAAACCACAACTCTTTTTAAAAGACTTCTGCCTAGTTTCATTTGGTAAACACAGAACAAAGCCTCTTATATAAAGTAGCTAATAAAGTCTAGCTGACCACATGCACAGCAAATGCGATAATACAAATATCTGCAGTAGGACCTCAAAACTAATCTCTAAGACATGAAGCTCTTTGCAGTCTTTACACTTAGAATGTGCTGTTCAGCTGCACTGAGAACTTATCCCCAGACTTATTTACAAATAATCTCTTGCAAATGGACAGTGGCTGACTCACTTCTAACTAAGAATGAAAAGTGATTCTTTGAAGTCTGGCTAAAAAAAAGGAGTCCACAGTTTTGAATTCAATAATTTAAAATCTATAATTTTAACAGATACCAAGAGTATGAGGTACTCAACACAGCGACATTTCAAAACCAAATATTCCCCTAAATTTAACAAGTTTGTGGCTCTCTTCTGGTGAAATGAAGACTTTTCTGAAAAAGCCTGACAAGTTGTCAACGATTTTCACAATATTGATAACTTCATTACTAAAAGCCTTCAAATGAGTACTTTCTTTGTACTGTTTCCAGATAATATTAATTTCTTTTACCAACTATCCTGACATTCTTTTGAAATGATGCAAAACATCCTTCAGAAAGCTGTGCTTCACTCCGATCCCCTGAATACAGCACAGTTTTCTCACACCAAAGCAAAGTGTCTGCATACAAAGCAAATTATCTGCATACATTATGATCTCAAACAAGTTAGCTGAAGTCTTCAGCCACAAGACAAGTCAAAACCTCTCCTTCTGAAGTGAAACACAAATCTACGGAGGCATTTTCTCACTAAACTTAGTATAAAGTACTGCACTGTATAACTTACTGATTACTATTTTTTTAACCACTGGGAAGTCAAAACTTAGAGGCAATTTCCTCCTGCTCCCTTTTTTCCACCTTTCATCATAATTACCATGAAATGATCAGAAGCTGTATGAGAATGACATCACAATACATATATGTGAAAATGCGTATCAGTTTTAGAGTGAAGGATGCAACTAAAAAATCCCTCTAACAAAAATCACATTGACATCAATATAGGAACTGAACTGGAAGAGGAAAGGATCAGTTGCGGGTCGTTATAAATTAATTCAGCAAGATATTTTCTTTAATTTGTAGTTCTCTTGAAAAGTAGTACTTTAAGCTTTTTATATAGGGGACTTGAAAGTTTTCCTCATTTTTATCTGCAGTGAGATTCTTCAAGAGGTACTATCACATTGAATGGATATTCCACTAACTGAAACATGCACCATCTCCTGACACAGAACTTCCTCCCACCATATTTAACCCACAAAGATAATAAAAAACCTCAGTGCCTTTCAACTTCTCCAAAGTTTAAAACGTTGTTGTTTACAGCTTCTGGTATAATAGTGGTTAAAAATGTTGCAAGCCTCTATCCCCAAGATTAGAGTTCTCCGGTGTGATGTTTCATTAAACTCACCTTAGCATAACTCCAAATTTTGGAAAAAGCTGCTTGAGAGCAGTGAAACATTAAATGCAACTGGTAGGAGAATATGTGTGAAAAGCATTTTCACTTGGACATCTATAAAACTTTTCCCAAGATCTATCTGCACTATCAGCTTGTAAAACTAGAGCCTCTGTACTGTGCAAACTGATGTGTAACATGCACAGTACACAGAAACTGTACCTAAGATTTCAGAAAAGGACCTGTGAAATGAGAAAGAAAACAAAACAAAACAAAAAAATATATAAGTTCTAATTTCCATGTAAGTCTAGTACGTAAAAACAAGAAAATTAAAGGCTAATGGTTTGCTCATGAGATGGCAAGAAATATCCATAAAGTAACAAAATAATCCTCAAAAAAAACAAACAAACAATCAAAAAGCAAAACAAACCAAACAAAAAAAAAAAACAAAACAGATAATTGGAATTGAGGCAGTTGTTGTCCTAGAAATCTGGATTGATGGGCAGAGTGACTACCAGCGCTATCAGATTGCTTCCTTTCACTCCTGAAAACGTGGTTCATTAATGTATACAGCCCAAGTGAGTAAGTGGCTGGTCCTTCTGATTGCACAGTACCCAAGAATTCTCTCAGTTCTCATATCATATGCTCCATGAATGGTATTTTGTGTTTTCATGATTGTTTTTCTTCTCCCTCCTCTTCTGTGCATCTTGAGGAAGTCAAAAAAAAAAAAAAAAAAAAAAAGAACAAATAATAGCTCATGTGATAGAAGATAGAAAAGACACAACATGAAGGGAGGACTTTGACAGAGGTCGCAGAAGTGCAGTTCTAGAAGAAAGAACAAGCGTAAGGAAGAGGAATAGACAGAAGAGAGAACTGTTGCACAGTGGTTCTGTCTTATCAGCTTTGACTTTCAGGGTCTTTTGTGTCTATGATTACATTATACACTAACCACCTGAGCTTATATGCAGGCTCATAAGTATGTTTTGTAAAGTTTTCATGAGTGAAAAATGTTCCTAGCATGAAATTTAGCAAAGATGAAGAGGTAACTATTAAACTGAAGTTTAGTCTTTTAAATTGACTACAGGATCACAAAATTTGTTAGTGGTAGTCAAATCCAAAATCATAAAATACATCAAACTAATAAAAACCTGTAATCCCAACAGGTGGTCCTGATACACTGAAGTGATTAATACTTATGACAAAAATCACATGAAGCTGAGTTATTAGAAACACCAATTCTGTCATTTTCCTGCAAACCAAATATGCTTATATGAAGTAAATGGAATGTCACAGAAAGACTACTTGTTAATAGATGCTTTGGCTGCGAAAAGCAAATCTACACAATTTTATGTTGGAAACAAATTATCACAAAGCAGCTCCTTTCATTTGCCTGCCAATTATATGAAATGAAAACATAAGCTCAGAAAGCGAAACCTATGTAAATGACACGACTAATTTGTTTTCAGTGTGTTTACAGAAGCACATAAGGAAACAGCAGCACAATCTGGGTGACAATATAAAACAAGTTACATAACTCAAACTTAGGAATACTAACAGAACAGCAGAATGATTCAGATGTTGCAACTGAAAATAAATTTGGAGCTAAAGTGTTCTAAAAGTAAAACATTCTAATTTGGCTAACACGTAGGATGTAATAAAGTCAGAAGATACAATAACATGAGTCTGGAGTTTCAAAACACCTCAGAAGTCATAGAAATGAATGAATTCACACTGAATGTTCATATAAATAAACACATATATGTGTATATATAATCACAGTTCAAAACAGAACCTGGTTTTACACATTATGCAAGCAAAATGTCTGAAAAAAAGGCTGTTGGGCCTACCTATAAATTTCTGTTTCTAGATAAGCTCAGCATTTCTAGACAAACTTACAGATATCTTGGTATTCAATTTAGACATTTTTTTCCAGTTCCTTATAGTAAGTATCACTGTACCTGTATGGCTTCGAATATGAACTCTCAGTGTTCCATTGCTTGCAAATTTCTGTCCACAATATGGGCAAATTTTTTCTTTTTCGCCTGTGTGAGTCTACATGAAGTGACGAAAGATGAGACTGAAAGTTACAGCATTGCCTTCAATTAGTAGAATATGGAACAGTTTAACTGTATTTCACATTGACCACTATTCTCTCCAACAACCATTAGTCATGTCATTCCATCATATCAGATAGAGATTTAAAGAAATTAAAATGTTCTTTTTATTTTCTTCTTAAATTTCTAAACTAATCTCATTATTAATATATAAAAAATGTTTTCATAGTTCATAAGTTTACAATTTCCTCAATAGTTACAACAAATTTCTAATTCATCCTCGTATATTTTCATCATTAAAATAATAATAAACCCATTTTTCAGATTAATTTCTCTGATAGCAGTTTATAAACTAGAAAACTTGATCACCTAAATAAAATTAACTGAAATGGGACTATTTTTAAAAGCTTGTAATTTCTGTGAATTTTACTTCATTATTAAACGTAGTTCAGAGTTTTGCCAAATGTAGTACAGCTTTTTCCACTGACAACTTGAACAGGAGCTTCAAAAAGTCTCTATGGAGATTTGTGTAAATGATTTGTGACACTTTCATACGAATGAATCACAGACATCAGTTCATCTGAAACATGATAGACAGCAATGCTCCAAAGTGCAAGTTCTCACTGATTTCAGTCAATACACATTGCATATTGGATCCTGTCTGGTTTATAATAAATGCTAGAATCAGATTGTATTTACAGAACTAATCATAAGAAGGATATTGTGCTTGTCACTAAATAAGCTAATAAAAAAGCTCATAAACTGAGCCTGTCTTTTCAAATCAACCTTTTAGGGCTAAACTGCCTTTTATAAAAAGAATTATTTCAAATTCTCCCATCCACTTTCTACGGTCAAAAGCAAGACCACCTTCAAGTAAGTTATATGCAAAGATTCTCCTTACTTTTTATGCAATACTTCCCAATTCTAAATTGAAGATTTATCAGCCTATTGAATAATTTCTCCTTGCAGTCATGACAGCTTTTTAGAGGGTTTTTAATGACCTTCTCATAGAAAGAATATATATACATATTTTTTTATTTAACAAAAGGAACTGATACAAAGTTCTTCATTAGATTATAAAACCCTTCTTTCACATGGTACATGTTATTGCTGCAGTTGAAGGAAGATTTATACAAAGATAAGTTTCTACATCTATAAGATATGGTAAAGTTGGAGAGGCAAGTCAAGACTCCTCTACATTTTACCCTCAATTCTGAAAACAGATGGGTGGAATAATGCACAGTATTTGTCTTAATCGTGCACTGAAAATAACGTACTAGTTACTCCATTACACTTAAGGCCATGGAAGGAATAAGTATGAAATAATTGATTTTACTCACTTTTTTATGACTTTTCAGGACTGAAGGTGTCACAAAAGCTTTGTCACAGAGATCGCACTTGTATTTCTTATGTCCATCATGTACAACTTGAATATGAACATTTAAGGTGTCCTTTCTTTTGAAAGTAGCATCACAGTGATCACACTTGAAGGTCCTCTCACCTTACGAAGAAGAAAATCAGGTTTGAACATACTAGCTTTCTGTGTAAGTACATTAATGCTTATCATTTCATAAAATTAATGGAATTGAAGAGCTACATCCTGAGAACAGAAAGATAATCTCAAATCAGGTAAAAATACCATAGGGAAATTAAGAAAGTAGAAAGTAGCTCTGACAATAAGATAGCCAGAAATGTGAGATTAAGTATAGCTAAGGATGAAATGGCTACGAGTGAAAAGGAACATGGTTTTATCCTCCAGCACCTCCAGTAATAAACTGTATGAAAAAAAATAAAGGAGTAATAGACTTCATTTGAAACTTAAATGGTAAGAAAGATCTTTCTGAATACAGAGGAATTCTCAAAATAAGAAATACTTGCTTCTCATTCACGTCAATATAAACAAAGTCACATAAAAAAGATGAAAAATGCTATAGCCATGTTACTGTTCAAACTATAAGGTTAAGATTATGACAGAAAGTTAATATTACTTTGTAAATTAAATTAAATACCTCTGAGAAAGGAAGAATTAAAGAATTAAAGATTAAATTATCTGCAGTGTGGCACACATTCAGAAATCAATGTGCTTAGGGTTATAACCAGAGTAACAGTCTAAACTTGAAATTGGCTTTTTATATCCCAAAAAACTTGCCAGGCAGCAATTCTCACACACACACACACACACACACACACACACACAAAAAAAAAAAAAAAAAAAAAAAAGACAACCATAATCTCAGGACTGTTGCTCACTTCTTACTTTTCAAGACAGAGCTCTGACTTGCAGCCTCCAGATCCGAGTAAGACACAGACTTGCATATGCATTAACTAATTTTTCCAGTAGTGATGATATATGGAGAAAGATAACTGATTTTCTTGATACAGATCCACAAATCCTAAAATAATCACAGTTCTAGTCCAAAATGAATGCAAATTGATATCAGTATGCTGCATATTAAAGCCCATCTGATGCTGCATGTTGAGGCATTCAAAAACATTATTTCTTTATCACAATTTATAGATGTAATACCTATAAGTAAGGCTTACCAACACAGTGGTGCAACAAATACCCACAGACATTATAAAGCCTAGAAAAATTATTTCTGTCCACTATAAATCAGCCAAAGTTGCCCTCTTCTCTCCAACTCTCAAAACACTTACTCCCTTTCACTTTGGTAACAAAAGCTGTTTTGTCTTTGATGACACTGAAATATGCTAAAAGATGCTAGAATAAGTTGTCTCACCCTAAAGTACTTGCAGTCTAGCAATCCAGAAAAATTTTTAACAGAGATAGAATTTAATATGCTGCTATGTGGAGGATTAACACTTGTAAGTTTCTAGTGAACCTCTTCAGTTCTCGTCTTCGAAATATGAAACTACTTTGCAAATGAAGTGAAGTCATTACTATTTTTACTAAATAACATTAAATTTTTTAGTGCTTTAACAAAAGAAAATATCGAAGTAATTTCCATTAAAGGAAATTACGTCTTATCTGCCAGAGGGTAGAAAGGTATTACAGAGGAAGCTAGATAGCAATGGGCCAAAGTAAACCAAATGAGTTTCAATAAGGCCAAATGTCTTGTCCTGCATTTTGGCCACAACAACACCAGGCAACTCTACGGGCTTGGGGAGGAGTGGCTGGAAAGCTGCCTGATAGAAATGGACCTTGGTGGACAGCTGGCTGAGTATGAGCCAGCAGTGTGCCCACATGGCCAAGAAGGCCAATGGTATCCTGGCTTGTATCAGAAATGGTGTGGTGAGCAGGACTAGGGAAGTCATCCTCCCCCTGTACTTGGCATTGGTGTCTTCCTCCAATTATTGCAGGAGATGGTTCTCTCTCTCTCTCTCTCTCTCTCTCTCTCTCTCTCTCTCTCTCCATTCTTCTTTAATTCTAGAATTAAAGTTCTACTGGATCAAAAAATGTAAGTTTATTTTTTTTTAATTCAACCAATGTAAATAATCCTCAAATCAAAGCATTGTCTTCTATGCTACCAAGATTTTAGATCAGTAATATTTTTTTGAATTTCAATTACTAATGCTAACATGGCTGAATGGTCATTCAGAGCTCTGTAAATATTGAGAAAATTCCACAAGAAATAAATCTGCACACAACAGTACAGTACAGAATGCCATGAACACATTAGTCAAAATGGAAAATGGCCACAGAATTTTTTCTGGGCTGCTAATTCTACACTATTGGCAGGAAACACTAGCATATGGTGAAGTCGGGACTGGCACAGGAGAGACAATTTCAGTTTCAAGCTCTGAAATGGATCACATACAAAAGCTGAGTAAGACACCTACTTATATTTGTTCCCAATTTCCATTTCTTAAAATGAAGGATACTAACACATTTAACGCAGAAGAAAATCTTATAATCAGATCTCAAACCACGGTCAGTTTTCCACAGTGCATTTGTATTTGCATTTAAGTGCATTCAAAGGCAAGGTTTGAATTTGCTCTGAATTTTCTAATTCCTAGTGAATAGAGTTGAATTTTAAGTCTCATTTAATATAGCAAGTTGTGTATTGGAACAAGGTGCTAGGGTCTATTTTTTCTCTGTCAGACAAGAGAGGTGCTCTTTTTTCCTCTGTGACTTAGCACTTACTGTTATGAATTAGTAGATGTCTTTGTAGAGAGAATGGAGTTCGGAACAAAGCTTTGCATTCCTCACACTGGAATGGTCTCTCTTCAGAATGGGTCTGCAGATGAAAGACAACATGTCAGAAGAAAGGCTCAGAGAAATCAATTAGCTGTCATTACAGTAATTATACTTAATTTTCCAAACTGAATTCAGGAGGGGGATATATTAACAATTTGAAATATCAGGGGACAGAAAATTAAAACAATCTTTATGCCATTATTCTGAACCCTAAAAGCCAGCAAAGCTGCCTCTGAATTAATGTACCACCTCAGAAATGTTGTATGTAAATAGAAATAAAATTAAGGAATAACCAGGAGGAAAACTTTAAAGTTCAGTTTCTTTTCTGTATCAGAACTAATATTGACCTTAAATATTTTCTAACGTGAAAAAAACATATAAAAATACATGTACACAAAGCCCTGCATTTTTTTCACTTAACAGTAGAACTGATCTATCTCAGAAAAGTAGTCTAAAATTTAGCAAAAATTTCTTAAATCATATGACTACTCTTGCTTATCTTTATTTCGGCTTCATGTTTAAAAAGAAATAAAAAGCGTACAGAAGCATCAGAATTGATTTTTGTTTGCTGTAGTAAAAATATACCATAGCTAAGAAGCAGCATCAATAGACTTCAAAAAGAGATAAGTAGAAATAGCCTTCAAAGCCATAAATAAAAGAAAAGGCTAAGATTGGATGAATCTCACAAACAGCAGAGTTGCTGAAGCACATTTCTTTTCTGGAGCTTGGGAAACATCCAGCTTCAACCTACTGTTGTAAATTTTCCTTTTCCACTCCTTATTTCCCTGGTTCTATCCCCATAGTAAGTTCAGATAGTAAATTCATCTGTACAATCTCTTATCTACTTAATTTCCTACAATTTTTCATTAAGGGAATAATGTTTTTAAAGCATCCGTGTCTGAACATTGTTTTAGCTAACAAGAACCTTGAGGGGCAACTATAGTGCCAAGGGCAAATGGGGATGGACAGTGTTTTATAATATGCATGATATTAAACAAATTCATTTTGTAGGTTAGGAGTAAATATTGATGTAATACATATGTACATTATACATTTCTGCTTATGGCAGAAAAATTCGTAATACCATAAGACATATGGAGATATCCTTTAAAATAAGGAGAAAAAAGGACTATGAGAAGCCAGCACAAATATTTAGATGTAGACTTCTGGCCTCAAACTCAGACTGATTTTAACACAAATGTCCTCTTACGTAAACAGAAGTAGAAAAACATTAGAGTACTTGCAATGTTATACAGAGGTTTTAGACTCGAAGTAAATTACTTGAGTCCAGTCGATGTTACTTAAAACAAAAAATCAAGTGGAGCACTGTCAAACATGTGGAATATATTATGCATTATAAAAAATATGCTGAAAGTTTCAGTCCAGCTCTTGGAGGTTTACATCACAATCTGCATTAGTTGATACCCTGATTGGCAGTCTCAGCGGTCAGACCAAGGATTGACAGGACATGAAGAGACTGAACTACCTTCTCACCTCAACAGGTGGTTCCTCCAGAACAGGGTTGAGACATATTGACGAGACACTGTGGGGAAGCTCGCAGTGCTGATGTCTGTGCTGTACCTGTTCTGTGGATAAATAGAAGGGTTCAGTCTCTAGGGCTGTCAATCTGGCACCTTTCACGAGCGCAAAGTTCATGTCATTTACTTAAAAAATGCCCTATTTTAGAACACTCACCACTTGAGTGATAGTTCTGAAGAGTGCAGTCATTTGTATATAAATTCTTAGCATTCTCTTGCCAGTTCTAGTCTTTTGACCAAAATAAAAGAATTCATCCATATTTCTGAACTTCAAATGTTTAACTAGTCATACCCACAAACAAGGTGAAACTCATTTGCTCTACTTATGACCAGTCCAGAAACAAGCTACATATATCACAAAAAGCAATGAAAATCTTAATGAGCAGAGGTATATCAGCAAACAAGCATATTAATTCTGATACTATCCACCTTTTTCCTACTGACAGGTTCCAGAAAAGAGATGGCTTCCAGTAAGAGTATGGTGGGAAAAATTCAGGAGCCAGGAGTTAGACTCGATGATCCTTGCATGGTTCCCTTCCAACTCAAGATATTCTATGGTTCTATGTTCAAGGCAAATCTTGAGATGCGTAGCACCACAGCTCTTCACTCTTCATTCAGTTATGCAAGTTTGCGATCAACTATAGAAACTACAAGGTGGGCTAAGTATACTTGTCAAGCTTACATTAGATCTCAAAATACAGCTAACAATTTCACTAAAAGCTGCTTGAAGAGTCATCATACACTAAATATATACATATAATTTTCTATATAATAGGATATGTATATATGTGGGAAGCAGGCATACAGTGCACACACAGATTAGCTTGGGTTTAAGCTACATAATTAATACGTACATAGCAATACAAAGCAATAGACTAGTCCACACTTATACAATTATACATGTGATTTTATTTTCAGAAAAGGGCCCTACTAGCAGCTTGTAAAATGCAGTAGATTGATCTGGCTTTGAATACAAAAAAGACTGTTCTCATATAAGAAGTATTCTAGAATGGTCTTCCACTCAAATAAGATTTGCTAAAGTCTACAGCATCAGAATTCATAAAGGAAGGTGGTCATACTAAACAATCTGATTTGAACTCTCATTTTATGACCTGATTCAGAGCGGAATATAAGCAGTACATATTGCCAATATTGCACTTAGTTTCAGTAACTTGATGTTCTACAACTGAAAACCAACTTTAGACAGTTTCCAAAACTGTCTAAAGCTTTTACTGTAAATCAGTAGCAAGCTGAGTCTTGCAATGAATTAAATGTTTGGATGCAGTACTGCAACTCTTTATAATCATAGTGTGATGGGAAAGATTATATCTACACCACAAAAATACCATTATCTTCTGCTACTATTTCATCAGATCTTTCGATCAAACTGGGGAAAGGAAAATAAAGCACAAAACAAAATTGATGTATCTCCTTTACAGCAGGTCCAAATTGTTGAATAAATCTTTTCACTGTTAAAATGCCAGCAGGACTATGAACAACAGTATAAAGCCAAAAAAAAAAACAACATTAATTTACACATTTCCCTCTACTTGAATATTCATTAGGCAGAAGAAAAACATAATTTTTGAATTCCACTTAAATACTTGAAAATAGAGTAATGATTTCTTTTTAAATTTCCTTGTTTTCTCTTGGACAGTGATTACAGTATTTTGAAAGGTATAGAAATTGTAGTTGCTGGATTATGCTCACTCGGAAACAGTGCAGACACTGACATCTATCATGAGAAACTGTACTAAACTAAGAGGTCATGTGCACTTTTTGGACAGTTGTATGATCGAAGTAACTATGAATGGGTTGTTATGGAATATCTCATGGCAGCCTTTTCTATAATAGCATCTGTAAAAGTTTAAACCCAGCCCAAGGCTACCCATTCCCAATAGAGAAGATGAGGGAGTGCAATTGTTTCAATTCATCATGCACCCCAAGAACAAATAACCTTGGATTAACAGTAAACCCTTTAAAATCCCATGTCTGGTGACATACTTCTTCTCACTGTCATAGCTCATATTTTATTCTCTGAATTCATTTTCTATACATAGCAAAGGAGCAGATGGAAGAAGAACTTAGCATTGTCCTGTACAGAAGTAACCTGAATTATACGGCATAGAAGATGTACCTTCATTCAGCCTGACCTGGATGAAAAATGACTCTATCTGTAACACAATGCCCATCTCCTAATTTCAGCTATTATTTTATAATGCTATTTATACTATTATTTCCAGAAAAAATGAAATAATTTTCTTCCCATGTTCGCTCAGACATTTAGTCTGAGCTTTTTCAAAATACATCTGAACTAGTTCCATCCTGCATAACAATTCTCAGCACTGACATCTTCAAGCAAGTGACAAAGCAAACTTGCACATGCACCTACACAGAGCAGTGTAGTACTTGTCTGCAGCAGCAGTACACTGGAGAACTACCACAAAGGCAATAACAGTTCCTGCCTCTCAGATCCACACCTGCAAGGCTGCAATGAGTACCAAGTTAGGGTTTACATTTCAGTGCTCTACTGAAAGAGTAAATGCTCTCATAGCTAACCCACTGTCTATCCTCCAGCAAGATCCTGTGAAATGCAAGGACCTAATCTCCTCTGCACTTTGAGAGAGATTTAAAAATACATGTTGTGAGAGCCAAATTTCATTTTGATTCTGATACTTCCAAAATAAAAAAAAAAATCAAATTAGCTTCCATAAAGGAGTAGCAAACAACAGCAACAAGTTTCCATCTCAAACAACAAGAATTCAAAGGTACAAAATGCATATCCTGTTTCTTATTATGAATAAAATATAAAAAACAATGTAATATCTTAAGAGATCTTACAAGTGTGATGCTATCAAACTTGAAAATTTGTCTTCTGTCAAACACTGTTGATTTAACTGTTTTTAACTACAATACCCACCATTCCTACTGCAAAGTTCCCTGTTACCAGCACAGTCACTGTATTCTGAAAGTAGTCTAATTATTCAGTCTGATTTTTTCTTCCTCCAAAAGAAAAAAAAACCACAGAGTGTGGGCTTAAAGGAATACACATCTAAAGATTCATTAAAAACCCGAGTAGCAGAAATACATGGAAGAAAGATAATCAATAAAGAATTAAATTTCTGTTCTTACTCATTCGACTTATCTGTGACCAAGCAACAGAACTCTTGTTCTCTACCCCTCGCAGTAGTATAGCCCTCCCAAAATCACGGCAATTTAAACTGTTTTTGCATCTCAAACTCCACATACTTGACTTGCACCTTAAGCTTTATTTGTGTATATATATTTTTTATTTTTTTTTTCTATATAAATATATATACATAATGTCCTCCATTATCTACTATCTCTCCTTGATTACTTTGTTAAAGGTAATCAGGGGACTGAAAATGGGAGAGCCAGATTAGCCCAAATCTAGGTGCCTAGTTATGCTAGTTGATATCTTTAAAATCTTGATACTGCGTGTAGAGATAGGCATTTCAGAAAAGCATTTCAGGAAATCTACATCCATCTCCCATCTCTCAGGCTCATCTCTTTGTTCAGCAAGCACAGTCAAAGAACTAATTGTGGATGGGTGAATATGCACAGCTGTTTGGGTATATAAATGCAGGTAAAAGTTTCTTTCAGGGTTGATTCACAGCCAGTACCATGGGCAGATAGGTTCAGGAAATAAGTATTCCAACATGCTTTGAAGAATTCTGTCAAAATTGGGTACTTGCTACATTTGTATAAATTTTACTATTTCTTCCATTAAGTGAAGCCTCTAATCCTTGTCAGACACAAGAACCAATTCTGCAACATTCTCGTATACAGTCCATGCTTATATTAGTGGTGAAGCTGTTTTGAATACTGAACTGGGTCAAAATGTTTGCTCATTATTCATACTTAAGCCTGAAGTCTGTTCTCAGCCAAAATTCTGTATCAGTCATCAACTGCAAATTAACCTAAGGAAATATGTTACAAGTATTCATTGAAGATATAGCACTATCTTTCCAGATAATATTCTATGTATTTCCTTAGAACATATCCAATTTGTGAGATTCTGCCACATTTTATTAATAACTCTAAAACAAGATAGCATATACCATGGCATATATGGGAGCTAATCTTGTCTTTCAGCAGATTTCTCCATGCTTTCTCTTTTAGACCATCATCACCATTTCACCCTATGAGAGGCATTATTATTATTCTTACATGATTTATGGCTGAAAGTGCAAAAGATGGTGTAAAGATCCTGTGCCAAAATCCCAGATGGAATACAACATGAGCCAAACTGAAAAAGACTTCTAAGTAAGGGTATATCAGTTTCAGCAAGAGGGGTAAAAAAAAAAGTGGGAGTATAAAAAATATAAAAATAAAAATAGTGCCAAATACTGGGCATAAAACTAGAAGGGTTTTTTCTGTCTATTAATTCTGAAACAGCAGTCATGGATACAGACTTGCCATTAAAAATGTAAGTTCAAGTTAAAATTAATGGCAGGCACTATGAAAATTTGGTCAAATAGTCCAACAGTGAGAAATTTAAAATTGAAGACATTTTAGATCAGATAAAAATTTGATATCTTAATGTAAAAAAAAAAAAAATACTGGGAAAGTCAAAATGGAAAAGTATTTAATGCTTTTAACCAAGCAACTGTGATTTCCCTCTAATTTCCCTTTTTTTGTTTGCTTGTTTTGCTTTATCTGGAACTCATATCTTATCTTGAGATTTTGGTTATAACAACATTCACTAGAATATATATATATATATATATACATTTTTCAATACTTTACTCCCATGTTTATAAGCATGCCAGAGCTTAATGATCAACATTTTAAAAGAAAAAAATCTGCAAATCTGAGGCTGGCAGATCTGTAAACAACAACAGCAGAGTGCTTTACCTTCTTGTGATTCTTGTAAACATTTCTGTGGGCAAATCCCTTTCCACAAAGCTTGCATTTATAAGGTTTATCTTCACTGTGTATTATTTTGTGTGCAGTCACTTGATCAAGTCGTTTGAAGGACTTATTGCAAACCTCGCAGGTGTAGGGGCGTTTTTCTGCAGAAAATGAGTGGGGGACATTTAATCTCCTGTTTATACAGGGGGAGAAGATGAAAGGCAGAGACAGTCATCTCCTCAGAGAGATTTCTGCAATTAAGTCAACCCAATTAAGATTAAACCAATTAGAAAGACATCTAATGCCCTTTATGTTAGACAGTTAAGTCACTTCACAAAAGATGAGCCATGGTGTATCTAAAGAAATTGGCACATTCTTTGCAATAATCATTGCTAAAACTAAATTCTGATTAATTAGCTTAAATCAAAAGAGAATGACTTCAAAGAGGAAAACACTGTTTCCAGATTAGAAATGTGAAGGAGGGCATGACAGTTTTTAAATGTTTTAAAACTTAATTAACAATATACATATTAGCTTCCAAAACTAAAAGTTGCTATGCAAAAAGCCTTTGTGTTTCAACTGGTGACTGCAACTTAACTACATTAACACTCATCCAAAAGTGTCAAAAGCAAGCTAAGAGCCCTGAAATATAGATTACGTTATGAGAAATGAACTTTTGGTGTGGACTGATACAAAAAAAAAAAAAATTTATTTACAAGCCTGTGCAGTTGCAAAAACCTGCATTTTTAAATGTCAATGTATGAGACAACAATGCCTGTGTTTCCATTGTGTCAGCTGATGTTTCTAACCACTGATGAAAGAAATAGAAACACTAGATTTGCAGTGATCAGAAATTCTGGCAGAGCCAGTTTGTGTCCTGCTGCCAAGCTTATGAACAGGGAACTCCCTGCTCACAGTGATCTGTTCTGGCAGAGGAGGACAGGCATAATGAGGTACTTGTGTCATCTACGAAATGGTGTGGGGAATGATACATTTTCCTCTGAATGATAATTCTGTGCACATGAGCCCACATATATATATACGCATATCTGCCCTTTTATCACAGATCTCTGGCTGACAGCATAACCCAGCTCCCATCCTCTTTTTTTTTTTAACATAAAATCCCACTCAGCAGTTCTTCACATCCTCTATATGCCAAGCAACAATCTCTTTCCCCATCCCAGGTAGTTGAAATCACGTACCCCAGATAGCATGAAATAGAAACTTGACAAAGCAGCAATAGAAGAAAGTATACAGCATTACACTTGGAATTTTGAAAGGCTTACAAACAATAACTTAGATGTTTTCCTTGGAACATGAGATTTGCTTGAACAGCCGAGGACAACATAGAATTCGCCAAAGGTTCTATTTCTAAGTGATTAATGTAAAACTGAATATATGTTAAATATATCACCCACACATACATAGGTTTGTGTCATTTTAATATGTTACCTGAATGAGTTATCATATGGCGTTTTAGCTGGTTAGCTGAAATAAATCTCTTGTCACACTCCTGACACTCAAAGGTCTCATGAACCTGCAAAATGAGTGTTTAATGATAATTAAATACCTGTCTCAAACAAGATCACATATCTTACATACATCTAAGTTCTCCAACAGACTGTGACTATTTCTAATTCACTAGTTACACTAATACGCGGGGACATTCTGTGATTTTCCCTTTGTTAGTCCCCTAAGGAACAAAATATCTCAAAACTAATATTCAGAACTAGGAACAAAAAAATCCCTGAAACAATATTCAGAAACAAAGATTATGCAAAATCACAATATTTGATCCATTTAAAATATCATTAATGTGAAAGAATAAAATAACAGATGCAGAATATCTTTTCAGAATATTTCCTTGTAATGAACTAAACATAAGTAAAAATAACACAATAACTAGTTAATAACTACCATAATAGTTTTAAAATACCAGTACAATCAAACTCTGTTAGGACTTATCTCTACTTGTAATCTGATTAAATACAGGTGTGGTTTAAAAATGACTGCATTTCGTCAAATTGCTTAGAGACACTTCTGTTGAGAATTTAACAGTTCTTAGATTCACTCAGCACAGTGCATTTCCACTTCCATAACATGTACACATAATGCATGCACAAAAGATATACACAGACATAACTAGCAATCATCTACCCTTTTTGTTGGCAATATGTGCTGTCTGCTCAAGAACATGGCAAAAATCAAGCTCTTTAAGGAAAAACAAAAACAAAACAAACAAACAAACAAAAACTAAAGTAATCACACGGGCAAAATAAATTATTTTACTCTCTTTCTTATTTAATCTGGGGGAGATGAGGCAACTCCTGCAGCACTCTTTACAACACCAAAGTCTCTTCCAAGTTGAGGCAAAAGGTGATACTGTTTGTCTTAAGAGCTTTAAGGGCAAGACAGTGGAGGGGCAGCAGTAGTTCTTAAGTTGTAAACATAGTAAGCCTGAGCAGGATTTCAACATCACAGCACATACTGTCATCAAGGACTACATGCTGGAAAAAATGTTACAAGTTGCAGTTGAGAGCTGCAATCTCTGATACTCAACTACATAAAAATTAAACCTGTGCTTTTGTTTATCAAAATCACAAGATATACACCAGTTCTCCAACTATTCAGATGACAATTCACTCTCCCCTCTGCGTTACACTTCCTTTCAGCAGCCTCATCTTAACCTAGTCACAGTGCAACTGAACATTCATTTCAGCTTTTCACAACTGCAGCCTTAGACAGCAAAACTTCCAGGCAGAGATCACATTTCATGAAGCACTTTTGAAGATCTCTAAACTTTCTGTAGAAGAATCTAGCAGCTAAAAATAACAAACATTAAAGCTTCAACACAACATTTGAAGGAAAAAAACATCAGCACAGTTCAGACAGTACAGTAATGACGTCCACTTAAAACAAACATAGGAAAAAAAAAAAAAACCAACGAAATTCTCCATAAGAACCTCTTATGTTCTATGCTAACATAACATTAGCTTATTAAAAAATTTGCTCTAACAAGTAGTGGTGCTGTTTCCTACAATCTCTACAAACTTGCATACCTTGGACAGCGATGTTCAACCAAATACTTATCCAGAACCATGTGGTAAGCTCAAATAACAATCAGTCATTTGAAATACCCTGTCTACCCACCTGCATCACAGGTTGATATATAGAGTCCACTATTCTACCTTTTCCAAAATTATCTCAATTTTGACTCAGATTGTTGACTGAAGCTTACATTAACTCTGCAACCAAGTACTATCAGAATCCTGCTAGAGTCTCCTGGTTTCAGCTTAGCAAGTGTTAATAGCACAGCAATGTTTTGATGCTATTCAAAACGACTTGTAAGGCACCTTAAAATCTATTATTTAACACATCAGAACCTAAGGTTGTGCTGTACTTCTATCCAGCTGTCTGATTTTAATTTATGACCAGTTTTATAAATAGCCGCACTGAACATATCTGTGTTCAGATAGAGGCTTGTGTGCACACATTAAAAAGCTACAGCTATCAAATATATATTCTATAGCTAGTACTCTAATCAATTCTTCAGAAATCAGGCACAGTCTGATGTGCATATGCATTAAATAGCTGCAGTTATCAAGCATATATCTATAGCTGTCACTCTTCAATCAATTATTTAGAAAGCTACTCAAATTCATAGTAAAACAGTAAAAGATAATATAAATATAAATACAGTAAATATTGTTATGAATAAAAATGTTCAACCAAATTTTCATTAAGAAAACTTGTGAAGGAAAGTATTTACGAGTACACTATGCAAATTCAGTCAGCCTGTAATATTATAGACAAGTGATTGCACAAAGATTTATTAGTATAACAAAATTACTCCCATTAGGGGACTGTAACAGCTATCACCGTAAACATCAGTTTAATTACAGTCAGAACATCCTTACAAATCGTTTCACATAGCTTTGAAGAGCTTCCTCTTCAGACAACAGCTTGCTAGGTGCTACAGGAACTAGCAAGCATGTGAACAAAATTAATGTTTATTCAGAAAAATATATGCCTTCATTAACAAGACCAACAACCTTAAACTTTTCACAAGGTAACTGAAAAGCAAAAGGTTATTCAAAGGAGCTTTGGGGAAGCAAATGAAGTAAAACTTTCAAGGTACAAGTCACCCATGATAAACATTTCCAAAAACTAATCTGAATTTCAGTCTACCAATCCAAGAACTGGCTAAGACTCTGCTCTGGAAAACAGAGTTTTAAAAGAGCAAAAGATACCAGTGTATTGGATTCAACTGAAATTACTCCACAATTCAACATTTTTAAAATAGTGTTTGACATTTGATTTTCACTACATTTCTGTGACTTTACAGTGATCACAACAAAGACTGCACAGTAAAAACAGTGTGTTGGCTGGTGTTCAAATGAAAAAGGATAGAAAAAATAATGGGAGACATGAAACTGCCAGGTGAAGAAAGACAGAAAAAAAGGCATGAAAAAGAAAATCACAGAGAATGTTTAGGTGCAACTTTCCCTGGCACACTTTTGCAGGAAATCCCTCTCTGTAAGACAGAGAGAGCACTAAGGTAAGGAGGAGTCAAAGTTTGGTGTTTTTTTCATATAATCTCTTAGAACAAAACTAGTGGCTTTTCCTTGTTTCTCTCAATTTATCTCCAAGACACTACACCACAACAAGACTTAGCAGTCAAGTACAATCCTGCATCTCACATAGTGTTTTATAACACTTCCATTACTCAGTGTACTGTAAGCTCCTGTAGTGCGTTTGCTGAGTCAAATGTTGCTGGGATTCTTTTTTTTTTTCTTGTTTTCTTTTTTTTTGTTTTTGTTTTTTTACATTATTATGTAATTTAGCAGTCCAAATCATGGACTAAAATAAATATCAGGTAGAAGGTCACCACTTTTCAATTGGAGGACAATACAAAAAGAAAACAAGTAGATACAGACAAAAAGGAAAATAAGAAAATAATAAGATAAGGATGACCTCAACAAGCAGTAATATTGGTGGATTAATATAATAAGTGCTGTTAAAGATTTGCAAGCACCATGCAGGATGAGTGCTGTAGTAGCATATGTAGTTTTGGAAAACATATATGAAGTAAAAACATGATGTGAGACTGTTCTGGGTAGGACAGTAACCACTAATTCAAGGTAAGAGTCCAAAACTATTTCTACGCTCTGAATGAAGCTCTAATACACTCAAATATTTGGGTGGAGAAATCAAAGAAATGAAAGCCATACAATAATAAGTTTACCTAGCACCTTAAAGAGAATAATAATGCATTCCCCCCCGAAAATGAAAAAACAGTTTGATTCTGCTGTTCAAAAAGCACTGCCATTTTGAGATGTATTAATGGACATGTTCTTAGTAGGGATGATCTCAAGATAATCATTCCCCTCTACCTGGAATTGTAAGGGCTCAACTAAGCATCACAACTCCTTTGTGGCATCCTTGGGCAGAAGATGAGAATACTTACAAAAACTAAATAGTTCAGGAGAACAGATGCATGAATAAAGGTTCAGATAATTGTGGAAATTGTCAGGAAAGACAAACGGTGTTCATAAGAATTTTACAGTATGCTAATCTGTTACAAAGATGACAGCGTTGAGTTTTTCTTGGCATTCTCTGAGATAAGAGAGTTATTAAATCAATTTGTATCAAAGATTTAAGAAAGTTATCTGAAAAAAAAAAAAAAAGAAAGAAACCAAACACTTGACACATTTCAAGAAAGTTCACGGCACCTAAGTTGAGAGACAGAATTAAAAAAGATAACAACAGATGAGGTAAATTTTTCATCAGAGCAGAAAGGGTACAAAAACTTTCTAGGATCTCTTTCAGCCTGACCTTTCATTGAATGCATTGTGATTAAAAAAAAAAAAAAGAAAAGAAAAAAGTGATGCCACCAAAGATTAGTGTGGCACAAGCAACAGTCTGGAAAAAAAAACGGTAAGACTAAGGGACTGAACATGACACCAGAGTTTAATTGTGAATGGCTAAGAAAGGTCTTATCTTTAGACATTTAAGGCAGAAACAAATGGGCAATCACACAAAGCTAAAATAAGTTTAAATCAACAATGACATGAAAGCTACAGAAGTGATTGACCAAGCCTTCACAGAGTGAATTGATCTCACTCTCCCCTCCAGTCATCCTTTTTATCTTACGGTCAGAACTATCAGTGGTTCAGACTCATTTTCTGTTATATTTTACCTCCTTCCTATTTTTATTTCTCTATATTGAGAGGAAATTGGGTGAAAAAAGTGTTTCCTCTCCATTTCAATTATTGTTTTCTTACCTAACTATCTTCGATAACACATACTTCATACAAAAGCAAAGTAGTTCAAACAACAGAAGGTATGAGTCCTACATGCAGTTTCCTTCACTATGTAATACAAATGTGTGAAACTGTAATATCTATTTTCTGGATGTCTTAAAAGAGAAGCTTGTGTCCTAGTGCCTGCACTATGCAGAACCAAAGTAAACCTTTTCATAAAATGAACACATTGCCCATGATATTTTACATTCCCAGAGGCCATCAAAAGGCACAATGACATATAAAATCTGTAATTATGAGTGGCGTGGCATATCACAGTTTGTATGGGGAGGAACAAATTGAAGTTCTGTTAGCCAAGAAATGTAAGGCACGTTAACACAATTAAGGGGGCAGCAGGAAAAGGAAAATAAGTAAACAAATAAATAGAGAAATTAAAGAAAAAAAGGAGAGGCCCCATCATTTCCTGTGCAACAACATATTTTAATTGATATAACCTATATCCTCAATGGACTCAGGTTGTACCCAAGACATTATTAAAGACTTACAGTTAATCTGATAAACAGTAAAATGCAGCTTTTTGCAAAAACAGGATCTCCTGGGTTTTAGCGATTTATCAAATTAATCTTGCATGGACTTCCTTTGGGTATAATGGATTCAGAATCTCATATTCTTAGACCATCTGCATTTCTGTATGAAACCCCTTATTTCCAATTGATGCTTTTAAAACTGTTAACTCTTCCTGATCTGGTAATACACAAAACAAAAACACTGCAATTTTTTTTTTTTTTTTTTGAGGAAGCACTTTTTTTTTTTTTTTTTTAACTACCTCATAACTAAATTACAAATAATAACCTTACTGTTGTGTCAGAAGGTAATAAGAAAGACTGAATGCATTTTGCACAAAAAACTGAAGGCTCACAAACCTATTTTAAGGCCTGTGTGTATCATAAAGTTATATAACACATTTACATTTAGCTTAGTGTTAAAGAACAGCATGCACACTTGACTTTATGTTGAAAACCACAGAAAATACAAGCACAAGCACAAACATTTTTGTATTTGGTAAAAGATGCACTGCAACACTAGGAAGACTTTTGATGTAATCAACTGTGATTACAAAAATAAATACCCACCACAAAACACATTGATTTTCTAACCACGACAGATACTTGCCAAAGGTTTGCATTACAGCATCTTTTAAGTGACCTAAGCACCACAGTATTACATCTCAGGGAAGTCAAAGCCTGCTGTGGGTTAGCCTTCATCTTACTGACCTTTCGATGCTCTTGGAGATTTGTTGTTGAGGAACATTTCTTATTGCACACTGAACACGTCAGCTTTTTCCTAGAATTTCCTGAAACAGAAACAAAATACCACCAACATCTTAAAAAGGAAGTGCTAAGAAAGAACCTAAATATTTCTACTGAGCTTGTGACTTTTCATGGGTCATTTCACTGACATAAGATCTTTACATTTGTACCCCATCTTGAAAGTATTCAGTATCAGGAGTTCTCTGTGGGTGTCCAACTAGTCAGTTACTAAAGGAATGTAGATCAGTACAAAGAATGAAGAGCACAATTCACGACTAAGAGCATTTCACTTTAGAACTGAAGAGCTGTATCCTTCCAGAAGCCAATACAACTAATATCTTCAAGAACTGTATACTATAATTTTAATAGAAGTGTTCCTGAAAGGAGTTAGTGCAACAGTGACAAAAAAAATTAAAAAAAAAAAATCCCAAACAACTATTTCCCAATTTTCTTTATTCAAAAAGCATTAAGATTGCTACTGAATAAAATAACATACATTAATGGTGTTTAACTGAACAAGATAGGAAATTTGTATTATACCAGATCATGAATTCAAGTGTAATTTGTAATATAAATCACAGTTCAAACTACAAGTGGTCAGCTACCAAATATATTTTCCTTCCTTTTTCACAGTTGCTTTAAAAATTGACAGAGCATTTAATTGGGTTTCTCTATGATTTAAAATTTATATTAGTAACCTACAAAGTTATGTTATTACAAGGCAAAGACACCACAAACCTGATTATTTGTTTATAATTATACGTTCATGCAAGATATTTCACAGCTTATATGAAAAAATGTTGAAACTGCATTGAACACTAAAAAGAATGAACTCAGAACCAAAGAAAGGCAAGCATTGTTTATTCAAGCACAGAGGAACTGGATCCTAATCAAAATCATCGATGGTTTTCAGCTCTACTTTTCAGACTCTTGGTATTGTGTATCTTTCCCAATCTTGCTGTCCTAAAGAATTAATATGATATGACTTGCTTTTCCACTTTATTTCTTGGGAGGAATTTTCAGAAAGAAAACATTAAGCTTCACCTTACTTTTGTCTTCCCTTCCAAAGTAGTAAGTTTTAATAAATAATTATAATCTCTCTCCCCATCTATTTTAGTACTAAAAAACAGCTCTATAAGATCACATGTACTGCTCTAGACTATATATTAAAGCCTACATACAAACAAAATAGTCAATTAAAGATGGTTAGTAAAAATCCCTCACCTCAAGATGCATGTGGGGCACTCAAAATTTTGTGTATTAAGTAAATGAGGCAAGAACACCAGCAGTCTGTGGCTGCAGAGCAGTGTGTACACCAAATTTCTACTTTCAAATGCAATCAAAAGGAAATCACTTATTTTTGCTGAAATGGCCAAAGAATAAATCACCCAGGACACCAGGAATTGCCCCTGAAAAAAGGAACTCTTCTTCTTGGGTTCACTTAAAAACAGTGATGTCATAGTTAACTACATCCGCTTAGTTGGCACACAATACAAGCAGATAAATTACTCCTTTTGTTTACTAACATGAGAGGTTAAAAAGAAGGTCTTTTGTCTAACTGAAACTATAACATATCTTCCTAACTGGCATTTTTTCCATCCATTGATGCCAACAGTGTGCATGAATGTAAACACGGCAAATTTAAAAGGAACATTTCATACCACTTCAGGAAAAGTAATTTCTCATGCAAAAGTACAGACTTTCAAATGACACTGATAACAAGACATATTTATTATGTATGTTGTTAAAATAAAACTACTTTTTGAAAATTCAATGCAAATACACACACAACATTTTGCTAAAACATGTTGAAATGACTTCTAATCTCAAATGGCCCATGGGGGCTGTAACTAGAAACATTAGCATTTCTAAGCCCTCTGAGACTAGCAAAACGTGTCTCAGTCTTCATTGTTTCCATACTGTTGATGATTGATAAGATTAAAACTAAAGCAGCTAAACTGGAAAACAAAGGTTATGTATTTCATCTTGATATATCATAGCCTGCTGTTAATGGAGGAATTTGGATAGAATGTTATTCATTGCTAAACTATTTTACTGCCCACAGTTTTATTTCCAAGTAAAGAATTTTATTTCCAACAAATATTTGTACAAAAAAATGAAAGAATCTAATAGCAGGCTTCAAGAACGTATAGGATTTCAAAGACTTTGAATGTAAACTCAGTATGCCTAGCTCAGGTCATACTACCACAATGGATCAGAGGACTGAAAGAGAAATAATCATGAGCAAAGCTGCCTATGCATAGTGAGCAGACTGTGAAAACATAATACAAGGTATGTTTCTCACTTCATTATACCATGTCAATCAGTTCAACACTTTGACTCATAGTATTACATAAATACTTCATCTCTTAACTACATTTGCTATTGTAAAATTTAAGTATTGGCATATGCTGATGCACATATAAATATGGGAACTTAATACCTTAACTTACAAGAGCGTTCAGAAGAGGAAGGTGATAATGAATATCTATGTCTCTGTTCATAGCTTTGCATAATGAACTACATATGTAGCAGTCCTTTCTACTTTCCCTTGCCTCCAGGTTTTGCAAGGCGTGAAGGAATACTAGAAATCTCCCTCAACAATAGTAGGCTATTTTCCCTCCTGTATTGACACCAGTTGTGATTTCTATGACTCCCAAATGGTAAAATAAAAGCTCTGCTCACTATATAGGTGGAAATAAAATATCCTCCAGGCGCCTGACCTCAGTCATGTCTGGACTGATCATACAAGAGAGTAATTGTGGGATTTGTATACCTGTATATAACTAACCGAAGTTGAGCCTAAACATAACATTCACAGCTGAAAAAACACCTTATTGACAACAATAAATTAAAAAAAAAAGTAGATAAACTTCTATAAAAATTGTTATGGAAGGGCTTCCGTACACTGTAAGAGTTTGGCAGAAGAAAGACACTTCATGTAATGAAAATCTTACAAAGCATCTCAGTGTTCTCATCAAGTAAAGACTGTTTTCTTCACACTGTAGTATTCTACTGTCCCCATACATACTGATCTGCTAGTGACACTGAGAGGGGACATGAAGAGAGAGCAGAGTGACAGTTGAGATCTGCATTGTGGACCTGAAAGAAGCATTTTGCCCTTTCATGAAAACAGACTGGTGTTTGATTGAAAAGTATTGATTCACAGTGCACAGATATAAAACAGCTAGGGCCTGAAGGGACTAGCCGATTGCCTGATTTGGCTTCCTGTACAACAGAGGCTATAGAATTTCCTGCAATATCCTCATCAAGTCTAACCATTTGTGAAGCGTGTCTTCTAGAAAGACATCCCATTGTGTCCTGAAAATAGCAAAAGATCAAGAACTCACAGCTTCCTGTAGTCATTTGTACCACTGATTTTGATTTTCCTCACTACTGAAATGTTGCGCTTCATCTGACACTTGTCTAATTCAAACTTACCCAGATTCCCTTACATTTCCTGCAGCAACTAATGATTCATCTAGTATACAGTAATTTCTCCCTGGGTGAGAAGGAATACTTTATCCTTGCAATTAGTTACTACTTAATTTTCTTTTTGATACAAATGAATCCATTAAAAAAGAAACCAAAGACAATGGTGACTTGGATTTGCACATTTAAGGCTAGCAACGTGTTAGAACTTTTTTGGTTTTTATTTTTTTGCCAAAGAAACATTAAATTCTTTCTTACCACTATGAACATTTTCTTTATGTTTTTTCAGGGCATCCTTACTCTTGAACCTCTTCCCGCAGCTATCTGCCTTGCATATGAATCTGGCATCCCCTCTGCATGCCTCCTTGTGCTGTTCATAACTATATGGGATAACCAGCAAATAAAAACAACACATGAAGCAGTATATGCAGAAACTAGACATATAGTAAGTACTCTGAGCTCTAGACATGCTGCACTGCAGAGTTCCAAGGCCACCTCATGCATTACTTACAGCAAATAAGAATGAAAGCATTTGACTTCTTTCATTGTTAGGATTCACATACACTAACAAGCTTGAAAGCTAACATGCAAAGAAAGGCCAGCAATGGTATGACAGCAGTCCAGTAACTTGGACACAAAACCTCGATTCTGAGCTGAAGGAAGTATTGCAAACAGAACACTGAAAACTTCTTGAAGAGTCTCCTGGGTTGATATTCTCTGTGCACTGAAGTACACTAAAGAAAAAAAATAAATAAAATAAAAGTAAGGGGACCATTTTACAACTTACACAGAATTGAAGTAGCAATAGATCAAAATACAAACATTTTGGTATGTGAGTAACCAGTGCAACATGAGAGGTATCCTGGAATTTAGGGAGACTAATCAAATGCATGAACATCAAGAGTTGTAGTCCTATTGCTGTATTCTGATAATTTTACTCTGCATAATGTAAAGATTTATTTAACCAGCTATACAATACAAATCCAACTCCCACTTCAGACTGGGCAAAACATGTCTATATTCAATTAAAAAAAATATTTAAATATCTATTAGATAACTTAAATATTTCTCTACTATGTTTTTTTTAACTATTTCCATGAAGGAACATAGAGCTCATAAAGAACTACCAGTTTAACAAACATTATTGCTATTCAGACATAAGAAAAAGTCTTGTAATACACAATGCAATATGAGTCTCTTTCTGACATGAATTAGATTAAATGAACTACTTATAACAAGATATTTGGACATCCAATGTACTACTATAATTGAATATATAATAAAAAGTAATATAACTATTTAATTGCAAGCAAATTCATACACATAAACAAGAGAAGAAAAAAAATGGTTATATTTTTGTATAAACACATGTCAGACTACCTATCTGCTAACTTCTATGGTTTTTTTTCATCCAAATATTTAATTAAATCAAAATAAAGTATAGCTTTTCCTTTCTATTTCTTTTTAGAATATCATTCTTTTTTTTTTTTCTAAATCTCATTCTAATTCAGTAATTGCAATTCCAGCTATAACAGACCTGCTACACTATTAAATAACCCACTCGAGATGGAGATCAAGGGCTTTGCACCAATCAGTAGCTTTAATTAGGCTTACAGTATATGATTTGAAAATATTAAAAAGTAGTGACTTTTTTTAATTCAAATTGAAGTCTTCAACAAACACAAGAAACTAACATATTAAGAATTTATTAGAAGAATGAGAATACAAATACAAAGGCATAAAAATTGTTGTGATTATGCCAAAGGATATAAACAATTGAATGAAAAGGAACTCCGAAAAACATTCTCGTTTCTACTTACTGTCTTTGTAGAGCTTGTTTAACAGGGAACTTCTTTCCACAGTTTCGGCACTTAAATTCCTTTTCCTCACTGGGTTTTTGGTGCAACGTCTGAAGATGTTCAGCTAGAATCTCCTGGCTTGCAAAACTGGACTCACAGTTTGGGCATGCATGGTCCTCTTTACAAGTGAGGGGATCTGAATGATTGGAGGAGAAAACAGTAATACTTTCAAGAATACTTTGGTTATGTTAAGAGATACTCCTTTATAGAAACTGATTATGCACAACAGCGTCATGAAATTCACAAGAGACTATGTCTTTCAACGGACTGAAAAACCAAAATGCCAGAAAAAAAGAAAATAAAAAAAAGAATAGGCATTTAATGCCAATACTTAAGCAAATTATGCTCTTTCCTACTTAAGGCATCTGACAACAGTAAAGATTTTGACCACAGGTTTAGCTGTGCACCCTTATTCACTTCAGCAGTTGTTTAAAGACTTCTTCATATTACAAAATAAAGGTCTAATACGAGTTGATTCTCCTGTTATGCAGGCTCTAGGAGGGGCAGAGACTACGATCTCTGTAGACTGCTTAGATACAATGCAGACATACTTTTCTGAGTTAGTGATTCTAGATTCACTTTGAACCAGGATGCAAGACAAATCTATTTTAAGCAAATTCTGTTTAAAGAAAACAAAAAGACTTCACATTAACAACCTTTTCCTTACAGGGAACTGTCTCACATCCTCTCCCATAATTTTTGTGAGCAAATACAGAATACAAATCTATATAGCTTGGAACAAACATTATCACTTCTAATCCTGGCATACTATGACTACATCAAAGTTCCAAGTGAGACTGATTCAAAATATTAAAAAGACAAGCTTGCAGTTACCATAATATTTAAAAAGTTTATAAAAGTTTTACAATTAGCACAAGACATCTTACAAAGCCATCTGTGAAAGTGACATAAGAAATAATTGCACTATATTAGTTCTGTGTTAAGAGGAGAACTTGCATAATGTAATGCATCTTAGCTGTTAGTTGCAAGAGGACAGAATCAATCACTGATGGACAACGTTTGCCCATACTCTGTTCAGTATGACACTCATGTGACACAGTAGGCAACAGACCTACCTGCCCTTCCTCTAACAAGCAAATTCAGGGTCATCATATCCCATCAACTTCTTGGCATCGTGAATGAAACTGCTTATAACTCCTCCTCCCACAGATACCACTTATTTTCAACTCTCCAAATCTGTACAGATTTACATTACCTAACAAGATTTTCTTCTTCCAAAAGGAAGATGCTTAGTTAACTGAATACAGATTATAGCAAATCAGCTATGTAAAATCTCAGCTCGTTTACACTGTCTACTTTTTGAGCTAGTCTTCAGTACAAGAATACTTCAGAGTTACAGCCTTGCACATTTTTGAAACCATCTTGCCTCCTTTCTTGCATACTAGTATTAATAGTGGTATTATACTCAATATTTATTATCAAGGGCTTCTTAGATTTTTAATCTTATTAGCCAACCTGCAACATTACACTACCTATGACTATATTTTAAGCTCCCAAGCTATACTAGTTTTCACATATTGCTCACCTGCAATCTTTTCACTAGCTGGTTGCACTTCTTTATTGTTGCCACTGTCTTCATCCTCCTGAATAACAGTCACGTCCTCCTCATCCTCCTCCTCTTCTTCCATGTCACTGTCCAAATAACCAATCAGAAGTTCCGTGTCTGTTTCAATATCGTCCACAGCAAGATAGAAAATATTTTCTCCTTCCTGTTGCAAACCATAAGTAGAACAAGAATAAATAATTACTTTAGAAAAAGTAAAATTTAAAGTCAAGTCTGGGACCCTAGAACTATGACAGGACTGGCTCCATTCCCCAGAGGGCACAAAGCTGGAACACCCACCTAGGATTTCTTTCCCAGCATGGTTGCATGGATAAGGTGCTTTTGTGATTCAGAAATATGTTCTGTCTCACCTAGGAAGCTTTCTCAATTAGGACTGTAGTCTTGACCAAGGTAAAAAAGCCGGTGCCGAAATTGCCCTCTCTTGCCACACTCTTCCTAACAAGAATTTCAGAGTTTGAAAATGAAAAGTCCAAATATTAGAAAAATAATTCAATTTGAATAATGAATAAGCTTTAGCTAGGTCCTCTGTTGGATAGGATATGTGAGTTAGAATCCAGCTTTCAGGAGCATGTTTACCTACTGCTTTTTAGGGTATTTCCAAGATTCCCAGCTCACTTCATGAACAGATCTTCAACCCTTGTCAGTTATCCTCACTATCAGTTTAGCAAGAACATCTATTAAAAGAATGTACTTTAAACCATCTCATCAAAACCCTCTGCTGGTTTAAATTACAGAAGACAAGCCCAGATTCCACATGAAAGAACAAACTACATAATAATAAGATGCAAAATCTTCACCAAAATGAACAAATAAGCTTTCAAACAGATACATAACCCAACATCTTTATTCTTCAACAGTGTTTAATTAATGTTACCAAGGTAGATTGGGATGGAAGCAGTAGCAAAAACAGTTGTATTCCTAAGCTGATATATAGAGCTGCTTTTTTTGGTGTATATGAACCAACTGTGTTGGGTGTTACTCAAAGCACCAAAAGTAGAACCATGTTTATGCAACAAAATTTTCCAATAGTACCATAAATCTTAAAGCTTATTTGATTTACATCCAGGGAAGTTAATTGCAGCTTCTTTAATGTATATTTAGCTGTAGACTTTATAACAAGCCTCACAGCACACAAGATAATGATTTTTAATTCTCATAATATATTAAGATTAATTTAAACTGTCAACAGAGATGTAGGGTTCCTCTTATTTAGAAGGTCTGTTAAACATTACTGATGTTATTGTCACACAACAGTGAAACCTATTTAATTCAATGGACTCATAGGTGCTGCTGCCTTCCAGGATTCACCACTTCTTTTCTCATCTCACCAATCACATTTGAAATCAAAACTAATTATGTGCTTTTTAAAGATACATTGCACAGTCCACGTATCTAACAGCACATGACTAACTTATTTGTACGTCTAAGAGTGGCTGTTTTCCATGACTCTGTCAATAATGTCAGAATACTTAAATACTTAAATTTACAAATAATCTCCTGCAACTCTAATGTGGGGAAAGATGAAAGGTCTGCCTATACTCAGCCTCCATATAGGATAAGCATCCCTGTCCATGCCAATCTTATTAGAAATCAAGACAATCTTATAAATGCATGCATAAGCTTACATCAATTATTAACTTCTCTTAAATTTTTTATTTTTAATTTTTTGATACGTATCACAGGCAAAAATAGTGTCCTAGAACTTATGAATTACAGAAGCAATAGTGCACCTTTCAGTTACATCACATGACACATCTTACACCACAAAGTAAATCTAGAAGTATAGCAACCAGAACTAAGGATTTTTTGATAATCTATACCAAGTGCATGAATCCTAGCAATCAAGATCTTATCAATATTGCTGCATCCTCACCATCTCTCTACCATCCCCAGTGTACATCTGGGACATCTTTTACAGTATATCAAAAGGCATCATGGTTCTGTCCTGTCGGCGTACCTTTGGTCAATTAAAAAATATAACAAAGAAGTATTAAGGACTCTCAATCAGCTTCAGTTCTAACCCAACCTAAATCACAGCTCAAGTTCATTCTCATTCTTCCTCCAAAGCTAATTTGTTCAGCTTTTCAATCTATGCTAATTGTCATGTATTTGGAGTGATACTTAATAGACGTATCCCCACTGTAGAAGCTCCTCAGGCTGCAGTGAGAGTTCTCCAGAAACCACAAAGGAATTTAAATCTCTCCCTCCACCAGCATATTTATCTATATGCACAAATATAGGTGGAAGAAGTAAAAAAAATCATTCAAAAAATGTTAATAGCTCTTCAATTTACTAACAATATCTGTGTTTTGTAGTAGAGGAAGCTGGCAGGAAACAAGGGCCAGCAAGCACTGACAGCCACACCATACTGTTTCATGCAAGAAGCATAAGACAGTTGCATCACAGAATACATCATAGAATCACAGACTGACTTAAGCTTTAAGGGACCTTAAAATCATCTGATTCTACCTCCCATGCCATAGGCAGGGTTGCCAACTACTATATCAAGCAGTAGATCAGGTTGCTCAGGGTCCCAACCAACTTGGCTTTGAACACTCCAGGGATGGGCATCTACAGCTTCTCTCTTCTGGGTAACATATTCCAGTGTGTCACTGCTCTCTGAGTAAAGAATTTCCTCCTAACAACTAACCTAAATCTCCCATCTTTTAGTTT